>NC_090283.1:47635725-48249296 GCF_037392515.1 Haliotis asinina | reverse complement strand
GCACAGGTTAATGAATTAAGAACTTTCTCCTTACTTGTGCACCGGCTTCTCGAACACCTGGCTGTGCCTTTCTCTGCACTCTTCCCTCGTAATAAACAGTGAACTGTGTCAATATTTTAATGATAGTTCGTTGAACAACTTTTTAATTATTTAGGACAAAAACACTGCATAAAGCTCTCAGAGTTGGTATGATGTTTTGATTATGATCAGCGTTTCATTGAGTATGTTATGTTTATTAGTTTGAGCTCCTTTTCACGCTCATTGCGAGTTCACGGCCCCACGTACAATACTATCCCTTGTTACAGAACACTATCGCACTTTCCGATATTCTTTTATCTTCCTAGGAATGATACAGCCATGCTGCCAAGCAGTTAGGCACTGCCGGCACATCCTCACTTGTACCCATTTTACAGTTGGGTGATCTGAGACAATGTGGATGTATGTATCTTGTGCAAGGATACTCGCAAATGTGCCCATCTCCGGACCTAAACCTAGTTGCCTCCACCGGGGATCGAACCCTGGCCTTCAGCGTGATAGGCAGACACCTTATCACTGCACTGTTATGATCATATTGATAATATGCAATGTTCTAGTCTGTCTCACAGTGCCCGAGCCACCAACATTTTATTACTGCCTATAACTAACAGTCTAGAGGTTAAAGCGTTCGCTCGTCACGCTGGTTCGATTCTGTTGACCGTAATGTAAGTGTGACATGTACATACACTGCACCGTCTACGTCACCAAACTTTAACGACAGTAACACATGTGGCTGCAGATATGCTACATTTAGCATACAATAGACAACGTTCTCAGTAGGAAGAGGCCAACGGATATTTTCCGTATCCGTTTCGGTTATATTACATTGTGTCAAGAGTCGGCGGTCGTGTTCGGGTGAGTGAGTGAGTGAGTTAATATTTAACGTCACATCGGCAATATTTCAGCCTTATCGTGACGAGAACATTTCTATATTGAAATGAAATATGTTTACATTATAAACACCTGTCGTCAAAGGACAGTAAAACAACTAGAATATCACAGTTACAATTAAAACTAGTGTGGAGAGTTAAAACAAAAGGTAGAGCACCATACTAGGGACCATGGGGACTTACATTACTTTTGCTACCTGCATGGACCCTAGCTGGATTTACACCATCCCCTCAGCCGTTGGTGATTGTAGGAAAATGTAACCGAAATTTAAAATGACAAAAATACTACGATTAAAAAATTGGTCAGTTTAGATTTCACTTTGAAGGTTTTGGGACTTACGTATCCTCTCAGGGGTCGTGTTCGGATTGATGGCCATGGTTACGGTACTGTCAGTGCTTTGAAAATTCATGCCTGGTTATGACAGATGGAGTAGATTACAAAGCGAAGATAGAAATTCATAGGCTTACAAAGTTCCTTGACCGACTGTAGGTTTTAGAGAGAAAACGGCACAGGAATCCAGGCTCTCAGTGCCATGCGAACGTTAAAGTGTATTTCATGTTCAAAAAGTTATTTGAAGGTTTCTGAACTTCATCCGGAGTTGTTATTGTTGTTCAAAGGTATGCTACAACTTAACAACAATATATACTCTTTAAAAAAAGTAGTGGAGCCTGAACTTTCAATTTGGATATTAAGTGTAAACGTTAACAAACGTTTCAAGGACAGACATCTTATGAACGCACCACCATTTCCCTCTATTACCACCCCTAAACACAACGCATGATATGTACGTGCGCAGCGCAGTAGCCCCATACATGTGCATGGTGTTCCATTCTTGATCATGACGTTTTTTCAAGAAGGGCGTGAAATCACTTACAACATTAATTTTGACACTCGTTTGCTGGAGTTTGTTTCTAGTTTGTTTGTTTTATAATGGAAGTTGTATACATGCAAATTACGTGCCATACACTGTTACGGTTAAAAATGTAAGAAAGTCCCTCAGAACCAGCAAAATTCAACACTGACAAGTTTGATATTTCGGTAGTTTGTATTTAACAAAAATAGCAAGATACAAAAGATACACAAGAGAGGTTTCAAGTACAATACAATTGCGTCAATTCCAAAACATTGGGTCACAAAATATAAGGTCAGCTCACGGAAGTCTTGATGTGAGAGTGAGAAACAGTTATGCAGAAGGTAACACAGCGAGCGGCCAGGCAGCGGTTATGAAGATCAACCGTTGACGGAGGCAGTAAGATATATATACTCAAGTAATCTGTGTGTATTTCCATGTCGACAACATGGCGCCTAGCCTTTATATATAACGTCAACAATTCCTGAAAGTTCGAGCACTTCCGGCCATCGCCATCACCGTAGAATGCCCTAGACCAACCTCGAATTTACCTCATGAAATAATCAAAGGGGTAACTTATAGAACTAACTTACAGGCCTGCCAATAAAATACTTATACCACTGAACTTTTATAATGCGCAATGTGACCCATAATAATTATTATTAAAAACAATAAACATTGACGTCATAGACATTCCTCGTAATTCTATGTTTTGTCTCATTTGAAGTCGCATTTTGTATAAATTATAAAGCACGAATAGCATCATATGATAAATAGCTTATCACACTTGTGTGTTTTAGAGTGGGTAATATCCTGCATTTGGAATGAACTCTGTCTATTTAAGCTCGATTATTCCAGTGCAGGACAATAACCATCCAAATACACACGTGACATTCTATATTTCTCATCTGAGTTTGCTGAATATTGCGGAATATTTTTATAATCATTACTCATCGGTGCTTGTGTTAGCGTTTTGTAACACCTTCAAGGAGTATCCTTTGTTCTACTTTTCGTGCACGTCTCTATGGTGTAGTCATTAAACATGTTAGTCCTAGACAGATACTTTATGAAATTGTCTTGAAGTTTGTATATCGTCTTCTTTAAATGTTCACATTCTTAATCAATCCATTTTGGTTGTCTTCTCTTGAACCATGTAAGCATAGATCTTCCACTGTAATGTAGTATATCTACCACACTACTGACAACCACATCAGCATCATCGTTAAAGACATGTTCCATGAATTGACCCCGTGGATGCCGACTTTTTTTTCAGGAGCTAATTTTCCTAAGGTTTGGCAAGTGAATGTTGTGCGAGATTTGCGCTCGCGTGGTCCTGCATCTGCGTACCGCTATAAAATTATACAGAAATGTAGAATATTTATTTTCCTATCCGTTGATATAAATATAACTGCGACTAACTCAGGGGGTTGAGAACTAGACACGGCTTTTGTGTCCGTTAAACACAGTAAATTTCTTTTTTTTATTGTGCACCAATAAAAGGACCCTGCTACGATGTTTTAAATTTGTTATCGTTATGGAAAGTGTGAGCGAAGAAAAAAAGCTTGGTATCTCATCGACATAAGGATATGTGAACTGGATTTATGTGCTCATGCATAACGTCACACGCACAAAGTAAAAAATGACCCGCAATAAGTGCCAAAAATGTATTTTCTTCTATGACGTCAAACGTCGACAGAGAGGTCATGCACGTATAAAGATAAGGGGGCATAACTCCGCAATAGTTTACATTAGGTCAATGTAATTTAGATAACACGGAGAGAATTTGGAGTAGATACGGATAGTATAGTTTCGTTACGTTTTGTTCACAGTGAACTAAACTATTCCAATACAAAGTCCTCCAATGTGAAAGGATACCTTTTGGTAGTTTCACAATTTGACAGAAAAGATGCCAATGCACTACACCAGAAAACAGATAATAGCGATGTGGGTGACCCTATCCCATATATAATTTAGTTCTGAGATTCCCGTATTCTCCTGTTTGTGTAGATGTATTTTGATTAATTTTGCATCATTATTACCGAAGTAACAGCCACAATTTCAAATGTAATGAAATAACTGAAAATAATGCGACATTTTAGTTGACGTCATGGCATGTTTTGTGCATTTTGTGACGTCGGAAAAAGAAGACACTGGTTTGCTGATTAGGATATAGCTAACCTAATCCTCATCAAATGTGTAAAAGATCTCGACTTCTGTGACAGAATTCAACACTTTTTAGACAAAACATAAAATGAATGGTTTTGCCACTGAAATATTGCCCTGAATATGTCAACAATCAGACGGTTTTACTACATATCTTATTGTGAGTAAAACGCGCACCTGGGTGGCATTTAGCGTAAATGAAAATATCAAAACACCTGAATATTCATTGAATATTCATTTAGGATACAAACGTTTCTTCTTATGATTATGTAATTATTTCTTTTCATATGTATGGAATGAAAAGGTAAAAAGAGATTGCTTTTCCAGTAACGAACTATTAGAATATGGACGTAAGGTTTGTCCAGATTAGGACATGACCTGGTTTATATATTTTTAAGCATTGTTTGAGTTAGATATTCTGCCATCAGATATGTTTTAATCACTTTTGAATTGACTTTATTATTTAAAAATGATAATGAATTACAAAACGTTTTTGTCATACTCGCACCTGGTCAATCAATATTCTTAATTATTTTGTCTATAAAAACGACACAGGCCAATGCAATGAACAAGACAATTCCTTTAAATATGTGTGCCTCTACATTTCATAAAATGTACAAATCATTTCCACTGATATTATCAGTTTTGCCTGTAAGGTTGAATTAAATTAATGTCTATTAACCTGTTCATATGAAAATTCAATATTTATCCCAACGTATTGAATATTGTACATCAAAGTAAATTAAAGCACATGTTGCCGTAATGGCTACGTGTGATCTTCCAATACTTGTGTAATGGCTTAAAATGTGGTATAATACACTTACCGAGTCAATTTCCCATGTAAGTATCATTCAAACAATCAAAAGCTTTCAAAGAATACAAACGCATACCTTATATCCACATATGATATGGTGTTGAACATGGATATGTGTTGATACTGAAATCAGTTTCATGATAAAAATATCTGTTCGATGCGCAAAATATACATCAGAATTCTGAAAGTGCAGTCGGAATGATATGGCCATTGTGTACACTCTTATTCAACCGACCTTCACCTCAAGAAATTGCCTAATATGTGCAACAATGTTGACGTGTGACATCACTACCGATGTCCGATTTCTTTCAAAATTGCGGCTTCGCTGACAAGGGTACGCTATCTTTTATAACTCTTTCCTTGATTAGGAATCTTTTGTGCATAAATGTGAGATGTAAGTAATCAGAATTATTCTGACTATCTGTGTATTGTTATATGTTTTTATCGTTTACATTGTAAATGACGGAAGAAGCCAGAAATGCCGATAAGTACCGTTGTCGTTCTGCGTGCTTTTGCGTCAGTCATGGCGTCACGCTGCACTAAAAGTTTGACAGTTTCTTATGAATTATCAAATGATTGCATTGCATCTACTTTTAATTTGCTACGATGCTCTTCCCCTGAATATTCTAAGCGTACTGAGCCATTATAAGCAATCATTACACGGCTGGATGCTGGAAATTTTCCTAAAATGCTACGCAGTGTAAAATCGGAATTTTTCTTTGTTTACATTTCAAACAAGCGCTGTTTTTCGGGCACAGCGTTCGTTTTCATACCATGTATCTTTCGTTTCGTTTTATCAAGGCAGTTGGTATTGGTGACAAAGACCATTTGTAATTTGATTCTAAGGGGAATTCAGTGATATGCATTTGTCGCAGCTGAATAAAAAATATACGCGATGTAATTGGCGTTTCAATAGCGGCCTTCTCGAAACGTGATTTTGTAAACATTATTCAATATGGCGGAAAGCGCACTTCGGCGTTCGTGTAAGTGTATTTTCGTAACATTCCAACCGATTCTGGGTTCATCGGCGACGTTTCAGAATTATCATTACTGGTTACATGAAAACTTGATATCAGTGATCATTACTATACTATTTTTGAAATTCAATACTCCCAGTAATTATCCGATTTTCACATTTCAAAACATACAGCAAATAACGCTTTGAATCGCAAGTTTGTATAGTGTGAAAAATGGCGACATTTACGATGAAGCCTACTTTGAAAGGCAATTTTAGCTTGGTCTGAGATAATAGTGGATGGTACCACGAAAAAGGGAATTTGCCACAGAATCCAAAACTGTGAAGTATATATATGTACGTGGTATATTTAGAATTTTATTGGACTTCAAAGTGAGGGGTGAAGAGGAGGGACATATATGTCCCTGTGGCATCCAGGGGGTTAATCAAAGACAGTTACTTACAAAGTCTGATTTGATTTCATTGATATATTCTTCTTCATGCTCACTTCTCATTTAACCTATACTGAACAAAAATAGTTAGGGATATGTGCAAATTTTGAAATTTTGAATAAAAATTTGTTTCATTGAAACACTGACAAAATATCAAGCATAAAAACAGCAATATCCCTAATTTATTTTGTCCATTATATCTGGATAGTGTGACGAAGAAGAACAAAAATTACATTCTGTTCTTGGAAAAGCTGAAGGGTTACTGCCAAGGGAAGGTGATCAGAAACAGACATAGCTTTAAGGTCACATTTGATCACAAGCAATAAGAGGCAAATATGTAGTCAGAGGTACTAAAACTACCGGAACAAATGTAGGTAAAATCATGAGAGCTGTCCAGCCATCGTCTATTTAGTACATTAATTTTGAATAAACCGCTTGAGTCCATTTTGTTGTGATATAAAGATAAAAGCATATACTCCAATTATCCTGTGTCTGCTTTTATTTCAATTCAGCTGTTATATATATGATATAAAGTGATATATATGATAAAACTGCAATTTCTCTAAGAAAAAAACTGTTAAAGATTATAGTGTACATCCGAACGTGTAAAATCGATTACTTTATATGTAGGCATAATGCCTCACATACAGTAAATATTTGATTTGATTAACACAGCTGACTGGCTATATTGAAAACCACGGCTGGTCTCAATTATGCTGGCGATATTACAATGAAATTATGCTTTGCAGCTGTGCTATTCATTTATAATGAGATTCATCTATGGTAAGATTGACTACCTGAGATGAAACGTATAGTAACACAATTGTGTTCAGAAACAGGATATGATTTTCAACAAAGGAAAGCATATTGGCCCATGAGGCAACGAATTTTGTTTTATATCGTTTCAACGCTATTCCTACAATATCACGAGCTTCACAGATTGTGGCCGCTGAAGCTGAATCGAGACGTTCTCATCATACCTCAAGGCGGGTTGCTGAACTTCTTCCTCTAAAGACTTCAACATTGACGGTCATATCATTGTACCAACTCCTGAAGCAAGAAACCTTTGGCTTATTTGTGACTCTCAACTATCTCTGGATGATCATTTTAAGTCAGTACGGAGCAGGGCATTCTAAGGAATATAGGCCCCACTGCGAGTAACAATATCGATAAACTGAGTCCGGGTTTACCATCCAGCCTCCCTAGTATACAACATGTAAAGATGCATCGCAGAAATACGGCGACTTGATCAAAAAAGGAACAATGCCTCTTACACACATCTGAAATATGGACGATCTAATTTTGTGCACGTCAGGCACAGCAACTTGGATTTTGGCCATTTAATAAAAAGCAAAAAATGAACGACGGAAAACATGTGTATATGACTCTGCAGGCATCGGAAATGTGGACACTAGCTTTCGATACTTGTGAGACCTTTAAAATAGGATATATTGACAGACGTGTGCGTACTTGTCCGGTTTTCTAGCATTTCTGTGATGCACCTTTACACAGGAGCGGGGTTGGACAGTAAACTATGGCTGTTTATCGATTTTCTTACCCGCAGTAGGGGCCTGTGTTACGGAACATTTAGCAAATCCGGCGCTACCTTGATGAGGGGACAACCTGTTCATTGATCCATGTGTATAATCATCTCGGATGGACTGCTGCATCCGTCTACTCTACAGATTGCTTTTATCTTCGAACAGAAGTTTGCTGCTAGACTTGTCTCCAGATCACATAAACACTCTCACATAACTCCGGTTCTTCAGAGATTACACTGGCTTCCCTTATCAGACAGAATCCGACACAAACTCAACCTTTTTTGGTTTTTAAGTGCCTCAATGACCTAACTCCAAAGTATCTAACTGTCCTGGTCAATGTACCAAACATCTGAAGTATTTTGTCGCTTTATTAATTTTAAGTAAAATAACAGCCCTGCAACTATGCACAGGAACGTCTTGATAAGACAGGTGAAATCATTTGTACGTGTTATCAGAGTATATCAAATATGTTACGTATCATCACCATAATCATCATCACAATACCTATCCCTACATGTGAGTATCCTGTAACATTTAATTCTTTATTAGGAGTCTCCTGGTCCCGACTTATCAACAGATGTAATGAATGTAACACCTGCATTGTTCCTTACACCCCATGGTTCACTGGATTGAGGTTCAGTTCCAAATACTGACATCATATAGCTTTCTTCAGGCCGGACTGGAAGTACTTCCATGACTTCCATGCAAGCTTTTTAGAACAAACTATCTGGATATGACAAGTAAGTGATGTTGATTCTTACATAGAAATGCGTGCCTTCTTATAATGGTCGGGTTACATTGTACTTTTAAATTATCTTATGTCACAAATAATTGTGGTTTTCTGGTTGGATACGCGGTCTTCTATTATTTTCAATGTACCTCGCTTACAAGCGGGGAACTTTGCACTGTGCCCCGCTGCCAATGGCAATTCATTCGGTACTTCGTGATAGTACTTCTTTATCTCCAATAATATTTAAGCACGGAAGATGAACGGAAATTACCGATGATTCGCTAATGCAAATCGATGGGAGGGAGAGAGCTCTACATCTGTTTTTCTTGTGTCGTCTGCAAAATCTAGCGATAGCTACGAAAGGATTTGCCTCGCATTCCAATCAATAATTTGTGATAAACCGTCCCTATGAGTATTAAGAGGGGGATTTCCACCTCGGCGACTTTACTAAGACAATATCGTTAAAAACAGCACGATGTAAGATTTGACTCGTTTGATTAACACAGGTTGGCTGAAAACATACCCTTAGAATAGAATAGAATAGGTCCTCAGCAACCCATTTTTGCCGTAAAAGGCGGCTGTGCTTGTAAGAGGCGACTAACGGGATCGGGTGGTCAAGCTCCTTGACTTGGTTGACACATGTCATCGGTGCCCAGTTGTGCAGATCGATGCTCGTGGAGTTGATCACTGGACTGTCTGGTCCAGACTCGATTATTTACAGATTATTATTACATACAGATTATTTACACATTCCATATAGCTGGAATATTGCTGAGTAAGGCGTAAAACTCAACTCACTCACTAACAAAACATGGGTTGCTAAGGACCCATTCTGACAGGTCGTCAGACAGCGACTGGGTTAAAAGTGTGAATACCAGCGCCACAGAATCAGCTGTGCTACTTCTTACACAGTATTTACATAAATTAATACGCTCAAACTCAGCACTATCATCTTCCAGGAAACCACAAAACATGAGGTCAGTCTCATTTATAATTACCAGGGTGTGAAAATTGATGCTGTTAAACTTCTGTGGAATAGGTCCATATAGAATCGCAGAGGAATTCCATCCAACAAACCTGATCTTGTACTTTTGATAAAGCTAATGGATTTTCTGTCCCTGCTGATAGTAACATGATTAGCAAGATTGAGGAAAAGCATGATAAATATGGGGGTCTTGCCGTTGAACTGTCTCGCTTGCATCCCAAGTAGACTGTCGTAAGATTACCCACTGTTCTCGGTGCCCTTGGTTTGGTACCTCCCGGTATGATGCTGGTTTCCATGCACTTGCGCATATGCGAAGACCAAATGCATTCGTGGCCCCAGTAACCCAAGCTGCCTGTATGGTGCTAGAAGGTTAATATTCATGTGACTTATCCTACCGGATAACCGTTCATTATTGGGTGAACATTGGCAATTCATGAACACACAAGGTGAGACCACACGTGTCACGTATGTTCCTTGTGGGTCACATCTTCCTTGAAGATACTGTCAAGAGTCAAGTTACAAAACACGGTCCCCATCCAAGTACTGTTCGCAAGAAACGTTGCTTAACTCTGATGGGTTCTATGCACATGATCCCACACCACCACGCATCCACACATTTCTTAATTATCACAGGATAACTTAGAAGACAAGTCATGTTCTCTGGTTATGAAGGTTACAGATTAGTTCCGGTTCTAGTGATGATGGTCGTGGCTGTCATTCTCAGGACATATCTGACACTGAATAGCAATGAAAATCGGCGCCCACAGACACTGGCTACTGCAGACGTCATTCGTTCTAATAACAAACTGGAGGTTGTAAACGCCACTCGTTCAAGTAAGACACTGGAGATTTAGTTCATCAGTCTTTCAACTTTCACTCCCGGTAAGGGTAGAAATTGGGAAATTAAATACTTACAGTTGTTAAGATTAGATGTGGGGAAATGTGCCTTCTGTAAAAAATGAAATTTGATCTCTACCACGAGAGCAAGATTGATTTTGAAATTGGTGCTCACTTGCAAATCATGAATGCACATGGGTACAGAGGTATTCTACCTTAAAACATTCTGTAAAGGAGTCACAATTACTCAAATTTACAACAAATATTACTTATTTTCAGATTAAAATAGTTCTAACATAGTCCTCTGAATTAGTCAGAATCACCCAATCGGCTCTTTGTTTTAGAAATAATATGTTTCACGTGTGTGTTTCATGCCTATCATTGTTTCAGACTATCGACCTGATCACGACATACACTTTATAAAGCTGCTAAAACTCTATCAGCAGAAAATGGAAGGTATGTCTAATGTTTCCGGAGATGACTTTACTGTAAGTGTCCTAAACATACAACTGGATACTCAAACTCAAACACAAAACTTACAAGTAAAACAATCATAAAAAATACATGTTTTAAACAAAACATTAATGTGCAAAATAGTTATTAATAAGAATATATATAAACGTTAGTTGGAACCCGGTTAATGCAGGACCAATCAGCCATTCTTTGCATAACCAAGGAATCACAGAGCAAAGGATTGAGTTCATTCTCCAGGGTTGAAATATTTTCTACTCTTCATGACAAGACACGCATCTACATAAACTCTTAAATGTTATTTTTAACATTCGCAGCATCACAAGCATTGGCTCAAAGGACTGTAATGCCTACGCCAGTTGAATGTTCGGAAAGCTTGCCACCAAGTAGGTTTGCGGGTTCAAAGTTTATCATATTTTGTACGCAAATGCAGAATTTCTTTCACGCATTCCAAGGCATTTCTCAAACGCATTCTTATGTTTTGCCAATTTGTGAAATTAATGAACGTCATAATATTCAACGGAATTGTTAACAACCCCGACTGACAACTGAACAGTTCTCAGTATTCTTTCATTGTAAGACTAAACGCAAACGAGCCTTATGAGTTAGCTGAACGTTCGTTGAATGTCCAATTTCGGGGAAGCCCAATCTGACGTTAGACGTTGGGTTAGCTCCTGCACGTGCACAACGAAATAAAGCATCCGAACTATAACGTTGATCTTTATCTCTTTCCTGATTGTCCAAGAACAACAATGTGTTGATCCGAAATGCAACCACACCGAGCCACAGAGTCTCTCAGCCACACTTCACAGCATCTTGGATTTGGCGAGTTCTGAAGCCAAGTCGACTTTGAACAAAATTATGCAATTAAAAGAGATGCAAGTGAAGCCTACAGGAAAACAGATGCTCTTCATCACTGGAGCATCGTCAAACCACTATCTTGAGTCTCAAGCAATGCTGAAGAATTTTCATGAAAATGTCTTTCCAAACCTGAGGAATATTTCGCTCATTTACTATGACCTTGGACTTACGCTCGAAGAACGTGCAAAGGTATATCGATCTTAACAAGTTGTGAGTCTTTCTGGAAATGCTATAGGAATAATTGTGTGAATTTCAAATGCTGCTTAATAATTCTTACAAGCGCCAGTGGGGATCGTGTGACCGCGTAATGAGTGGATGGGTGGGCGGGTGAGTGAGTGAGTTGGGTTTTACATTGCTTTCAGAAGCATTCCAAGCAAGATCAAGGCGGGGGACACCAGATAGGGTTTCACGCGCTGTGCTCATGTGAGGAATCGAACCCGAGCCTCCAGCTCGACGACACAACGCTTTAACCACGAGGTTATCCGTGCAGGGCGATGACATATTGTACGTTACAAAGACTAAAGTCTAGCGATAAATCTATAAGTTGCTAGCGATCTGTATCCCGTTTATATATTTCATTGTTAAGTCCCGTGAGATAATTTTATGCACATACACTACTTTCACAAAACACGTGTCATCTTCTAATTAGTTTTGTTTGAACACTATATTGTAAATCAACTTCAGGTATGTGTGTATTACTTTTCTAATTACGATAAAACATGGCTGAAATACTGTCAATATGTCGAACTTACCCGCAAAGCTACATATTCAGTCTTTTCTACAACCAAACCTCTCTCCTAACAAATATACAGAAGTGCAGCTTTCTTCCATAAAAAAAACTTGCTTCAACACTGGAAAAGCATTGTATCGTGTTATCTCGGCGTCGCGCACATATGTTTTTATGGTTAAACATTGCCGTGACAAAAGGTGTAAGAAATCCCCTAAGACCCGGCAAAATATATAACACTAAGAAGTTTCACATTTTCAGTATAATTGTATTCAGCAAAAAACAAAGGCAAGATACAAAGCAAAATACAGAAATTCACAATAGAGGTTTCATGTACAATCCAACCGAGTCAATTCTAAAGTAATGGGTGCGAGAGTGAGAAACAGTTATGCAGAATGTAACACAGCGAGCGGTCAGACTACTGTTATGTTGATCAAGTGTTGACGGAGATTGATGATGTTACTCCAGTAAATGTGTGTATCCGTGTCCGCAACACGGCAGCTAGCCATTATATATACATTCAGTGATCAATTCCTGAAGGTTCAATCACTTTCGAACATCGCCATCAACGCGGAATCTTCTAGCAGTCTCCCGGAAGTACATACAAATAATCAGAACATAAACGCTAAGGTAACTCTAAAGCACTTCCAGGAAGCCTGCTGCCAAAATACTGAAAGACTGAACATTTATTTTACGGAATGTGACCCATAATAATTATTACTTAATTTAATAATACAATTTACAGAAAATACACTCTCGTAACAATATAAACATATACCTACAGCTAGTCCTCATACATGCAGATGAAGTGAATTTATGTACCGGCGTGATTTAACAGAATGGTCTTACACACATATATGTAGAAGGTTGAGTGTATGACATATACAGTATATCATAAGTTAAGTGTATATATTTAGGTAATAGGAAACGGTTTGCTTTCCAACAGCGTTTGACGGCGTCATTGTTCTTCACAATCTTGCGAACTAATACATACAAAAATAGGTAAGGTGTATAATGATGAACTGTGTTCACGCTTACTAAATATATCAATGTATTATTGCCTTGCTATGTTCATGAAATCGTTACTATGGAATTAATATGCATTACTGGAGAGAGGGAGTAAAATCTCATCTTCAGTTACATATCCGTGTGCTATTCTACATTGTCTAGTCGAATTCATATATGGTAGTGACCATAAATTCCTTCAAGCAAACTCATCTAATGGAGCACAATTAATAATGTGATGGAAATAGCTTACATAAAACAATGTAGAAAATTGTTTACAGGTGCAGAAGCACTGCAGATGTGAGGTGAGGGTGTTCCCTATTAAAGAACTAGAAGACTGGATGAAGAATCTGGCATGTTTTTCTTGGAAACCTCTGATAATACAGGTAGTTTCAAATGTTGGATGATATCGTGTGTATCTTGACAATATCGATTCAATCACATCCGGCGACTCACAAAGAGGTACAGCCTACTATGCCATTTGCACACACGGTGACAGTTATGTGAATAGATTCACAGTCATCATTTTAAACAGTGTATATTAGGGGTTTAGGAAAGAGTAATGGAAAATCTACTCTGCCGTAAAAGGTCTTTGTCAATATGTTATCAA
Source organism: Haliotis asinina (assembly GCF_037392515.1). NCBI lineage: Eukaryota > Metazoa > Mollusca > Gastropoda > Lepetellida > Haliotidae > Haliotis > Haliotis asinina. The sequence continues at coordinate 48,235,368 of NC_090283.1, read as the reverse complement.
CGTCAACATTAATGCCCTACCATTCAATAGTTATACCTGATTATTACCCAAACACAGTCAAATATACATCGTTTACTTTCAGGCTAATATTAGGTCTGCTGACATGCTGGTTTGGTTGGACGCTTCTTCGAGACTTACAATGAAGGGATTGAAGGAAACACTACAGGATGTCAAATCCCAGGGAATGGTTCTACGACCTGGTGGAAACGTAGCAATGCCTCAACATATTGACACGCAAATGATGCAGTACTTTAATTCCACAGCTTGTGCGTATTCCCCCTACAGAATGACAAGTGGTTCTTTTGTTTTCCTCCATAATGAACAGTTTGTCAGGGATGCAATACTCACACCATGGGCCATGTGTGCTGTAACTCAGAATTGTATCTGCCCTAAACATGCTGTGAAACAATGCAATCCAAACATTCGTAAAAATGGACAATGCCATAGATACGATCAAGCTGGATTAAGTATGATTGTCACGAAATTGTTTGGCCAATATATTGAAAGTTTCCGACTCAATAAACTTTCATACGAGGTCAAAAGGGGAGACAAATACGAATATTTTGATTACTTAGAGTCTCAGGAACAGCTAAGTATTCATTGAGAGTTCAATAAATGATTTCATTCACAATCTATGTAACATTTTAAATCAACCATTTGAGTATATGTAACCTTCTAAATATATGCAATTAAAGTGGCATATAAGTAGACAACCAAGAAGCCCCTTACCTGGTATGTGATTTGCTTTTGAAACCATATGCCCTTTATTAAATATCGTAACAAAGAGAAAGGCCAAGAAACCGCCAAACGTTAACAGGAGGTTACAAATAAAACTAGCAGTGTTCACAAAACCACAGTCACCAGTGGCGAGTCACCTCCTCGTGGTGGGTGCTGGGTAACGCCAAGAGCTCGCCGACACCCCCGTTGTGGACCCGGGGGGATATTTGGTCCACAAACACATTTCCCGTGGGTTGCGGCCCTGTGTCGGTGGAGGACGGGAGTCTGGGGGTTGAGGGTCTCTAACCGTGTTCCCTTTGCTCAACACATCCCTTCGACCCTTACTTCACCTAGACGGGTGGTAGTACTGGCCCGGTTCTATAAATCGGCTGGTCACGCCAAGCCCCGTGCATGGTGATTATGTGTGCACACATACATCATGATTGGTTTTGGTAATTTTGATCTACACTGTACAAATTTTGATTCCTTTAACTTGCCTAGAGTACTATGCCAGAAGGCGGTGGCTCATGGGCCAATCTGGTGATGTTGACCTCTGAATGATGTATGTCTCCAATTTCTTGTCACGGGCAGAACCAGTCTGGCATTGAATTGGTAGGCAAATACAGCTATTCATGTCATATTCTCTGGAGTTTAACACCCCTGTACCTCTGGTGCCAGCATCTTGGAGATCCGATGCATATTGAGACTGTCCTTGTTGACACTCCGAGTGAGTGAGTGAGTGAGTTAGTATTTAACGTCACATCGGCAGTATTGCAGCCATATCGTGACGAGAACGATTAATTATAAAAATACAAATGAATTACTAGCACGGACATTGTAAATCCCTGTCAACAGTAAAACTAGACTAGACAGTAAAACTGACTAGAATATCACAGAATAGAATATAAAACTAGTGAACAGACCTAAAACAATGTATCTATAGAGGACAGTACAATATAAAAATGAGCTATAGGTTGCCAACAACTGAAGGTAGATCACGATACTAAGGACCATGGGGACTTACAGTACATTTGCTTCCTGCATGGACCCTAGCTGGATTTACATCGTCCCTTCAGGTGTTAGCAATTTAGACAAATCTAGCCAGAAAGTAAAAACACACTTATTCTACGATTAAAAAGCTGGAAAACTGAAATTTACGTCAAATGTTTTTGGACTTATGCACCCTCTCAGGAGGACAATTAGTTTACAATACTTCATCCCCCTTTGAGGGTACAGCCACTAACGATTTGAGTTACTAATTTAATCTTCCAATTTTAAAATATTTATCTATTTACAGTTCGGTTAACAATTTTAATTCCTTTAAAAATGCAATAAGTAAATGAAGACTAACACTGTTAAAAAGATCCTTCATAGTATGTGAATTAAAATACTGATCCCTTGTGATGGAATACTCAACACAGTCAGCGCCACCGTCCTTGGACCCATCTGTAAATAAGGATTTATAATTGCTATATTTAAGTTTCAGTTGATTATATTCTTGTTTATACTGTAATTCATTCGTTTCTGATTTTTAAATGTCGTTAATGTTAGGTCAACTTGTGGCCTAACCAACTGCCAAGGAGGAGGAGAAAGAAGACGGGAAGGAGCTATGTTTTCCAGCTCAATGCTGGCAGCAGAAATAAGTGGTTTTATTCTTAAACCAAGAGGCGGAACAAAAGAAGATTTCTTTTTGTATAAATCCTCATACAGGGGATTGAAAACACAGTTATATGCAGGGTTGGACTCATTTGAATATAGTTTTGTTACATACTGTAAAGCTAATTTTATACGTCGGTGCTCAAGAGATGGTTCGTCAGCCTCGACATACAGGCTGTCAACAGGTGAAGTTCGAAAGGAGCCAAGACAAAGTCTTAGCCCTTGATGGTGAACAGAATCAGAAGTTTCAGGTTGCTTTTACAGGCTCCACCATATACAATGGAGCCCACAGCTGTTTAGGACCAGGCATCTTAGTTGATACACACAGCGTGGCTGGCTGAGTCAGGATGGCAGAGAGAGACAAGGCAGTGCGGTTGGACTGTACATTCCTGAGCCCTGATCTAGACCGCACATGCTATATAAAACATGCACGTGTGTTGCGGGTATTCCCTTTAGGCACTAATATACAATGGAATTTGGTCAAGGTTGTCACATACATCACTGCTATCTACTATTGTTTAAGAAATGTATGTATGTATTGGATTTATTCAGGCAGAAAGCTGACATTCCGTACATTTTCAAAACATTATAATAAGAAGAATCTGTTCATTTTCAAATCGCTTTAAGAGGTCTTTGTAGAGATTTTCCTGCAATTCAGTATATATGCACATTGAGTGTGTCATCTAATTCTACCAATACAGTCATGCAGTCGTATTCAAGCAGGGTATTTGGCCTCAAAATTATAAGGAATTTGGACTCACTGTTTTGAAACTGATAAATCCATCCACTGCAGTTAATAGCACATTTTCGGCACAGTAATTCCATTTTGAGTACAAATTCCAACGAAAATAACACTTAAAACTTGCTCCATATAGAATACACAAAATGCAGCTTCAAACCTTCTCGGAAGTGCTACTAGAATGTTCAACAACCAGCGTACTCTGTCTGCCACACTGTATGAATGAAACCTATGTTTGTGATAGATTCATGTGAAAACAAACCCTGCTTGAATTAACTGTGTTAATTTCATCTGAAAGATGGTAATTGAGGCTTTACGACAGCGTAAACAGTTTCCTGTAGAAAACCCAGATAAGATAATTGTGAGACTTCAACTAAACATACTTTTCAGTTTTACAGGATTCCAGACTGGGTTTGTTTACTGTGACCTCCCTTGTCAAGATTTCTACAGACAGTCATTAATCTTCATTTATGGTTTGCCACAAAGTAAAGTGTTTAGATAATACAAATTATGTTAATACAAACAATGTTAGAGTGGAGAAATAGTGTGAGTTAAGCTTCAGATGGAAAGGGTTGCTAACATGGCCGCCATCTGTAAATGATGATGCCAGCCATAGCAACAGTTAGTACACGCATGCGCAAGCGATGACTCATTACTCTCCTCGCTCTCAGCAGAAGGCAAAAGAGCCTGCCTGGGCCAGATATAAACAGCTGTGAGCCATAATCAAGTTTTGACCGGATCAGTGATCGATAAAGTTGCAGGAGGGTAGCTTGGTCCCCTCCCCATTTAGAATTTGAAACGACTTTCAACAAGTCAAGTGCCTTCAGGCATTTAGTTTTGAGGGATTTGATATGTGGTAGAAACGTTAAATGTGAGTCAAAAATTAATCCCAAGAACTTGGCCTCCTTTACAACTTTGATGGGAGTGCCATCTAGAGATAGTTCTGGGTCCTTATGTGGCTTATATGTTCTGCAAAAATGTATACAGTTAGTTTTGGACTTCGAAAATTTGAAGCCGTTTTCAAGACACCATTTATTTATTTTGTTTAAACACAACTGCAGTTGCCGCTCAATAGTATGGATATTTTTACCTCGGCAAGAAATATTAAAATCATCCACGAAAAGCGATCCATCAAATGAATCATTTAAAACGTTAGATAAACTGTTGATCGTGATGCTAAAATGAGTGACAGATAAAATACTGCCTTATGGAACACCCTGATCCTGATTCTAATGATCAGACAGGGTAAAACCCACACGGACCTGGAATTGTCTCTCAATGAAAAAGTTGGCAATAAATTGAGGCAAACGACCTCGCAAACCAAAGTCATGTAAATCCCTCAAAATCCCATATTTCCAGGTTGTGTCATATGCTTTTTCAAGATAAAAAAAGATAGACACAGCATGTTGTTTATTAATTATTGCGTTTTTAACAAATGATTCCAGTCGCACTAAGTGATCGACAGTACTTCTGTTTTTACGGAAACCACATTGTATATCTGTGATAAGATTATTTGTTTCCAAGTACCAAACAAGTCGATTATTTATCATGCGTTCCATGGTCTTGCAAACACAGCTAGTTAGTGAAATAGGTCGATAATTGGACGGATCCGTATGATCACGTCCAGGTTTAGGTATTAGTACTACTATGGCGTCACGCCATGAGTGAGGAAAGTTACCCGATGACCAAATATCATCAAAAATATTGAGAAGAGTTTCTAGGCAGGATTCCGGTAAGTGCTTCAGGAGTTGATAATGTATGTTATCAGCTCCTGTAGCAGTGTCATGAGCTTGATCAAGGGCAGTATGGAGTTCATGAATAGAAAAAGTTTCATTATAATCTTCACCATTATCAGAATTGAAATTAATAGTTTTCTTTTCTTCTTGTTTTTGATATTGCTGGAATTTTGGTACATAATTTGAAGAGGAAGAGTGTTTAGCAAGGGTTTCACCTAGTTTATTAGCAATATCTGATTTATCAGTAAGCAATTGATCTCCATGTTTAAGATGATGGACAGTAGATTTAGTACCTTTACCTTTGATTTTCTGGACCATGTTCCATACCTTGGACATGGGTGTCCGAGAATTTATTTTGGACACATAATTTTGCCAAGATTGGCGTTTGTTTTGTTTAAAAGTACGCCTCGCTTTAGCATTTAAAATTTTAAATTTATTTAAATTATGCACCATAGGATGGCGACGGAAATAATGTTCAGCTTTCTTCCTTGCCTTCCTAGCTTGTTTGTCTCATCGTTGAACCATGGTTTTCTTATGTGTGGAACTACAGAGGAATTTGGTATACACGCATCAGCTATGGAATTCAATTCATCAGAAAAAGATTTAATAGCATCAGGAACGTCAATAAAACGTTCGGGTTTAAGTTTTTCAGCACACAGTGTTTCATATAAAGCCCAGTTAGCCTTTTTAAAATTCCGCCTTGATGATGGAGGAGCATCAGATGGAGTTACAGCTTTTAATATAGTAGGAAAATGGTCACTTCCACACAGGTCATTGTGGACTGACCATTCGAATTCATTTAATAGTTCAGAATTTGTGAATGACAAGTCGAGAGCAGAATAAGTCCCTGTACCAGGGTGTAAGTATGTGCTTGAACCATCATTATAAATACATAAATCATTGTCAGAACAAAAATCCTCCAATAACTTACCTTTAGTGTTTGTAGTTACACTACCCCAGAGTGGGTTGTGCCCATTTAAATCTCCCATTATAATACAGGGCTTCGGGAGTTGGTCATATAGAGCTTGAAGATCAGTTTTGGCAAACGTCGAAGACGGCGAAATATAAAGAGAGCATAGCGTAAACGCTACATGTAAAGTAATTCTCACTGCAACAACCTGCATATTAGTATTAAATGAAACAGGGCTCTGAATAACGTTTTGTCGGACTAGAACGGATGATCCGCCAGTGGCCCTATCACCCGGAGGTGCAAAACAATGATATGCATTAAATGGACGAAGGTCAAATGTAAGTTTGTTTTAAATATGTCTCTTGGAGCCATATCGCTGAAGGTTTAAAATATTGGACAAATAGCTGTAATTCATGTAGATTAGTCCTCAATCCTCTGCAGTTCCACTGTATAATATTATTGGAATAAACTATCTTTTAGGGGGATTTATTGGGGATCTACCCCGCATTTTTTTGGAGGGCGACAGGCTATGTGCCCTAGAATGGACGTTTTCAGAAACGTCCATGTCTTCAAGAGACCCGTATTTATTAAACAGTTGAATTTTGTTCTGTGACCCTTTAGGAGCTCTGCCACTTTGTTGTTTTGAAGCATCAGGCTTACGCTTATGTTTACTTTTCACCGTTTGTTGACTATCAGCTATCGATTGAGACTTTGAGTGTGACTGAGATGATGATTTGTGATCAGAAGAAGACTTTGATGTACTAGGAAGTGATTCTTCAGTCTGTGATGATATAGCAGGGTACAAAAGCTGTGGAGAATCGCAATTTACCCAAGTCAAGGTAGTTTGGCAGCCTGTAGTTGATGTTGTTTTAGAGCTAGACCAAGATGATGTTTTTGCTACTGGAGCATAACTGTCTTGAAGATCAGATCTCTTTACCAGTTTTTTGGCCTCGGAAAAATAGATATTTTGAGTGAATTTTATTTTATTGATCTCCATTTGCTCTCTCCAAACAGGACAGTCTTTTGAGAATGATGAGTGTTACCCGTTACAGTTAGTGCATTTCTTGACATTACTGTCACAATCTTCTGTTGTGTGTGTCTTTTCACTGCAGTGAGCGCACACAACAGAAAATGTGCAAGTATTTACACCGTGCCCAAACTTTTGGCATTTGGACCACCTAAGAGGGTTAGGAATGTATGTCTCAACACTGAGGTTACAATAACCTGCCTTTAGTGATTTTGGTGCAGTAGGTAGCGAAAAAGAAAACAGATAGGTGTTAGTTTGAATTGTTGTGCCATTTTGTCGGGATGAGAAACGTTTTACATTAAGTACACTCTGATCCTTCATCTCGGAGACGATATCTAGTTCTGACATGTCGGCCAGCAATCGCTCACGATCTCTAACAATCCCCTTGCTCATACTGAGGGTCTTTTGAGCTGAGACAGTAACGGAAATGCCAACAAAAGTTTTGGTGTTTAAAAGGTTAGTTGACCGTTGTCTTTTGGCACATTCGATCAACAGTGCACCAGAACGCAATCTTCTAATACTCTTCACATCGCCGGCAATGCCTTGGATACCTTTAGACACAGCAAAAGGGTTAAATGTTAATGGTGTCAAATCGTTTGTCTCCATGACAACAAATCGTGGCCAGTAATCAATTGGTATGGACAGTCTGAGGTCGTTGTCAACAAGGTCATTTTCAAGAGGACGTTTAGTCTTTTTGTTTGGGGTTTCGTAAGCCATGGTTTGTGTTTTAGATTTCATCATCCGAGCTCCCCACCCACCACGGAGTATCACAAGGACAATGCTAAAAACAAGTGGGTCTCCAACTTGCAGCACCAAGGATACTCGGATGATATACTCCAGCAGAAGAGTTACAATTAACAAATCTACCACATTGACCCATGAGCCACCGCCTTTTGGCATAAGACTCTAGGCAAAAGTGCATAACATCATAGTTTAAACTGTAAACATCTTATGGGAACAATTTTGCCAAGACCAAAGGTTAACATTTTCAAATCAAATTTGTGTGATGATAAATAAATAAAAGTCCACACACAGGGCTTGGCGTGACCAGCCGATTGATAGAATCGGGCCGATTCTACCACCCGTCTAGGTGAAGTAAGGGCCGAAGTGGTGTGTTGGGCAACAGGAACACGGTTCAGGCTCCTATTGCCCTCAACCACCAGACTACCGTCCTCCACCGACACGGGACGCAACCCACGGCAAACAGGTTGCCCAATTCGGTCGCTCCTTGCGACCAGCAATGGGGTGCTATGGACCAAGTTGACCCGGGTCCACACGGGGATTGGAACGGCTCTTGGCGTTACCCAGCACCCACCACGAGGAGGTGGCCGTTCACGGGTGCCGTTGACACTCCGAGGTGGGTGGGGAGCAGGGGTGTCGAACCTTTTTCCTTTCATCATGGCACTTCATTCTTCTGGTTCATCTCGGAATGAAAAGAAAAGACGTTTAGAAGACTTAGATCTCTTCACTGGAAACATTTCTTCTAACAGTGACTCGTGGGCTCGATTTCTCGTCATCGAAGCAGCTGATTTTCTTCCAATCAAGTTAAATCCGTTTGCTATTTCAAAGGCTATCTCTGGCATTTGTGGAGAAGTGGCAAATGTTACTCGTCTCCGTAGTGGCTCACTTCTCGTAGAGTGTGCACAGAGACAGCAATCTCTCAATCTGTTGTCAGTAAAGGCCTTTGCCAATATTGAGGTTTTTGTGTCTGTGCACAGAACACTGAACTCATGCCACGGAATTATCAGAGATAATGTCTCACGGATATGCCAGACGAGACGCGTGTCAGCTGTTAAACGCTTTACAATAAAGAAAGAGGGAATCATCACAAAAACAAATACCTATTCATTGACGTTTGCTCGTCCATCTCTCAAGCAATCAGTTAAAGCAGGTTATTTTAACATTGGAGTGGATGTATATGTACCCAAGCTCAAAATCTGATCGAAAACACATCAGAAACGCCAGCTTCACAGCCAGACACAGAAAACTCTAAGAAGAAGAAAGGAAAGAAAATCAACAGAGACAAACCTCCTACGGTTCCTTTACCTTTACAGGTTCCTCTAGAGAACCTATTTGGACCTCTTGACATGGAGGTCACACTGTCCTCTCAGGACAGACGGAGGAACTTATCATCCTCGCATTCTAGAGAAAGATCTCCTATTGAGGCACCATGAATAAATTGTCTACCATAATGCAATGGAATTGCAGAGGACTCAAAAACAACTTCCATGAGATGCAGTTATTATTACAAGATTTCCAACCGTCAGCAATATATCTTCAAGAGATATATCTGAAAGATACTGATAATTTTAATCTCAGACAATACAGTGATTACCATTCCTTCTCTCCTCCCGGAGACAAAAGAACAGGAGGTTCTTCCATTTTGGTGCGGCAGGGCGTTATACATAGTCCTGTCCCACTTAATACAACTTTCCAAACCGTAGCTATTAGGCTTACTCTGCACATAGCATTGACTCTGTGCGGTCTATATATACCTCCTTCGTCCAATATTCAACAATCGGATCTTCAGAACTTGTATGATCAGCTTCCAAAACCGTGCATTATCATGGGTGATCTGAACGGACACAACCCGCTATGGGGAAGTGTCCATATAAATAATAAGGGTAAAATTCTTGAGGAATTTATTTCAGACAATGACCTCTGTATCTTAAACGATGACACAAGCACTTATCTACATGCAGCTACTGGTACATATTCGGCCCTAGATCTGATTCTCCTTTATATAGCGAATTTGAATGGATGGTGCATGATGACCTCTGCGGGAGGGATCACTTCCCCACCATTCTCAAAACAGTAAGCTCTGGTAATGATCCAAATTTATCACGACGGAACTTTGCCAGAGCTGACTGGTCATTGTACATGGCAGTCTGTTCTGAACACTTGCAAACTGATGTTTTTGTGAACAAGGAAGATCCGATACAGCTGTTTTCTGATATACACAATAACATTGCTGATCAAACTATACCTAAGTGCTCTGCAGTTCCACACATTCGTAAGCCATTGTTCAATAATGAATGTAAACAGGCCAGAAAGTGTAGGAAGAAAGCTGAAAAGTATTTTCGCAAACATCCTACAGTACATAATTTAGATAAATTTAAGATCTCAAATGCCAAAGCTAGACGTGCCTTCAAACAAAAGTCATGGCAAAATTATGTTTCTAAAATAAATTCACGCACACCTATGTCAAAGGTGTGGAACATGATTCAAAGAATAAAGGGCAAAGGATCTAAGTCTACAGTTCATCATCTGAAGGATGGTGACAATTTATTAACTAATAAATCTGACATTGCCAATAAACTTGGTGAAACTCTCACCAAGCATTCATCTTCATCAAATTATGTCCCTGAGTTTCAAAAGTTTCAGAAACAGCAGGAGAAGAAAAGATTAAATTTTAATTCAGACAACGGTGAAGATTATAATGAATTATTTTCATTACATGAGCTCCAATGCGCAAGAGCAATGATACAGCAACAGGGGCTCACAGTCTACTCTACTCTATATAGTCACATATATACTTAAAAGTGGTGAGGTCATTTATACTCTTAGGTAAGTGGAACTTTTTGTGTTCGTAATGGACACTTTGAACGACATTTTGGAGCTTGCAGTGATGTAGTTTGATTCAGCGAAAAACAATGGTACTGAAACTCACCAGCACCGTGTTGGATTCAGACGCCCAAACACAACAGACTGGTGCATGTGAAGATAGACTTCTCATGCAGCTTATTGCATCGTGCCTTTAAAGAGAAGCTACAGACAGTATTGTAGTATCGATTTATGGTGTTCCCATACATTATATCTGTAGTATATATGTAATTGAGATAGTAACAAACCGACCCCTTTAAATTAACAAGGAGCTCCAGGGAGACCATTGATTCAGAGATGCATACAATCTGGATTGAGGCTGATTATCAATTAAAAGTCACATCATACAACCATCACATAACGGTATAAGTGACAGGCATGTTTACTGGCCCTGATGTAAAGCCCTGTCCTATTTACACGGTGTCTGACCTAACAGTTTACAGTTTGGAAGCTGGCAGCCCACAGTGTCACCTGGAGATTAGATGGCCCAAGTTCAACATGTATCTGTAACGCCAACAAAAGTATCTAGGAATATCTAGGACCTTTCAAATTTAAAAATTTGCATACGATTATCTTGCATACTTGTGGAGCCTGTGAAGAGACTTGTTTATCTGTAGAGGTATGTCATGAGCATATGGAAAAAAAGGTTATCTCCTTTGGACCGCCATGCCCTTTTGAAAATCACGAAGAAAAACATCTGGTTGACAACGAAAAAACACATAGTGACTGTGACTGTGAGAACAATTAACGCAAAATTAGCGCGTCATAGTCTGAATAAAGCCCCAGCTAGCCCGCCAGTATGTCAGTTTTGTATTTCACGTGATATCAGCCACCAAAAAATAAACTCCATTTCACTGTTTCAAAACTGCATTGGCAGTCTACCATGAAGCCAAAATTTGTATGAGGTGCTCTCTTGCAATGTGTAAATGCGCATGGATGCAGAGGTAACTTACCATGAAATATTCTGCAAAGGGATCACAGGTAGTAATAACTGTAAGTAATACTACTTATGTTCTAAAGTGATAAGTCTTCTGATCATGATTTAGTCAGAATCAGTCACAAACTGCTCTGCTTTCAGGAGGATTGAAATTATTTATATGGGAAGAGTTTGTTTTGACGTCTCATGTTTTCAACTTTAATGCTATGATTGTTTCACATCATCAAGTTGATCAAGATGCACACTTTACAAAGTTATTGAAACTCTCTCAGCAGAAAATGGAAGGTATATATAATGCTTGAGGAGTTGACTTTACTGTAGGCAGCGAAAGGCACACCGGCAGTATTTAACGTCACATCGGAAAAATCTCAGCCATACCGTGACGAAAACAATTCATGTAATAAAAATGAAAACATGTTGATGATTAAAACCTGTCGACGATGGACAGTAAAATACTAGAAAATCATAGATATGAACATAAAACTAGCATGAAAAACTAAAACAGTGTAAATAATATGACAATACGATATAAAACACGGGCTATAGACCGCCAACAACTTAACATAGATCACCATACTAGGGGCCACGGGGACTTAGAGTACTTTCGCTACCTGCATGGACCTTGGCTGGATTTACACCATCCCTTCAGCTGTTGACGTTTTGGTGAGTTTAAGCCAGTATTAAGTAAGTTAAAATGATTTTGAATTGAAAGGACAAACGTCCCCTGTCAGAGGACAATAATTTACAATACTTCAAAACCCTTTGCGCGTACAACCACTAACAATATAAGTAACTAATCTAAACTTCCAATCCCAAAACCACATCTATCTACATGACAAATTACTCAAAATTCATCCATGAAATCAATTTCTTTTAAAAAGTCAATAATTAAATAATTGAAAACAAACAGTAGCAAAAAGATCCTTAGTGAGTGAGTGAGCTAAAGTTTAACGTCACATCGGCAATATCTCAGCCATATCGTGACGAGAACATTTAATACTAAAATGAAATATATATAATTATCTATTATATCAAACCTGTCAACGAGGGACAGTAAAACAACTAGAATATCACAGATGAGAATATAAAACTAGTAACTATACCTAAAACAATTTATCTATAGAGGACAATACAAGATAAAAATGGGCTATAGATTGCTAACAACTGAGTGTAGATCACCATACTAAGGTCCATGGGGACTTACTGTACCTTTGCTACCTGCATTGACCCTAGCTGGATTTACATCATCCCCTCAGCTGTCAGCAATTTTGGAAATCTAGCCATGCAAATAAAAACACACTTATGCTACGATTAAAAACGTAAAAGTTTGAATTTACTTTGAATATTTGTGGACTTACGTACCCTCTCAGGGGGACAATAGTTTTACAGTACTTCAACCCCCTTTGAGGAAAAAGCCACTAACAAGCACAGTTACCAATTTAAACTTCCAAAAATAAAATATTTATCTATTTACAATTCAGTCAATAAATCTAATTCTTTTAAAAATGCAATGATTAAATGACAGCTTGTGTTATTAAAAAGATCCTTTAGAGTTCGTGAATTAAAATACTGATCCCTTGTGATGGAATACTCAACACAGTCAAGCAGGATATGCTTGACTGTGATTCTTCCATCACAAGGGATACAAAACGGAAGATCCTCACCTTTAAGCAAATATTTATGTGTATATCTGGTGTGGCCAATACGACATCGTCGCATGATGACCTCCTCAAATCTGGACTGACAACCCAAGTAGGTGTAACCAATATACGGTTTTATTTCATGTAATTTATTGATACCCACTTGAGTGTCCCACTTCTTCTGCATCAGATCATGGATATAAGATCTAATGATGGCTTTGTAATCAGAGTAGGGAATAAGAAGTGGTGTCACAGATTTGTTGACTGCTGCTTTTGCGGCAAGATCGGCCATCACATTCCCAGAAATACCTACGTGACTGCGTAACCAACAAAAGACGATGTCGTATTGGCCAGTAGCAAAAGTATTATACAGTTCAACCATTTCAATTAAAAGTGGATATTTACAAGAAATATTTTTATAGGAATATATTATATACTGTTTACGTTTAGGGTGTCTCTGAATATATTTAAGAGCTGTTAATATGGCGTTCGCTTCTGCTGTAAAAATAGAAGTATTATCTGGTAATCTAGAAGATATTGTTCTGGATCCAATGACAGTAGCACAAGCAACTGCGCCACCGTCCTTGGACCCATCTGTAAATAAGGATTTGTAATTGTTATATGTATGTTTCAATTGATTATATTCTTGTTTATACTGTAACTCATTCGTTTCTGATTTTTTAAATTTAGTTAATGTTAGGTCAACCTGTGTCCTAACCAACTGCCAAGGGGGAGAAGAAAGAAGACGGAAGGGAGCTATATTGTCCAGCTCAATATCAGCAGCAGCAATAAACGGCTATATTCTGAGCCCAAGAGGTGGAACAAGAGAAGACTTTTTGCTATATAAATCCTCATACAGAGGATTGAAGACACAGTTATATGCAGGATTAGATTCGTTAGAGTAAAGTTTTGTGATATATTGTAAAGATAATTTGATACGGCGTTGTGCAAGAGATGGTTCATCGGCCTCAACGTAAAGACTGTCAATAGGTGAAGTTCTGAAGGATCCAAGACAAAGTCTTAGACCTTGGTGATGGACAGAATCAAGAAGTTTAAGAGTGCTTTTGCAGGCTCCACCATAGACGATGGAGCCATAATCAAGTTTAGAACGAACTAGTGATCGATATAGGTGTAGAAGGGTAGCTTGATCCCCTCCCCACTTTGAGTTGGAAACAACTTTCAACAGATCGAGTGCTTTCAGGCATTTGGCTTTGAGGGATTTAATATGCGGCAAAAAAGTTAAGTGGGAGTCGAAAACTAGGCCCAGAAACTTGGCCTCCTTGACAACTTTAATGAGAGTGCCATCTAGAGATAGTTCAGGGTCTTCATGCGGTTTGTAATTACGACAAAAATGTATGCAATTAGTTTTCGATTTAGAAAATTTAAAGCCGTTTTCAAGACACCATTTATCTATTTTGTTCAAACACAGCTGCAGTTGCCGTTCAATAGTATGCATATTTTTCCCCCGACAAGAAATATTAAAATCATCCACAAATAACGATCCATCAATTGAATCGTTTAAAACTTTGGATAAACTATTTATCTTTATACTAAAAAGTGTGACTCACAAAATACTGCCTTGTGGAACACCCTGATCCTGACTGTAATGATCAGACAGGGTAGAACCCACGCGGACTTGAAATTGTCTGTTGTTTAAAAAGTTGGCTATGAATTCAGGCAAATGACCTCGGAAACCGAAATCATGTAAATCTCTCAAAATCCCATATTTCCAGGTTGTGTCATATGCCTTCTCAAGATCAAAAAAGATAGACACAGCATGTTGTTTATTAATCAGCGCGTTTTTCACAAATCATTCTAATCGACTGTACTTCTGTTTTTACGGAAATCACATTGTATATCTGTTTTGAGATTATTTGTTTCCAAGTACCAAACAAGTCGATTATTTATCATTCGTTCCATGGTCTTGCAAACACAGCTAGTTAATGAAATCAGACGATAATTTGATGGATCAGTATGATCACGTCCAGGTTTAGGTATGGGTACTACTATAGCATCACGCCATGAAGAAGGAAATTTACCGGAAGTCCAAATATCATCAAATATATATAAGAGCGTCTCTAAACAGGATTCTGGTAAGTGCTTCAGGAGTTGATAATGGATGTTATCAGGTCCTGTAGCAGTGTCATGAGCTTGATCAAGAGCAGTATGGAGTTCATGAATAGAAAAAGTTTCATTATAATCTTCCCCATTATCAGAATTGAAATTAATAGTTTTCTTTTCTTTTTGTTTTTGATATTGCTGGAATTTAGGTACATAATTAGAAGAGGAAGAGTGTTTAGCAAGGGTTTCACCCAGTTTCTTAGCAATGTCTGATTTATCAGTAAGCCATTGATCTCCATGTTTAAGATGATGGACAGCAGATTTAGTACCTTTACCTTTGATTTTCTGGACCATGTTCCATACCTTGGACATGGGTGTCCGAGAATTTATTTTGGATACATAATTTTGCCAAGATTGGTGTTTGTTTTGTTTAAAAGTACGCCGCGCTTTAGCATTTAAAATCTTAAATTTATTTAAATTATGTACCATAGGATGGCGACGGAAATAATGTTCTGCTTTTTTCCTTGCCTTCCTAGCTTGTTTGCACTCATCGTTGAACCATGGTTTTCGTATGTGTGGAACTACAGAGGACTTTGGTATACACTCATCAGCTATGGAATTCAGTTCATCAGAAAAACATTTAATAGCGTCGGGAACGTCAATAAAACTTTCCGGTGTAAGTTTCTCCGTACACAGTGTTTCATATAAAGCCCACTTAGCCTTTTTAAAATTTCGTCTTGCTGAAGGAGGAACAACAGATGGAGTTACAGCTTTTAATACAGTAGGAAAATGGTCACTTCCACATAGGTCATCGTGGACTGACCATTTGAATTCATTTAGTAGTTCTGCATTTGTCAATGACAAGTCGAGAGCAGAATAGGTCCCTGTCCCAGGATGTAAATATGTGCTTGAACCATCATTATAAATACATAAATCATTGTCAGAACAAAAATCCTCCAATAACTTACCTGTCGTGTTTGTAGCTACACTACCCCAGAGTGGGTTGTGCCCATTTAAATCTCCCATTATAATACAGGGTTTCGGGAGTTGGTCATATAGAGCTTGCAGATCAGTTTTGGCAAACGCCGAAGACGGCGAAATATAGAGCGAGCATAGCGTAAACGCTACATGTAAAGTAAGTCTCACAGCAACAGCCTGCATATTAGTATTTAGTGAAACAGGGCTTTGAATAACGTTTTGTCTGACTAGACCGGATGACCCACCAGTGGCTCTATCACCCGGAGGTGAAAAAGAATGGTATGCATTAAAATGACGAAGGTCAAATGTATCTGTTTGTTTTAAATATGTCTCTTGGAGACATTTCGCTGAAAGTGTAACATCCTGGACTAATAGCTTTAATTCATGTAAATTAGTCCTCAATCCTCTGCAGTTCCACTGTACAATATTATTGGAATAAACTATCTTTTGGGGGGATTTATTGGGGATCTACCCCGCACTCTTTTGGAGGGCGACAAGCTATGTGCCCTAGAATGGAACGTCCATGTCTTCAAGAGACCCATATCTATTAAACAACTGAATTTTATTTTGTGACCCTTTAGGAGCTCTGCCACTTTGTTGTTTTGAAGCATCAGGCTTAGAATTCGGTTTACCTTTCACAGTTTCTTGATTATCAGCTATCGATTGAGATTTCGAGTGTGACTGAGATGATGATGATTTGTGATCAGAAGACGACTTTGATGTACTAGGAAGTGATTCCTCAGTCTGAGATGACATAGCAGGGTATAAAAGCTGTGGAGAATCGCAATTTATCCAAGTCAAGGTAGTTTGGCATCCAGTGGATGATTTTGTTATTTTTGAGGTAGACTCCGATGATGTTTTTGCTACTGTAGCGTAACTTTCTGGAAGATCAGACCTTTTAACCAGTTTTTTTGCCTCAGAAAAGGAGATATTTTGAGTAAACTTTATTCTGTTTATCTCCATTTGTTCTTTCCAAATAGGACACTGTTTCGAAGAAGATGAATGGTTGCCTGAACAGTTGGTGCATTTTTTTTAAATCATTGTCAAAATCTTCTGTTGTGTGTGTTTTCTCACCACAGTGAGCACACACAACAGACAATGTGCAAGTATTCACGCGATGTCCATATTTCTGGCATTTAAAACACCTGAGCGGGCTGGGGATGTAGATATCAACTTCTATGTTACAATAGCCTGCCTTCACTGATCTAGGAGCATTTGGACATGAAAAAGTAAACAGATAGGTATGAGTTTGAAATGTTTCATTGTTTTTTCGGGTTGAAAAGCGCTTCACATATAGCACACCTTGATCTTTCATTTCACATGCTATATCAAGTTCGGTCATGTCAGCAAACAATTGATCACGATCTCTGATGATACCTTTACTAGTGTTCAAGGTCTTGTGAGCAGAGACCGTGACCGGAATGCCCACAAAACACTCAATACTCATCAGATTGGATGCTTGCTGTTTCTTGCTGCACTCAACTAGTAGCGCACCCGAACGTAAGCGCCGAATGTTCTTAACATCCCCGGCAATACCTTGAATGCCTTTAGATACTGCAAAAGGGTTCAGCTTTAATGGGATCTTGTCCGGAGTCCCAATAACAAGGAAACGTGGCCAATACTCAATCGACAGAGACGGTCTGTGGTCAGTATCAACAGGATCAATTTCAAGTGGACGCTTTTTTTTTGTGGGGTACTTCATAAGCCATGGTTGGTGTCATATTGTTCATCATCCGAGCTCCCCACCCACCAGGGAGTATCACAAGGACAATGCTAAAGCAAGCGGGCCTCCAGCTTGCAGCACCAAGGATACCCGGATGATAAACTCCAGTAGAAGAATTATAAATAATTAAACTACCAGATTGGCCCATGAGCCATCGCCTTCTGGCATAAGACACTAGGCAAAGTTCATATTAGAATTCACAATCAAAACATTTACTTATCACCAGTAGTGCCAAAGCCGAAATTCAAAACAATTTCAAATCAAAACTGTGCCAGAGACACATACACAGTTCGTGCACAGGGCTTGGCATGACCAGCCGACTGGTTGAATCGGGCCCATTCAACCACCCGTCTAGGTGAAGTAAGGGCCGAAGTGGTGTGTTGGGCAAATGAAACGCAATTAAAAGCCCATCTGCCCTCAACCACCAGGATCCCGTCCTCCACCGACACGGGACGCAACCCACGGCAAACAGGTTGCCCAATTTAGTCGCCTCTTACGACAAGCAATGGGGTGCTGTGAACACATTCTGTCCCGGGTCCACACGGGAGAAGAGCACTTAGCGTTACCCAGCACCCACCACGAGGAGGTGGCTCTTCATGGGTGCCAAAAGATCCTTAACAGTTTTGACATTTAAATATTTATCCTTTGTGACAGGATATGCTTGACCGTCACTCTCTCACCACAAGGGATACAAAACGGAGGATCCTCACCTTTTAACAGGTATGCATGAGTATATCTAGTATGGCCAATACGACATCGTCGTAAAATAACCTCTTCAAA
This sequence comes from Haliotis asinina, assembly GCF_037392515.1. Lineage (NCBI taxonomy): Eukaryota > Metazoa > Mollusca > Gastropoda > Lepetellida > Haliotidae > Haliotis > Haliotis asinina. Next base: position 48,216,861 of record NC_090283.1, on the reverse strand, counting down.
TCTGGACTGGCAGTCCAAGTAGGTGTAACCAATATACGGTTTTATTTCATGTAATTTGTTTATACCTACTTGGGTGTCCCACTTCTCCTGCATCAGATCACGGGTGTAAGTTCTAATGTCAGCTTTGTAGTCAGAGTAAGGAATAAGAAGTAGTGTTGCAGATTTGTTGAGTGTTGCCTTAGCAGCAAGATCGGCCATTGTATTCCCAGAAATGCCTACGTGGCTGCGTAACCAACAGGGGACGATGCCGTATTGGCCAGTAGCAAGATCATTGTACAATTCGATAATTTCTATTAATTGGATGTTTGCAAGAAAGATGTTTAATCGCCTGAAGACAAAAAAGAGAGGCTGAATAGATTATGTATTGTTTATGTTTAAGGTGTTTTTGAATATATTTAAGAGCCGTAAATATAGCGCTTGCTTCCCCTGTGGAAATAGAGCTGCTATCTGGTAGTCTAGAAGGTATTGTTCTCGATCCAATGACCATGACACAAGCTACAGCGCCACCGTCCTTGGACCAGTCTGTAAATAAGGATTTGTAATTGTTATATTTGTTTTTTTAATTGATGATATTCTTGTTTATATTGTAAGTCATTTGTTTCTGATTTTTTTAAAATGATGTTAATGTTAGGTCACTTTGTGGCCTAACCAATTGTCAAGGAGGACAAGAAAGAAGACGGGAAGGCGATGTACTTTCCGTGTCACAAATTTAAAGACGCGCGGCAGTATGTTAAGGGTTCTACTCTCCATATTCTCCTCTCACGCAAGCCATAACAACGTAAAGAATCCATACCACATGTCGTTATGTTACGCTCCGACCTTTAAATGTCCATCAAGCATGTTACCTTCTAAAATATGGTGCATATGTTCCTTTTGTTACAGTAATGTATGTCGCAGTTATTCTGACCTTGGAGAAAAGATATGGCTTATCAGTACATTCTCTTACGCCGATCTCAGAACTTACAGAATTGTGCCACATAACAGAATACAGTCTCATTTAGTTTAAACAAGCAGACGTGATGAAGGTTCAAAATGCCATTGCTCTGGTCCTGTTTTTCCTATCGTTGGCATCGGCCCTGCGCCCTAATATCGTGTTCATTGTGGCAGATGATTTAGGTGAGTGCAGGTTTTGAAAACAATTATAAAACGATTTTATGTTCAGTACCCTCCGAAATTACAGGTTACTCTCAATGTGTCTCAAGTTTACAAGGTTCTAATTTGTTGCTATCTTCATTAACCACCAACGGAAAATATATAATAATGCGGAATGATAACCTTGATCTAGGTTCTGTAAAGTCTGAACATCAGAAGAAGTAAAAGCGTCGAACTTTGTCAGCAAAGGCAGATGCATTACAAAGAGGACACTTCCTTTGATCACGTGGTATATTGTACAAAAAACCTGTCACAGCAGGAATGTAATTTTCAGAGGTTCTAGGTGTCAATAAAGTGTGTGATATTTGTGTTGGAAGCAGCAGATAATTATCAACAGATGAGATTGTTTTGAATGTTCCGTAGTAGTTACCTCTTGTGTTGTTTCTAATGTCACTACACCAGGATTATACTAATCTATCGTTCCATCTCTATGTGTGCAGGGTGGAATGATCTTGGTTTCCGAAATCCTGACATGATAACCCCAAACATCGACAAACTGGCCACAGAGGGAATCATTTTCAACAATGCATACGTCCAGCCTCTTTGCAGCCCGTAAATTGTCATAGTCTTTCCCTCACACTAACAATAACCACACGTGTTCTAACAAAAGACATTACCTCAGGTCGGGAAATACACCCCCACACAGACCAGTACATGTAACGAAAGTATACATTTTCTACAAGTCAAATGAACAAACGTTTTAATGGAATACACAAGACTCTCATTGTTTCAGACCCTGTACCTCCTTTATGAGTGACATAACAAACAACATACATCAAATTTATGCAACTAATAAAAACATTTATTCTTACTTGTATGTAAAATTATATATGGTCATACAGGCTGAGAATGTACCTAAACTTTGAAACCCCAAATCCAATTTGGGTTTGAGGAAATATACTGAGTTTGGATGCGTTATCTTACTGTACTCCCCATGTAATGGTATTACAATGTTACACTTCACACGCTTTCAGATCCCGTACTGCCCTTATGAGTGGAATGTATCCTTTCCACGCAGGCATGCAGGTAAATATATCCTTTATCATTTAGCCAACGCATTTATCCAAGACATGGTCTTATGACATAAAGCACGTCATGTTGTTAAAGCATGCAAATGACACAACTAGACTTCCGACGCATACGAACCTTTATACCTCTCTAATATCAAGGATGTTTTCTGACAATGTTACTAGTGGAAACAACGATTAATCCTGTGAAACCTGCAAGTCAGCTTCCGCGAACAAGTCGTTGGATGGTCACGGATCCGACTAAACCTTGATCTGACCTCTCAGTTGATAATATTCAAACGTAGGGGAAGTATTACACATAAACATGTGACACAGAATCGTTGTACTTATCCGTTTGACTTGTTTTGCAAACTCTGTAGATACAAAAATAGTCATTTATCAGGTTGGAAATATGCCAACAAAGAGTCATCAGGCCTTTTTAAGCTTGGCTCTCAATGAAACCGACAATGGAATGAATGGATTACAACACATGTTTTCCAAGTTTTACTAAATGCTGATCAAATCACTTCTATACAGGGAAAGAGTGACGTGAAAATGATAAATAGAAGTGATCACTCGTGGGACATTCAATTTTCAAAATAACAATCTCATCAAACATTTGGGAAATACCCATAAACTGAAGGGCGGGCGATGAGTTATGTTTTTCCCAATTGAAGCAACATGTGTAATGAATCCCCAGTTCATCTTATATGCAATATATATCAGGACTTAAATTCATCAATTGAAAGAAATATGTATGCTGAAGTTTATGGCCATGAAGAAATGTTGATTGTGTTAAAGTAAATTCTTCTCTTTTAGGTTACGCCTTTCACTTAGTGGAACTGGAACTGTTTGACTGTGTGTGTAGGGGGAGGGGGGGGGGGTATCTGGTCAACTTTCCTGTTATGGGAAGAAACTCATTTCGCTTCACTTCACTTCACATCACACATATGAAGGTCTTCAGCAGCCATTGGTTGCCACAAAAGGCGACCATACTTGTCGTAAGAGGCGACCTAGGGAATTGGATGGTCAGACGTGGCTGACACATGCCATAGCTCCCCAATTGCACTGATCGATGCTTATATCGCTGGCCACTGGATTGTGTGGTCAAGACACGATAATTTACAGACCACCGACATAAAGAGGCAATATTACTGAGTGCCCTGTAAAACTAAACTTACTCACCCACTCACTTCACATCAGTTGTACATTTTCCTTTACAGCATATGGCACTTGTACGTGACCAACCAGTATGTCTGCCCCTCAACTATACATTGCTCCCCCAGGAACTAAAGAAACTCGGCTATGCTACGCACATAATTGGAAAGTAGGTATCATCAAGAAAACTAAACTTTAACATAACAAGTAGAACATAATCAAACTGAATCAATAACAGATCTTAGACTTAACTTCTTGTACAACCGTTCACCAATGCAGATGTATTGATCCATGCCTGTGGTAGCGTTTCGGTTTGTAATAGTTGTCATTTTACGATACCCCAAGTGCACATCCGAATTTGTTTAAGTGCACTTCGGAGTGCACTCTAAGTATTCACTTTCATTGCAGATGGCATCTTGGTTTTTGCAAGTGGGAGTGCACCCCAACGTACCGAGGCTTTGATACTTTCCTTGGATATTATGTTGCGACTGAAGACTACTTCACTCACTCTGACGGTTTGTTTGATTTGTTTAGATTTGTTTGTTTGTTTTTCATACTTACGTTTCAATTAGAAGTGTGTACATGTGAGCAGGTGTACAAGAGTCCAAAGTGCTCCCACTATTTGCTTACAGTAGCTTCTCACTATTTTGTTGTAGTCACTTTCAAGCTTCTCATATTTGGTTGCAGTCACTTTGAAGCATCTCCAAATTTGGTTGCAGTCACTTTAAAGCTTCACGCCATTTGGCTGAAGTCACCTTTAGCTAGATAACTATGTAAATCTATATAGAAAGGTTGTTCAGTGCACTTAACTAAAAGTTGTAATCTATAAAGTTACACGTTCCACTTTTCACTCGAATGTCGATTAAACAGTCAGTCCGCTTGTTTTAAATTTCATCAGGGGGGTATTTGGACTTCAGAGACAATACGCTTCCTGCGAGAAACTATTCTGGGGAGTATTCTGCTGTAAGTATTGTAACAGATTGACAAAATTGTTCTTTAAAATGTATTATGTTTAGAATGTAATATCGTTATGTAGAATTATGTTTAAAAATCATACTTTCTGCGATATATTTATCTCCTCTGGTCTGTTTCTTGGTTTGGTCAGTGTAAACGTCCCTATTCATCATCTATTTGTCCTTCCAGAACGCATTCGCCCAGAGAGCCGTTGACATCATCCATCGTCATAATGTATCACAGCCGCTGTTTATGTACCTCCCGTATCAAAGCGTGCATGGTCCAATCGCGGTACATAAAATCCACCGTATATTGATAACCTGTACCAGTTTGCTGGGACGTCTGTTCTCGTATTGGTTGTGCTAATGATGGGGATTTCACATGTCTTTGTTAATGGTGCATATGGAACAAAACCATTTTCCTATAAGAATGTGTACAAGCTCATACTTATGTACATATAAATCACAGCAATTTGAGCATATGTTATCTATGTGAATATTTACATGCTAATGGGATGTTGGCGATATTGTTAAGGGTGTTGTTAACTTTTCTTTCACTCATTTGTCAATGTAAGTACTCCAAGGTCTCACATCACAGGTCCCGAAAAGGTATGAGGATATGTATCCAAATGTGATCAACAAAGGGCGAAGACAGTACAGTGGTATGTAGATTTTGCCTGTATTTCCTATCGTTTTCCCTATAGAGTTATCACTGATATTTGCATGGTTAACAAAAGAACAAATTTCAAATTTACTATTTAACATGCAAATGATTTGAGTAACCACCTTTACGTTCACACAAAATGAAATATCTGAAATATTGTTCAGCGCATTGGCCAACAACTTCTATTCGAAACAGGAATGGTGACCGCACTGGACGAGGCAGTGGGAAATGTTACCAAAGCCCTGAAGGATCGGGGCTTGTTTGACAATACTCTGATTCTGTTCACTGCAGATGTAAGTTGTTGTAGTATAATAGGGATAATTATCAATCACTACGTACGGAAAGATCTTGATGTTGGTATAAAATCTTTGAAACTGCAAATGGATCACCCTATAGCAGAATAACGCACATGTCACTTATGAGGTCAATGGTATACATTGCGAGCATCCCATTTTCACAGTTGCAACAACGGGGCGGTGGGAAACGTTCATTCTTCTTGTCGAGTTTGAATGAACGAGGTATAAACGGTGGCGATGTGAAATAAGTCACTTTCCCAGATTGACTGAATGTGAGTGATCACTGTTTAGAAGAGGTTACTATTCTATAACAAGAGGGTCATTTTGTCACCAAACTTTGAAATCGTGTCAGTCTTTATGTAACAAAGCTATGATAATTCAGAATGGAGGCCATATCGAAATGTATGCCAACAATTGTAATGATCGTGAAACATAAAAATTACTGATGTTCAAGACATCATCAAAGTGCTAATCTTGTTAATATTTTGTAATAAACTAATGAACCTTCAGAATGGAGGACCCATCGAAGCGTATGCCAACAACTGGCCTTTGAGAGGAGGAAAGTACACGATCTGGGAGGGGGGCACGAAGGGAGCTTCTTTCATGTATGGTGCAGGGCTCCAGAGGACTGGGACGACACACGATGGGTAACGCTATAAACTACTCTAGAGTCATTGAGTTAGGGTTCATAACCACAGCAGCAGTATTGCAGCAATATCGTGACTTCAAATAGTTACGAATTCATGATAAATGGAATATGGTTAGGCATATAACAGAAGTATTTCATGTATGTTCCGAAGTAAGATAAAGTATCCTATTTCGAAATTCAACAGACGTACTGTAAATAAGCAATGAGTGAATGGGGTTAGTCCTACGCCGCTTGTATAGCAATACTCCAAGAATATCACGGCCACTGACACTCAAGTGGAAATTGACTTTGTTGCACCCATGTGGGGAATCGAACCTGGTTCTTCGGTATGACGGGTGAATGCTTTACCCACAAGGCCACGCTATCTAACCAGTAAATCAGAAGAACACAATAGCCCTTACATGCACTTGTCCCAAGCGTATATGAAAATGCCACATACTATGGCGGTAGTTAGAGCGTCTGTACGGAGAGTGGAAGGTCGCGTTATACCCAAATACTTTAAAATATAGTACTTATTGTTCCCTGCCTCTCGCTCGGCATAAATGGGTACAGCGCAGACTTGTCGGCTCGGAGTCAGTATAATGTGCGTGGAGTATCCATGCTTAACTATGGCATGGTACCTCAGTGAGCTCGCACTATAAAATCAGCTTAAGTCTGGGCTGGTACAAACACGTGTTCATATGAGGGCAATGTCCGTATGTACGCTCAACCCAATTTTACTTCACCTTATCGTGTACAATCAACTAATCTTATTGTGTGGGAGCTTGACACATAAGCGTTTGGTATATGTTCTAAGTGTGCTCCTTCCACATTCAAACAGAATGATCCATGCCGTCGACTGGAAGTCAACTTTGGTAGCTGCTGCTGGGGGAACTCCAGGTGGGGAGATCCTTGAATATGCCCCATATTTCCTCGAGAATAGCAAAACTAACGATTATGCACTACGTGTACCTGTAGATAGTTAAAACTGTCTTTAGCTTGTTAACTTCTTTCGAAAGGAACATATAATCGAGTTACTTCGAATTTTATACTCCTTTCATTTCCTGTATGAACACAGACACTACCATTGATGGAATAAGTCAGTGGGATTCTATTCGATATGGTCTCCCCTCTCCAAGGACAGAGTTCGTCTACAACATTGACTACTTTGAAGATGCATTCGAAGGGCATGCTGCAATAAGGTATTTTCAGATGTCGCAGCGTTCTCCGTATTGCATTCCTTGTGATGAGAAAGTCACGGGCAAGCATATCCTGCTTGCCTGTGTTGAATTCTACATCACAAGGGATAAATATTTTACTGCCAGGACATTTGATCTTTTTATAACTGTTGGTTCTCATTTAATTCTTGTTTTTTTTAGTGAGTGAGTTAATATTTAACGTCACGTCGGCAATATCTCAGCCATATCGTGACGAGAAAACTTGAATGAACACTTAAATGAAATATATGCATATTGTAAAATTCTGTCAACGAAGGACAGTAAAACAACTAGAATATCACAATTTCAATTAAAACTAGCATGGAAAGTTAAAACTAATATCACTAATATACTATTTAGACAATACAATATAAAAACAGGCCATAGATCGCCAACAACAGAAGGTAGATCACCATACTAAGGACCATGGGGACTTACAGTACCTTTGCTACCTGCATGGACCCTAGCTGGATTTACATCATCCCTTCAGCTGCTGGCGAGTGTACAAAATGCTAGCCAAAATTAAAATAATAAGAATACTACAATTAAAAACCTGGTAGATTTAAATTTACATAGAATGCTTTGGGACTTACGTACCCTCTCAGGAGGACAATAGTTTTACAATACTTCAACCTCCCTTGAGGGTACCGCCACTAACAATTCAAGTTACTAATATAAACTACCGATAATTAAAATACATCTATTTACAGCACATACTACTCATAATTCAACCAACAAATCAATTTCCTTTAAAAAACCAATGATTAAATGAGAATTAACGGTGTTAAAAAGATCATTGACAGTTTTGACATTGAAATATTTATCCCTTGTGATGGAGAATTCAATACAGTCAAGCAGAATATGCTTGACCGTGATTCTCTCATCACAAGGGATACAAAACGGAGGATCCTCACCTTTCAACAAGTATACATGAGTATATCGTGTATGGCCAATACGACATCGTCTTAAAATAACCTCTTCAAATCTGGATTGACAACCCAAGTGGGTGTAACCAATATACGGTTTGATTTCATGCAATTTATTTACACCAACTTGGGTGTCCCACTTCTTCTGCATCAGATCACGGATGTAGGTTCTAATGCTAGCTTTGTAATCACTGTAAGGAATAAGAAGTGGTGTCACAGATTTGTTGAGTGCTGCCTTAGCAGCAAGATCGGCCATTGTGTTACCAGAAATGCCTACGTGGCTGGGTAACCAACAAAAGACGATGTCGTATTGGCCAGTCGCAAGATTATTATACAATTCAATTATTTCAATTAAAAGTGGATGTTTACAAGAAATATTTTTAATGGCCTGGAGGCAAGAAAGAGAGTCAGAATAGATTATATACTGTTTATGTTTCGGGTGTCTTTTAATATATTTAAGAGTTGTCAGTATTGCGTTAGCTTCAGCTGTAAAAATGGAGCTGTTACCTGGAATTCTAGAAGATATTGTTCTGGATCCAATGACAGTGGCACAAGCAACTGCACCACCGTCCTTGGAACCATCTGTAAATAAGGGTTTGTAATTGCTATATTTATGTTTTAATTGATGATATTTTTGTTTATATTGTAATTCATTAGTTTCTGATTTTTTAAATGAAGTTAATGTTAGATCAACTTGTGGCCTAACCAACTGCCAAGATGGAGAAGAAAGAAGACGGGAGGGAGCTATGTTTTCCAGCTCAATGCCGGCCGAGGAAAGAAAGGGTTTAATTCTGTGCCCAAGAGGGGGAACAAGAGAAGACCTCTTGTCGTATAAATTTTCATGAAGTGGATTAAACACACAATTATATGCAGGATTAGATTCATTAGAATATAATTTAGTAATGTACTGTAAAGACAATTTTATGCGACGTTGAGTAAGAGATGGTTCATCGGCCTCAACGTAGAGACTGTCAATAGGTGAAGTTCTGAACGACCCAAGACAAAGTCTAAGGCCTTGATGGTGGACAGAATCAAGAAGTTTAAGGTTGCTTTTGCAGGCTCCACCATATACGATGGAGCCGTAATCGAGCTTCGAACGGACCAGTGATCGATATAGGTGTAAGAGGGTAGTTTGATCCCCTCCCCACTTTGAGTTGGAAACAACTTTTAACAAATCTAGTGCCTTCAGGCATTTAGCTTTCAGGGATTTAATGTGCGGTAAGAAGGTTAAATGAGAATCGAAAATTAAACCCAAGAACTTGGCCTCCTTAACAACTTTGATGGGAGTGCCATTTAAAGATAGTTCAGGGTCTTTATGCGGTTTATATTTTCTACAAAAGTGTATACAATTAGTTTTGGATTCAGAAAATTTAAAACCATTTTCAAGACACCATTTGTTTATTTTATTTAAACACAACTGTAATTGCCGTTCAATAGTATGCATATTCGTACCGCGACAAGAAATATTAAAATCATCCACAAAAAGTGATCCATCGATTGAATCAGTTAAAACCTTAGATAAACTATTGATTTTGATACTAAACAATGTAACGGACAAAATACTACCTTGTGGAACACCCTGATCCTGATTATAATGATCAGACAGGGTAGAACCCACTCGGACTTGAAATTGCCTGTCTTTTAAAAACTCTGATATAAAAAGAGGCAAACGACCTCTTAACCCAAAGTCATGTAAATCCTTTAAAATGCCATGCTTCCAGGTGGTATCGTAAGCTTTCTCAAGATCAAAGAAGATCGATACAGCATGTTGTTTATTCACTATAGCATTTTTAACGAAGGATTCTAAACGTACCAAATGATCTATGGTACTACGGTTTTTCCTAAAACCACACTGTATATTTGTGATCAGGTTATTGGTTTCAAGATACCAAGTTAATCTGTTATTCACCATACGTTCCATGGTTTTACAGACACAACTTGTTAAAGAGATTGGTCTGTAATTAGACGGATCGCTATGATCCCGGCCAGGTTTTGGAATGGGGACTACAATGGCATTACGCCATGAAGTTGGGAAATTCCCTGTAGTCCATATCGCATCAAATATATTAAGTAGAGTTTCCAGACATGATTCGGGCAAATGCTTTAGGAGCTGATAATGGATATCGTCGGCCCCTGTCGCAGTATCATGAGCTTGCTCAAGAGCAGTATGGAGCTCATGTAATGAAAATAACTCATTATAATCTTCGCCATTATCCGAATTAAAATTTATCCGTTTCTTCTCTTGTTGTTTCTGGTATTGTTGAAATGCAGGGACGTAATTTGACGAAGAAGAATGTTTGGCAAGAGTTTCACCAAGCTTGTTGGCAATATCAGCTTTATCCGTTAACAAATTGTCATCATCCTTCAGATGGTGTACCGTCGACTTGGAACCTTTGCCCTTAATTCTTTGTATCATATTCCACACTTTTGAAATCGGTGTACGGGAATTGATCTTAGATACATAGTTTCTCCAAGACTGACGCTTATTCTGCTTAAATGCACGTCGAGCCTTAGCATTGAAAATTTTTACTTTATTCAAATTATGAACAGTAGGGTGGCGTCGAAAATATTTTTCAGCTTTCTTCCTACTCTTTCTGGCCTGCTGACATTCACTATTAAACCATGGTTTACGAATGTGTGGAACTGCAGAGGATTTTGGTATAGATTGGTCAGCAATGTTGTTCAGCATATCTGAAAATAACAGTATAGGATCTTTGCTGTTCGCGAAAAGGTCATGTTTTATGTAATAAGTACATAGTGTCTTATATAATGACCAGTCAGCCCTGGCGAAGTTCCGTCGTGACAATGGCGGATCATCACCAGGGTGGAGTGTTTTAAGAATGGTTGGGAAGTGATCACTCCCACAGAGGTCTTCATGGACCATCCATTCAAATTCATTAAATAAGGTAGAATCGGTGATTGACAGATCCAGGGAAGAATATGTCCCCGTTGCTGGATGCAAATAGGTGGGTGAATCATTGTTAAATATACATAGGTTATTGTCTGAAATAAGTTCCTCAAGGATTTTACCTTTATTATTAGTATGGGCACTTCCCCAAAGCGGGTTGTGTCCGTTGAGGTCGCCCATGATGATACAGGGCTTCGGCAGTTGATCATACAGATTTTGGAGATCCGACTGTTGAATAGTAGAAGATGGAGGAATATATAAGCTGCACAATGTCAGTGCAATGTGAAGGGTCAGTCGAACAGCAACAGCTTGAAGATCTGTATTTAAAGTGACTGGGCTATGTATGACACTCTGATGAACCAAAAGAGAAGCGCCTCCTGTTGCTTTTTCACCAGAGGGAGAAAAGGAATGATAATTACTATATCGTGTTAAGTTAAAGCTGTCTGTGTTTTTCAGATATGTCTCCTGGAGACATAAAGCTGCCGGCTGATAATCTTGTACGAGTAATTGCACTTCACTGAAGTTATGATTCAATCCTCTACAATTCCATTGAATAATATTGACCAATTGAGTCATGGTGCTACAACCGGGGACCGTTCACGCGAACGTGAGGAATTTTTCCTCTGTTTGTCCTGTGAGGACAAAGTAACCTCCATATCTAGAGGCCCAAATGTGTTTTCTAAAGGAACCTCTGGTGGGGAGGGGTTGGTAGGTGTTTGGTTCCTGTTTAGTTTCTTTTCTTTCCTTTTTTTGGAATTAGTAGTTACTGGTTGAGAAGAAGACGTGTCAGGTTGATTTTCAGATAAACTCTCTGTCTGGCTTCCACACGTAGACTGACTGGCTCGGGACGTAGATGCAATGACCGCGGACTGAGGTGAAGCATTAGAAACAACAGGTCTTTCTGACTTGACCCAAGTCAAGTCAGTCTGACATGCTATAGAGGACGTTGCTACAGGGCGAGAGACTGCAGCTGAATAGGTTAAATTCAACGGATTTGAGTTTTGGTTTTGCAAGAGTTTTTTAGCATCAAAGTATGAGATATTTTTCTCACATTTCAGTTTCATGATCTTCGCCTCTCTTTGCCACACAGGGCAAGACTTGGAAAAAGTAGGATGTGAGCCATCACAATTTGCACACCTTGGATCTTTTTGGCAGTTAGTATCCTCGTGGTTGTCTCCACAACGTTGACACACCACAGCGTTACGACATGATTGTGAGCCATGACCGAATTTCTGACATTTGTAGCACCGGAGTGGATTGCTGACATACACCTCCACTCCGATATTGAAATACCCTGCCTTAATTGAAGTTGGAATACTAGAACGAGAAAAAGTCAAGAGGTAGGTGTTGGTGTTAATAATGACTCCTTCTCTCTTAGCAGTAAAACGTTTCACTGATGTGACAGCCTGTTCCCGGAGCTCCGTAGCAATGTCCTCTTCAGACATGTCAGAGAGACAGCGTGCTTTATCACGAATGATGCCGCGACAGGAATTTAACGTTCTGTGCACAGACACAACAACCTCAACGTTAGCAAATGTTTTGATAGATATCAGATTCAGAGATTGTTGTCTCCGTGCACACTCGACCAACAACGAACCACTGCGAAGACGAGTGACATTGGACACTTCTCCACATATTCCAGAAATGGCCTTAGAAACGGCAAACGGATTAAGCTTTAAAGGTTGTTTATCCTTGCCCTCGATTACAAGGAATCGAGCCCATGAGTCAGCATTAGGAGATATATGTCCAGAAGGTTGATCAATTTCATCTAATCGTCTCTTCTTTTCATTACGAGTTGAACCAGATTGCTTGGGATCCATGATGAAAAAAAAATTGTTCAACACCCCTGCTCCCCATCCACCACGGAATGCCAACATGGGCAGTGTCACAAAGCACCGGATATCCAAGATGCTAACACTGGGGATACAGGGGTGGTATACTCCAGAGACAACAACACAAATAGCTGTATTTGTCTACCAATTTCATGCCCGACTGGTTCGGCCCAAGGCAAGAAAGTAGAGACATACATCATTTGGAGGTTATTATCACCAGATTGGCCCATGAGCCACCGCCTTCTGGCATAGGACTCTAGGCAGTTCAATATATAAATAGTTTAGATATTTGAGATAGATATGGCCAAGACCCAGTAACAATTTACATGTGCAAAATACAGCCTCCATGCCCAGGGCTTGGCGTGACCAGCCGATTGATAGAATCGGGCCAATTCTACCACCCGTCTAGGTGAAGTAAGGGCCAAAGTGGTGTGTTAGGCAATAGGAACACGGTTCCAGGCCCCTATTGCCCTCAACCACCAGGATCCCCTCCTCCGCCGACACGGGCCGCAACCCACGGCAAACGGGTTGGTGGACCAAATATCCCCCCGGGTCCACTACGGGGGTGTCGGCGAGCTCTTGGCGTTACCCAGCACCCACCACGAGGAGGTGGCTCGCCACGGGTGCCTTGTTTTTTTTAAAGGAAATTTATTTCATTGTTGAATTTGGAATAATATGATCGGTAGATAGATGTATTTTAATGATTGGTAGTTTAGATTAGTAACTAGAATTGTTAGTGGCTGTACCCCCAAAGGGGGATGAAGTATTGTAAAATTATTGTCCTGCTGAGAGGGTACGTAAGTCCCAAAACATTCCATGTAAATTTAGGTCTACCGAGTTTGTAATCGTAGTATTCTTGTTATTTTGATTTTGTCTAGCATTCCTCACACTCACCAGCAGCTGAAGGGATGGTATAAATCCAACTATGCTCAGGCAGCAAAGATAAACTAAGTCTCCATGCTCCCTAGTATGGTGATCTACCTTCAGTTGTTAACGATCAATAGCCCGTGCTTTATATTATATTGTCTGTTTTATTTGATAGTATATTTCACGTTTCCATACTAGTTTTATATCCATTCTGAGGTGCACTAGTATTTTCACTGTCCACAGGTTATGTTCTTCAAAATGTTTTGATGTTTCTCATAGGAAATGTTTTCGTAACGATATGGCTGAGATATTGCCGATGTGACGTTAAATATAAACTCAGTCACTCACTCAATCACTCACTCACTCACTCTTTGCGTTCATCATGCTTTCCGTGCTAAAGAATTATTTGTGAGGTTTACATGTTTATATGCCGATGTGTATGTCAGTGACCTTTATATGCAATATGACGTCAACTGCACACAACCAGCTAGTGATCTTAGAAGCAAAGAAACGTCCAATGAATATGGCAGTGTCTGCATTACTATGTATTAGGGTAGGAGACTACAAGCTGATCCTGGGATATCCTGGAGCATTTGACGGCTGGCACAAACCCATGAACAAAACCGAGGATGATATCCCTGCACAGCCTGTTTTCTATACGGGGGATGAACCAGTCTTTCTCTTCAACATTCGAGGTTTGCAATCAATCTACCTGGTTTGTCTTTCATAGATTTCCTTGGTCGTGGACGCTTGTATGAGCCGAAGAAAAACTAGCTGTGTGCTTTGATTATCACCGATCCCTGAAAGAATATATACAATAGTTGATTGTACTATACATATATCCCCTAAACCAACCATGTTAACGGGAGATAATCGGCAATCTGTTTCTTATCAAATTTGCTAAAATGTACATACTGACTATTGTTTAGTATAGTAGATGGAACCCACATGGGTTTGGTTTACATCTTCAGATTGTAACTAATATAAACTGGATCTCGACCAGAGGATCTCATCATTGTTTTTAATGTGTGTTGGTCCTTTTGGTCTTTCTTAAAAAACATTTTCATACACTTACAGAGGATCCTACTGAGCACAACAACATCGCACAAAAGATGCCGGATATGGTGGCGAAGGTGCGCGCCAGGGTTGAGGAGTACAAGAAGACCATGGTGCCATCCAATTATCCCGATGGAGATCCAGCTTCTGACCCAAGCAATTTTGGAGGTGTTTGGAGCCCTGGGTGGTGCTGATAGGATGGAGCTAATAAACATTGATCAAGCAATAGCGTTTATTTTGTTTGCTCAAAATATGATCATTTGTCACTAGTCCACACTGAGGTTGATGCGTTTTTAAATGAGTAAAATGGAAACGTAATATTGATGTTTTCGAAAATGTTCTTCTATACATCCGTAAAGCTAAACTCACTTACTCACGCCTTTCTGTTACTTTGATAAGTGAATATGCATACCGCATTGGGGAAGGTTCAGCAAATGTTTTATACAAATTCCAGAACATGTACCTACACACACACGCAAACACACACACAAACACACACAAAAATTATATATATGTATGTGTGTGTATGTATGTTACTTATTTTAAACCAGCAAGCGAGATGTGGGTTCGACGACGTCTTGCTCCAATTTCCTTATCACTGAACACTGTATTCCGGACATGGCCCTTCGGAGTTGCCATATTTACACTCTCCTTTACTCGTGTTGAGCAAACGTGGTCTCGTTCAGGGGAGCCCTGGTGGGAGTTCGGCAGCTCCTTGCTCTGTTTTTCGTACTGTCGTCGGCACAACAGCCAAATATATCGTTTTCATTATGGCAGCTGATTTAGTACTGTAAGTACTGAGTATTTTCATCTCGACTACATACATACATGATATCCTTCTCACAGCAGATACGTTAACATTGTGTTGTACACTCTCTGTGCTTGTGATGGCGACCTATAACCCGGTTTTATATTGTACTGACCAAATAGTGCTTTTACGTTTAAGTTACCACGCTAGTTTTAATTTCAATGGTGATATTCTAGTGGTTTTACTGTCCTCCGTCGACATGTTGTTTTATTATATACATATATTTCTTTTTTATGTCAAGAGTGTTTTCGTCACGATATGGCTGCAGTATTGCCGATATGACGTTAAATATTAACTCACTCATTCACCCTGTCCTTCTGTGGGCTGGAATGAAGATGGTTTTCGGAATCCTAACATGAAAACCCAAAACATCGATAAACTGGCAACATAGGGATTTATTTTCGATTGTGCCTAAAAAATTACAATTATAATTATGTCTAAGTTAACTAAAAACTAATTGCAGGGTATTTACACCTCATTCCATGACACTAGTATAATTTGTAGGCTTTTCATTTTAACAACAATTGAAAGGCTAAATATCAGAATGACAAACCCTATCATTAATGTCATTCATATGGCTATAAAACTTTATTTCGCTGGGCGTTCGAATAATATATCCGCTTGACCTACCATGTAATCTTGAGATAATCGGCAATATTTTTGTTATCAAATTTGCAAAAATATAGATGCTGACTGTGGTCGCTCGGATATACATCCTGTGTGTAGGATGTCGTGACGACAGCAATATGACACGAAATATCAACGCACATTTTGGTGTTTGGGTGTCATTGTTTACATTTCATCAATGTAACGAGCACTTTCCGGTCTCAAAAGTGCTTAATTAACGTTTTCTTGCACTGGAAATAAATGCGTTGTTCTATTGACATATACGTTGTAGTATCGATGAAAATGCTATAAAAATTCTAACTACGCATCCTCGCAATTTCCTACTGTAAATATATGTCATGTGGCTCAGTACTGAAGGCCGCCATTCGATAGTCATTGCCGGGGTCGGTCTAGAAGCGTAGCGCTGTAGACCCGATGGAGCCAGGCTGATCCTTACTTTAATTGTCAGTGAAAACGTACCGGTAAAGTTGACCTAAACCAAAATGTAAACCAAATAACGTGAAATTAATATTGCGAATCCTCTTAATTTTGCCT
The DNA here is from genome assembly GCF_037392515.1 of Haliotis asinina. Taxonomy (NCBI): domain Eukaryota; kingdom Metazoa; phylum Mollusca; class Gastropoda; order Lepetellida; family Haliotidae; genus Haliotis; species Haliotis asinina. The sequence continues at coordinate 48,200,228 of NC_090283.1, read as the reverse complement.
TCCCCATTGAACATTAAAGTATCAGAATTGTATTCGGCCTAGGATGATCGCGGCCAGGTTGGGGAACTGGGAGTACATTGGCATTACGGCAGGAGTGAGGAAAATTTCCAAACGTCCGTATTTTAACAAATATTTTTAAGAGTGTGACCAAACATGGTTCAGGCAAGCGTTTCAGAAGCTGAATATTGTCATCACCCGCTACTGTGTCATGAGCGTACTCAAGAGCTGTGTTCAGTTTATGTAATCGAAACGGTTCATTATAGTCTTCTCCATTACTTGAGTCAAAATGAACTTTTTGTTTTTTCCTATTGTTTCTGATGTCTATGAAAGTCGAGCACATAATTTGCCGATAATGAATTTTGGCAAGAGTTTTGCCAAGCTTACTTTGCAATTGGAGATTTGTCAGTAACTAAATAATACCCACCTTTAAGATGGTGAACAGTAGATTTTGAACCTTTTCCATTAATTCTTTGAGCCTGATACTGGATACTGGTAAACAAGATACTTTAAGATACCCAGGTACTAAACTTTCAACATGTGTGTAAAAACTATATTTTTTACCGAGACAAACACTAGGAACCAATTCTTCTAACTTTGTGACGGCAGTGCTGAAATATCAGAGTGTGCACCCGACAATCCAGTGAGCAACAACACTAGCATCGATGTATATGCAATGTTCGAAAGACTGTGTGTTGAATTTCGGCTTGTTGTCAACACAATCACAAGCAACAGCAACGCTTTCCATAAAATCATCAGTATCATCTAAGAACTTACTACTTAGTATCTCCCATATAGGACTTAGTATCTCCTACATAGGACCTAGTATCTCCTGTTGGATATATATTAAAGCACATTAATCTGAAATGGTCAACTTAATTCCTCCAGACACGGAAGCCATTTCCCTTGTGACTTTTTCAGTCACTGTTTTAGACTTTACAGCCATGTGTTTCATTTATGCTTACTGTCTACAGTTATGTGTTATATTTACCATTGGATTCGTCCATCACGTGTTTCATTTACTCTAAGAGTCTACTGTTTCCTTCACCATTAGACTCTTGTGTTCAACTATACTACCCATCAAAAGTTTAGGCTCACTAGTCTAAATGTAGCCGCATACTTCAATCAACTATTCTAAACGAGATTTTGCAAAATATTCCATACTATTTAAAGGTACTGTTTGCTCATGAACTGATGTATAATAAAACAAATTCGCAACGTTGACAAGATTATTGTCATGCGTTCAACAACTGATTCAACTCGGTGAAAAATGGCAAATTCTTATCAATTCTTAAGCCAAAACGCAGCAGTTCACATGCACGGTATTTGCACATACGTTTCAGCATTTCGATGAATCATCCTCTACATAAGGTTTGCAGTTTTTCCCCCAAGATGGTGGAGAAATTCATCTTCGTTGTAACCATATATACATATATAACATATAGTGGGTCTTTCAAGTGAATCTTAACTTTTCATGGGTAGTATAATTGTTGCATATTACTTCATGTGTTGGACCGACTGCTGTACATATTGTTGCCCTATTGTTACGAGTTGCACTTAGTTCACTGTTACATGTTGCACGTCGTTACATTTTTCTATCATGCACTGGATATTTCAGAGGTCTTTGGACATTGGTCATAATCTGCGTGCAGAGATTTGCCTATCGGTGGCAATCTATGCGTACTTATATCCTTATACGTATTCAAACGTCTATAATGACATGTACAATCTTTGCCTTTTTCAATTGTTTACATCGCATTCAACACTCTTCCACCCGTGTCAAGTCAACTTGTAAACAATTACGAAAAAGAAATCGTAAACGAGCGTTATATCTGATCGAACCTAGCCTCATATGAAGACAAGCAAAACATTCGGAGGACGTGTCATAACGAGAATTTCAAATCAGAAACTTTCCCCCATTCCTCTGTGTGTGCGTGAGTGAGTGCGTGTGTGTATCTGTGTGTGAGAGAGAATACCCCTAACTGCAATTGGATCAAGGTCCACGTCAGTCAAACGTAAAACACACACACACACACACTAACACTAACACTGTGTAGTAACACTGCGTTGGTGTCAGAAATATGCATTGACGTGCATTTCTACTATCTAACGTTCTGCATAAACAAACATTTCTCAATTTAATAACCACACTTCGTAATCCGAACCTTTAAAAGGATATATTGAGTACTACGTGGCACATAGTATGTCCTACGTAGGAGATATTAAGTCCTACGTAGGACTTAGTATCTCTTACGTAGGAGATAGTGGCACTGGATATCCTATAGGAGATAGTGACACCTAAAAGGTTTTTCACCATGGCCCTAATACGCTTCCGTGTATTTGTGAGCCATTACCTTAGACTTGTGACTCAACTGCGTTGTACTAGTTCAAAACAAACTCTTAGCAATAACATTTTATCATTTGTGTAGAGGCAAACAATTTTTAGCAAAATTGACTGTTCCGCTGCAAAAGCGACAGCCCGGTGTAAAGTAATATTCATTCATGCATTCATTCATTCAGGCTCGTTATGTGGTGATCTTCATTTCACACATACATACGATATAGAATCATCCGATGTCATTTGCGGATCTATGCTGATTATAAAACTAACTGATTACTGAAGAGGTAGTAGATAAATACTGAACCCAGTATACTGCCTGCTGTTGCCCGGCTGTGACATAGTTCTTCACGTGTATCTACCTGGTCAACACACGCTTTCTCTATTCACACAATAGCATATTGTTATCACTATGTCATTAATAAAAGGTGCAGTCATCGGTTTCATATACTTTCGTCAAGCAGTTGATGCTCCCGTTCCTTTCGTTCTGTGGGCAACATGTTTTCTATAGCATCTGTAACTGCAACTTCATCGCTCTTGTTGTCAGTGCACATGTTCAGTTCTGTTAGAGTATCAAGCTGGCATTTCCGTGTATTTTCCTTTGGGTTTGAAAGAAACCCTAACGCAGAGGCCAAGAACATCATTGCACCTGGAAATCAATGTAACCGTCAATTCAGCATCATGACTCACTGGTATTATTTAAGATGCTCATTACTTGTGTCATAACAAATAGAATACTAGTAGTTACCGGATGATTGTCAGGAAACTCAAACTCAAGGCCAACAATTGATGTTTGTCAGATCTTTTATTTGTTTCCCCTAGAGATGGCTAAACCGATTTCAAGTGAAGGAGTAAAGAAGAATACTAAGGTTTCACTTCACCCAGGTTAGTGATATATATCGTCATTCAACTGGCTTGGTGTAATTCTTTAATATGTTCAAGCATACATCTTCCTATAACAAAGAGTGAGAATTAAGAGGTTCTCTTCCATGTTAATTGTAACATTTCTAGCTTCGTAACTCATGGATTTATCTAGAAGAGTGACTGGCGACTGTCATTTCTATTCCGACGCAATTATATTAACTTATGTATGTAACCATGTGCCAGGTGTCTCATTAAATTATTCACACAATGACCTACTTTTCAGCCGATCCGAATTTTCTCGTAAGAAAATGAAAATAGACATCACAAACAATTCTGGCTACACTGGTTCCATCTTAATTACAAATGGCATTTACAAATTAATATTTTATTTTAAACTTTAATCACACCATATTTCTATATTTTATGGCCCGGTGTAGGCAGCATGACCTTAACTGAGACGTCACAGACTGTCCCTTTTTGATGAAGTCTTAAATTAATTCATAATGCATCTGGTTCCCCGGTTACAACTGTTATTTGTTTTTCTGCTATTATTCAGTCTAATTCTGACCAATGATACTGGTACAATTTCAGTTCCACACCAGTCCGCCAAGCATCCCAAGCGGCATTGCCTCGTTTTGAGATATCCCCGATTTCCAGGTTTCCGTTTGTCAGAGCTCGCTGCACCAGAGAGATTGTTGTACGACGTGTTTGCAAGAATTTGAAGGAGCGTAATGTTCAACATGCAAGTGCTTAGATATATCAGAAAATACTGATTAATATTTATGTATCCAGTGAAATGAAATAGTCTAAAAATTCTGGACTGGTTATTGCACTAAGTTGCGCAATAGGACGGAATCCAGTCAAATGGCAACAAGAGTGATGTGTAATCGATATTTTGACTTGTACTATATATAATTCTGCATGATTGTACATCATACATAGTACACTGACACTGATCAAACGGAACTCACATGAGAGGATGGGGCTGCACTGTACTTCTATAAGATACAAAATATACGAGTAATTCAGAGAACATTAATCGTTTTCCCAACTCCTTCCCAAAAATTGAATAAGATACCTGTTACAGCGAAAAGTTAACTTCCAGTTAGGAAACGTTATTTACCACATATAAACAAAAAAGTTGTTTTTGTCAGATTTGTTGTCTTAAATATTAAATGACAGCTACATATCCCATGGTGTATTTCAAAATGTACATTCATCCGTCTTCATCCCCTATGAATATGTTTCAAATGTCCACAGTTGTTGTTTTATTGCCATTGTGGTTTGTGCCGTTTTCGCACGGTATGATATGAAGGACGAGACGCATAAGAAACAAAGCGTCCATAGTGTGATACATACCAGAGAACAAGAAGACGTTGTAGTAATCCCCAGTCGCTTCCAAAATGGCACCTGCAACAATGGTGGAAATACTTAACGTACATACCTATCAGTGACTGAGTATGGTTTAACGCTGTTTGTAGCAATATTCCAGCAACAACACGGCGGGAGACAACAGAAACGGGCTTCATGCATTCTACCCATGTGGGGAATAGAACCCGGGTAATAGAACTCGGTCAGTCAAAATACCATTAATAAGCATCTGTGAAACAATTTTAAGGTGCTTTCCCGAAGTTTCCAAAACTTTCCCAAACGTATCGTTCATGGTGGATTTCAAACAAGCCAGATGAAAATCCACCTTTAAAAATAAACAAGTGCTCATATTTACCTGAAAAAGAAAAAAACGAACAAACAAAAAAACCCAAAACATTGCCAAGCACTCATTCACTTTGGCCTTTTTCCTTTTATCTTAGCCACGTTCTCTCCATTGTGTTCAAAATGTTATAGATTTTGCCTATTTTTAAGTCCCTTTACAAGCCAGCGAGCCTGGCCACCCTATCACATTAGTCATCTCTTACGACAAGTGTGGCTACGAGTGGCTGAAGATTAATTTTTTTAACAGGTTTGTGGAAAGTAGGGGATGTAGATAGTCATGTAGATGAACGTACCTGCAATCGGAGGTCCAATCAAGTGGCCAGTTCCACAGAAGAGCATAACCACACCCATACCAGTTGCAAAGTTTTGAAGTCCTAGAATGTCAAGTGTTAATGTATTCATAAGGACCCAAACACCTCCTGTGTATAATCCAAGGAAAAAGCCCAAGAGAATTTGTAAATATGAAGACGATTGGAATAAAGGCACAAAAAGTGTGAATAACGCCATGATGCTGGCAATGGATGTATGCAATATTGCACCGCCAATCTTCTCCTCACTGGATGCAATTCCCGTGAGAATACGCGAGATGACGCTCCCTATGCCAGACGTTGATATCACGAGGGAAACGTCCCGGAACGTTGCTCCTTGTTTCATGAAAAAGACCGGCAGAAAAAGATATTCTGCTGATGAGCCAAGAGAAAAACAAAATATACTGAAAGCAAAAAGTAGGAATGATATATTCTTGACAACTTTCTCAGTCCTGGAACAGTCCCCACAGAGTAAGAGTAATATTTTTCTCCTGAGTGGTCCACCTCCAGAAATATCTCTTTTTCTCTTTCTCTCAATGACAGAAGGGCGCATCAGCATTCCAGTTACACAGGCATGGGATGTTAGTCCTCCAGTTATCAGAAAGGCCCCATGGAATCCGTAGTTATCGGACAGATACTGAACTAAGACCGGGTGCACAAACATGCCTAGTCCTGCCCCAGCGACGCATAGCCCTTGCGCAAAAGCTGGGTTGTTAGGAAAGTAGTATCCAAGAACAACAATTGCCCCGGCCCCTGACAGACACGTGCCTAAACCTGTAAAAAAACACCAACAATTACTGCTGATTGGTTTCTGTTGCGTTTTCTCACTCGCCTTGACAGAGCTAATTCAGCATTAATGGCAACAAGTCTTAGAGATAACTGGTTACGCCTGTAGGGGAATCGGAATATGTAATATATTCATTTAGCTCAAAGTCCGATTTTTCGAGGCCTGGCAAGCTAGAGGTTAGTATTCGAGTCACCATCTGTGCAATGAAGACCGTTTCAACAACACACATTGTAGGCACTCAGTTCTTTATTATAGGACCCTTGAAGATCCGGGTTAGAATTGATCTTCAGCACCCGAAACTTCTCGTAATAGGCGATTATCGGGATTGTATGGTCAGGCTCGCTGACTTGGTTGACATATGTCATCGTGTCTTATTTGTACAGACACGATGCTCGTGCTGTTGATCAAGGGGTTGTCTGGTCCAGACTTTGTTCTCAACAGACCGCCATCATATAGTTGCAATATTGCTCATTGAGGCGTTCAACAAAAACCAAAGAGCAGATCCATCTCATTGCGCCAGCACAACTGACATCAACTGCCTCATTGGATATTTCACAACTGCGATAATCAGTAATCGAAAGAAGGTTCATCTGCGTTACATGTAAGAGGGTTAGATGTCAGACTGTGCGTTCTGGATATTAGGTGCTTCACTCTGAGGGTGTGGTTTCGAATCCCGGAAGGGACTGAACGCAACAAATGTACTAGAATCTGTATTACCAAATAAGGGGAATATTTAGGGGTCACAAGGCTGGATAACCCAATAGCCTAGGCACTTACCTGCCACAAGAGCATATGTCATGAACAACAGTCGTATATCTGTCACCAGACTGCTGCAAGCAAATCCCACCAGCATTACGATTCCAGACATCACCACGCATGTTCTGCAGCTAAACACGTTGATTACAAAGCTAGCCACGGGTCCTGCCGTAGATAACGAAGAATAACAATTTATGCGCGAACACCTATTAGCGTGATAATAAGTAAATACTTATACTTTGAAAAATATCCAAAATTTCAGAAAAAGCTATCGTGTATCTAATGAATGATAAAGCACGTTGTAATTGTTATTAAGAAATATATAAGAAACTTTAATAAAAACTCAAATAAGAATACGATACTAGTATATTCGTGTTTCTCAAAATTGTCAGTATAAACTGATACAAACAAAAAGATAGATACCATACATCAGTATTATATCATACCGGACCTTTTGTGACCAGAAACTTCCATGTCTCTTTGAAGAAACGACAACTACCCAACACGTCTCACAATCAAATGTATTGTGGCCATTGTGGAGATACATGATTACGCAAAATGTGTATAATGACGAATACTGTAACGGTTTTTCAGAATTGGTTTTTCAGTAACGAATGCTTAAGAAACGACTAACGGGATCGGATGGTCATCGTATCCTATTTACGTAGGTCGATGTCCATGCTATTGATCACTTGATTGTCTGATACCAGGTTGCTGAATGTGGCGTTAAACAACAAACCAACCAAACAAAAGTGTTCTTTCACATACCTGCCAGGGCAAACATGCAGCCGAAGATCGACCCGACCCAGGTTGTGAGAACCAAGTCCTCGTCAAACTCTTTCAATAGGGCCACGTGAAACACACCGGCGGCATAGCTGACGCTAGGGCCAAACATCATCGTCATGAAAGAAGCGGCCAGTACGACCCATGAGTACATCCCCCTTCGTTCCATGCTATAGACATATATTGAAAAAATACAGGGTGACATGGGTACACCTGTAGTTTGGAGTTCTTACAATGATCACATGGGGTCGCCTACTGATTAAAGTCAAAGGTTCCCTACATGAGAGACCTTATCAATCAGAACCAACCTATAAGGTCTCTCAGATCTGAAAGAAGACGTTGGTTGTGTTCTTAACAAACCAAACCAAAACCAGAATTGACAGTGACAACTTCTCAGTGAATGCTTCAATTCTTTGGAACTCTACTCCGTTACACTGACAACGTCTCAATCCTTCGAAATCTCTTAAAACATGTTTTATTATTGGAAATTTATTTAGTGCACAAATCCATGCTCTAGTGCATGTCCCTCGATTGGATGTCAGCCATACAGTTACATCTTATTATCAGCATAAACTCCCTAGAGACCATACAGCTCTTGCTGCCACAAGGAGCACAAAGTTATTGCGGCCTTCCAATGGAGGTGCCCCCTCACAGACCTCACGCATGCACGCATGCACACCCACACTCATATGGTTGTTGATTTCATTTAAGTGTAGGGTCAAAATATTGTTGACAACTTCCCACTTACCTTACTCAAGAAGATCGTATATCGAAACACGAGGTTCATTAACCTATTCAGACAGTGACCTGCTTTTCAGGCCGTCCGAATTTTCTCCACAGATAACTAAAACAACTATGGTTACACTGAATTCCAACTGCCTCTTTTAGAAGAAAATGAGATTGACAAATGTATCTAATTTTAAACTTTAATGACACCGTATTTCTATATCTTATGTCGAGGTGCACAATGCATCTGGCTCACTGGTAACACCTGTTATCTGGGGTTCTTTGCTTTTTTTTTTTTTTTTTTTTTTTTTTTTTAAGAGTGTAGTTCTGTAACGCACAATGTGATTCATTTAACATAACTTCCGCAAACTTTTCTAGCGGCAGAGCCTCGTTTTGAGATTCCACGACTTCCAGGTTTCCGTTTGTCAGAGCTCGCTGTACGACAGAGCACGGTGTACGAAGAAACTTTAGAAGGAACGTAGTATTGCAACATATAAGTGCTTACTTGTGTCAGATAATATATGATAATAGTTACGTATCCAGTGAAATGAAATAGTAAATGAATTCTGGACTGGTTATTGCACTAAGTTGCGCAGTTTGACGGAACCTAGTCAACAGGAAACGAGATTGTTATGTAGTCAATTTTTTATTTGTTACGCATTTTACTCATTGGTGAACCTGATGAGTCAGGATACATCATCAAACCAGTGAAAATAATCAGAACATAATTGTAATAATATCATCACAGAACAGTAACAATGGTAGTGTCGATTTTAGGACTCGAACCTACGACCAGCATTCTTTGAGATTTCGTGGATGATTTGCGCACTTTCCTGCCCCGTGTTACGTGAATAACAGTAGGTTAGCTACCTTGATTAAAAATGACTGGGCAAGTCCGCCATATTATCTAAATACGAAATTCAACAACCCAGCGGGCTTACTCGAAAAACAAGGTTTGCTATGCACCCGACTGATTACGTGTTTGGTGAACGACACACGGCCAGCTGGAGTTATCAGACTGACACATTGTCAAGTAAGGAACAAGGTTACCTGGTTTTGAATGTAGGCTAATATATGATATATCTATTATGCGCACACCTGGGCTAACTACCTCAAAATACACAACTGCACGAAGGTTGGCAATTATTCACCATTCTAATGGATATTTACGTTTTGTTATATGTAGAAATGTATGAGTAATATGAATGACAAAGGACAGATATAGTCTTACTTACCTTTCTCAGTGCAGCAAGAATGTTACCTTCCTAGCAGCACTATCATTTGACATGGATTTTACATTTTGTGAATGGAGCGGGGCATGAGTCACAACATGAGTGGTGTGACTGACCTGACCTGATGTTGAACACACAATTCTAACTACCAGCGTGATTAATAATATTGTACATCTAACGAATCAACATAAAGCTAACAATACGGGTTACTGTTACACATAATTGATTGAACTTTGCACAGCCAGTCATTCCACTAACAAAAATCGCCTATAACACAGTTATTTGACCTGCAGTATATACGCTTTGGGTTTCTGTTGAGATGGTTACCATTAGCAAATATTTCCGCAAGATGACATCCTTGAATATTGCCAAGAACACTATTTTCAGCGACTGTTTACTCACCGTTGTCATGGTTGTACGTACGCCGTGTACATCACCCGGAAGCGAGCGTACGCTAAATAGGATTCGGAATCGTTCGGGTAGGAGATAAAAATTTCAAAAGGTATGTGCGAATGTGCTCTTTCACGATTTGGTAAGCTGTGTTCTGATTGGTCAATCTCAAAGGTTACCTCACGCGACCTCCCTTAAGGGTTTTTGTTAGACTCAGTAGTGGCGTGTAACGAAAAGTACTGAGGTTAAGTTTACTTAGACTGCTCTGACGCCGATATTACTTGTGACATTAGCACATTTCGAAAATGTCTGCAGGATGTTCAAATTTGATGCACAGTTATTGTGGAGTATGCGTGATGAAGTATAGTTCTGTAGTATATGTGATGCGTTATAGTTTTGTAGTGCGTGTGTGATGCACTATGATTTTGGAGTTTGCGTGACGTCAACATTGTTTACATTACAAAACCCGGAGACACGCGACTTGGGGACCGTTCCCGATGTGGCAGTATTTCCGTCAGTGATCCATGGCCATCTCGCTGGAGACGTCGAGTTGAGCCCAGGGCCACCTGGTCGGGAATCGGATGATTTGAAATCTGCCATAATAAAACAGATCATCCGATAGTAAATTGTTTCTGCTACTGTACCTTGGTACTCAGAACAAATGTTTATGCTTCATGGTTTGAGATTTACCACTTATATTTGACTGTACAGTGTTTGACTGTACTAGTGGGTGATGCGCACGTAAATCTAAGGTTAACAAGAGGTGTGAAGACTCTGCTTTACTAGGTATACTTAAATCTACTCTTTTGTCAGATAAATGTGCAGAGGCTAGGACATAATTTATGACACTTGTGCCAGTTCTCAGCAGGCACAAGATGTCTATTAGACGTCTAGATGAGGGTTAAATAGGGGTGAGACGTATAACAACGTCTATTAGACGTTGATTCAACGTGTCTCTTTCAAAGTCTAAGTCTAGAGGTTTATTCAACGTTTGGTAGATGTCTAAAGTTAGACCAGAATTTTCTTCATTTTTTGTTATTAATTATTTTGTATTCCTTCTTAAAATATGTTTTCTTCAATTAATGTGCAACAGAAGATCTTTCTACCGTTAGGTGTGTAAAATGAAGGGCATTTCGTGGTTTTGCAATATTTTTTGGATATGAGAATGAATGTTACGCATGAAATCTAATTAACCCAGCAAAAATTAACCCAGGAAAAAAAAGTATTCTATCTTTCTGAAAGCAACTTTATGATATTCAGTTTGAAGGGAGTCGAACTTCAATTCAGATCGTAATTCCTGACCATCAAAGTTATCCGGTTGATCTGATACGGACTAGAGTTGCGGCCCCTGGAGATGTAGATAGCGCTACTGCATTCCGCGCATGTGCTGTTTTTCCCGCGTTTCAACTCGTGCTGTTTAGTGAAAGTTCCCATAATATTCAAAATATCACTATTTCATCTCCACATGAAAGTTTTTTGTGTGGTTGTGATGTTCCTTACGTAGTTATGCACCTTCAGTAAGCCTAGAATCTATGGATGTAGCTGCATGCGGAGGGCGTTAGACTATTCAAAACAACGGCCGTGCCGTTTTCCACATGGGAAAGAGTTCCGCCCGTACCCTCCTATTTTCTCAGTAAGAAACGCGCTCTAGGGGATGTATTCCCCGGAGTAATATTAGAAAAAAGGGGCGCTGGTATAATTTGGGGGTGGGGGTGGGGGTGGGGGTGGGTTAAGCGTTTAATGGGGGTTTAGAAGTTTGGGGGTAATGTTAAAAAATTGGGTGGGTTGGGGGGTGGTTAAGCATTAACATAAAATGGCGACGTGCGCACTTCTTGCCACAGTCCCACCTCCATCCTTCCCTTGTTACAGTCCTACATTCAACAACGTAATATCTGAGCAATTTTACGAATTTATACCACTCACCTGGGATTCGATCCGCTGTCCTACATGTCATGTCATCTTCCGGGTCCCATTCTCGAGTGATCACGGCTAGGGAGAAGTTGTTGACAGTTGGTGTTTTCCGATCATCTTATGTTTAGCTACAGATAGAGTGTGACGTCACATACTAATATCATAAAAAACTAATTCTGTTTATAAATCTTTTTGTGAAGTTGTCTGTTGAATTAGTAGAATTTTGTTGGTGACCCACATTATGTCACGGTAACTTCGTGCTCATCATGTTCTCTTCGTTTTAAATCGTATGCTTGGGTGCATTATTTGTCGTGGCAGATGTTTCACGTGCCTTGAGGTTATATATTGAACAGTAAGGGTAACTTCGGCTCTTTCTTTCACTTCCTTTCCTGTCTTCTCAAACCATGTCTCCCGATGATCGATTCCCACCCAATCTGCCTAACACTCCGTCTACCGACCAATCTTGTACCGATCCCTTACTTAACCTCCTCTCTTCCACCATCCTCCTCACCCACTGCAGCTGCACCTAACAAGCCCTCAGTTCCTGATCCTACGGTCAGAGTTTTCGTCCTCATTGATTTGTTTATGTTGTCGGCTAATTTGCACACGCACTCCTGAGAGCACTTAAATTTTGTAAACGCTACGGTGTTTTACCAGCACAAGCTCACTGCCCTAACTGTCACCAAATACTTACCCACACATACGGTATTAACAGGAAAGGTAAAAACGTTGTTTTCAGGTTTCAATGTAACAAGAAGTTATGCAAAAAATCTAATAATAATCAGGTTCCTGCACGGAGGGGTACATGGTTTTCTGGGTTCAATTTGTCGTTGGCTAAGACTATTCTCCTCACTTACTGTTTCGCTCGTAAGATGAGCTACACAAACACAATCAGAGAGACAAGTATTGATCGTGATAAGGATGGGAGAGTGCTGGAAACATCTAGAAAAACTGTATCGGACTATTCCATGTACTGTAGAGAGGTTTGCTCTTCAGTCGTGGAAAGGGAAGGTTCGAACATGATAGGGGCCCTGGCATGACAGTAGAAATTGATGAAAGTAAGTTTGGTAAAGGTCAGTATCATCGGGGTAGAGTAGTGGAGGATCAGTGGGTTTGGAGGAGGGGGGGGGGATTGTAGAAGTTTTTTTGGGGGGTACCAGTGGACAAACGTGACCGACAGACGTTGGAGAGGATTATAACGGACAATGTGGTTAGGGGTAGTCATATCATTACGGACTGCTGGAAGGGTTACGACGGACTTGTTGGCCTGGGGTACATCCAAACCAATGTCAACCATACTGAAAATTTCAAAGGTAATTTCTGAAACTCTTTTCATAAGAAATGTTGTCAGGGAATTGTATTTGTCAATGTAATATTTGCACTGATTCCATTTCTAGTGTGTACAGATCCCGTGACTGGTGCCTGCACGCACCTTATCGAGAACAGATGGTGGTGCATGAAAAGACAATTGCCGAGTACACATACTCGGCGGGGGGATTTTAGTCTCCATGAACAGTGAGGATATTTTCCCTAAGCCGCTGAGAGACGTTGACTCCATGTATCCCGGCGATCAGTAAAGTTAAGTATATACTTATTGCTTTCACACCATCACACCACCTGATGCTCGTCCACGTATATGAAGTAGTTGTATGGAGTATGTCATACATCCGCTTCCTTCTCAGCAGGTGTCATGACGTCTTCCGTTCGTAAAGTTCAGTGTTCTATTCCAAGTGAGTGTTTTGCAAGTGTTAATTAAATGCGTTAATTCCTTATTTTTCATACATCATGGTTAACATTGTTTGCATTTTGTATTGACACCGTTTTATTTTGACATTTGGAAAAGGGGTTTGGGTACGGGCGGAACTCATACCTCCTTTCGTATGTCGGCGATCTCGGCAGGAAATGTGTTTACTACGAAAATAGGAGACGGCCCTATAAAAACTGAATCAGGTCTTTGTTATTCTGCGTCTCAGAATGTTGTTGTTATTTATCATGTTTATAAATTTTCAGTACAGAATGTTATTTTCAACTAGTATTTGTTTTATCATTGGCGTAATTAATTGTCCTCCACCGCTATCAAGACTTGAATTCAAATTTATGTGCATAGGTCGAAATCACCATGCAGACATCGAATTTAATGAATGTACTTTTTCTCACTGTTCGAAAAGATAGCACTACGTACTCCATTAAATCGGGATTTAATTTCAGTACTTTCCAATACAGGCTTTCCATATATCCTTTCCTTCCCGTTTCCTCATAATGTGATATGACAATTAATTTTCCAGGAAAAATTCAGTGGAGCGGCTAAGATATCTTTTTTCATTGCAATTGTCTATTTGGTGATAAAAGCAAACAAAAATGGCCATGATATAAAACAGCATGTCTGAATTTCAGATATTGGGGCACATTAATTTTGTGTGTCTTGTGCACAGACATTTTGACATATTTACAGCTAATGTGATTAGGAAATACCTTTTGTGACAAAACTAGTTGGGTTTCTAAAGGTTAATTTGTTATGCAGGTAAACTTTATCTAAGTATGGACATGAGTATTCCGTTCACAAGCTAAAAAAGACTCCTTTAATAGATGCTGGCGTGTCTTGTAGGAGTCTAGGTTTGTCTAGAGGTGGTAAAGAGAATTCTGTGGTCCCAGAAACTGGGAGGTTTCGCAACAACAGGTCGCCTTGCTGAGCCTGAAGCTGAGCCTGAATGGCAAAATGCCAAATGCCTCGTGAACTTGCAAGACAACCCTGTTCTGTGTCCGAATATGAGAGGTGGAAAGCAACGGAATTCAGGCGGTTTTTGTTATATACTGGTTCATCTGTCCTCAGATCTCTCTGATGAACAATATGAGCATTTTCTGACAGTGACAGTGACAGTGGCACTTTGCTGGTATAATTTGGGGGTGGGGGTGGGTTAAGCGTTTAATGGGGGTTTAGAAGTTTGGGGGTAATATTAAAAAATTGGGTGGGTTGGGGGGTGGTTAAGCATTAACATAAAATGGCGACGTGCGCACTTCTTGCCACAGTCCCACCTCCACTCTTCCCTTGTTACAGTCCTACATTCAACAACGTAATATCTGAGCAATTTTACGAATTTATACCACTCACCTGGGATTCGATCCGCTGTCCTACATGTCATGTCATCTTCCGGGTCCCATTCTCGAGTGATCACGGCTAGGGAGAAGTTGTTGACAGTTGGTGTTTTCCGATCATCTTATGTTTAGCTACAGATAGAGTGTGACGTCACATACTAATATCATAAAAAACTAATTCTGTTTATAAATCTTTTTGTGAAGTTGTCTGTTGAATTAGTAGAATTTCGTTGGTGACCCACATTATGTCACGGTAACTTCGTGCTCATCATGTTCTCTTCGTGTTTTTTTTTTTGTTTTTTTTTTTTTAAATCGTATGCTTGGGTGCATTATTTGTCGTGGCAGATGTTTCACGTGCCTTGAGGTTATATATTGAACAGTAAGGGTAACTTCGGCTCTTTCTTTCACTTCCTTTCCTGTCTTCTCAAACCATGTCTCCCGATGATCGATTCCCACCCAATCTGCCTAACACTCCGTCTACCGACCAATCTTGTACCGATCCCTTACTTAACCTCCTCTCTTCCACCATCCTCCTCACCCACTGCAGCTGCACCTAACAAGCCCTCAGTTCCTGGTCCTACGGTCAGAGTTATCGTCCTCATTGATTTGTTTATGTTGTCGGCTAACTTGCACACGCACTCCTGAGAGCACTTAAATTTTGTAAACGCTACGGTGTTTTACCAGCACAAGCTCACTGCCCTAACTGTCACCAAATACTTACCCACACATACGGTATTAACAGGAAAGGTAAAAACGTTGTTTTCAGGTTTCAATGTAACAAGAAGTTATGCAAAAAATCTAATAATAATCAGGTTCCTGCACGGAGGGGTACATGGTTTTCTGGGTTCAATTTGTCGTTGGCTAAGACTATTCTCCTCACTTACTGTTTCGCTCGTAAGATGAGCTACACAAACACAATCAGAGAGACAAGTATTGATCGTGATAAGGATGGGAGAGTGCTGGAAACATCTAGAAAAACTGTATCGGACTATTTCATGTACTGTAGAGAGGTTTGCTCTTCAGTCGTGGAAAGGGAAGGTTCGAACATGATAGGGGCCCTGGCATGACAGTAGAAATTGATGAAAGTAAGTTTGGTAAAGGTCAGTATCATCGGGGTAGAGTAGTGGAGGATCAGTGGGTTTGGAGGAGGGGGGGGGGGGGATTGTAGAAGTTTTTTTGGGGGGTACCAGTGGACAAACGTGACCGACAGACGTTGGAGAGGATTATAACGGACAATGTGGTTAGGGGTAGTCATATCATTACGGACTGCTGGAATGGTTACGACGGACTTGTTGGCCTGGGGTATATCCAAACCAATGTCAACCATACTGAAAATTTCAAAGGTAATTTCTGAAACTCTTTTCATAAGAAATGTTGTCAGGGAATTGTATTTGTCAATGTAATATTTGCACTGATTCCATTTCTAGTGTGTACAGATCCCGTGACTGGTGCCTGCACGCACCTTATCGAGAACAGATGGTGGTGCATGAAAAGAGAATTGCCGAGTACACATACTCGGCGGGGGGATTTTAGTCTCCATGAACAGTGAGGATATTTTCCCTAAGCCGCTGAGAGACGTTGACTCCATGTATCCCGGCGATCAGTAAAGTTAAGTATATACTTATTGCTTTCACACCATCACACCACCTGATGCTCGTCCACGTATATGAAGTAGTTGTATGGAATATGTCATACATCCGCTTCCTTCTCAGCAGGTGTCATGACGTCTTCCGTTCGTAAAGTTCAGTGTTCTATTCCAAGTGAGTGTTTTGCAAGTGTTAATTAAATGCGTTAATTCCTTATTTTTCATACATCATGGTTAACATTGTTTGCATTTTGTATTGACACCGTTTTATTTTGACATTTGGAAAAGGGGTTTGGGTACGGGCGGAACTCATACCTCCTTTCGTATGTCGGCGATCTCGGCAGGAAATGTGTTTACTACGAAAATAGGAGACGGCCCTATAAAAACTGAATCAGGTCTTTGTTATTCTGCGTCTCAGAATGTTGTTGTTATTTATCATGTTTATAAATTTTCAGTACAGAATGTTATTTTCAACTAGTATTTGTTTTATCATTGGCGTAATTAATTGTCCTCCACCGCTATCAAGACTTGAATTCAAATTTATGTGCATAGGTCGAAATCACCATGCAGACATCGAATTTAATGAATGTACTTTTTCTCACTGTTCGAAAAGATAGCACTACGTACTCCATTAAATCGGGATTTAATTTCAGTACTTTCCAATACAGGCTTTCCATATATCCTTTCCTTCCCGTTTCCTCATAATGTGATATGACAATTAATTTTCCAGGAAAAATTCAGTGGAGCGGCTAAGATATCTTTTTTCATTGCAATTGTCTATTTGGTGATAAAAGCAAACAAAAATGGCCATGATATAAAACAGCATGTCTGAATTTCAGATATTGGGGCACATTAATTTTGTGTGTCTTGTGCACAGACATTTTGACATATTTACAGCTAATGTGATTAGGAAATACCTTTTGTGACAAAACTAGTTGGGTTTCTAAAGGTTAATTTGTTATGCAGGTAAACTTTATCTAAGTATGGACATGAGTATTCCGTTCACAAGCTAAAAAAGACTCCTTTAATAGATGCTGGCGTGTCTTGTAGGAGTCTAGGTTTGTCTAGAGGTGGTAAAGAGAATTCTGTGGTCCCAGAAACTGGGAGGTTTCGCAACAACAGGTCGCCTTGCTGAGCCTGAAGCTGAGCCTGAATGGCAAAATGCCAAATGCCTCGTGAACTTGCAAGACAACCCTGTTCTGTGTCCGAATATGAGAGGTGGAAAGCAACGGAATTCAGGCGGTTTTTGTTATATACTGGTTCATCTGTCCTCAGATCTCTCTGATGAACAATATGAGCATTTTCTGACAGTGACAGTGACAGTGGCACTTTCACTTTCAGTATTACTTGATTCAAATGATTGTGCCATGAATGCATATCTTAATTATGCTAATGAACTCTTGATCTCTTTCGTTCTCAATGCAAAACACATATATGGACCAACCTTTACTTCATACAATGTGCATTCGTTGATTCACTTGCAGATGATGTTGAACACTTTGAAAAATCACTGAACGACCTTTCTGCTTTCCAGTTTGAAAACTATCTCCATAGACTTAAAAAGAGCGTCAGAAAAGCTCAAAATCCCATATCTCAAGTGACAAAAAGAATTGCAGAGATGGAGCGCTCCAAAACTCGTCCTTTCCTAAAGTATTTTAGTTTCTCACTATCAACAAAGAAGGACAGTTGTATATTGTTGAAGAATGTTTGGATGGAGGAAAGACAAGAGGAGGAGGGAGTAATTCCCAGCTGCTGGATCAAGGGAAACCAAGTCATGTGACCTAAAGGCATAAATGCAATCCGTGCCATGAAGAGCCTCATGGAACCAAGGGAAAACTGGCTGTCGTTTCCTCTGGTTAAAGTTAAACACCAGTCAAGTAAGTGAACATTTCAAACAGAAACGTTCCGTAACTAATACATGACCCAAGTTGTAACTTTGCATTAAGTATTTCAGTTGCCGCTATTATTTATCCTTAAGGGAAAATTTACAAACAAAACCATTCTGCTATTGTATATACCACCGGTATACTAATTATTCATGAAGTATTCTATTGAACACTTATTGTCCTATATGGGTGTAGAATTAATATTAGATTGTTTCCTTTCAGATAATAAAGATGAGTGGGAAGAGTATGATTAAACGACTGGCAGATTCCGAATGAGATTGTCCAGCTTCCATCCAAGGAAAACGAAAGCCACAGAAGAGGTTATTTTCCGACTTCATTACAGGTAGCTGTATTGAATTACGTGAAAATAGTTAGTTAAAAATATATAATATGAAATACATATTTATCTAATCAGCATCCACTTCTTTTGAACTGTTAGTGTTAGAGCACTTTGCATGTGCACAACACTTAGAAAATGGGTTAGGTAATGAAGTTAATAGCATCATCAAAATTGCATTAGGTAATAATTTTAGATTCTAAAAGCTAAAATGTGTATGCTGTAATATTAAGTACCTACCTGATTGTATTCAGGAGGAAGCTGATGATGCAAATGAGGAATTGAGATCTGCCAAACGCCGCAAAAGCGGTATGTGTATTTCGTTACCTAATCAATTGTCAATATTTGTATTGTGAGCGTGTGGTTTATTAGACACCTATTTGTGCCTCTTGAATTGTGTCAGCCATCACTATTTCCCACCTTATTTTAGAAGAAACTACCCATGAATTTGTTTGTTTTCAGGACTGATATCACATCATCCTTTGGTGCCAAACACGATATAGCCTATAAGGCATGCTGGTAAGTCATAATTGAACTTAATATATTTTTGTTATGATAACAGACAATAGAGACTAGTTCACTGATCAATTTGACTTTTGTTTTGAATGAGAAGATGTCATGGAGGACTATGAAACAAGTTGGTCACAACATTTTTTCCCTATAATGCACATCAATTTACAAAAGTTTTGAGGGATGTAAGTTAGTACCATGATGCTGAATTTACGTCTTGTTACTCAAATTTACAGGACTGGTCGATTTGGCAAGAGATTTGGAGGATAATTCACCAATGGAATCCACTCAGATTCCTTGTCCGTCCTTGTCTCCAACCTCATCCCCTAACACAGTCACATGTTCACAACAGCCAAAGGGACCATTGCAGTGGCAGGAAGAAAGTGTAGGGCGCTGTGCCAGCCTTGAGTCATCCGGGAAAGGAATCACAAGCAGGAATCACTGATCATCCAAGGCACCTCATCTCCTGAATGTAAACGCTTTAAAACCCACCGCCAGTTCGCAAACAAAATGGTTTTCCCATGTCAGAGGCCCGTATGTAATGTATTTGTTTCTTTTCCTAAAAACTACTGTTCTAGCAAAGACGTCCATTTAACGTTTGCATTGTATACTGCTCTTTAACTCTTTTTCAAATGGTTACATTCATGTCATTTTCACCATAAGCAGTTGTTTAAATCTGTAATCATCTTCAGAGTAACAATTGATAATGAGTGAAGCATTGGATTACTAGTACCGTAGAGCTTTATTTATCACTTCAAATTAAATTTGATAATCAAAATTTATGTTTCAGGTTTTCAGAGACGAGTTTCATTTCTTCTAACTGACATAAGAAATCGTCTTGAGACTATTCAAAAGAGGGCAGGAAGTCAACAGTGTGAAAACACTGTTGAAAAATTAACTCTGCCACATGCTGACAACTTGGATGAATTCAAAGCACTGGAAGCAAAGCTGGGACAAGAGAGCTATCAAACTTTTGTGGTAAGTACAGTTACTTATTTGGGGGGTGCGCTGATATTAAGCTGAAGTAAGTGTCCCGTTTCTTTGGAAAACAGTGCATCTACTGAGTCAGTAAGCGTCATATGTACTAATTTCTTATTTATTTGTTGTCCTGTTTAAACTTAGAACTGAACCGGGTATTGCAGGTATCCGCATTACAACAGTGGTGGCTACACATTCAAGGACAGCTTGAAAAAAGGAATGTCTAGGTACGTATATCTACCTTGGCATACTGAATAATTTTTCAACATGAATCTGGTTGCATTAAAATATAGATGAATACATAATGCATAAAGATTTCTAATTGTTCTCAGCCTCACAAACATAAGTATTAATACATGGATGCTACCATGGCAACTCCTCACATTTTAAATTGAGGTTATTTTGGGTTTTTTTCATTCTGTTAAAGGTACATGACAATGGTCTCATGGCCACGAAACTTGTCTGTTGTTGCGGTCAAATGCCCTATTTATAGTTACATTGAGATCATGTGATCTGTGGTAAGTCACACGACTGTAAAAAGAGGTAACTCGGGACACAGACATGCGGTGATATGGAGTTTTGGGGAGGCTGACACAAATGACAGTGTCAGTCGGAATTCAGTGTTGCAATACGGGTTTTCAACAATGACACAATGTACACAAAAGTAAGAGCAGAATAAAGGTTTGTTGTGTTGGAACCGTAGAAGTTATTTGTACAGACATCTGCAGCGTTAACAAAAATAAAACCTAGGACAGCGAGACAGCGTGGACAACACAACACAACACAGTGTGACAGCGCACATGGCGTTCAGTGAAGTTGATACTTTGCTTTCTAACCTCAAATATTATAATGAGAGCTGATAATTCTGAATGCTGAAAGGACATTGTCGCAAAATATTGACTTATAGTGACTTTGTGAGGAATTTTGAATATCTTCCGAATTTTCCCACTTCGCACGTGAATCTCGTGCCTGTAACCGGAAGCGACGACCCACACTCCGGCGCAGCGATGACTTAGCATAACATCACCGCCACGGGTTAATTTGCATATCACGTGACCGGACATTTCGCTTGTTTGTTAACAAACGCGCAGATTCATAAATAGGCTGATGGTGGCATAACGCAAGGGATTCTGTGAGGTTTTCATATTGTTTTACACTGTTACGTAAATATTCGACAACAACCGCGACAATAAAGTTTATGACAATACGTATTTATATTTCATACAGGCTGCATCGTTTGCTCTCCATAAAGCTTCGATGACAGCACATGGAGCCGTACAACCAATGTTGACAAAGGACAAAGGATCGCTGCGCAAATCGAAATAGTTTTACACGTTGTAGGATAGTTTCTTAGTGAAACTAAACCATTTTACAACGATGTTTAATTAGAAATATAGACTCTTCAAAAAGAAGTTAAGAAATTGTGTACATACTATTAAATGGACTGTGTAGGATGTGAGGAATCGTCACATCTTTCTGGCCTGAGGCAGAGATACTATGCTGGCTGACCGCATGGAACTCTGGGTAGGAGAGTGGCGACGACGTGAGGATTGTTTACAAAGTGGCAAGCATGTTTCCGGTTTACGGCTGTCTCGTCGCGCAGTCAGGTGTTTGAAGGTTCAGGACACCCCTTTCAAACAAGGATAATGGGTCATTCCGGTGATTAACCCTAATATCAGGAGTAGAACGAGCCCGCTAGGGACATAAAAATGCGCGTTGCGCTCGCTCGCGGTCTTCCACTACACTGGCGAGCAATAGTACGTGTACGGTTTGCACCACGTGCGTTCCTTACAACAGCTAGTTATGCAAACTAAAAACGGGAATTTACTGCATTTTGGTCGACTGGTCCGAAAGAAATTACCTGCCTCGCCATTTTGCGCATTTATGCCCGTTAACGTGCTTAGTGAATGTCTTTATATACATTTATGTCACTACCCTAGTGGAACAATGTTTCCCCTTTGCACTCAAACCGGAACTGGCATTGATTGGCGCTCAAATTTACGCAAAGGGGCGTAATAGAGAGTTACCCCTCGATGTCAGCAGAGTCTATGGAAGCCCAGATACACCATAAAACACATTTTCTCCAGTCTAAGTAAACTTATCCACTGTACCTTTCGTTACACTCCACTATTGAGTCAAACAAAACCTTATGAGAGGTCGCGTCAGGTAACCTTTGAGATTGACCAATCAGAACACAGCTTACCAAATCGCGAAAGCATTGACATTAGCACATACCTTTTGAATTTTTTATCGCGTAAAGGTTGAAACCCGAACGATTTCGAATGCTGTCTGTTCAGCGTGCGCTCGCTTCCGGGTGATGCACACGGCGTACGTACAACTTATTTTTTTGTCAGTACACTAATCTGTTTGGAAAATGTGTTACTTGTGGTCTTGGCAGATTTGTTCTCTAAACATGTTTATGATGTTGATGTTTGATGTTTTGCACTTTGCCTAGAGTCTTATGCCAGAAGGCGGTGGCTCATGGGCCAATCTGGTAGATGTGTTATTAATAACTCTTCTGCTGGAGTATATCATCCGAGTATCCTTGGTGCTGCAAGTTGGAGACCCACTTGTTTTTAGCATTGTCCTTGTGATACTCCGTGGTGGGTGGGGAGCTTGGATGTCGAACTATTGGAAATTAACCATGGCTTATGAAAACCCTCCTAAAAAAACCAAACGACAACTAGACACTGATCCAATTGATAGTGATCAAAGACTGCCCACGATTTCTTGTAATTGAAACTGTTGACAAGACTCCATTAAAGTTGAACCCTTTTGCCATATCCAAGGGTATACAGGGCCTTGCACGTGATGTCAAGAATATTAGACGTTTGCGTTCCGGTGCTTTGCTGGTTGAATGTGGGAAAAGGCAGCAAGCCACAAACCTTATGAGCACAGAATTGTTTGTTGGCGTTCCAGTCACGGTTACGGCTCATAAAACACTCAATACGAGCAAGGGAATCATCAGAGATCGTGACCGATTGTTTGCGGATATGACAGAGCTTGACATCATCTCTGAGATGAAAGATCAGGGTGTACTCAATGTAAAACGTTTCACAATACGGAAGAATGATGTTGTAACTAACACCAATACTTACCTGTTCTCCTTTTCCTCACCAACTGCTCCAAAATCTCTTAAAGCAGGTTATTGTAACATCAATGTGGACATGTACATTCCAAACCCTTTGCGGTGTTTTAAATGTCAAAAGTTCGGTCATGGCGTCAATACTTGCACATTGTCTGTTGTATGTGCTCACTGTGGCGAAAAGACACATACAACAGAAGATTGTGACAGTAATGTTAAAAAATGTACAAACTGTGCGGGTGACCACTCCTCCTACTCTGAAAGTTGTCCTGTTTGGAAACATCAAATGGAGATAAATAGGATAAATAGGATAAAATTCACTCAAAACGTTAGTTTTGCGGAAGCTAAAGTGCTAGTTCAAGGCTCAGAACATAAGGAGAGCTATGCTCCTATCACCAGAACATCGTCAGAAGCAGTAACCGCTAAAACAACAACGTCATCTGTATGCTCTCAGACAAACCTGATCTGGGTTAAAACGGAATCTCCTCTGATATTCTCACCTGCAATATCTACCCAAACAACAGAATCAGTTCCTTGTACATCTCAAAGCCGATGTGAAACATCCTCTGATCTTAACGCATCATCTCAGCCTACAAAGTCTAAATAACTCTCTAAAGGCAAAGGTACAAAGCCAGATTCTTTGAAAAAACTTAGTGGTAGAGACCCCAAAGGGTCAGACAATAAATCAATTTATACAACAAATGTGGATCCCTTGAGGACAATGGACGCGACTGAAAACGTCCGCTCCAGGGCACACAGCTTGTCGCCCGCCAAAAAGGTACGGGGAAGATCCCCAATAAATCCTCCCCAACGATAGATTATCATAATCCTATTATACAATGGAACTGTAGGGGACTAAGGAATAATTTCCATGAATTACAACTTTTAATCCAAGATTTATCACCCTCAGCGTTTTGTCTGCAGGAGACATATTTGAAAGAGACAGATATTCTTTACCTACGTTCGTTCAGTGCATACCATTGTTTTTCGCCTAAGGGTGACCGTGCCACTGGAGGGTCTTCCATTCTAGTTAAGCAGAACGCTATCCATAGCCCAGTTACACTTACTACTAATCTTCAGGTTGTTGCAGTGCGACTAACGTTGCACGTTGCGTTTACATTATGTTCTCTGTATGTTTCTCCGTCTTCAACGTTTCACAAACTCGATCTTCAAGCTCTATATGATCAACTCCCAAAGCCCTGCATTATTATGGGAGATTTAAATGGACACAACCCACTCTGGGGTAGTGCAACAATAAATGGTAAAGGTAAAGTACCAGAGGAATTTTGTTCAGATAATGATTTATGTATTTATAATGATGGCTCCAATACATATTTACCTCCTTGTACAGGAACTTATTCTGCTCTCGACTTGTCAGTCACAAATTCAGAACTACTAAATGAATTCGAAAGGTCAGTCCACGATGACCTCTGTGGAAGTGACCATTTTCCTACTATACTAAAATCTGTAACTCCATCTGATGTTCCTCCATCATCAAGGCGCAAATTTAAAAAGGCTAACTGGGCTTTATATGAAACACTGTGTGCTGACAAACTTAAACCTGAACTTTTTATTGACGTTCCACATGCTATTAAATGCTTTTCTGATGAACTGAACTCCATAGCTGATGAATGTATACCAAAGTCCTCTGCAGTGCCACATATCCGGAAACCATGGGTCAGTGATGAATGCAAACAAGCTAGGAAGGCAAGGAAAAAGGCAGAGCATTATTTCCGTCGCCATCCTATGGTGCATAATTTAAATAAATTTTAAATTTTAAATCCTAAAGCACGGCGTACTTTTAAACAGAACAAACGCCAATCTTGGCAAAATTATGTATCCAAAATAAATTCACGAACACCCATGTCCAAGGTATGGAACATGGTCCAGAAAATTAAGGGTAAAGATACTAAATCTAGTGTCGATCATCTTAGACATGGAAACCAATTGCTTACTGATAAATCAGATATTGCTAATAAACTGGGTGAAACCCTCGCTAAACACTCTTCCTCTTTTAATTATGTACCTAAATTCCAACAGTATCAAAGACAACAAGAAAAAAGAAATATTAATTTCAATTCTGATAATGGGGAAGATTATAATGAAACATTTTCTATTCATGAACTCTATACTGCTCTTGATCAAGCTCATGACACTGCTACATGAGCTGATAACATTCATTATCAACTCCTGAAGCACTTACCAGAATCCTGTTTAGAGGCACTCTTATCTATTTTTGATGATATTTGGACGTCTGGTAAATTTCCGTCTTCATGGCGTGATGCTATAGTAGTACCAGTACCTAAACCTGGACGTGATCATACCGATCCGTCCAATTATGGACCTATTTCACTAACTAGCTGTGTTTGCAAGACCATGGAACGCATGATAAATAATCGACTTGTTTGGTACTTGGAAACTAATAACCTTATCACTGATATACAATGAGGTTTCCGTAAAAATAGAAGTACTGTCGATCACCTAGTGCGTTTGGAATCATTTGTTGAAACGCACTAATTAAAAAAACAACACGCTGTGTCTATCTTTTTTGATTTAGAAAAAGCATAGAACACAACCTGGAAGTATGGTATTATAAGAGACTTACATGACTTCGGTTTCCGAGGTCGTTTGCCGCAATTCATAGCCAACTTTTTAAATGATAGACAATTTCAGGTCCCCGTGGGTTTTACCCTGTCTGATCATTACAATCAGGATCAGGGTGTTCCACAAGGCAGTATTCTGTCTGTCACACTTTTTAATATAAAGATAAATAGTTTATCGAAAGTTTTAAATGATTCTATTGATGGTTCGTTATTTGTGGATGATTTTAATAATTTCTTGTCGTGGTAAAAATATGAAAACCATAGAGCGGCAGTTGCAGTTGTGTTTAAACAAAATAAATAAATGGTGTCTTGAAAACGGCTTTAAATTTTCTAAATCCATAACTAATTGCATACATTTTTGTCG
Organism: Haliotis asinina; assembly: GCF_037392515.1. Lineage (NCBI taxonomy): Eukaryota > Metazoa > Mollusca > Gastropoda > Lepetellida > Haliotidae > Haliotis > Haliotis asinina. Next base: position 48,173,982 of record NC_090283.1, on the reverse strand, counting down.
TAAATATAAACCACATAAAGACCCTGAACTATCTCTAGATGTCACTCCCATTAAAGTTGTCAAGGAGGCCAAGTTCTTGGGATTAATTTTTGACTCACACCTAACGTTTCTGCCTCAAATTAAATCTCTGAAAACTAAATGCATGAAAGCACTTGATTTGTTGAAAGTGGTATCAAATTCTAAATGGGGAGGTGATCAAGCTACCCTCCTCCATCTATATCGATCACTTGTCCGTTGTAAACTTGATTATGGCTCCATCCTATATGGTGGAGCCTGCAACAGCAACTTAAAATTATTAGATTCTGTTCATCATCAAGGTCTAAGACTTTGTCTTGGGTCCTTTAGAACCTCTCCTGTTGACAGTCTGTATGTTGAAGCCGATGAACCATCTCTTACACATCGCCGTATAAAATTATCTTTACAATATATAACAAAGCTATACTCTAACGAATCTAACTCTGCATATAACTGTGTTTTCAATCCTCTCTACGAGGACTTGTACAACAAAAAGCCTTCTCTTGTTCCACCTCTCGGGCACAGAATTAAACCCTTTCTTTCTTCGGCTGGCATTGAGCTGGAAACCATAACTCCTTCCCGTCTTCTTTCTTCTCCTCCTTGGCAGTTGGTTAGGCCACAAGTTGACCTAACATTAACTACATTTAAAAAATCAGAAACGAATGAATTACAATACAAACACGAATGTCATCAATTGAAACATAAATATAGCAATTATAAATCCTTATTTACAGATGGGTCCAAGGACGGTGGCGCAGTGGCTTGTGCCACTGTCACTGGATCCAGAACAATATCTTCTAGATTACCAGATAATAGTTCTATTTTTACAGCAGAAGCTAACGCCATATTAACAGCTCTTAAATATATTCAAAGACATCCTAGACATAAACAGTACACAATCTATTCAGACTCGTTCTTGCCTTCAGGCTATTAAACACCTAGCATGTAAACATCCACTTTTAATAGAAATTATTGAACTTTATAACTATCTTGCCACTGGCCAATACGACATCGTCTTCTGTTGGTTACCCAGCCATCTTGGAATCTCTGGTAACACTTTGGCTGACCTTGCTGCTAAGGCAGCGCTAAACAAATCTGTGACACCACTTCATATTCCCTCTACTGATTATAAAACTACAATTAGATCTTACATCCGTGATCTGATGCAGAAGCAGTGGGACACCCAAGTGGGTATCAATAAATTACATGCAATAAAACCATATGTTGGTTACACCTACTTGGGTTGTCGGTCCAGATTTGAAGAGGTCATACTACGACGATGTCGTATTGGCCACACTAGGTATACGCATGAATATATTTTGAAAGGTGAGGATCCTCCGTTCTGCATCCCGTGTGATGAAATCATCACGGTCAAGCATGTCTTACTTGACTGTGTTGAATATTCCATCACAAGGGACAATTATTTTAAATCAAGAACTATGAAGGACCTTTTTAGTAACGTACGTTCTCATTTAATTATTGCATTTTTAAAAGAATTGAATTTATTGACTGACATGTAAATAAATAAGTATTTTAGGATTGGAAGTTGAATTAGCAGCTAAGATTGTTAGTGGCTGTATCCTCGAAGGGGGTTGAAGTACCGTAAAATTATTGTCCTCCTGAGAGGGTACTTAAGTCCCCAAACGGTTTCAGTCAGATTGAATCTTCCATTTTTTTAATCGTAGAATATGTGTCATTTTAATTTGTGGCTACTCTTGCATACAGTCGCCAACAGCTGAGGGGATGGTGTAAATCCAACCAGGGACCATGCAGGTAGCAGAGGTACTGTAAGTCCCCATGGTCCCTGGTATGGTGATCTACCCTTCTGTTGTTGGCGATCTATAGCCTGTCTTTATATTGTACTGTCATTGTTTAAGTTTCCACGCTAGTTTTAATACTAACTGTGATAATCTAGTGGTTTTACTGTCCTTCGTAGACAGGTTCTTCATAATATCCCTATGTATTCTTTTTTGTCATATAAGTTCTCGTCACGATATGGCTGCGATATTGCCGATGTGACGTTAAATATTAACTCACTCACTCACTCTACTAGGTTTTGTTAGAGTCAGTGGTGGAGTGTAACGAAATACACTGAGACTAAGTTTACTTTGACTGCATTTTCTCTAGCTCACTAATGTAACGACACATGTTAACAATCGTGTGTGCAAGTAGCAGTTGTGTTTCCACATAAAAATAAAAAGGTAGCATTTAAGATGTGAAATAACATAACTGAGTTGTTGCATAGGATCCAAGGTACAAAAAACCACGCATGAAATGGACCGACCATGAGGCAGCTGCTGGTGTTGAAGAAACACCATATGAAACAACTGGCCCACACCCAACTGGCCCGAGATAGATACGGTATTTGCCAGATGCCCAAAGAAAATCCAAAACCTTTTCACAAAAAAGAATGACTACTGTCCTGATCACTATCATCCCATACAAGTGTAACAAACCAATCATCAGTAAAACAAAATCTCTGAAACAATATGTATGTGTCTGTCCTTTATTGCAGTAAAACATCAACGAAATGTATATGATTTTAAACAAATGGAAAAAAAACGACCATGCGGGATCCGAACCACAGACCTTCATAACAGCAATTGACACCTGAAGGTCCCGGGGTGGAATAGGCCTTCAGCAACCCATGCTTGCCATAAAAGGCGACTAATGGGATCGGGTGGTCAGGCTCGCTGACTTGGTTGACACATGTCATCGGTTCCCATTTGCGCAGATCGATGCTTATGTTGTTGGTCACTGGATTGTCTGGTCCAGACTCGATTATTCACAGACCGCCGCCATATAGCTGGAAAATTGCTGAATGCGGCGTAAATCTAAACGCACTCTCCCACACTCATAACAGCAATTAAAACTCCTCTACCACTACCCTATCGAGCCTATATTCACCAGCCGTCATAATAATATATTTATAGTCAAAACTAATCACAAAGCTTTAAAAACAATTGTTCAATTAAACTATCACTTGCCATAATAGTATGTGTGGTGGCAGAATTTTCTTATTCAATATGTTGCATAGAATTTGAGTATCCACATGTAATACTGTACATTGATATTTACCTTTTCCATCCTGTCGAGATTACAACTCCTTAGCCACGTTTGCTGCGTTGGAACGCCTTGGGCGACCCATATCTTCACTCTACGATTCCGACCTTCAAGGATAAAGTCACTGCCTTCCCGACAGTACCACAGCGTGGTGGATAAAGTCGGCGACCACTTGGGGTGCTCTCAGACGCATTCTGTTATTTCGGAACAGCAGCTGCATATACGTTGTTGGGTCCCATAAAATATTGTTGAAGCCGTATCCCTGGCAGCGAGCATGGCACGTGGGTTGTTCCTCCTGACTGCGCACCGATGGATGAAGATGGGAATCAGCCACTCATTGAGAATGCTCCAGATGAACTGGTAGTGTGGGCACCGTAATCATTCAGTCCACGCATCAACATCGGCGGGTGTTACTGCCACCACTTGACGGTTTGGGATTCACGGACCAAGTATTGAAAAAGGATCCCACGGAGGCATGAATGCAACAAAATGAGATATTTGGCAAGACATATGGTGGTTACCGCAGGACACTGCGTATGCCAAAGCATGTAGTGTCCGGAATCCGCATAATACGGCAATATGCTTCCCATAGTACCTTCAAGAGACACTTCAGTAAGCTAATTTCCACATGACAAGCGCCGGGAAGAAGCAGAATGTGCTTAAATAACTTGCACTGAATTGGGCCGACTTGCTTCGATGGATGTTTGAACATGAAGTGCCTCAACAAACTGGTGCGACCTCTTCAGAACTTCTGTCCACACTCACTACAGACATACCAGTCCTCAATCATCCGGGCAACGGGGTTGTAGGGAGAGCCATCACAACCTACGACTATCCATTGTCTTAAGCTTCCCTACCCCAACCATGCATGATGACCTAGTGCTGTTAAGACCTGCTTCAGGCTGTCATAGCTGGACGGATTTACCATTATGGGATCCGCAAATGTTATGGTAGGCGGAGATTGTGGATGATGAGAGTCGACGAGACGATATGGATAAGACCCCCTGGATCACTGACCTCAAATTCACCCTTGGCAATAGTGTCACTCATGGTTCCATCCGGGTTTTGCTGCGACGATGTCTGCAGTGCATGTTTTATCTCAGACTGGATGAAAGCAGTAGTGTATGGCCTCAGGCGTTGTTCACATGCTGAACTCGTATCATTTAATGCTGTGGTGCAGTTAACATCAGACGCTGTGTGGAGCCAGTAAAAAGGTGAAAACGCTAACGAGGCCTGAATGTTGTTGTACGGGTTTTGTATGGCAATGGCATTGGTCATGATACTGCATTTTGACTTGAAGTTAAGTACAACCCTCCAATTTTTCTGTAGAACCTGGTTACTATCAAAGTAAATACAAACACTGCCTTCAGTGGATTGAGTGAGTTTGGTTTTACGTCGCTTTTAGCAATATTCCTGCGATATCACGGCGGGGGGACACCAGAAAATGGGTCTCACACATTGTACCCATGTGGGGAATCGAACCTGGGTCTTGGGCGTTCCTCTCTCTATCCATTTCGTATAGTCGTGTAAGTGCCACAAGGACTTGTTAAATGTGATGCAGTTGATGTGCACTTTTATTGCCTGAAATAAAGTAACTCAACATGTTTGTAACGCGGGCCAATGATGTGACTATGGTGGATGTTAGTGCATGTTGCTCAACGATTGTACACAGAACGCGCAAGGACTTGACAGATTGTTCATTATCCAATGCATTCACATTGGCATTAGCAAACGATGCAAGGAATTCAAGTAACGGTGAATGTCTTTCTATTAGCCACGGTGCCAACGCATAATGAATATAATAAAACCCATCCCTTTGATAATGCCTAGATATCTCTGTGCGCCCGTCATTGTCAATTGTTGTATTGATTGTCTCAATGGCGATGTCCTCTGGTGATAATTCAGGTTGGATTAAATGTTCCTTCGTATAATCTATGCAGGCTGTACCTGCTATATATATACGTGGATTTTACTTTTAGTTAGCCCAGTTTTAAAAGTGTGTCATGGATGGCCTTGGCATGTTTCTTTGAGGAAATTTTATAAACACTGAACGATTTATGTTGAGCAAAAAGGTCGGTCATGACGGCTGCAACTGCACTTCCTATTCATTTTGTTGCAGCTGTATGAAGAAGATTTTACACAGACGTGCCAATAATTCCTCTTTTGTTTATTACATTTATCACAGTTTACATTTATAAGTTACGTTTATTTTGAATGCATGTGTACTTGTTATCATGATGAAATGTTCCGTTACAACTACTGTACTGTGTTATGTATGCGATTTTCACAATGTGGATATGGTAATGAGAGGACACCATAGCTATTTCACGGTTTTCGACCCCTACAGCGCATTACGTCCCTTTGCGGAAGTTTGTGCGCCAATCAAATGCCAGTTCCGAGGAGTGTTCAGAACCGCGAGCGCCCGTATGGGTCCTGCACGGATGCGAGCGCTTGCTTACATCAAACCATTTGTGACCAACTCGTGTTATTCCGGGGAAAAACTTTCCGTCTTCTTGCTGGAGGTTACGGAAAGGACCGAGTGGTGACGAATGACATTAAACATGTATAAGACAAAATGTTACAGATGTCAACTTCTTTATCCTGTACACAACGTTTCTTGGCTATTCCTTGTCCCTTCGTCAGGTGGATGCTTACTAAGGATGATGATTTTGATGGGTTTTTTTCCATTAAACATGGTTGCCATCTTTGTTCGCTTGGCGAGGGAGATGTGAGGATGGCTCGCGGGCGCTCGTTGGGGCACAGGCGTTCAGGATTGGGGGCTCGCGATTCTGAACATCGTTCCACAAGGTGAGTGACATAACTATAGATAAAAACATTTACTAAGCACGTTAACGTTCATAAATGCGCAAAATGGCGAGGCAGACCATATTTCTTTCGGACCAGTCGACCAATATGCGATAAATTCCCGTTTGTTTTTTTTGTTGTTTTGTTGTTTGTAAGGAACGCACGTTGTGCAAACTGTACACATACCATTGCTCGCAAGTGTAGTGTAAGACCGCGGGCGAGCGCAACGCGCGTTTTTATGCCCATAGCGAGCTCGTTCCATCCCTAATATTAGGGATAATCACCGGAATGACCCATTATCCTTGTTTGTAGGGGTGTCCTGAACCTGCGTAACACATCAGCAGGTTAGCATACTATGTTACATATCATGCCTACAAACCTTAGCTCATTATATCAATGAAATCGTCATCCGTAACTTATTACATATAATGCGTAAGAAATATATGCATGAGAGATATAAATGATTTTGATTTAAATTACTTACGGTTTGTGAGCGCATGGCCAGACTAAAAAATAATCCAGGCTGTGAGAATCAGACACGTGTGTGGCAATACTGAACACAAAGCAAGGTTCACGTGCTCGCGCGGCGTGAGCTGTTGTGCTCAGAACGACACTGTTGCTAAATATAGCACATAATGCATGGCGTGCAACTTATTAACACCGAACACCTGTATTCTCGGAAAGAGGAAGAAGGAAGGCGTTCAAACGAAATATGTCAAATAAAGACTAGCATAAACATATCATGGGCATGGTGGGCGAGCTGGCTAAGGCGCCAGGCTAGTGATCCAGCGAGGTTGAGGTTTCGGGATCGAGCCTACCTGTGACCGGGTGTAAAAACCTTGGAGTCAACTATGTGTGCAGACTCTTTCAGAGTTGTCACAACGCCCAGTGTACAGTACACAACCCTGTGCACTTAAAAGAACCCACGAATCCGTTGGTATATTACCAGATGGTGGCCACATGAATACATGCATACACCTAGTTGCGGGTACAGCAACGTGCAGTAAACTTGGACAAAGTGCTGTGACTATGTGTCCCAGTCCACCCAGCTGTCAAATGGGTACCTCGTTAGGATGAGAGAGACACAATAAACTCGGTGCGCCTAGTGGCAGCAATAGTTGTATACTCCCCAGGGAGTTGAGATTGAAATACGATGTGCTGTTGAGATTGACATCCGGTGATCGAGGGAAAATACCTAACGCCTAGAGAAATTGCCTTGCAGTTTGATTTGTGAGCTATACAAGAACACTTATAATAATATCAAAGGAACAATTGTACTTGCACTGACGGTATTGAAAACAGAGTTGTTGGGAATGGTTTTAACAATACCATAACTATTCCTTCCCAACATATACAACACTTATAAACTGAGATTTTACTTGACCATATAGCAGTCGTGTATGCTTTACTGTTTTCTAAAAGCATGTATATCCTCGTCAAGGTAATATATAATTTCAATAATGCGCTGCCTCTTCAACTGAATGGCACTGTACCAAATGCTGATAGTTATTGTTTGTTTGAAAGATTTCCTATCACAACCTCTTTTGGCAAAATAACGTGGATGGTGCTTTACTGTTTCTTCTACCTTTATGCATGGGAGTGATGTCAGATACTGAACTGCACTGGCATATCTTATGTATATGTGAGTGAGTGAGTGAGTGGGTGAGTTTACTTTAACGCTGCACTCAGCAATATTCCAGCCATATGGCGGCGGTCTGTAAGTAAACGAGTCTGAACCAGACAATCCAGTGATCAACGACATGAGCATCGATCCGCGCAATTGGGAACCGATGACATGGGTCAACGACGTCAGCGAGCGCGACCACCCGATCCCGCTAGTTGCCTCTTACGGCAAGCATAGTCGCCTTTTATGACAAGCATGGGTTGCTGAAAGCCTATTCTACCCCGAGACCTTCACGGCTTTTCATGTTCAGATACCCATGCTTGTTGTACGAGAAGACCAACGAGATCGGATGATGGTCTTGCTGACTTGGTTGACACATGCCATTGTATCCCAGTTTCGTCGATCGATACTCATGCTGTTGATCATTGGATTAGTTACAGACTGCCACCATATAGCTTGAAAACTGCCGAGTGCGGTCTAGAACTGAACTCACTCACTTTGTGCAAACCATCATTCCCTGGCAAAATCTAAACCATTTAACGCTCACGTGACAGTTTTTCCATCCTCAATGCCCTCTACACAAAATGTTTGTTGGAAATCATCATTTCAACAATCTTTCGCTGCTATGTACAGTACACGTTTTGAGTATTTGAACGATTTATTGGATACCTTCTGTATCAATTGACTTGCCATGTTTTTTCTTATATATATTAACTGTTCGTTACACATTTACATATTTACTGCATTCATATTCTCTGACAATTTGGTTTATCCACTGTCAGATGGTTTCCACATGAACATTTTATCCTTGTGACTGTTGACACATGTTAGAACATTTCAAACGCATCTGTGTTTGAACAATTCTCGATGTTTTTCTGTGTCCATTAACCACTGTCAAAGGCAACTTCTACAGTCATTGTCAGACTGAACAATGCATTTCAGCTTTTGCTCCTGTACCTTCGTAAGAGTAATTCTTTGATTGATTTTGATATTTCACGAACTCATTGCATGCTTGCTACAAAAGGCGTAAGAATTGGATAACGGGATCGAGTGGTCAGGCTCGCTGACTTGCTTGATACATGTCGTTGGTTAACTATTGCACACATAGATGGCCATGCTGTTGATCACTGGATTGTCTAGTCCAGACTCGATTCTTTACAGACCGACGCCATATAGATGGAATATTGCTGAGTGCGGCATAAAACTAAACACACGCACTCATTCCCGTACTCACGCATGAACATTAGGCTTCCATCAGTGCATTTGAAAATGCAAATTGAAAATGTGCATGTGTATTTTGCATCTGCTGCTGGAAATAACAGTCTGTGACAGAAGTTGTGTTATCCGTTTTCTTTTGTTAACACCTGAGTGTTGTTCAATGAGTGCAGTTAATGGCAATGATGTACCATCGGCGTCCATATCATCCGCATCAATGCCCCCATCCTCAAAGGTCTCCCTGTTGATACTCCTTGTATGTCTCGGACGCTCCTCTTGTCCAAGTGTTCTGGTTTGCGAAATCTGCCCATCAATAGTCCGAAACAGTCTTGCTGAGCTGTGAAATGAATCGTGCCTCTTCTACCCGGCAGTCAGTTTGCCGTTGTCCCTATACGGTACAATCATGTAGGTGGACAAGACATATGCAGAATCGCCAAGAAAGTTTTTATTCCTCGGGTAATTGTTCATTCATCAATCAATTTGATGAAGGAAAGATCCCCCAAAACACAAGTACACGTGTATGGAACCAGGATATGGGGCATATACATTCAAACGGTTGAGTTTATTGTCACACACAACCGTTAAATGGAATGCAGGAAATTCTGTTCTGCATATGTAAGAGTCTCTGCAATCACGAGGTCCTGGAATGAGGATGTATGTTCCATTAAAAAACCAAATGCTCCAAGAAAGCCACAGTGTGCAGTATTCCTTTCAGTAATGGACCTATAGTCCTCTTTTCGAGGCAATGTAGTTTGCTTGGGTAGAATTTGTTTACTGGTCATTGCCCTACACACGTTCATAAAGCAGTACCGTTAAGAACCCTTACTCTCACCACAACGATCCACGACACTTCTCTTGATTGCTGACATACCACCGGCAGGCCAGCGGTCTCATCTCAGACTACTGGGTATCATTATCGGTTGTTGTAAATAATCGTACATATTTCATAAATGTCGACATACAAACTGCACTGAACGTATACATACGAAGTTGTATCATGCACTGTTGCATAGACATTGTCTTCACATACATTGTGTCAATAGAGGGAACAGTTGTAACACACAGCATGCAATTCATATCGATTTGTTATCAGGCACAGACTGATGCTAATTGGCATGCATGCAATTAGTCAGTCACTTATTTACCTGAAAGGGCGGTCTCGTCATGCTGAAGTGGGCCCAAAACATCGGATCGCTGTATCGGAGCAGTGTTTTTGCTACGTAATGTTCGATACGGTTTGTCCCAGGAGCCTCTCGCGTCTCCTCACAGATTTTTTTTCTTTTTCAGAAATGCGTAATGCAGCAGCCACAGCCTCATCAGCATATGATGTATCCATGATCGGTTCAGGCAACTCTGTTATCGCTGCTTGCAACACGATCGATACGAGCGCTTGCGTGCGGTTGTAGTGCGGGCGTTCGCGGTTCGGAACAGGCCTCATCTTTAACCAGTGCGCCAGATGCACATTGAATCATTTTACGACCTCATCAAACAGGGGCAGTCTGTGATTCCAAAGATGAGGTATGCTGCCTGTCCCTCCACATAAAGTTCAGAAAAACGGTGATATTCAAGTCCAAAAATAAAATTCATTTGTGAAACACAGTTTGTTATGAGAAACAAGGATTTTACTGTAAGACAGTTTAACCAGAGTTGTTTGTCGTTCTGTTTTCACTTTCACAAGAGAAAATTCGGATCGGCTGACAAGTAGGTCATTGTCCGAATAGGTTATTCAGACTTATGTTAAAGCACTCAGCCGAGTTTATCTAGTTCCCTTATTATTTCGGTGTTAGTTTCAGGGATAATTATATATTTTCTGACGAGCAAAGTGAGAGCGACTTGACTGTTCAATGGAGATAATTGTCAATAGACAGAGTTGCATAGGCGATCCGTCCCGACCCATCAACGACCAAGTAAAAGAACACCAGACCTTTGTTACCAATTCCGACAGCAAATGAGTCAATTATGACCATATCACAGCACGTCCCAATCATCAAGAATTTCATATAATGGTCATTAATGTATTTGTTACGTCGTCCGCATTGTTGAGAGTAAATGATCAGTGTCAAGATTGTTGATGACGTAAATGATACTATTAACGTTTATAGGTTGATAATCGTATAGTTTACGTTTAAATGTATCAGGCCTGGGTCTAACAAATTTCATATCCACATACATTGGACAATGGTCACTGCAAATAGGGTCCCACACCCCGCGACCCAACGCCGTAAATCCACATTTTGCATGGAGGATATAAATAGATTGATTACACTACTGGACTGAGGGGTAATTCGAGTCGGTTTGTCCGTGTAATGGTTCCAATACCTGAATTTACGTTTACTTTAATTTAAAATATCTTCATTTAAGTCGCCCATAAAAACGGTACAAAAAGATCGAGAGTAATTCCTATTGACTGATCAATTAGATCCGCGTACGCAATGCTCTGTAGAAGGTTCTCATGATGTAGGTACGATGTTTACATCTAAGTCAAACCCATACACCTTCAAGTGCAGCAATATCCTGCTGATGCATATGCTCCGCTTTCAGATCGTCTTTGGCAAAAATAGCCACACCATCCCCGTAACTCCATCTACGTTTGCGGAATGGAGGCTGAATATCCCGGTATATGAATATCATCGTTCGAAATATTTTTATGCATCAATGTTTCAGTTGTGCAAATGATATCAAAAGAATTAAATTCAACTTTTATAGCATACAATTTGTCTTTGAAACTGCAAACATTTAGGCGGACTATCTTTTATTTATCTAAAGGATGTACGTCTCCATAACAGAGTATTAAAAGAGATGTGATAGTATACTGACAGATTTGCTGAAAACGCAAACATGTACTTGTCAAAGATGTACTTACAATAGATAAGTGAAAATATTTCATTAGCTAACAAACTGCATATGTGATTGTAGCCCTACTGCAAATGTCCCTATTGCCTGTCTGCACTTACTGATGTCAACCGGCATCTACATATTCCAATGCCTGTCTGTCTGTTCGTCCGTCAGGCGTGCGTGCATGCATGTACGTATGCAGAGTGAAATCTCTATGAACCAAAGCAACAAACTGTGAATCAGATCTATGTTACTCAAAGGATCATGTACCAGTACCTTCCTCAAATATTCAGTATACACTAGCAATGTATCGGGAAAATGCTACTTTCATAAAAGACTAAAAGGCATGTGAGTAATTTCCCGTTTACAGTCTGTCATTGTCAATAATATAATAATAAATTATAACAGGAATAGATATTTTCAACGAGAAACCAAGTCCTATGAATAGTCAACTTCGTTATTGCAATGAGTGTGACGTTTCAGCGTAGATAATGCTAAGTTGACTATCCACAGAACTTGTTTTTTGTCCATCATTAGAGTTTCTAAAATGCCTCTCAAAGAAAACAAACCTCACACATTATGGGAGTGAGAAAATTTGTTTAAGTATGTCCCATCTCGCACATGCAAAACATCAATACATAGGTTCATGCAGCATAAATGTACAAGCCACAAAGGGCTATAAAAGACACTTGCAATAAACTGGCATAAAATGTTGCAATATATGGTATGTATTCACACCTGATTTCTTTTCACTTAAATCTTTAAGACACAATTCATCAATCAGGACGCGTTTGTATGACTAGTGGCACCCGTGGCACCTCTTCGTGGTGGGTGCTGGGTAACTCTAAGTGCTCGCCACTCGAACTCTTGTCTTCAAGTTATTATAATATTTCTTGCAACCATCCACTTTAAATTCAAATTATTGAACTGTATAATGATCTTGCTACTGGCCAGTCTTCTGTTGGTTACCCACCCATGTAAGTATTTCTGTTAACACAATTGCCGATCTTGCTGCCATGACTGCACTCAACAAATCTGTGACACCACTTCTTATTCCATACTCTGATTTTATAGCTAGCTTTAGAACTTATATCCGTGATCTGATGCAGAAGAAGTAGGACACCCAAGTGGGCATTAATAAGTGGTAGTCCCTACATCGTGAATATAGTTTATCTAACATAGTTAACCTACGTAATTCACACAAAATGTCACCAATGTAAACATGTGATTTGTACATGTGAGTGATTTGTACAATGATGAACAAACTTCATTCAATTCGGATATATCCGAATTGAATTAAATGTGTTCATTATTGTAAAAATGGGTGTCCCACTTCTGCATCAGATCACGGATCAAGGAAGAACTTGATGTCGATCACATTCAGTTTAGGAATGGCAAATGCACAGGTGATTCTACGATTTCTTTCTGCATCTCGTGGTGACAGATGCTTGTGTGTTGGTGGTTGTATGTACAGTGTGAATAAGAGGAGGAATGATTGGATATCCTGAGAATTCACAGGCGAAAGCCACTGCAGAAACCGTCATTGACAGTGATGAAGGTGAAAGGTGTCCATTGTCATCCTCATATCGTAGTAGAGATAAAGATCCGCCTGTTGCAGTTCAGCGGTGGACAAACACGCCAGGACCTTTTAAAGCATGATAGTAGAAACGGACAAATTAATACCAGAGATATCCAGATGCTGCATCTCACCTGCTTGATGTGGGATGATTTCGGATGCGACATAAAATGAACGAAACATTTTCTGCTGTTGTCTGTGCTTTCAACCGCACAATCAAGATTATCACCTTGTGTGAACACTGGACTATTTCTTTGTCTTTGTAATCAGCCGTTATATGATTTAATGTCATATGGAGTGGCCGTCGACCTTTCTTCTTAACGTAACCGTGACATGTCAACCAATGGACGACGTCCTGTGCTGCCACCGCGAGGATATATGCAAGTGAAGGGCTAACCGCATTAAGTAAAAATAGCAGCCCTTTCAACAATGACTGTCGCGTATACGCACGAATCGATTGATATCAAACTGAAATCAATTGTTCGTTTTAAGTTACGTATCAAATACTCATCATTATAAATATTCCAACACTTCCCTGTTAATTTCGAGACGAAAATGCTGAACAGGTGTGAATGTTATTGTAATGTATAGTTCTTTCCTAGAAGTCTCTACGCTCAGGGTTTAATGAACGTAACACCTGCATTGTGCCTTAAGCCACACAGTATTCACTGGATTGAGGGTGAGTATCAATCGCAAATACGGACATGCTAGAACCTCCATCAGTTTGGACTTGGCAGTACTTCCACAACTTCCTTGCAGGCTTGTTAACAAATTATCTGGATTCAAGGTGTTGGAGGTAAGTCGATGTGAACTCTTACGCTGAAATCCGAGTCGAATTTTACTGTCCGAGTTACTTTGCAGTAATTCTCATACATCTGTTTTATCTGTCGTGCTCGAAGTGCATATGGAAGAATGTGGTAGTTGTATCTTGTATGGGGTTGGTTGGGGGCATTTGATTTGATCCTCCGTGAGAAATTGTGATTGGTAACAATGATTCATGGTTGATCCTATGTGAGGAACTGTTATTGATACCGTCAGGGATCCCGTGATTTATGGTCATAATTTAACATTTTACACATATAATAAACAGTTATTGTGATTTTTCCTAACTAATTTTTTTACTTTTTCTCGATAACTTTTTCTCCAGACAAAATGAAATTCATGCGACTTGCATTTCTTAACATTATTACAAATATACTTGATGTCATTAATACAATAAACATGAATAAGAGCACCCATACAGCCAAAGTAATCTTAGTTCTGCAAAAGCCAGATGAAAACTTAAGATTGATTAAGTCTTCTTGAAGTGGCAATAAAATAAAATTATTTACTGATTTGCTAATGTCACAATTTATGTATCTGGGAAATTCTAGGCTACCATGCAGCGCGTCATTTATGTTATATCTGTGTTTGAAATAAAATGAAATTTCTTATGGGATATAGTTGGACTCTAATGAAGATAATGACAGCATTACATACAGTGTCTGTAGTGGATTATTTGACAGAACCAATGTTGATATCAAACCAGAATTAAATATTACAATATAGTGAAGTTTTATTCTTGTATTCATATCGAGATTCTATAAATGTGAGTAAAGAATCCTAAAGTTCAATGGTACAAGGTATATGTGATTTAGCACCCGTGAAGGTGCCGGAGTCGTATAGGTCTTCAACAAACCCATGCTTGCCACAAAAGGCGACTGACGGGATAGTCATAGTCGCCTTTTATGGCAAGCATGGGTTGCTGAAGGCCTATTCTACCCCGGGACCTTCACGGGTCAATTTGAAAATGACAAATGTTGAAAGGTCTATCACAAAAGGTCACATTTTTTACTTAATATTGTCCTGGAAACTATGTTTTGTCGAGAACCATAGATAAGAACAAAACCGTCTCTATACACTACACAAGCGCAAGTATATAGTTCTTGCTCAAAACAGGATAGTTAATGCACGATTTCTCCTACCCAAAGAGCAGATATAGTGTGTTTCAACCGACCCTTCATTCATGACTACAAGTATTCCATAATGACATGCCACCGATGTCTCCTCTCTGACTCACGAGTTGGACTACTGTCATATTAAGATCTTCTTTGGTGTATTTATCTATGCTATAATACAGGTACATCTAGTGTCTCCACAGAATGTATTATGCAATAGTCATTAATCTGTACCAGACTACCTTTAATACAAATAATGACCATGCTGTTTCAGGACAAGCGTCAGGTCGTCATCCACTTGAACCCAGTGGAACAATGGTGACGAAAGGTGTGTAGTTATAGTTTCAATGTGGGGTTTACACGAATACCGTGTTTCAAGTTTTAGAAATATTTGCTACAGTCACGATGTAATAACTTACCGTTCACTCCCTCCCCAACTTTCACATGAAACTATTGGTCTTTAATTGGCATCACTTCTTTTAGCGTGAATGCGATTTGACTTCAGTTATCAGGTATCACCTGTATACCAAAAGATTACAAAAACAGAATCCAGTTGTTAATGCCAGGAAATTATCCATACTCCGACTGTGTATCAGAAAGGCAAATGTAAGTAACCCATGCAACTTTCCATTAAAAGATATACTAAAGTATGGCGCACAATTTCAAAATATTGTTGAAATCGAAAATATTTTCTGGAAGGATGCCTGGTGATTGCCAATGGCTGCCCGTACAGTTTCCGTTGGCATAACAAAACGATTTTGCAGGTGATGACGGACAATCTGCCGATTTTGCCTCAACGTTGTCACAGGCAGTCTTCTACTGCCGGCTGTGCTTCCACTAGCTTGGACTTGTTCCTGCAGGCGCAGCATATAGTTTGAAGATGAACAGAAAAATTGACTTGCAGTCTGGCCAGCATTGAGTCATCCTAAATCTGGGTGAATGATTCAGTGCATGTTCAATGGTTCTTCTTATAGGGATAACACCCCGGGATGCACGTGTATTGTCATGTTTATGGTAATTTGGAAGACAAGTTACTTTCTCTGGTTTTTAAGGTTACAGATTAGTTCCTGTTCTAGTACTGGTGGTCGTGGCTGTCATTCTCAGGACACATTTGACACTGAATAGGAATGAAAATCAGCGCCCAGAGACACTGGATACTGCGGTCCCACTTCGTTCTAGTAAGAGGTTTCAGGTTTTATTCACCAGCTCTTCAACTGAGACGTTAAACATTTGGAACTGAAATTGCTACAGTTGTTACGATTAGATGTGTACCCTGTGGGAATAGATGCCTTTATGGAGAAAAATGAAATTTGATGTAGTCTACCATGAAGGCAAGAGTGATTTCAAAACGATGCTTTTTGCAAAGCTTAAACACACTTGGGTATACAGGGAAATGGATTTAGCATATTCCGTAAAGGGACCAAAGTGAGTTATTGTACAACACATATTACTTATGTCCCAGATAAAAATAGCCGTGACATAGTCTTCTCATTTAGTCAAAGTCACACAATCGGCTCTGCTTTAGGACAAAAAATAATATGGTAAGAGTTTTGACGTTTTCATGCCTACCATTGTTTCAGACTCTCGACTTGGTCAAGAGGGTGACTTCAAAAAGTTGTTAAAACTCTATCAGCAGAAAATGGAAGGTGTGTCTGTTTTTAGGAGTAGCCTGTGCAAGTTTTTTTTAACATATATATCTCCACTTACTCTCCAGATACTAATACCACTATTACTCAGTGCTTTGGAGAAGAGCAACACAAACCTCCACTTTTAATGTAATCATTTGAAACCCGGTTAAAGAAGGACTCAACATTCCTTCTGTGCATAAGCAAGGAAAAAAGTACAGAACAAATGACTGAGTGAATTCTCCAACGTCGAAATATTTCAGACTCTTTATGACAAACCACACATTTGAAAAATAAAATCTTAAATGTTCCTTTTAAATCGCAGCATCGCGGGCATTGGCTGAAAGGTCTGCAATACCTCCGCCAGTTGAATGTTCGGAAAGCTTGCCACCAGGTAAGTTTGTACACAGCTTATCAAATCACTTTAACAGGCATAATTATTGTATCCCTAAATGCTGAAATTCATTCACGCGTTTCAAAACATTTTACAAATATACTCTCATTGTTTGCCAGTTTGTACATGAACATCATATATTCAACGGAATTATCCACATACCAAATTGACAGTTCTCTGTATTAATTTAGTGTAAGTCTCAACACAAATAGTAATGAGTGACTAAGAACGGCCTTTGAATGTCCATTGTCAGGGCTAGCTCCTACATGTGAGCAGTGAAATAAAATAACCAAGAATAATAGTATAACGTTGATTTTTGTTTCTTTTCTTTTGTCCTAGAAAACAAATGTGTTGATCCGAAATGCAACCACACCGAGCCGCAAAGTCTCTCAGCCAAACTTCACAGCATCTTGGATTTGGCGAGTTCTGAAGCCAAGTCGACTTTGAACAGAATTATGCATTTAAAAGAGATGCAAGTGAAGCCTACAGGAAAACAGGTGCTCTTCATCACTGGAGCATCGTCAAACCACTATCTTGAGTCTCAAGCAATGCTGAAGAATTTTCATGAAACTGTCTTTCCAAACATGAAGAATATTTCGCTCATTTACTATGACCTTGGACTTACGCTCGAAGAACGTGCAAAGGTATATCGATCTTAACGTGTTGTAGACCTTCTGGGAATGCTATAGAAATACTTTTGTGAATTTTAGCTGCTGCTTACATCTTGCGAACTAATCTGCAACTATAGGGAAGACGTCGCTGGTCCATTATCATGAACTGTGTTGACGCTTACTAAATGTAATAATGTACTCTTGCCTTGACATGCTCATCAAATTACTATAGAATTGATATACATTACTGGATTAAAAGCTCATCTTCAAATACATAACCATGTGCTATTCTACACTGTTTAGTCGAACTCATACATGATAGGGACCCAGCCATTAATGCAATCCGGGGAGCACACTGCAAACAATAACGTAATGGAAATATCTTAGTAGTAAAGTCCTTGAAAATGATCAATGTTTATAGGTGCAGAAGCACTGTAGATGTGAGGTGATGGTGTTCCCTGTTACAGAACTAGAAGACTGGATGAAGAATCTGGCATGTTTTTCCTGGAAACCGCTGATAATACAGGTAGTTTCGTGTATATCTTAACTATGTGGATTCAATCAATCATTGACAGGAACCAATTGTAAATACGTTATCAACATTACTGCCTGACAATTGAACAGTTATGGCTGATTATTCCCCTTAACACCGTCCTTTACTTTCAGGCTAATATTAGGTCTGCTGACATGCTGGTTTGGTTGGACGCTTCTTCGAGACTCACAATGAAGGGACTGAAGGAAACACTAGAGGATGTCAAATCCCAGGGAATGGTTCTACGACCTGGTGGAAACGTAGCAATGCCTCAACATATTGACACGCAAATGATGCAGTACTTTAATTCCACAGCCTGTGCGTATTCCCCCTACAGAATGACAAGTGGTTCTTTTGTTTTCCTCCATAATGAACAGTTTGTCAGGGATGCAATACTCACACCATGGGCCATGTGTGCTGTAACTCAGAATTGTATCTGCCCTAAACATGCTGTGTTACACTGCAATCGAACTATTCGTAAAAATGGAAAATGCCACAGATACGATCAAGCTGGATTAAGTATGATTGTCACGAAATTATTTGGCCAATATATTGAGACTTTACGACTCAGTAAACTTTCATACGAGGTCAAACGGGGAGACAAATATGAATATTTTGATTACTTAGAGTCACGGGAACGGCTACGTGTTCATTGAGAGTTCAATAAACGATTTAATTCACAGTGCATGTAGTATTGTAATTTAATCATTTCAGTATATGTAACCTTCAAAATAATACAATCAATTCAACAGTTAAGTAAACAATAAAGAAACGCCTTACAGTGATGTGTCCTGCTTTTGAAACCAACCATAAGTCCTTCATTTAATCAAAAAGGCAAGAAACCGCCAATCGTCAACAGAAGCTGACAAATGAGAACTAGGCTAGTACGAACACAAGAGTACCACAGTTGGCGTCCCTAATATTCAACGAAATGATAAGAATATTGCAGCCCGTGAGTGACCTATTCAGCCATATTTCGGCCACATGCACTGAGAGCAAATGTATTAATGTTTTAGAGCAAATCCTTACTGGAGGACATAAAATCTTTTTCATGGATCACCTGCCACAAAACGTGTCCCACCAGGATGAGAACAGTGGAGATTTACAATATTTCTGCTTCTTGGAATTATTTATTGGACCTGATGTATAACCCTGTCCCATCTCCATGGAGTCTGACAGTCTAACAGTTTACAGTTTGGAAGCTTGCAGCTGACCATGACACTTGGAGACTAGATGGCCATTGTGCAAGGTATATGTGGAACACCAACAAAATTATCTACACAATACAATACAACTAGATATTTGTATAGCGCCGATATCCAGTTAGTTCAACTGCTTTTTCCCTTCGATCATTGGATGTCCATAACAACGGCACATCGTATTTTCAATCTCAACTCCCTGGGGAGCATACAACTCTTTCAGTCTTACCAGGCGCACCAAGTTAATGTGGCCTTCCCATCCTTACGAGGTACCCATTCACAGGTGGGTGGACTGGGACACATAGTCACAGTACTTTGTGAATGTTTACTGCACGTTGCTGTACCCGCAACTAGGTGTTTGTACGTATTCATGTGGTCACCATCTGGTCATCTACCAACGGATTCGTGGGTTCTTTTTAAGTGCACAGGGTCTGGCTTCTGCTTGAACATGCTCTGGTTACTTCTATCTCGATCATTCTCACTAGGTTTAATCTTGTATGTCTCAATTACATTACAAAGGTAAACGTGTTTAATTGTTGTGCCTATTCATTTTAGTTCTTTATGACTGCTACGAGTAGGGACACAGCAGTTGCTTTTGGGTTGTTTGTTTTGTGAAGTTCTTTGTCTACAAACTGTGCAAATTCAAACATCAAAGACGACATGGCCGACATATATTCGATGTGACGTTATTCTTAATACTATTGTTAATGCTATCGACAATTTATGTTTACGAAAGAATATTTGCTTTGTGATAATGGCTTAAAACGTGAATGCATGAACCGTATATAAAACAGCCCTGATCCAATTTAGATCTAGCTGATGTTCTGTACAGATAGGATTTCCTTCTTCATGGTGTGAGGCTATAGTAGTTCCAATACCTAAACCTGGACGTGATCATACGACCATCTTATTATCGTCCGATTTCATTAACTACTTGTGTTTGCAAGACCATGGAACGCATGATAAATAATCGACTCGGTACTTGGAAACAAATAACCTCATAACAGATATACAGTGTGGTTTCCGTAAAAACAGAAGTACTGTCGATCATCTAGTGCGACTGGAATCATTTGTTGAAAACGCACTAATTAACAACACGCTGTGTCTATCTTTTTTTATCTCGAAAAAGCATATGACCCAACCTGGAAATATGGCACCTACATGATGTACATGATTTCGTAGAAACCAATCCTGGTCCTGCAGGTAAAGGGTTAAGCAGCTCAGAGGTCAATGAGTTGAAATCGGACATTTTACAGGAGTTTCGATCAGTGCGATCAGATTTATCAGCAATAACTCGTGATATTCGTGAAATTAAAACACAGAAGCGCAAGTTAAGCGCAACTGTTGAGGAAATAAAAGAAAGTATAGAGGAAATTCAGGGGCAACAAACAATATTTCGTTTAGATATTGATGCCATAAATGAATGGCTTGAACACTTGGAACAAACCACAAACACGGAAACCTCTGGATGATCCATGCTTGATATCCAGAATGAAATTGAGAAATTGGATCAGTTTAGGAGAAAAAATAACGTGTTGATTTTTGGCCGAACGGAGAAAGCAAATGAGACATGTGCTGAAGCTGTGAGTTTAGTCTGCGACAAGATAAGCGATTTGTTACCGGAGGACAGTGTCCAGCTGAGTCCATCTCACATCGCCGAAGCCTACAGGATCGGTAAGTGGTCTGCAGGATCCAAGAGACCCAGATCCCTGACTGTTTCATTTCTTAGTCGAGATTGGAAACTATGTGCGCTAGGGCTACGAAGGGTGCTCGGAAATAATGGATATGGTATTTCATGTGATCTTACATTTAGACAGAGACAAACCATGAAAGATATCCGTGCACAGAACAAACGCGGATACTATAAGAAGGATATTTTGGTTGTAGAGGACATTGTTACTAATAACACTGCAAATACCACTGATAATAACGTTGATAACAACACTGAAACCACTGACAACAACACTGACAACGAGGTGCTAGACCCCAATGTGACAACCGGCGCTCAATCCCCACACGAGGTCACCGACATTGTTAAATAGCGATCTGGCCATGCCCATGATAAAAGTGATGCAATATCAAACACAAACTTTCCATTTTGGAACGTTTCTGGATTTGCTAATAAAAGCAATGATACTGTCTTTATTCGCTTCATTACCCAATTTGAAATTGTTGGGCTGACCAAAACTTGGACTATTTGATTTCCCATACGAGGACACATTCCATGGCTTCATCTCCTGTACTATCAACGCGATCAAACCCGTTCACAGGGGAAGACCTTCCGGAGGATTAACTCCGCTTGTGAATAGAAATATTAGTCATTTTGTCAAGTGGTTCCTTAAATCCGACAATGCTATTTTTCTTCTCATGGATAAACGTACATTTAACCTCGACAAAGATATTCGTGTTGCCTGTGCTTATGTTAACCCACCCGGTTCAGTATGGTGTGATCAAAACCATTCGAATTGTGGTGTTGCTCTCTTCTTAAATGCTTTAATTGACTGCACTGAAATGATTGATACAGATATCGATCTCATCATAGGAGGGGACTTTAACGCTAGGACATCGTCGCTTCCTGACCACGTCGATGATGATATTGCTGAAATTCTTGGAGAAGAAGGTCTTTCAACTCTTTTTGATAAAGTAAATATAAACAAAGCGTCATGTGATCACGTTGTAAACAGTTTCGGGCGTGCTCTCGTAAATATGTGTGCAATACTGGGCTTATCAATTCTTAATGGCCGCTATGGATCCGATCGTGGCAAAGGCGACTTCACATTTATCAGTCACACTGGGGCAAGTGCTATTGATTACGTTATTGTGTCAAACAAAATCTTCAATCGCTGTCAAAACTTTGACATTCTGTCGAGGGCGGAGTCATCACATCTCCCGCTATGGTGTACATTGCAACCACGTGACCAAACTCGAGCCGTCGAGACAGCCGATGCAGCACGTGCAGGTCGTGAGAGCTACCGTTTCGTCTGGGATATTGACAAGGCTTCTACGTTTAGGGATAACTAGCTATCACCGGATGCTGTTGACGCACTTGACCGATGTACGTCACTCCCTGATGGCATAGATGACGCCGTAAAAAAGTTCACCGACATAATATGTGATGCTGCAGAGGACATGAAGCGCTACAAACGGCCCCGACACACTCGTTCGGAGCCGTGGTTTGACTCAGAGTGCCGTTACAACAGAACCGAGAAGGAACGCCTTCTCAGAGTGTATCGCCAGTGTAAAACTGACATACATTTGGCTGCTTACATTACAATGAGGAATAAATATACTAGTCTACTACGTACCAAAAAGAATGTTTATTTTGAAAATCTCAGTGATAAAATTGCTTCATGTGTTACAGAAAATAAGACCTTCTGGTCTACGCTTAAAGGTTCATCTAATTATTCCAACAATATGCCTGATATTTCGATGGAACAGTGGTTTGATCACTTTAAGCAGTTGCTTGTGTCCTGTGATACGCCAGACACTACAGATCTACCCGTGCCTGATCTAGCTGACGTGGACGAGATGACACGCTCTATACTAGACTCTCCGATTACACAAGATGAACTTTTGCTGTTATCAAAGCGTTAAAGTGCGGCACGTCCGCTGGAGCTGATTTATTAATTGCTGATTTTTTAAAAAATATGCCTCAGATATCCTAGTACCTTCCCTTACAACTCTATTTAATATTATGTTTGAAAATGCATATTTTCCTGAAGCCTGGTGTGTCGGTGCTATTATGCCCTTACATAAAAGCGGTAGTATCCATACTCCATCCAACTATAGAGGTATATCTCTGCTGAGCGTCATGAGCAAACTGTACACTTCTATTATTAACAATAGGTTAACCTACTGGTGTGATGTATATGGTAAAACCGTAGAGTCTCAGGTTGGGTTTCGGCGTGATTACTCCACTATTGAAAACATTTTCGTTCGCCAGTCTGTTATACAAAGGCATCTTGGGAAGAGTAAAATTAAAATATATGGTCTCTTTGTGGATTTTGCCAAAGCTTTCGATAGCCTTAAACATATGAAGCTGTGGTCAGTTTTGAAACAGCAGGGTGTTTCTGTTAAAATGATTAGGCTAGTACAGTCTATATATAAATCTGTCAAAGCTAGCGTTAAACATAACAACGCCTTTTCGGAAAGTTTTCCATGCTCAGTCGGTGTTCGTCAGGGTTGTGTCCTTAGCCCCCTTTTATTTTCTATCTTTATTAATGAGTTGGCAGTTGAAGTTGAGCAGATTTCGGGTCCAGGTATACAGCTACATCCTGATATCACACAGTTGTTTCTGTTACTATTCGCTGACGACGCTATGTTACTTTCAGACTCCATCATAGGGCTACAGAGACGTATCGATGCATTGGTCTTAATATTAATTTGAATATGTCTTAACGTTAATTTAGATAAAAATAAAGTAGTTGTCTTTAAAAGGGGTGGATCTTTATCTCGGAAGGAAAGATGGTTCTATAATGGGAAAAGGCTAGAATGCGTCAATTCCTACAAGTATCTTGGCATTACATTTACTAGAACGTTGGCTTGGTATAGTCATTTTATAAGTGCTTCTATTCAAGCTAAAAAGGCTCTGTTTGCAATACTACATTCCCTAAAACATATAAAGGGTGTATCTTCAGATTTATTCTTTCGCATTTTCGACGCTAAAATTGCTCCTATCCTCCTTTACGGTGCAGAGGTGTGGGGGTTTTATCAGAATGACTATATTGAGTCTGTTCATACTCTGGCGTGCAAGAAGTTCCTAGGAGTAAAACTAGCAACATCCAACAATATAGCTCGGGGTGAATGTGGGCGTTTTCCTATGTACATTCAGGTGTATAAAAGGTCCATTAAGTTTTGGTTGAAATTAGTGTCTATGCCAAATTGTCGTAATCCCAAAAAGTGTTATAATATGTTCGTGCAAGCTTCTAAATCCGGTAAAGATAATTGGGCTACTAGGTGTAAGAAGTTGTTGTACAGTTTAGGTTTTGGGTATGTTTGGGAACAAGAAGACGTTATTAATCCAGGTGTATTCTTATCGCAGTTTACTTCTCGTTTGAAATTTGTTCATGAACAGAATTGGCGAAATTCACTCAAAACCGGTAGCAAATCTTTCATATATTCTTGTTTTAAATCTTATCTTTCAAAGGTGTCTTATATAGAGTGTGTAAATGTAAAGAAGTTCAGATATGCTCGGTTCAGGTGCTCCTCTCATCAGCTTCACACGGGGCGGTATTCAGGTATTAGTAGAAATAGTAGGGTTGTAACATGTGTAAGCTTGGTTATGTTGAGGACGAGTTTCACTTTCTTTTAGTTTGTCAGTCTTACAAGGAACTGAGGCAACAATATATACCTTGTAAATATTATACCTTTCCAAATATGGAAAAATTTAACATTGTAATGTCAACTTCTAATGGTGATCTATCTACATCTATGAAGCTATGCTCTTTAGATCAGCAACATTTTATTATATGTACGCCTTGACATGTCACAGCATGTACTGTAGTCATGGGCCGATGGCCTACACTATTGGAAATAAATGAATTGAATTGAATTGATAAATAATCGACTTGTTGGGTACTTTGAAACAAATAACCTCATAACAGATATACAGTGTGGTTTCCGTAACAACAGAAGTACTGTCGATCATCTAGTGCGACTGGAATCATTTGTTGAAAACGCACTAATTAATCTTTTTTTGATCTCGAAAAAGCATATGACCCAACCTGGAAATATGGCACTTACATGATTTACATGATTTCGGCTTGCGAGGTCGTTTGCCTGAATTCATAGCCAACCTTTTAAATAACAGACAATTTCAAGTCCGCGTGGGTTATACCCTGTCTGATCATTAAAATCAGGATCAAGGTGTTCCACAAGACAGTATTTTGTCAGTAACACTTTTTAGTATAAAGATATACAGTTTATCCAAAGTTTTAAACGATTCAATTGATGGATCGTTATTTGTGGATGATTTTAATATTCCTTGTCGTGGTAAAAATGTGCATACCATTAAACGGCAACTACAGTTGTGTGTAAACAAGATCAATAAATGGTGTCTTGAAAACGGCATTACATATTCTAAATCAAAACTAACTGCATACAATTTTGTCGTAAATATAAACCACATAACGACCCTGAACTATCTCTAGATGGCACACCAATTAAAGATGTGGAGGAAGCTAAGTTCTTTGATCTCATTTTTGACTGACACTTAACGTTTTTACCGCAGATTAAGTCACTTAAAACTAAATGCCTGAAAGCACTTGTCTTGTTTGAAAGTGGTTTCAAATTCAAAATGGGGAGGGGATCAAGTTACTCTTCTCCATCTATATCGATCTCTCGTGCGTTCTAAACTTGATTACGGCTCCATCGTCTATGGTGGAGCCTGCAAAAGCAACTCGAGGCTATTGGATTCAGTCCATCATCAAGGTCTAAGACTATGTCTTGGCTCCTTTAGAACTTCACCTGTTGACAGCCTGTATGTCGAGGCTGATGAAATTAGCTTTACAGCTAATTTGTAACAAAACTATATTCAAATGAGTCAAACCCTGCATATAACTGTGTTTTCAATCCTCTGTATGAGGATTTGTACAATAAGACATCTTCTCTTGTTCCGCCTCTTGTTTTAAGAATAAAACCACTTATTTCTGCTTCCCGTCGTCTTTCTTCTCTTCCTTGGCAGTTGTTTAGTCCACAAGTTGACCTGGCACAAAAGTCCAAAAACATTTGAAGTAAATTTAAGTTTTCCAGCTTTTTAATCGTAGAATAAGTGTGTTTTTACTTTATGGCTAGATTTGTCTAAATGGTTAACAGGTGAAGGGATGATGTAAATCCAACTAGGGTCCATGCAGGAAGCAAATGTACTGTAAGTCCCCATGGTCCTTAGTATGGTGATTTACCTTCTGTTGTTGGCAACCTATAGTTCATTTTTATATTGTACTGCCCTGTATAGATACATTGTTTTAGGTCTATTCACTAGTTTTACATTCTACTCTGTGATATTCTAGTCAGTTTTACTGTCCTTCGTTGACAGGGTTTCACAATGTATGTGCTATTAATTCATTTGTATTTTCAGACCCGTGAAGGTCCCGGGGTAGAATAGGCCTTCAGCAACCCAGGCTTGCCATAAAAGGCGACTCAGCTTGTCGTAAGAGGCGACTAACGGGATCGGGTGGTCAGACTCGCTGACTTGGTTGACACATGTCATCGGTTCCCAATTGCGCAGATCGATGCTCATGTTGTTGATCATTGGATTGTCTGGTCCAGACTTGATTATTTACAGACCGCCGCCATATAGCTGGAATATTGCTGAGTGCGGCGTAAAAGTAAACTCACTCACTCACTCACTCACTTGTATTTTCATAATTACTCGTCACGATATGGCTGCAACATTGCCGATGTGACGTTAAATATTAACTCACTCACTCACCCACAAGTTGACCTAACACTAACGACATTTAAAAATCAGAAACTAATGAATTACAGGACAAACAAGAATATAATCAACTAAAACATAAATATAACAATTATAAATCCTTATTTACAGATGGGTCCAAGGACGGTGGTGCAGTAGCATGTGCCACTGTCATTGGATCCAGAACAATATCGTCTAGATTACCAGATAACAGTTCTATTTTTACGGCAGAAGCTAACGCCATATTAACAGCTCTTAAATATATTCAGAGACACCCTAAACATAAACAATATATAATCTATTCAGACTTTCTTTCTTGTCTTCAGGCTGTTAAAAATATCTCTTGTAAACATCCACTTTAATTGAAATTATTTAATTGTAATAATTTTTATAATCTTGCCACTGGCCAATACGACATCGTCTTTTGTTGGTTACCCAGCCACGTAGGCATTTCCGGTAACGCAATGGCCGATCTTGCTCAACAAATCGGTGACACCACTTCTAATTCCATACTATAAAGCCACCATTAGAACTTACATCCGTGATCTGATGCAGAAGAAGTGGGACACCCAAGTAGGTGTAAATAAATTACATGAAATAAATCCGTATATTGGTTACACCTACTTCGGCTGTCAGTCCAGATTTGAAGAGGTTATTTTACGACGGTGTCATATTGGCCATACTAGATATACGCATGTGCACCTGTTAAAAGGTGAGGATCCTCCGTTTTATATCCCTTGTGATGAGAGAGCCACGGCCAAGCATATTCTGCTTGACTGTGTTGAATTCTCAATCACAAGGGATACGTATTTTATAGTGAAAACACTGAAGGATCTTTTTACCAGCGTTAATTCACATTTAATTATTGTGTTTTTTTAAAAGAAATTGATTTTTGGGTGGAATTTTGAATATTATGTTGTGTAAATAGATTTATCTTAATGATTGGTGGTTTGGACTAGTAACTTGAATTGTTGGTGGCTGTACCCTCAAAGAGGGTTGAAGTATTGTAAAATTATTGTCCTCCTGAGAGGGTACGTAAGTCCACAAACATTTGATGTAAATTTAAGTCTACCAGGATTTTAATCGTAGTATTCAAGTGATTTTAATTTCTCGCCAGCAGCTGAAGGGATGGTGTAAATCCAACTAGAGTCCATGCAGGTAGCAAAGGTACTGTAAGTCCCCATGGTTCCTAGTGTGGTGATGTACCTTCTGTTGTTGGCGATCTATTGTCTGTTTTTATATTGTATTGTCTAAATAGTACTATTAGTTTTAACTGTCCATGCTAGTTTTAATTGAAATTGTGATATTCTAGTTGTTTTACTGTCCTTCGTTGACATATTTTACGACATGCATATATTTCATTTAAATGTTCTCGTCACGATATGGCTGAGAACGTAAAATATTAACTCACTCACGCACTCACTCACTGATTACAAAGCTAGCATTAGAACTTACATCTGATCTGATGCAGAAGAAGTGTGACACCCAAGTAGGTATAAATAAATTACATGAAATAAAACCGTATATTGGTTATACATACTTGGGTTGTCAATCCAGATTTGAAGAGGTAATCATGCGGCGATGTTGTATTGGCCATACCAGATATACTCATGAATACCTTTTAATAGGTGAGGATCCTCCGTTTTACATCCCTTGTGATGAGTGAACCACGGTGAAGCATATCCTGCTTGACTGTGTTGAATTCTCCATCATAAGGGATAAATATTTCAATGTAAAAACAATTAGGGACCTTTTTAATACCGTGAGTTCTCATTTAATTCTTGGATTTTTAAAAGAAATTGATTTCATAACTGAATTTTGATTATTATGTTCTGTAGATAGCTGCATTTTAATGATTGGTAGTTTAGATTAGTAACTAGAATCGTTTGTGACTGTACCATCAAAGGGGGTTGAAGCATTGTAAAATGATTGTCCTCCTGAGCGGGTACACAAGTTCCAAAACATTCCAGTTACGTTTAGACTTTCCACTGTTTTTAATCGTAGTATATGTGTATTTTCAATTTGTGGCTAGATGTGACTAAATTGCTAACTGCTGAAGGGATGGTGTAAATCCAGGTAGGTTCCATGCAGGAAGCAAAGGTACTGTAAGTCCCCATGGTCCCTAGTATGGTGATCTACCTTCAGTTGTTGGTAATCAATAGCCTGTTTTGTCCGAATAGTGCTATTAGTTTTAAGTTTCCACGCTAGTTTTAATCCCATTTGTGATGTTCTAGTTGTTTTTGATGTCCTTCGCTGACACGTTTTTATAATGTACATATGATCTTTTTCATTGTTGAATGTTCTCGTCACGATGTGGCTGGGATATTGCCGATGTGACCTTAAATATTGATTCACTCTCTCACTGTATAGATAGGGGAAAGACTTTGTTGGCCGCTGCCTTATTTAGCATTTACGAATATGTAATGTACACATGCACACCAAACGTTCAGGGCGGGTACCGTAACATATTGTCCTCCTGAGAGGGTACGTAAGTCCCAAAGCATTCAAAATATATTACAGTTTTCCATAGTTTTTAATCGAAGCATATGTTTAGTTTTAATGTATGGCAAGGTGTGTCTCACTTACTAACAGCTGAAGGGATGGTCTAAAGCCAGCTAGGGCTCATGCAGGAAGCATATGTACTGTAAGCAACCATGGTGGTGGCTAGTATGGTGATCTACCTTCAGTTGTTGGCAATCTATTTTTATACTGTATGGTCCTCTATTGTTAAAACGCTACAGATGTGAAATGAATATCTGTGATATACTGGGGGTTTCACTGGTCTTCGTCAACAAGGTTGTAGTTTCTAATTTTCTTGATATACAATGTATGTAATCAACAGCTTCGCCGAAACTGACTAAACTGGTCCTTCACCAGTGCCAATTTATTAGAGTCATGCCTTTTAATTTAATCCCTTTGAACTGTTTTAAACTTATCTGGCCTAGCAGCAAGTGTTGTTTTTAGGAAAACATCACTGACTGCATGCATGCGGAAGTACTCCAATGAATGGTGTTTATAATTAGCGGCATACGTTAATATGTGATTGGATTTACTCCACATAAAACTTTCAGATGCAAGTAAGCTTTGAAACTGTCAAACTAAACTATGTTTTGAGAATTAGGCAAGTCGCAAAAATATCTTGACGTAAAAACGTCTGTTGGTCGCCACTCGCAAAAAATTTCGTGACGCAAAAATTTCGTGATTCACAGTATTAACTGATCTCGTCACAAAGTGGCTGCAATATTACCAATGTGATGAGAAATGTTAACTCTCTCACGCTTCATCTGAGAAATACATTGGATCAAATGTGTTCTGAATTTGTTACCAAATATATAATATATGTGTTTTGCCGGCACGTTTTTACAAGTGGAAGACTTGTTTGGGACTGTTGTGTGGGCCTTTCATGGCATTGTCACCTGATGCTACAATATGTTTGTTTACAGAGTCCCTTGGAAACCATGTCATAGTTAGACAAACATTCCTCCGTTTTGTATCTCTTGTGATGAGAGAATCACGGTCAAGCATATCCTGCTTGACTATTGAATTCTCCATCACAAAGGATAAATATTTTAGTGTCAAAACTGTCAAGGATCTTTTTAACACTGTTAATTCTCATTTAATCATTGTTTTTTTTAAAGGAAACTGATTTCATGGTTGAATTATGAGTAGTATGTGCCGTAAATACATGTATTTTAATGATTGGTAGTTTATATTAGTAACTTGAATTGTTTTGGGCTGTACCCTCAAAGGGGGTTGAAGTATTGTAAAATTATTGTCCTCCGGAGAGGGTACGTAAGTCCACAAACATTCACAATAAATTTAAATCTACCAGGTTTTTAATCGTAGTATTCTTGTTGTTTTAATTTTGTTTAGCATTTTGTACCCTCGCCAGCAGCTGAAGGGGTGGTGTAAATTCAAATAGGGTCCATGCAGGTAGCAAAGGGTACTGTAAGTCCCCATGGTCCCTAGTATGGTGATCTACCTTCTGTGTTGGCGATCTATAGCCTGTTTTTATGTTGTATTGTCTAAATATTATATTAGTGATATTAGTTTTTCATGCTAGTTTGAATTGAAATTGTGATATTCTAGTTGTTTTAAATTTACTGTCCTTCGTGGACAGATTTTTACAATATGTATATATTTCATTTAAGTGTTCATTTAAATGTTCTCGTCACGATATGGCTGAGATATTGCCGATGTGACGTTAAATATTAACTCACTCACTCAACTCACTAATCATGTATATCATCGGTAGGATAACGTTCAACTAGGAAGAAGGAATAAAACATGCCCGCATGTGCACATAGTTCATTAAACCCACACGGACATTCCCTGATCAGGGCACGATCTCGTTTTGCTAACATCAGGTATCATGAAAATAGTCATTCCTAAAAACACACAGCATGGGGCAATAGGAATCATGCTTTTTCTTGGGGTACCCCATGGTGACAGAAGTAACTTATCTTCCTGAATATCATTGTTTCCTCTACCATAAAGAGTGTACGTTCAAGATAACAATGAAACGTTTCCACTAAAGCTTGATGCAATCTGATACATGGACATCAAAGAAGTAGCTAAAGCAGCAATCAACAAATCTGTGACACCACTTCTTATTCCTTACAGTGATTACAAAGCCACCATTAGATCTTATATCCGTGATTTGATGCAAAAGAAGTGGGACACCCAGATAGGTATCAATAAATTACATGAGATAAAACCTTACATTGGTTATACCTACTTGGGTTGTCAGTTCAGATTTGAAGAGGTCATACTACGACGATGTCGTTTTGGTCATACGAGGTATACACATGCACACCTGTTGAAAGGTGAAGATCCTCCGTTTTTCATCCCTTGTGATGAGAGAACCACGGTCAAGCATATCTTGCTTGACTGTGTTGAATTCTCCATCATAAGGGATAAATATTTCAATGTCAAAACTATCAAGGACCTTTTTGCCACTGTTAGTTGTCAATTAATTATTGTTTTGTTAAAGGAAATCGATTTCATGGTTGAATTTTGAGCGATATGTTTCTGTAGATAGATATATTTTAATGATTGGTAGTTTAGATTAGTAACTAGAATTGTTTGTGGCTGTATCCTCAAAGGGGGTTGAAGCATTGTAAAATCATTGTCCTCCTGAGAGGGTACGTAAGTTCCAAAACATTTGATGCAAATTTAAGTCTACCAGGTTTTTAATCGTAGTGGCACCCGTGAACGGCCACCTCCTCGTGGTGGGTGCTGGGTAAGGCCAAGGGCCGTTCAAACCCCCGTGTGGACCCGGGTCAACTAGGTCCATAGCACCCCATTGCTGGTTGCAAGGAACGACCGAATTGGGCAACCTGTTTGCCGTGGGTTGTGTCCAGTGTCGGTGGAGGATGGTAGTCTGGTGGTTGAGGGCAGTAGGAGCCTGAACCGTGTTCCTGTTGCTCAACACACCACTTTGGCCCTTACTTCGCTTAGACGGGTGGTAGAATCGGCCGGTCACGCCAAGCCCTGTGTGTGTGGACTATATTTATTTGTCATTATACAAATTGGATTTGTATTGTTAACCTTTTGGTCTTGGCAAAATTGTTCATATACGATGTTTATAATTTTGAACTATGATATTTTGCACTTTGCCTAGAGTCCTATGCCAGAAGGCGGTGGCTCATGGGCCAATCTGGTGGATTTGTTATTTGTAACTCTTCTGCTGGAGTATATCATCCGAGTATCCTTGGTGCTCTGCAAGACCCACTTGCTTTTACCATTGTCCTTGTGAAACTCCGTGGTGGGTGGGGAGCTCGGATGATGAAATCTAAACTATAAACCATGGCTTATGAAAGCCCAAACAAAAAAACTAAACGTCCGCTCGAAAGTGACCTTGCTGACAACGATCTCAGAATGTCCAAACCAGTTGATTACTGGCCACGATTTGTTGTCATGGAGACAAAGGATTTGACACCATTAAAACTGAACCCTTTTGCCGTGTCTGAGGGTATCCAAGGAATTGCCAGCGATGTGAAGAATAATAGAAGATTGCGTTCAGGTGCCCTGTTGATTGAGAGTGCCAAGAGACAACAGTCAACTAATCTTTTGAACACAAAAACTTTTGTTGGCATTTCTGTTACCGTCTCAGCTCATAAGACCCTCCATACGAGCAAGGGAATTGTTAGAGATCGTGAGCGATTGCTGGCTAACTTGTCGGAACTAGATATCATTTCTGAGATGAAGGATCAGGGTGTACTTTATGTAAAACGTTTCTCTACCTGTAAAAATGGCACAACCATCCAAACTTACACTTATCTGTATTCCTTTTCTCTACCTTATGAAGACAGGTTATTGTAACCTCAGTGTTGAGACATACATTCCAAACCCTCTTAGGTGGTTCAAATGTTAAAAGTTTGGGCATGGTGTAAATACTTGCACATTGTCTGTTGTGTACGCTCACTGCAGTGAAAAGACACACACAACAGAAGATTGTGACAGTAATGTCAAAAAATGTGCAAACAGCAAAGGGGAACACCCATCATTCTCAAAAGACTGTCCTGTTTGGAAAGGGCACATGGCAATCAGTCGAATAAAATTTACACAGAATGTTATCTTTGCAGACACAAAGAAACTGGTTCAAAGCTCAGAACAAACACAAAGCTATTGCCGGAACGTCAGCAACCACCCCTACAGTCACCAAATTATCTGTAAGTTGCCAGACCAACTTAACATGGATGACAACAGATACTCCACAACTTATTTCACCTGCCATATCCACTCAAACAGCAGAGCCACTTCCCAGTACATCCCAAATCCAATCACAGGCATCGTCTGATCATGAACCATCTTCTCAGTCAACAGTGAAGTCTCAACAAATTACTACCAACAAAAGTAGAAAGCCCGATTCCTCGAAAAGGCTCATTGGCAGAACCCGTAAAGGTTCAGAAAACAAAATTCAGTTGTTCAACAAATATGGATCACTCAAAGACATGGACGTGTCTGAAAACGTCCGCTCTGGGGCACACGGCTTGTCTCCCACCAAAAAAGTGCGGGGTAGATCCCCAATGAATCCCCCCCCAAAAGATAGGTTATCATAATAATATTATTCAGTGGAATTGCAGAGGACTAAGGACTAATTTTAATGAATTGCAGCTTTTAATCCAGGAGTTTACACCGTCAGCAATCTGTCTACAGGAAACATATTTAAAACACACTGATACTCTCGACCTCCGTCATTTCAATGCATACCATTATTTTTCACCTCCGGGTGATAGGGCAAGTGGAGGATCGTCAATCTTGGTACGGCAAAATGTTATACATAGTTCAATAGCGCTTAAAACAAATCTCCAAGCCGTACCTGTGCGACTTACATTGCAAGTTGCATTTACGCTTTGTTCATTGTATATTCCACCTTCATCTACTGTCCAGTTAACTGATCTACAAGCTCTTTGCAATGAACTGCCTAAGCCCTGTATAATCATGGGTGATTTAAATGCCCACAACCCACTCTGGGGTAGTACTACTACGAACACCAAAGGTAAATTACTTGAGGATTTTCTTTCAAATAACGATCTCTGTATTTACAATGACGGGTCTCATACATATTTACATCCTGGCACAGGAACATATTCAGCTCTTGATGTATCAGTTACTGACTCTAATCTCTTAAATGAATTTGAATGGTTGGTTCACGATTACCTGTGTGGGAGCGACCTTTTCCCTACAATACTAAAGCCTGTGAACCCATCTGATGTACCTCCATCATCACGATGGAATTTTAAAAAGGCCAACTGGACTCTATATAAATCTCTCTGTACTAGCAAACTTAATTCAGAACGTTTTATTACTGTTCCTGATGCTATTAAATGTTTTTCAGATGTACTCAGTGACTCATCCCAAAGTCTTCTGCAGTTCCATACATAAGAAAACCATGGTTCAATGATGAATGCAAACAGGCGAGGAAAGCAAGGAAAAAGGCAGAACATTTCCGTCGCCATCCTATGGTGCATAATTTAAATAAATTCAAAATTTGAAATGCTAAAGTACGGCGTATTTTTTAACAGAATGCACGCTAATCTTGGCAAAATTATGTATCCAAAATAAATTCTCGGACACCCCTGTCCAAAGTATGGAACATGGTCCAGAAAATTAAAGGTAAAGGTACTAAATAAAGTATCCAACATCTTAAACATAGAGATCAATTCCTTACCGAGAAGTCAGATATTGCAAATAAACTGGGTGAAACTTTGGCTAAACACTCTTCCTCTTCTAATTACGTGCCTAAATTCCAGCAGTATCAGAAACAGCAAGAAAAGAAAACTATTAATTTTAATTCAGATAATGGGGAAGATTATAATGAACTATTTTCTATTCATGAACTCCATACTGCTCTTGATCAAGCTCATGATACTGCTACAGGAGCTGATAACATACATTCCTTGAAACTCTTCTAAATATTTTTGATGATATTTGGACATCTGGTAACTTTCCTTCCTCATGGCCTGAAGTCATAGTAGTACCAATACGTAAACCTAGACGTGATCATACGGATCCGTCCAATTATTGACCTATTTCACTAACTAGCTGTGTTTGCAAGACCATGGAACGCATGATAAATAATCGACTTGTTTGGTACTTGGAAACAAGTAACCTCATAACAGAAATACAGTGTGGTTTCCGTAAAAATAAAAGTACTGTCGATCAGTTAGTGCGTCTCGAATCATTTGTAAAACAACGCCCTGATTAATAAACAACACGCTGTGTCTATCTTTTTTGATCTTGAAAAAGCATATGACACAACCTGGAAATATGGCATTTTGAGAGATTTACATGATTTCGGTTTGCGAGGTCGTTTCCCTGAATTCATAGGCAACTTTTTAAATAACAGACAATTTCAAGTCCGCGTGGGTTCTACCCTGTCTGATCAATACAGTCAGGATTAGGGTGTTCCACAAAGCAGTATTTTGTCTGTCACACTTTTTAGCATAAAGACACATAGTTTATCAAAAGCTTTAAACGATTCAATTGACGAATCGTTGTTTGTGGATGATTTTAATATCTCTTGTCGTGGGAGAAATATGCATACTATTCAATGGCAACTGCAGCTGTGTTTAAGCAAAATAAATATATACTGTCTTGAAAACGGCTTTAAATTTTCTAAATCCAAAACTATACATGTTTGTAGAAAATATAAGCCACACAAGGACCCAGACCTATCTTTAGATGACACTCCCATCAGAGTTGTTAAGGAGGCCAAGTTTTTGGGCCTAATCTTTGACTCCCACTTAACATTTCTGCCTCTTATTAAGTTCCTTAAAACTAAATGCCTGAAGGCTCTTGACTTGAAAGCTGTTTCAAACTCAAAGTGGAGAGGGGATCAAGCGACTCTCTTACACCTATATCGATCACTCGTCCGTTCAAAACTTGATCATGGCTGCATCGTATATGGTGGAGCCTGCAAAAGCAACCTTAAACTTCTTGATTCTGTCCACCACCAAGGCCTAAGACTTTGTCTTGGGTCCTTCAGAACTTCACCTATTGACAGTCTCTACGATGAGGCTGATGAGCCGTCTCTTGAGCAGCGCCGTATAAAATTAGCTTACAGTACATTACTACGTTATACTCTAATGAATCTAACCCTGCCTATAACTGTGTTTTCAATCCCCTTTATGAGGATTTATACAACAACAAATCTTCGCTTGTCCCTCCTCTAGGACATAGAATTAAACCCTTTCTTTCTTCGGCCGGCATTGAGCTGGAAAACAGAACTCCCTCTCGTCTTCTTTCTTCTCCTCCTTGGCAATTGGTTAGGCCACAAGTCGACCTAATATTAACATCATTTAAAAAATTAGAACTAATGAATTACAGTACAAACAAGAATATAATCAATTCAAACATAAATATAGCAATTGTAAATCCTTATTTACAGATGGGTCCAAGGACGGTGGTGCAGTAGCTTATGCCACTGTCATTGGATCCAGAACAATCTTCTAGATTACCAGACAACAGTTCTATTTCCACAACTGAAGTCAATGCCATACTAACGGCTCTTAAATATATTCAAAGACACCCTAAACATAAACACTATATAATCTATCCCGACTCTCTTTCTTGCCTTCAAGCCATTAAAGATGTTTCTTGTACACATCCACTTTTAATTGAAATAATTGAATTGTATAATGATCTTGCTACTGGCCCATACGACATCGTCTTTTGTTGGTTACCCAGCCATGTGGTCATTTCTGGGAACACACTGGCTGACCTTACTGCTAAAGCAGCACTCATTATGTAGCTGATTATAAAGCTATCATTAGGCCCTACATCCGTGATCTGATACATGAAATAAAACCCTACATTGGCTACACCTACTTGGGTTGTCAGTCCAGATTTGAAGAGGTCATCATGCGACGATGTCGTATTGGCCACACACGATATACACATGAATATTTGCTTAAAGGTGAAGATCCTCCTTTTTGTATCCCTTGTGATGAAAGAATCACAGTCAAGCATGTCTTGCTTGACTGTGTTGAATATTCCATCACAAGGGATAACTTTTTTAAATCAAGAACTATGAAGGATCTTTTTAGTAATGTTTATAAAAGAATTAGACCTGTTACATGACTGGTAAATAGATTAATATTTTATAATTGGAAGTTGAATTAACAACTTAAGATTGTTAG
This sequence comes from Haliotis asinina, assembly GCF_037392515.1. Taxonomy (NCBI): domain Eukaryota; kingdom Metazoa; phylum Mollusca; class Gastropoda; order Lepetellida; family Haliotidae; genus Haliotis; species Haliotis asinina. The sequence goes on along the minus strand of NC_090283.1, from coordinate 48,136,491 downwards.
TGGCTGTATCCTCGAAGGGGGTTGAAGTACCGTAAAATTAATGTCCTCCTGAGAGGGTACGTAAGTCCCAAAACAGTTGAAGTCAGATTTAATCTTCCACTTTTTTAATCGTAGAATATGTGTCATTTTAAATTGTGGCTAATCTTGCATACAGTCGCCAGCAGCTAAGGGACCATGCAGTTAGTAACGGTACTGTAAGTCCTCATGGTCCCTAGTGTTGTGATCTACCCTCTGCTGTTGGCAATCTATGGCCTGTTTATATATTGTACTTTCCAAATAGTGATATATTTGTTTTTCAGTTTCCACGCTAGTTCTTCATAATATGCATATGTATTCTTTTTTATGTCACGTATGTTCTCGTCACGATATGGCTGCAATATTGCCGACGTGACGTTAAATATTAACTCACTCACTCACTCATTTAATCATAGTATTCATCTGATTTTAAGTTTGGCTAGCATTTCATACAGTCTCCAGCGGCTGAAGGGATGATGTAAATCCAACTAGGGTCCATGCAGGTAGCCAAGGTACCAAGTCCCCATGGTCCCTAGTATGGTGATCTACCTTCAGTTGTTGCAGATCTATAGCCTGTTTTGATTTGTTTAGTCCAGATAGTGATATTAGTTTTAACTTACCACACTAGTTTTAAATTGTAACTGTGATATTCTAGTTGTTTTACTGTCCTTTGATGACATTCTTATTTATGAAATACATATCTTGCACTTCAGTATTAAATGTTCTCGTCACGATATGGCTGAAATATTGCCGATGTGACGTTAAATATTAACTCACTCACTCACTCACTCACTCATTCACTCACTCAAACAAGTATACATATTTATGTTCTAGTTCATAAAATCAATCGAGCATTAAATATTTACAACTTATCACACACCTCTGTGCGCATGGATACGTTCCCGTGGGCAAAGTTTACAAAGAGCATCCATCCGTATGGCTCCGTAGTGCTGTATTATCTGGTTTCTAGACCTGTCCATGTCCTCCATTAGAGATTGATAGGAATTCCGGGACTCTTGAAAATTTAGAAATCTTAAATACAATTCTAAATTACTGTGCAAAATTTTCGATATTCATAAATTTTATACCGTCTTGCATTGTGAATCAGAAATAATCTTCAACTGATTTTTAACTTTCGTGACTATAGATGACATATGACATTGGAGGTCCAGGTTCAGTGACCTCATACATGTGATGGGTAGTGACGAAAATTCAACCTGAATTCAGTTTTGCTATTACGAACCACTGATGTATGTTTTGCATGTCCAATATTTACCTGGCCTGGTGGTTGGGAGGGTGATCTGCCCCCCGGCAAGTCGTGATTCTCAAGAGTTACATGTGCAATCCACCCTTTTACAGTACACTAATCACGTGGCTTACTGTGCGGATTCAGGTTTATTTGTACTGTATACTCTCGAACCCAAACACTTGTTAGTAAATGTATTGATCTGCTTTGTCAAACATTGTTCAAAGAAATCCTACTTCAATATTTCGATACTTGACACAGGAGCCAAATAATGACGTACGTGTGTGTGTGTGTGTGTGTGTGTGTGTGTGTGTGTGTGTGTGTGTGTGTGTGTGTGTGTGTGTGTGTGTGTGTGTGTGTGTGTGTGTGTGAATGAGGGGATATCAAAAAGAAGTGAGCCCAACTATATTCTTTAGTCGAAATCCAATATTTGTAAAGTTTCCCTTTCATTGTGATGGTATCATTAGCAAAGCATAGCCAAAGTTTCACATATGTGTGTTATGTGGTTCCCGAGATATGAGTCATCACAACACATTGGCGTACAATATTTTAAAACAATTCCAAAAATGAAAACTATATGTCATTTGGTACCTCTTGGATAATGCTGTGCCCTCAGATAATATAAAATAAAATATTTTATTTAGACAGTGGCTGTTTTTAACGACACCACGACTTTGATCTGTCACAAACATTATGCCCGGATATTCAAGCAGACAGTGTTTACAATTTATTGAGAACTGACACTTGCGTGAACATTCAGTGATATGTTTAAACCCCTGGCAGCATGTATGAATAGTGAAAACATTAAGATCAGCTATTAGAATCCTAATGGTGACGTCATCTGGAAGAGGGTGAGTAGTGTCAAAAGACAACCTCCGTCAGTAAACATGAAGGGGAAGTCATTTTCGTTTCATGAAGGGGAAGTCATTTTCGTTTCATGAAGGGGAAGTCATTTTCGTTTCATGAAGGGGAAGTCATTTTCGTTTCAAACTGCATTGTCTTTTTAATATTTAGGTTTGAGTCTACTTTGCTCAAACACACAGCATGATTTTGGCATATTTTGTTTCCTTAAGTTTGTGATGCATTTATTGCAGAGTTTGCCAATCACATTTGTAAAGAACACAATTACTGACTGGTATTCTCTTCGAGATAATGACTAAAGATGATGATTGTAGTGACACGGAGTTGAAACGGTAATGTATTGTCTGTTTGGAATTACAGAAATATGGATCCGTGCAAGAAGACACCATTGACGCTGAATCCCTTTTCACTCACCCGATTGCCTAATATGTATACAGTCAGGCCGTGTTAATCCGTACACTTCTGTTTCTCATCAAAAACGTTCGGATAGTGAAACGTACGGACTACTGAAACGAACTTTTATGAACACAACTAGAGTTACTTCCCTTTGACATGGCAATTCAAAAACATACGAGCGTATGCAAGTTTCAAAAGACTTTATTACAGTTTGTAGACATAACAACTTGAATATTCATATAATAACCAATCAATGCATGCAATCATGTCTGGATAGATTAGACATACACGTAACAAAACTCACTTGTAAAAGAAATCTACATGACGGTAACAGTTCTGAATAGTGGAACTTTTTACTTCGGACCAGGCAGTTTTCTCAGTGCTTCTCGGAGATTAAGCGTCTGTCTCCGGTCGGCACACTGGATGAAATGCTTGACGAGATATTTCTTGTAGTGGGCCTTGAAAGTTCTCATGATGCAAGCATCGATTGGCTGAATGTGCGATGTGTTGTTTTGGGGCAAGAAAGTAACTTTCACGTTGGTCAGTTTGACATTGGCACACTTTTGTGACTGTCAGCATTGTCACAAAGTAAGATCACGTGTCAACCACGTGATTGCATCTGTTTGTCAAATGATCGTAGCAAATCACAAAACATATCCGATGTCTGAAATTGAGCTCTTGCCGATCGAATGTCCGAATTCTATTATCAAAATTGGCTTTAGGGTTTTCTCTTTGTATCTACAAATTTCTCTTTGTATGTGCGGCAGTAATTTCACATCTTTTACCCCTAGGGGTGGGACTTGCCATTATGACTGACAAGCGTCAGCTGATCTCATTTTGCCAAAGAGGTTTATACTTGTACTCCTAGTAGTCTTCTTCAAGCAACACGGGTGTATCAGATCCTGGTAATGCATGCTGATGGAAGAATAAGAGAAGTGAAAATGCAGGACCAGATGTTACACGAGAACTAAGAAGACGTTTATTGGTCTTTCGTAAACGTGCAAATGACCAAGAGAGAAAATAAGGTGCGTGTGGTCACAATATCCACGTGTGAGTCGGAATAATGGATGGGCGATCTCTTTGAATTTATCTTCCCTTCACTAATCCGCTAGATGTGCTGATCCGGACAGTCCAACCTTAAACCGACAGCGCATGTCGTATGCGCGGTGTGAGCTGTACGTGTTACTATCTCACTTAGAGACAGTTAACCAGTATAGCCTTCACAGTCACCGGGAACGTTCACGGTGATGAAGGGACAATGTATCCTTTCCCTTTTACGATGGTATATCAAGTATTACGTCCAGGGATATTGCCATGATTTTATGATACACTCGGGATAGTCATGACTGCTTATATTGCAAGAATGAATCGCGAAATGGCAGTTCGAAGCCAGGCGGTGGAATCAGCCGATCGTTTGCAGGTTACGTTTTGTAGTTTTGTTGACGTTTTGCAATCGGTAATGTAAGACTGGCACTAGATGTCTGAACATTACACATTTAAAACTGCAGAGTAATTTCATTCCATATGTATTCAAATCGCTTTCATATTACGACCAAATAGGCTGCATTCTTGTAATACATTACGGCGTGGAGCTGATGTGAAAGTCTACTTTAAGTGAATTTCGTAGGGTCGTACATGATGGGATTATGATTTTTGACAACACAAATATTTAGCAGGTACAGAGAGAAGTGAGAAACAATCATCACGCAATTGTAAAATAACAGTAACGTACGAATTATGTCAATCATCACATACACGTAGCATGTATTCAAGTACAATAAACATGGGAATAACTGAAATCTACGTTTTATGTCTCTAACGGTTTGTGATGCACGAAATATAAAATCACTGTATGGATAAATGGTACATAAAAACATTGCAAATGACTGCATTTTAATTATCTTGAATTAAGGGTATACCCTGAGCAGTTTTGTTGTTCTTATTTGTTTTATAAAAGGAATAATAAAACGATATTCATTTATTAAATATATTTCAGACACGCACCTAAGAAAGTGAAATCCCATATATGACATATGTTGCATTTGACCACTTTCTAAATGGCATCGTGTAATTATAGCTTTCGGCCGTGGGAGCCGCGCCAGTTTACACTTATCAGAGGGGTACACAAAGTACGCAGTCTAGACTACCAGTTGTCCGACTTTCATTTTGTGGAAGTCGCGGTGGCTGAGCAGGCTAGGCGGCTGACCTTGTGTGCTGGCGATTAAGTGCCTGACTCTGAGGGTGCTGGTTCGAATCCCGGATGGTACTCAACCAAAATTTTGTACTTTACTGAGAAAGTGAAATCCCAAATATGACATATGTTGCATTTAACCACTTTCTAAATGGCATCGTGTAATCACACAATAAGCAGTACTACTACTAGGAAAAGTACGTCTTGAAGACCACTTTCCAATTTCTATTTTCCATTACATAAATATAAATACATATATTCATACTGATAATATATTTCAGTTTCTGGTATACTGATAGGCACTGTTAGGGGTTGTAAACATCATTTTATATTTTACTGCAGTGTTTACATACAGGTTGCCTTCACAATACTCAGATTATTACAATAGTCATGAAAAAGCTCATATCATTTTTTAGTCAATATCTTTTCCCATACTACATCAATAAATATCTGCACTGTACAATGTTGTACTTTCATCTCATTTTTGTATGATAGTGAGTGTATACTTTAATATTACATTAACATGCCTGAGTTTATTCAGTCACTGTACATGTTATTTGTTAAATTTGCTAAAACATGAATACATCCATAAATCTATCTTAAGCAACCAAGGCGTAGAAAGCATTTTGCCAACTACAATCAGTCCTAAATAAAGTTGATGTTATAACACCCCAGATATTCATTAAACTGTTTAGTCCTAAGGATGGTGATCTACCTTCAGTTGTCACGATATGGCTGCAATATTGCCGATGTGACGCTAAATATCAACTCACTCAAATATTCCTGATTTCTCCTTAGTCACTCACAGCCAAAGCTGGAGTCATGTTTAGATCTTCACTGAAGTGTATTTCTTTATGCTGTTGTACAGACAGTGTGCCATGGTCCATAGTATGGTGATCTACCTTCAGTTGTTGGCGATATACAGCCCGTATTATATTGTATATTATATATATTATATTGTATTGTCCAAATTTGTTTTAACTCTCCACACTAGTTTTAATTGTAACTGTGATATTATAGTTGTTTTACTGTCCTTTGACGACAGGAATTTATAATGTATACATATTTCAGTTCAATGTCAAAATGCTGAAATATTGCCGATGTGACGTTAAATATTAACTCACTGACTCACAGTCTGTTTAAATGATTTAACAATAGGTATTGATGTGTGCAAGATTTCCTCTAAAACAAATGTTGAATGTTTCAGGACATGAAACAGAGAGGTCGTCATCGAGTTGAACCGCGTGAAACAAGGGTGACGAGCGGTACATGCAGACTTTGTACAGTTTTCAAGCGGCATGTAGATAGACGATGAAAGACGTTATGTCAGTTTTCTGTTTAAAATGGCGATATGATAGATGTAGCTCACCTACTTTTGGTTTTCAGTTCCATGTTAGAGTGTGTTTATACAATGTACGAGACATATGTGGCAATTTTCCTTCATTTAATGCTAAACATGCTAATCATGCTAAACAGATGCACCTACAAAGGAATATTTGCAGCCTAGTGTGTACTGAAAGCAGAATGAGAGTAGTTGAACAGGTCATGGCAAACGGCCAAGAAAGACGAAAGCTGTGCGTGGTGAAAATGAATCATGAACCCTTGAATATCCAGACATGCCTTTGAGTGACGTGGCATGATCCAAATCAATCTCCAAATGACAACAGGAAGGTGTGTGATCCTGTCCTTTTGCTGCTCATGACCCCTACATTGGTGTAGAGCTGTTTAGCTACCGTTAGTGCTGGACACGTGTGTAGTGGTCTCTCGGAGTAAGCGGTGACCTTTCATGATGAACATGTGTCCCAAAGATAATAGTTTACTTATGCTTATGTACTGAGAGTCTCCTTGTTTTAACCTCATGAAAGAATGCAAATATCTACAATATTGAGCATATTTTCCTTATCTGACAGGAAAGTATGTCACAGTGATTGTCACCTGCCCGGAGCCAATGGACAGAGAACTGATGTTCCTCAGGTTTCATTACAATCAAGATGCGTCGTTCATTAAATTTCATTGTATGTATTTCAATGTTCCCATTTTATTGAGCTGTATCGAGTGGGAATCTTACACATATCAGAACAACCAGGGCAGGTTATAGAAAATAGATATGGCTTATCAGTTGTTTCTCTTACACCGAACGATCTGTGTATGGAGAGATATGAGCCAGATAACAGAATTCACTCTCATTTAGTTTGAACAAGCAAACGTGATGGGGGTTCAACAGCTCGTGATTCTGTTTCTGTTTTTCCTCCCGTTGACATCGACAAAGCGCCCCAATATCGTGTTCATTGTGGCAGATGATTTAGGTGAGTGCAGATGTTACATATTGATTTCTGAAATACTGACCAACTGAAATATAACGTTACTCTTAAAGCGTATCATTTATAACTGAATGAGTGAGTGGGTGAGTTAATATATAACGTCACATCGGCGATATTGCAGCCATATCGTGACGAGAACATATGTGACATAAAAAAAGAAATATACATGCATATTATGAAGAACCTGTCGACGAAGGACAGTAAAACCACTAGATTATCACAGTTAGTATTTAAAACTAGCGTGGAAACTTAAAAAATAATAGTATCACTATTTTGACAGTACAATATAAAACAGGCCATAGATCGCCAACAACAGAAAGTAAATCACCATACTAGGGATCATGGGGACTTACAGTGCCTTTGCTTACTGGATGGTCCCTAGCTGGATTTACACCATCCCCTCGGCCGCTGGCGACTGTATGCAAGATTAGCCACTATTTAAAATGACACATATTCTACGGCTAAAAAGTGGAAGATTAAATGTGCCTTCCAACTGTTTTGGAACTTACATACTCTCTCAGGAGGACAATAATTTTACGGCACTTTATCCCCCTTCGAGGATACTAACAATCTTTGCTGCTAACTTCCAATCATAAAAGATTTATCTATTTACACGTCATGTAACGGGTCTAATTCTTTTTAAATCGCAATGATGAAATGATTACTAACATTACTTAAAAGATCCTTCATAGTTCTTGGTTTAAAATAGTTACCCCTTGTGATGGAATATTCAACATATAACTTAATGAATTAACAATAGGCATACACTCTCACAAAGAAGCTGAGTAATCAGGGTTACTTTTGTAGGGTTTTTTTTTGCAGGATGGAATGATGTTGGTTTCCGGAATCCTGACATGATAACCCCAAACATCGACAAACTGGCCACAGAGGGAATCATCTTCGATAATGCATACGTCCAGCCTCTTTGCAGCCCGTAAATAGTTCTACTAGTTTATAGGAAACATACATGTTCTAACAAAAGATATTCCATCAACTGACGCGGGTCTGGAAAACTTTAAAATACTGGAATAATGCATATTCTAATTGCCAAAAGTTATTACATTCAATGTTCCAGATATCCTGTTGTCCAGCCTTTAACAGTACGTTAACAAACAGCATTACGTCAAATACATGCATTTTAAAAACACATAAATTCACATTTGTTCGTTAACTTTGTTATTTAGTCAGTCAAATGTATATACACCAAGGACATATAGAGACCAGCTAGAGTTTGACGAAATTAACTGATTATGTGATGGCATTACAATTTACACAGAAGTCATTTGAAACTCTTTCAGATCGCGTACCGCTTTCATGAGTGGAATGTATCCTTTCCATGCAGGTATGCAGGTAATTATTCAGTTTTAATCCAGCCAGCGTATTTACCCAAGACATAAGCGTAAGACATGAAAACATCTCACACCACTCACGTATGACAACTGGAAGTAGCACATATTTACCAAGAACTCTCTGGTGACCACGCTGTGTCTGCTGACAAGGTTACTGGTGGAAACAAACCGACTTATCTCATGAAACTATCATGTCCGATTCCACTCTCAAGACGCCAGATTGTCATTGATAGTGACACCGACTAAAGCGTGATCTGACAACACAGGCTATCAGTGGAATTATTCAAAATAATCAAATCACACAGAATCATTGTTGTCACTGTTTTTAAGTTTAATTTATTTTGCCAAACTCTGTTTACGTAAATAATAGGATGATCTCCCTTTTCAGCGGATAGATATGTCATCAGTCAACAGGTGATGTTTGAAAGGCATTTGGAAGTTGGACGAACATGAATACATGACACGTTTTATGGATAACAACATCTTTAGAAACAGATGATTGAATGAAAACGAAGTTGTTATCCATGAAATGTGTGATGCATTCAATCAACAGGTGGTTTATTTTGGTTCACAACCGAACCAGTGTTTGCAATGGAAAAGATGTATCACCCCACAGGATAATTTACTGATGCAGTCACTTATTATTGAGGGAGGGTGGGAGTGAGTGAGTTTAGTTTTCACTCAGCAATATTCCAGCTATATGGCGGCGGTCTGTAAATAATCGAGTCTGGACCAAACAATCCAGTGATCAACAACATGACCATCGATCTGGGCAATTGGGAACAGATGACGTGTGTCAACCAAGTCAGCAAGCCTGATCACCCGATCCCGTTAGTCGCCTCTTACGACAAGCATAGTCGCCTTTTGTGGCAAGCATGGGTTGCTGAAGGCCTATTCTACCACGTGACCTTCACGGGTCTGTTATTGAGAGAAGCAGCAATGCGAAACCGATATATGAAAGGCATCACTGGTGTGATATTTCCACGTTTAAAATATCGATCTCACCAATTTCGGGAAATAAATAAATAAATAAATAAATAAATAAATAAATCCCGTTTCTCAAATATGTAACATTTGTAATGAAATCCCGAAACAGTTTATATGAAATAAATATTAGGACGTGAATAAAAGCATTGAAAGAAATATCTATACTGTAATTGATTATTCATGAAACAATGCTGATTGAATAAAGGGATCTCCATCTGTCCTTTCAGGTTACACCTTTCACTTACGCTTCTTTTGGAGCTGTTGGAAAGGCGTATCGTCTGCTTGTACGTTGGGGGTGGTGATGCTCGTTGGTCTATATATACTTTTCCTCTTTCCTAACATTAGAAGAAACATATTTCACTTCACATCATTTACAAGTGTATAACATGTGACAGTCAATTTGATTTTCAGCATATGGCACTTGTCCGTGACCAGTCAGTATGTGTGCCCCTCAACTTTACATTCCTCCCCCAGGAACTTAAGAAACTCGGCTATGCTACGCACATGGTTGGAAAGTAGGTACCACAAGGGAAAACAAAAATCTCAAACATTACATGGAACACTTGAATCTTTATTTCCTCATTCTTAAATACACCATCGATTCATTAATGCCTGCTGTTGCTGCGTTTTGATTTGTGTAATAACTGTCATTTTAGGATACACCAAAGGACCTATATGATTATTTTGAACTGGCATTTTCAAACGGTAGTGTCATTTATCACTTTCATTTCAGATGGCATCTTGGGTTTTGCAAGTGGGAGTGCACCCCAACATACCGAGGCTTTGATACTTTCTTTGGTTATTATGTTGCGGTTGAAGACTACTTCACTCACTCTGACGGTGCGAATTATACCGTTTGTCTGATGCATATGATTGTAAATGTACTTTTCGTACAATTATGTTCATGTTGGCAGGAGTCCACAAACATTCAAAGTAAATTCAAACTTTCATGTTTTTAATCGTAGCATAAGTGTCTTTTTATTTGCATGGCTAGGTTTCCCAAATTGCTGACGGCTGAGGGGATGATGTAAATCCAGCTAGGGTCCATGCAGGTAGCAAAGGTACAGTAAGTCCCCATGGTCCCTAGTATGGTGATCTACGTTCAGTTGTTAGCAATCTATAGCCCCTTTTTATCTTGTATTGTCCTCTATAGATCAATTGTTTTAGGTATAGTTACTAGTTTTATATTCTCATCTGTGATATTCTAGTTGTTTTACTGTCTCTTGTTGACAGGTTTTATAATAGATATATATATATATTTCATTTCAGTATTAAATGTTCTCGTCACGATATGGCTGAGATATTGCCGATGTGACGATAAATATTAACTCACTCACTCACTCATGTTGGCAGGTGCACAACATTTCCACTACTTTTCGTTTCTTGTATCAAGAGGGTACTTGGACAATACGACTTCCACTAAGGTACTTGGACAGTTGTTCCGCTACTTTTATTTTATCAGCGGGGTACTTGGACAATAGTTCCACTACTTTTCTTTATTTCATCAGGGAGTACTTCGACAATAGTTCAAATACTTTCCTTTCAATTTATCAGGGAGTACTTGGACAATAGTTCCACTACTTTTCTTTTATTTTATCAGGGGGGTACCTGGACTTCCGAGACAATACAATTCCCGCAAGAAACTATTCCGGAGAATATTCTGCCGTAAGTATTGTAAGAGATTGACAATGTTTTTAACACCTTTGCTATATAAATGAAGATTATGTCTATCATTCATGCTTTCTGCGATACTAGTTTATTTATCTCCTCTAGTCTGTTTCTTGATTTGGTCAGTGTAGACGTCCCTAGTCATAATCTGTTTCTCCTTCCAGAACGCATTCGCACAGAGAGCCGTTGACATCATCCATCGTCATAATGTATCACAACCGCTGTTTATGTACCTCCCGTATCAGAGTGTACATGCTCCTATTGAGGTACATGAAATCCACAGTGTATTGAAAACGGGTACCAGTTTACTTCGACATCATTTATAGCATTGAAATGATACTGTTTGTGGGCGATTTTCCATTTCCTTGTTAATAATGCATATAGAACTAAACCAGTTTTCATGTGACTCCATCATCATTGTGTACATGGTCACAATGAGCCATATATGAATCACAATGAAAGCATCTGTTATCTGTTTGGATATTTACGGTATTGGATAATGACGGTATTACTGAGGATTTTCCTTCATTTGTTTTCATTGGATATGGATATGTTTTGTCAACGGACCCGTGAAGATCTTGTTAGAATTGATCTTCAGTCACCCATGCTTGTCGTAAGAGGCGACTTACGGGATTGGGTGATCAGACTCGCTGACTTGACAGACACAAGTTATCGTAACCCATTTGCTTAGATCGATGCACATGTTGTCAGTGTCAGTCACTGGATTGTCTGCCCCAAACTCGAACATTTACAGGTAGTTGCCACATAGCTGTAATATTGCTGAGTGCGGCATAAATGTAAACTCACTCGCCCTTTTGTCAGTGTGAGTACTTCACGCTTTCACATCACAGGTCCCGAAGAGGTATGAGGATATGTATCCAAATGTGATCAACAAAGGGCGAAGACAGTACAGTGGTATGTAGTTTATACCCGTATTTCCATCGTTTTCCCTATACAGTTATCGATGTAAATCCAACTAGGGTCCATGTAGGTAGAAAAGGTACTGTAAGTCCCCATGGTCCGTAGTATGGTGATCTACCTTGAGTTGTTGGCAATCTATAGCCTGTTTTTATATTGTATTGTCCGAATAGTCATATTAGTTTTAACTTTCCACGCTAGTTTTAATTGAAATTGTGATATTCTAGTTCTTTTACTGTCCTTCGTTGACAGATTTTACTACATGCATACATTTCATTTCAATGTTCTCGTCACGATATGGCTGAGATATTGCCGATGTCACGTTAAAGTTTAACTCACTCACTCACCTATACATTTATCACTGAAACTTAAGAAACAAAAGAACCAATTTGAAATTTACTATTTAACATGCATTTGATCGGAGTCCCCATCATTACGCTTACACACAATGTAATATCTTAAATCCTGTTGAAAGCATTGGCCAACAACTTTCATTCCCAACAGGAATGGTGTCTGCACTAGATGAGGCAGTGGGGAATGTTACCAAAGCCCTGAAGGATCGGGGCTTGTTTGAAAATACTCTGATTCTATTCACTGCAGATGTAAGTATTTGCACTATTTACAGAATGATCTTGAAGTCGACTGTTCAGCCTAGAATACACATTATCAGTATTCAGTAATGTTTGTCTAAAGCCAATAAACATCCAACAAGCATACAACAGAAGGCAGCAATGTCAGTATCCAATCATGAACTGCAAATGGATCACGCAACAAGTGAGACACGAGTGAGGTCAAGGGTATGCATTACGAACATCAACGTTTTTCCTGTTACAACATCACGAATACGTCGAAGTGCCTATTTGTGACCATTTGTTTCAGCTAATGGCAAAAGTAAATTGTCGTGATAGTACTTGTTTATCTCGAAAGTAATGTTCCATAAAACTGCTGATTGTATTGTCGTCAATGGATAGATATTTCAATCAATCATGATTTTTGACTTGAACTCTATGGGCAATTTTATGAATTATGAACGGTCAGCCAAAAGCGTTTGATTTTTACCATCACGTATAACTTGCCTGAAACGTATAATTTGTAATTACACTTTCACTTATCTTTTTATGAATGAGAAAAAATGTAATTTTAGACTTGGCCAAATTATAAGCATGAACCATCTACCGGCTCTTTGGAAATACATGAACATCATACTTTTTAATTACGAATATGAGATTGAAAAACACGTTGAACTGCTACATGAGTGTGTTTAGTTCAGCTAATGAAGGGTTAAAAAGTGTTTAAACGTAAATATTACTGTATAAAAAGATGGCCTTGTGTCATCAAAGTTCTAATCTTGTCAATCCTTCTTGTAACAAACCAACGATCATTCAGAATGGAGGCCCAATCCAATCATATGCCAACAACTGGCCTCTAAGAGGAGGGAAGTACACGATCTGGGAAGGGGGGACGAAGGGGGCATCCTTCATGTATGGTGCTGGGCTCCAGAAGACTGGAACGACACACGATGGGTAACGCCACACAATCTATTTAAACATTTTACAGAAGTGCACATGCCATTAGGGATGATCCAAAGTAAAATGAATTATCCTACGAAGTTTAGGAGACTTGTGGTTATTTAGCAAAAGACAATAGCCTAGACATGAACTTGTTACATACGCAAAAACTAAACTAATTTTGCGGCAGGTTAAACAGTTAAAATACGAAATACATTTTCTAACCCCCTCTCTGTTTATTGTGTACACGAACTTAAGATGGAAGACTGTCATTGCTTGGGAAAGTCAAACATATATGTATGGTATATTTTCTAAGTGATTACCTTCTACCTCCTAACAGGATGATCCACGCCGTCGACTGGAAGCCCACTTTGGTATCTGCTGCTGGGGCAACTCCAGGTGGGGAGGTTCTTGAATGTGGCCCCTATTTTCTTGAAAATGGCAACAATAACGATCATGTAAAAACTACAAAGAATTTGCAAGAATCTTTCAAAGTGTCTTTTGTTTGTTAATCTCTTTCTCGTAGCAAGTTACTGACATGTTTTCATTCCTTTCATTCTATGTGGTACAGAAACTACCATTGATGGAATAAGTCAGTGGGATTCCATTCGAAATGGCCTCCCTTCTCCAAGGACAGAGTTTATCTACAACATTGACTACTTTGAAGGTGCATTCGAAGGACATGCTGCAGTAAGGTATTTTCAGATGTCTTTTGTTATCTTTCACCTTCCATTACGAGCAAAAGAGGTTCCGTGTGACTTACATGTATGTACTCCTTTGATACGACATTAGATGCAACTGCATTTAACCAACTAGTTAAACTAGTTAACCAACTTGTTACAAACAAACAGTGTTCATTGAATATGACAGTGTCTGCATTACTATGTATTAGGGTAGGAGACTACAAACTGATCTTGGGGTATCCTGGAGCTTTTGACGGCTGGCACAAACCCATGAACAGAACCGAGGATGATATCTATGTACAGCCAGTTTTCTATGCGGGAGATGAACCAGTCCAGCTCTTTAACGTTCGAGGTACGCAATCAACTTACCTGCGTAGTCTTTTATAGTAAATCTAGGTGAACGTTGATGAAAACGTAACTGTGTGCTTAGATGGAACTCGTAATTATCACCGATCCCTAGATGCATATATACATATAGCTGTTGGAACCGACACATAACGTGTTTTTATTGTCATATTCCGATTATAACATTACTAATATAAGCTTGAGACAGAATTCATCTTCCGATTATAACTAATATAAGCTAGAGACAGAATTCAGGGCGGTGACTGAGTCCACCATTGCTTTGAATGCATGTTTTTCCCGAACCAAATATTCTGACACGCTTCTAGAGGATCCTACTGAGCACAACAACATTGCACCAACGATGCCGGATATGGTGGCGAAGTTGCGCGCCAGGTTTGAGGAGTACAAAAAGACCATGGTGCCAGCCAGTTATCCTGATGGAGATCCAGCTTCTGACCCAAGTAATTTCGGAGGTGTCTGGAGCCCTGGGTGGTGTTAGACAGATGGAACCAACAGATATTGATCAAACAGTAGTGTGTACTTCATCCGCCGATAATAAAAATGATTTGTCAATATGCCACATAAATGTAGATTTGTATTAGAATATTGAAAAGGACAGAGCCAGAGTGATTAGTTAATATCTGATCAATTGACTGTAGCACAGATATGAAGTCTGACTACATCATGACGACATTTAGACGTAGCTGTCTGACCAAGATCTGTTATGGATTAAACGTTTACCAGACCCTTCATCAGGTGAGCTAACAGTTAATGCTATGACGTCGACCCTGTTATGTCATGACTGTGCGATGACGTCACAATGCATGTGACATCACAAACACAGAGAAGGGTACAGCATAAGTGTAGTTAAAACCTGACTTGTTACTTACATAATGGTGATGGATTGAACGATTTATGTATAATGTTGATGGTTCTCGTCACGATATGGCTGAAATATTGCCGATGTGAAGTTAAATATTAACACACTCACTCACTATGTGTGTGTGTGTGTGTGTATGTGTGTGTGTGTATATTAATAAATGTAGGGGCAATTTTTAGTTTCCGGATGAAAATAAAATTGGAGACAAATGGAAGTTAGTCAATGTTGAGGTCATAATAATGTTTTGAGTGTCACCACCTGCTCTTCATTGTTGTACAATTATCGCTGAAGGAAAGACAAGTATGGAGCTAGTGCGTTGTGTTTAGAGGTGGTGACAAAGAGAAATGGCGACGTGTTCATGAGATGTCTGTCTCTGAAAAGTTTGTTTACGCATGTACTTCCTGTTCAAATTGAACGTTGGGGGTTCCCCAACGTTTTAAAAAGTATAAATATAAATTAAATAATGCAAATGTGGTTATCTGTGGCACTCACTTATCACAAAAGCATGTTTAAAAGTATGAGAAATCGTTTGAACATGGTGTAGGTGAAGTTGGTGTTTTCGAAGCTGATATTTATTCTGACAACTGATCATAGCATTTCATGGCCTCATGCTTACTTTTCTAATTTAGAGTATATGTAATATCATGTTTTCCTTCTATTTAATAGGTGTGGTGCAGTAAACTAGTAGTTATAGCGTTCGTTCGTCACGCGAAGACAAGGGTTCCACACCTCAAATGGATACAATATAAGTTGTCCACTGGTCTCTAGCTCGGGAACATAAACATAAACATGAGCCCATGGACCCCGAAGGACAGTGGACAACGTATTTATCTTACCGAACACCTGAATTTAATTCTGAACTGTTTGAAGCACTTCTATTGAATGCGAGGAGAATCGCCATTTTGCAGACGACACAAGGTAAACATATTGAGAGTTATCTCCCTTCCATCGCAAAACATCGGTAATTTCCGTGCTTGATGCGCCATTCAATGTTATTCGAGGTTAAAAAGTACTACTATGAAGCACCAGAAGAGTTCGGAATTACCAGCGGTGTACATTGAAAATAATAGAATTGCGCTTCTTCATGTGTGAGGTGAGATAATGTGTGAAGCCCATTTCTGCTGTCCACCGCCGTGATATTGCTGAAATATTTCGCAAAACTGAGCTCACTCGCTCACTTTGATCTGGCAATTTGCTAGGTTGACCATCACTGCATACTGAATCTGTGCGTCTCTGCCCCAAGCTTGAGTGGCTGACGTTTCCTTTCACAGTACATGTATGTCCTTTTGCTGATAAGACTCTCGCTTGTTCAATCATAAAACATGTTTTTGACGTACTGTCAAACAGCAGTACGACAATGACTTCTCAATCTGCCCTGGAATTTCTCATAACACCAACATGAGTAGGAATTAACAAAATAGGATCTCAAGGTTAGCTGCAGACAGATTCAAATGCCGTTTTCAAAATAGAATACCGGATGGTCAGATTTAACGTTGCTGCTTGCTTTCGGGTAGTATAAACTATGTGGAATTTAGGGCTGGGACGGGTAACCCGGATATCCAGGACGGGTGTGTTCGGAGGACTGGAACGAAAAGTTAAAACGGTGTCAACAAAACAATGATAAAAGAGGCATAATGCGCACTCGGAAATGCGCGAAGGAAAGTTGCACAGGAAATGTATTCTCTGTTCACAATTTGTGAGAACAGCATCTGTATTAGCATTCCAGTTCAGTTTACTATATATAACTGTGGCAAGGTGCTTATAACATTTACAATGTCCACATCATCATCACTGATACACACGATCCTGAAATTGATAATAAGTTCTTTAACATTTTTGTGTACTTTTTTCCTGCACATTGATAATTTTTATGTTTAATGGTATGTACTTTTTTATCTGTACCTTCAATAGTATTTTGCCTGTAGATTGTTGGAACGGCACTTATTTGTAACTCCTTGTTTGATACGGAATGATGTTTGTTTTTTACATGTTTGTAACTTAGCTGCACTGAGCATAAAATTCTTTTATCTTTGTGATTGATGTGACGAATTTATATATTTAGACGCCGCTCTTGGTCTGGGTCGTCAAAGATTTTGCTGAAGGAGAATAATTCGCAATAAGAGTTTAAAGGTGTACCCGGGTCGGGTCAGCTAACAGGGGGTCATGAACCCGGGTAGGACCCGGGTAGGACAATATTGGACATATATAATATATCTGCTTCACTTATAAGTTTAATAAGTTGCAAATTTAATTACTTTTCCCCTGCAGGATAAAATATTTTATTTCAGTGATTTCAGGTGTAATGTTCGATTATATGAACTTAAATTTCTTTCTGGCGGTGATGTACCCGAGCTGACTCGGGTTGATGATTTAGGTGTGAATCTTCCAATCTCCCTATAGGAGAAAATATGGAAAGGTGGGTATGTCAATCTATCTCTATTGCTGAAATCAGACAGGGAACTGGAGGATTATGCATATACGTCAGCAGTGTTTGTGAACATGGGAGGTCAACTCGAACTCAAACCAGTGTCAACAGGTAAAAGGGTGCAGAACATTTTGGAGTGGTCAATAGCATTTACTGTTAGTACGAGCATTTACATAGTCGCAGACCCCGAAGCTACTCAAGACATGCTTAAATACATGAACACCATTAGAATGGCATTAACTCGACATCCCGGGTATGGATGGAGATTATGTGATGAGCAATTTAGGTTGCGGCAAGCTAGGAGTCCAGGCAGCCCTTGGGGCACCGTCAATGTAGAGCTATGGATGTTGTATGTGCAAGTTTCCTTAGCACAGCAAACCCCGAGTTCTACCACACACAGCTGAGGTTTGAGTAGACAGTTTCAGCGACCAGGTAATAAAAGGCTGGCCACATGCAACGCCTTCAGTTACGCTTCCTGTTCTCGTCGACAATGCAGATTCAAGCATGCATGTTCAAGATGTGGGAACGACAGCCATCCGGCCCAGAATAGTCGAGGAAACCAGATCTCGAGGTCAGTTAACCCTGGGATGAACTCCAATCACACAAGTGGTTTTGGCGGAAATGGCGAAAAGTTATCCTAGCCAGGAAGTCACCCAGGAGCTGGTAGCAGGGTTTCGAGAAGGATGTCGGTTAAACTACAGCGGTCCCAGAAGGATGTCCGCAGCACGGAACTTAAGATCTGTCAGGGAGTATATAAGTATTACAAAGAAAAAGATTTAAAAAGAAGTTGAATAGGGATAATAGCTGGTCCTTTCACCTCTCCCCCATTTGCTAATTTTAGGGTATCTCCAATAGGTCTAGTACCAAAATCAACTCTGGTGATTTCAGGGTAATTCACAATTAATCTTATCCCCAAGGTGAAAGTGTTAATGACTTTATTGAGCGGTCACCAGTGCATTATGCATGTTTTGACAATGCGGTTTCAGTTATTCAGAAAGTCGGAAAAGGGACATTGTTAGCCAAAGCTGGTATCAAGGTTGCTTTTCGATTAATGGTAGCATCGCCAAAAGACTTTGACTTACTTGGCTTTGTGCTGGATAATAAGTACTACTATGACAAGTGCCTCCCAATGGGCTGTAGTATTAGTTGTCACCTTTTTGAAAAGTTTTCGACTTTTATTGAATGGATGGTGAAGGATAGGGAGCAATCAGGAGATACAATGCACTACCTGGATGATTTTCTGTTCAGTGGTCCTGCAGATTCAGATGGTTGTCAGAGATCAAAAGAGGCATTTTGTGATGTGTGTGAGGGGCTAGGTGTACCCATTGCGTCTGAGAAGACGGTTTATCCAACAACATCACTGTGCTTTCTTGGTCTGGAGCTTGAGCGTATGACATACAGTCCGTTTGATTCCATTTGAGAATTGCCAACTAACGCAAAATCTAATAATTGCAACAAAACCAAATTTTGCACAATCACATGAAATCTACAGACCAACTCTGATGACGTGCCTCATAATTTGGGAGTTTGACAAGTTTGCAAGTTTGCAAGTTTGCATAATCCTCTCTTATCCCTTCCCATGACCTTTAACATTAAGTACATTTAAGTAAATTTATCTATTTACGATTGGACTAAGAAAAGTTTCTTTCAGATGTTTGGATCACCGGGTTATCCTTTATTTATCGAGCTCAGAGACATAGTTCAAGGTTGAAGACAGGTAATCAGCTGGAGCTGGACATGCTAGGGCTCAGTGTTGTATGGTAAAAGGGGTATGAAATGGGCTGACCTGAAACCAGTTTCGTTGACAGAAGACCACCACCAAGTGTCATCTTGATCCATCTGGTATGAAATGATCATGGAAGGCAGCCAATCAAATCCCTTTTAAATAGTGTACGATCAGACATTGCTGAAATTGCGAATCTGTTGCAACACACTGTTCTTATTTGGTCCCAGATTTTCACCAGACTTTACTGGCATGGTGCCAGCCAAGTCACAGAGCTATGGAAAATGAAAGGAGGCGTCTGAATCGTGCTTGTATTAAAGCAGCATTGAGGTTTGAGGTCAGGACAATTCAGCATGCAATTAAATCAAGTGACACCGGTTTGTACAGAGAAGATGGGGTGAACTTGTCAGATGTTAGCAATACTGTATTTGTGAATGCACTGCAGGAGAGTTTGGAGACACTCCCAAAATAGGAGCAAATAAGGTGTATTTATGATGCGAGTTAAATGTATCTATCCAGGTAGGGGCTCACGTTTCAGGTATTTCCAAATGGTATTTTGGGTTTTGGTTTTTATTTTAGTTGCACGTTGCAACACAGAGAGGATATTCCCCTAGATACAATTGTTTTTAATTTTTAACTATTTTACGGGGACATAGCTCTAGTACTTAAGTGTTATCCCGGTGTATATCTGTATTACTACATATGTTCATGAATTACAAGTACACGTGCAAGTATTGGGGGAGCTGTGTTAGAGACACAGTCCGTGGCTTAATACTTGCAGTCTGAACATAGTAATTCACTGACCGTGCTTTGGAAATGTACCATTGTTGTACCGTTTGTTGTACTGTTAGAGTACTGTTTGTACGATTGGGGTACCGTTTTGTACTACTGGAGTACCTTTAATATCCTTACCGGTCAGTTTAGCATAATGTTAACATGTATTGTGCACTTTAATAAGGCATCTTTTGGTTTACCCTGGGAGGTTGCTTTCATTATTGTTGCGTGTCAAGGTAGTGATGGGGCTATTGGGGCTTCATCATCTCATTACATTCTGCCCTATGCTGTAAAGACGGTAGTCTGTACATAGTTTAGGCCTAGCCCAGACTGTAGGTGTTGCGCGACACTCTCGCTACCTTGTAAGTTGTATTCAATGAATAAAACCGTGGCCTTACTCCACATTTGAATAAAGAAGTCTTTTGTTCTTTGTTAGAGACAATGTTCTTGATATAATACCTATTAGGATAACCCTAACCCCTGTCATAAACAATATAACTTCCATCTGGTTATAGCAGGGCTAGAGTATCACCCTGAGTGACAGCTGGAGCCGACAAGATGTCTCCGTTCTTTGTTAGAGACAATGTTCTTGGCTAGAGTATCACCCTGAGTGACAGCTGGAGCCGACAAGATGTCTCCGTTCTTTGTTCCGTGGGTGTACATCCTCGTGTCATCGACATATTCACACAGAATTTCAGGGAAGGCTTGTTCATATGATTGGGATTGTATCAGTCTTTCCAGTTTGCTTAATTCCAAATTGACGTCAGGAGGTATTGACTGACACGGTGGCCCTTCAATTTGAAATCAGCAATTGCAGACAAATCTATATTTGCATCAGCTATATGGTGTTCAATGTTGGGCAGTTGAGGTGTTTGTTTGTCTCCGAATTATTTATCATTCGACACTACCTTTAAGTCGGGAGCTCAGATGTTTCAACATAAACAATTAAAGACGAAAAATAGTTTAAGGAAGGAAACGAAGCCAAGTTGAATATCTTGGGGGGTTGTTTTCGAAACAAAACAATACGACACAGCATACTATTTACCAAAACATGTATGGGAACCAGGGTACTGTCACTCAGCGTGTGACATAAGTAGTAATACCAGAATGACCTTTTGTGCTTCATGCTTTCAATGAAATCAATAACTGATAGTGTTTAAAACAAACCGTTTTACTGGAATTCTGTTTGATCTCGTCTCGAAGTTAATAGCATTAACGTTTCTAAAAACAATAAATAATGAGCTTGGTCTCTGTCACGAGTATCACTATATTTGAGCTTGATTATGCTGATGGGAACGTATTTCATATTTTGCCCAGAAGCTAACAAAACTCTTTAAGCACGTTAACAAAACGTAACATGCTGGAAACCATTCCATGTTCTTTAAGTACGACATGATATACTGCCAAAGGACTATCAAAATAGAGATTCGGCAATTCGCAGATGGTCCCTATCTATGACACCAGAGATCAATTTCTCAACCAGAAAAACACTCAACAATATTTGTGCTTTCATGGTCAGGTTTCGCAGAGCAAGTGCCCGTTGGTATTCTCTTCAAGTACGTACGTGTCGTTTGCTGTTAAATTGTATATATTAGTATTTATTTCGGCAGATATCAAAGATTTCATGCCGACAACGTTTCGAATGTTGAGTTTTGAATGGGGTATTCCATGTAAATGCACGATGTTGTAAAGGGAAGCATAATAACCTCCCTTGAACCATCGGATGGCTTATCCCCGAATCCGATGACATCGAAGGAGTCTAGTTACGTTGTTAATGGTATTAAACAGTGCTTAATCATCCCAGTTTTTTGTTGTTGTTTTTTTTGTTGTTGTTTTTTAGTAATGTGTATATTTACAAAGGTAGGGGATATTGGATTTACAAGATTGATAAAATGCAAATGATGAAGAAAAGGAGGAAACAGACGATGAAGAGAAAATAAGAAAAATGGGACAATTTATTCTATTCCCTGTTCTATCTCTCTCTCTCTCTCTTCTCTCTCTCTCTCTCTCTCTCTCTCTCTCTCTCTCTCTCTCTCTCTCTCTGCATATTTGTGCATTCATTTGCAGCCAGCAGGGTATTATCAATCATCATTAATCATCCCAGTTGCTCTTTATTCCCAGTAAACGCTTTCAGGTTTTACTACATGCATACATTTCATTTAAATGTTCTCACTCACTCACTCAGATGTTGGTTAATGTTGCTGAGTATTAACACGACACATATTCGTGGTGAGAACAGATATAAATTTACTTAATATCACATACAGGCAATACTCTACTTCAAGGGTAGAACCAGGTACAATCAAATTTGTTCAATCAGTTATAAAATAAAATCCGCCATTAAACACAAACACGCATCAATAAAACGTTATTACTCAGTTCAAGTTTTTTTCAAAGATACATATAATCGCCTTCAAATTTTTGTTGAAAAGTTAATGAATTCGTGCATATTATTTTGTCAGCAATGGTCTAGTTAATTCCCAATATTTCGACCCGTGAAGATCCCCGATGGAACTGGTCTTAAGTAACCAATACTTAACATGGGAGGCGACTAACGGGATCGGGTTCTGATGATCACGGGATTGTCTGGTCCAGACTTGATTATTTACAGACCGCCGGCATATAGCTGAAATATTGCTGAATTCGGCGTTAAACAACAGAATACCGGGCGATAGCTGGTCACAAATTATCCTCTAGGGTTTCTTGATGCTTTGTGACATTGATATAGCCATCAACAGCCGTCAAGGTCAGGCGCCAGACTGTATGTGGTGGAATATACGCATATTAACATCAGTGTATTAATTTCGTGTTTTGGTCGTTTCCCTGGTTAACTTTGTAGGTCTGAAAATCACAGTTTTGACCTGCCTTGATGCTGCTGAAATTACATCGGTTAAAACAGTTGGGTCTGGTCCTTGAAATGAGTACTGTGAATGTACAGTTCCGGGCCTAAATCATCTTTCCTCTGTGGCCAATGTCAACAGTATCAGTACAACTTTTTAGTTCAATTTTAATTATTAAATGTACGGCAACATACAGACACTTTATAGTGTAAATGTTATATGCCATGTTCACGTGAAGATCATGTGAAACGCGGTTGCACAAAATTGGCGTTTTGGTTTTTTTTGTAAAGTTCAACACACGTTTTTTGACTGAGTAATCATTTAGAATATACAATTCTACACCTTTGCTCCCTTACAATGTCATGACTACTCACCTTATGAAGTATACATTAATGTCGTTTGTATAGTACTGATATCGGAGTGATTTGATCCGTCACTCCATTTCACACTGTCTTTGTAATTGCGTTGATGTAGTTAGCTATCAGGACAAAAGAAAGCGTGCTCATCCCTGATACTTCCCCACCAAAATTTGTGTCGATGAAATGTTCATTTATCCAGTAATCACTTTTTTAAAAAAATCAAAATGTTGACTCTTTATGCTGAATGTGACAACAACAAAGTTTATGCTGGTCGCATTTTGTGTGGAACTGGGGAGATCGATTTAACTTCCTGTTGTCGGAAAAGGGACTGCTGAAGTTAATCGGTCTTAGGATTGTCTTGCTGCTTTACGGCCAGATTATACACAAGTGTACATATAATGGCTGTTGAGGACTAGTTAATTAAAAGATATTGTGTTACTACAGGCAGCAGCTCTCGTCACCGGGCTACGATGACAACATGAGGACCACCAAAAACATATGCTGAGCTGATGCATGAAACGGGAGCGTCATCTGCGTCACCCTGACCCTTTGTGTTTGTCAAGTGCATAATCATAATCATACGATCATAATCGTATGCTTGTATACACAGAGTGGACGAACCTTTGAACCTTTCGATGTCTGTCACAATGCAAAAGCAGGGTAGGGCAGATGAAGGAAGAAGTCGCGCGCCGCTCTGTCACGGCAAGAAATTGAGGCTCAAAACCAGGGAACGCTCTCTTTCACTTTTATCCTCAGGACCCTCACTCAGACATTTTGTTAAACCTCAGGCGGTGGTATTGTTGCCGCATGTATTGTCGCACCCATACGGCGTGAAGTGTTGTCAACAAAACATCGTATAACCAGTAGGTTCGCTCATTTGAACAAACAGGTCCCAGATACAACTACATACAAGGGGAGCTAGGACAGGTACGTACGAGCAGGCAGGTCTGGGATTTATCACTACTCTTGTCCTCTTGCAACGCAATTTCACGACGAGCAACTTTTCTCCAGTGACCCCTTGAAAGTGAGTTATGGGGTTTATAACATGGTGACTGCAATTAACTGGAAGATTATCTATGTCTTCTACACGTCAATCCTTACATATGCTTTGCGGTACGTTGTAGTGAATGGGGTTTGTTTACAAGCTGTCGCGGCGTGGCTTTGATTGGTGACTTTGTGTTCCGAATATTAGGTGCATTACTTTAAGAGTAGATTTGAATCAAGGATGGGAGTCAACCACCAAAAGAACAAGAGATCTGCACTTTAATGAGAAATGGTAATCCCAGAATTTTGAAATTTACCCTAGTGCATCGGGAGCCTTTAAACATCTAACTTTGAGATTTTAACATAAATTATTACAGATGACAAAAACATGCATGTCGCCCATTGGTCATGTAGATTCTACTTCTTGTGTATGCAGGCTTGGTCTCGTCGCTGTGTGGCTTAAATTATACCAATGAGACGTAAAAGTCAACTCAACAATTTGTAGATTCGTCCCTTACCAAAACGTCGAAAGAAGAGTCGTACTTTCATATCGAGAATGTTATGTGCGAAAATGCGCACAAGGATTCAGGTATGTACTTTTTAATTCATACAATCCCGGTTACCTCATTTCGTTATGATTGTATGCGATCTTAAAAAGGCTGTGTATTGTCACTTCGACATTTCAATGTAAATAGATAACGTAACTAGGTTGCATGAACCTAACGTGTTCATACAGATAGGGCCACGCACCCTAGGATGTTCAGTTCCACACACCTGTGTTTGTTTACATAACGGTTCCCGTGTAGAGAATTGTATCTTCGTTGGGAGGACAGTGGATCCTACTCGATTGTCTTCAAATTGTTAATTATTCCACATGATCCGATGGGATGTTAGCTCAGGCTTGACTCTGACCTGGTCCGTCGAGGGTCGTTAAATCAAAGAGGGAGGGAGCGTAGGACCGTGACTCCCAACTATCCAGATTACATCTATCTACTGTCACACATACACTCGAAGATAAACAGAACACATGGCTCTATAGTCGCATAGGTTAACACTGCCTCATTTCATCCCTCTTGTTACAACTTCCACACAGGACAGGGTGAGCTCGTAGGTGAAGAGGTTAGTTTCTAGTGTAATCTGTGTTTTTTTCAACTTCATAGCCGTAATCAGAAATACACATTGGTAATACAAAATGAACAATGTACTGACGTTCAGTACTATAGTCAATGTAACTGCGCAAACATGTAATGTGAACTTTCAAGTGCAAATCATTTCACAGCTTCCCTAACCCTAACTCTCTACTGCCATAATGTATTGCCACGCGATCCCGAAATGGTGTAGAAACTGCAGCTGAACATTTTGAGAAATTTAGTGGTGTAAATTATATTTACCGACACTTTTTGAAAAAGATGTACTTCTTCAGCAATATTAGTTTTGTGTGTATGTTAATCTCTCATTTTGATGTTGTTGCACCACATCACCTCACTGACGATACTCTTGGCATACATTTACATTTCAGCTCGGTACATTCAAGATGGAGATCAACGTAGCTGGTCTTGTCGTGCTGATTGTGTTCTACGTCATCGTTTTGGTGGTCGGAATCATTGCAGCCAGATGTGTAAAATTAGAGGAGGAGAATAAATCTGAAATGGCGTCCGTTTCTGGTCGTCAACTTTATGGGGTCGTTGGCATATTCACCATGATAGGTGAGGAGGTATATCTTATGAGTCACTGGGGTTCGTTTTGGTATGCCGGGTGTCGACGTGTTCTTGTTTTATGTCTGACCTATTTAATAATGATTCAACAATGTCATTTAAAAAGTAGTCAACTATACCATACCTGGGATTGCGCTTTCTGAACAAAGTACAAAATGTAGTACGTCTTTTGAGTTGAGTCCCATCCAGATTCGAACCCGTACCCTCAGAGTCGCGATGACTGAGCGGGTTAGACGGCTGACTTTGTGTGCTGGCGATAAGCTGCCTGACTCTAAGGATGCGGATTTGAATCCCACATGGAACTCAACTCAAAAAGTACTAAAATGTGTACTATATTAAGAAAGCGTAAGCCCAGACATAACATATGTTAAATTTAATATGCTTTTAAATATGTATCCTTTTGTTACAATATGTGCTTTAAATTGTAGAGATGCCAAATACTTTCTATATGCGTATAGAAAAAATGCATTCCTCTTTCATAAGGAGTGGCGTGTAAAATTCAATGATTATGAGGTCAAATCGTCATATTAGACATTTTAAAGAATGACAATTGTGTTTTCAGCTACTACTGTTGGTGGAGGTTTTATAAATGGGACAGCAGAGTCTATAGCTACTGGTGGCCTTGCTTCGACGATTCCCCCATGGCTATCTTTGTGGCTCTCGTTATGGGTGGGTTGACTCTGCAGTAGTTACTTGTGTATTGTCCTGGGGCGGTTGGTTAGAATAGTGGTTTAAAACACTCGCTCGCTCACTCACTCACTCACTCAAACACTCACTCACTCAGTGCCCTTAGTGTGTTTAGTCGATCCAGCGAGTTGGGTGTAACACGGAAACAGTCTTTTCTCCGGGTTGTAACACTCACTATTCGGATCAGATACTCGAGGAACTATAACACTGTCACTTATATATACAAACCAAATACACAACCACAATATAGATATCTAGATAAACTATAGTACGGCAATGTTCATAACATATACTGTGTAAAAGGGTGTGTCATGTTGCCCCAAAGTCTATATGAGCAATGAAACCACTCGCTTATTGTCTTTGCTTTTTAGGCACCCGTGGCGAGCCACCTCCTCGTGGTGGGTGCTGGGTAACGCCAAGAGCTCGCCAACACCCCTGTTGTGGACCCGGGGGCATATTTGGTCCACCAACCCGTTTGCCGTGGGTTGCGGCCCTGTGTCGGTGGAGGACGTGAGTCTGGGGGTTGAGGGCGCTGGGGGCCTGTAATCGTGCTCCCTTTGCCTAACACACCCCTTTGACCCTTACTTCACCTAGACGGGTGGTTGAATGGGCCCGGTTCAACCAATCGGCTGGTCATGCCGAGCCCTGAGCACTATATTTCGTTGCTCAATAACTATTTGGCTTGGACACAATGTTGACATAATTGGTTTTAAGTATATATTGTATGATATATGAATTTTCAAATTTGATAAAATTTGCCTAGATGCTGGTGCCAGAAGGCGATGGCTCATGGGCCAATCTGGTAGACTGATTACTTGTTTAATCCTTCTGCTGGAGTATATCATCCCAGTATCCTTGGTGCTGCAGGTCGGAGATCCACTTGTAGATAGCATTGTCTTTATGATACTCGGTGGTGGGTGGGGAGCTGGGATGATGAATCTTATATACATTAACATGGAACCTGAAACCCCCCTGAGAAAAAAACGTCAGCTTGATAATGACCCAAGCACAAATGACAGTTATCGACCATTGAAACAGGTAGACTATTGGCCGAGATTTCTAGTGATAGAATCTGTGGATAAAAAACCAATTAAACTCAATCCGTTTGCTGTTTCCAAAGCAGTGTATGGTATTGCAGGAGACGTGAAAAATATCAGGAGACAGAGATCTGGGTCGTTACTCATAGAATGTAGTAAACGACAACAAGCAACCAACCTGCTGTCAGTTGATACGTTGGCCGGATGCCCTGTTTTAGTGTCAACCCATCGTACACTGAATTCAAGTAAAGGCATTGTCAGGGATCGAGATCATCTTTTAGAGGACACGACGGAGCTTGACATCATGGTTGAACTGAAAGATCAAGGTGTCACGCACGTGAAACGTTTTACGAAGCGTCACAATTCTGAAGTAGTTCTCACAAACACATATTTATTGTCATTTGTCTCTCCAACGGTACCAAAGTCAATCAAAGCTGGGTATTGCAATCTTCCAGTTGAAGTGTATATACCAAATCCACTGAGGTGCTTTAAATGCCAGAATTTTGGTCATGGGATAAATTCTTGCTCCAACCGTATTACTTGTGCTCATTGTGGGGAGCAATCTCATGTTACAGAAGACTGTACAAATAACTTTAAAAAATGTGTCAACTGTTCAGGAAAGCATTCCTCCTCATCAAAAGATTGTCCGATATGGAAGAGGGAAATGGAAGTCAATAAAATACAACATTCTCAAAATGTCAGCTATGCTGAAGCTAAGAAGCCTGTTCCCTCTGTTTACCCAAATGACTCTTACGCTTCTGTTAATAACCCACGACCACACTCTCAGTTGAATGTCAGACAGAGCTGACATGGATAAAATCTAATTCTCCTGAACCCATCACAAATCAAGAATTATTACCACGAGGAGACTCTGCTACTCAGACTGCAGCCATGACGCCATCTCAGCCTCAGCCTATGCCTTTGTCACAGGACTCCGCAAGTCCAAAGACTCAGCTAGATGATAGAAAGTCCTCTGGTCGAAATGTTCATTCCAAATCCAAATCAGATTCGTGTCAGTCAAAAGCTGTACCTGGACATCAAGTCGCACAAACTGTGAAAGGAAACCAAAAACTTACCAGAATCAACCAAAGCGATAGAGTCGCAAAGGGTTCAAAAGATGAGATTCAGCTTTTTAATAAGTTTGGGTCCTTCGAAGATATGGATACGTCTGAACTTATCCATCACCGGACAGGGAGTTTATCGCCTTCTAGATCAAGGCGTGGTAGATCACCAATAAATGCACCAAAGTGATGCATCATTCACCAAATATAGTGCAGTGGAATTGTAGAGGGGTAAGAACCAATTTTAATGAATTGCAGCTATTGGTCCAAGATTTTGCACCACGAGCAATATGTCTGCAGGAAACACATCTGAAACAAACAGATATTTTTAAGTTACGTCAATATGATGCGTATCATTATTTTTCACCTCCGGGTGACAGAGCCTCTGGGGGATCGTCAATACTTGTCAAACAAGACGTTATTCATAGCCCTGTAACTCTTACAACTAATCTCCAAGCCGTTGCAGTGCGACTTACTCTTCACGTTGCACTTACATTATGCTCTTTGTATATTCCGCCTTCTTCAGCACTCCAACTATCTGATCTACAATCTCTCTATGATCAACTTCCGAAACCGTGCCTTATAATGAGTGATTTGAATGGCCACAGCCCACTCTGGGGTGGTACAAATACAAACAGTAAAGGTAAAATACTGGAAGATTTTATATCCAATAATGAACTCTGTATATACAATGATGACTCAAATACATATCTGCATCCTGCAACTGGCACCTACTCTTCTCTAGATTTGTCTCTTGCAGACTCTAATCTACTTCATGAATTTGATTGGACAGTCCACAATGACCTCTGTGGAAGTGACCACTTTCCAACTATTTTATCAGAAATTTCCCCATCTGAAGCTCCATCTTACACAAAATGGAATTTTTCTAAGGCAGATTGGTCCTTATTTAAAACATTGTGCTCATCTAAACTCCAACCTTCATGTTTCAGTCAAATACGTGATAAAATTCAGCGTTTTTCTGACGTTTTAAATGAGATAGCTGCAGTATGCATACCACAATCCTCTACAAATCCACATGTACGGAAGCCGTGGTTTAACACAGACTGTAAACAGGCTAGAAAGGCGAGGAAAAGAGCAGAGAATTATTTTCGAAATCATCCAACTGTCCATAACTTAAATAAGTTTAAAGTACTAAATGCGAAGGCACGTCGTACGTTCAAACAAAACAAACGGCAGTCCTGGAGGAACTATGTCTCCAGGATTAATTCACGCACACCAGTGTCCAAGGTATGGAACATGGTTCAGAGAATAAAAGGCAAAGGTTCGAAATCTGCTGTTCACCATCTTAAAGATGGTGATAGGTTGATTACTGACACATCTCAAATTGCCAATAAACTTGGCGAAACGCTTGCCAAAAATTCTTCATCAGAAAATTATGTTCCTGAATTTCAGAGATACCAGACGTTACAGGAAAAGAAAAACCTTAATTTTGAATCAAATAATGGTGAAGATTACAATGAAGTGTTTTCCTTAAATGAGCTACATACAGCTCTTGAGCAAGCTCATGACACAGCAGCGGGTGATGATAATATCCATTACCAGCTACTGAAACACTTACCGGAACCATGCCTATTGACACTTTTAGATATATTTGACAAAATATGGACGTCTGGAGAATTTCCTCGTTCATGGCGTAATGCCATTGTAGTTCCAATACCAAAACCTGGTAAGGATCATACAGATCCATCAAATTACAGACCGATATCGCTTACTACCTGTGTCTGCAAAACCATGGAGCGTATGGTGAATAACAGATTGGTTTGGTATCTTGAAACCAATAACCTAATAACAAATATTCAATGTGCAACATATGTCATATTTGGGATTTCACTTTCTTAGTAAAGTACAAATTCTAGTACTTTTTTCGGTTGAGTCCCATCCGGGATTCGAACCCGCATCCTCAGAGTCAGGCACCTAATCGCCAGCACACAAAGTCAGCCGCCTAGCCCGCTCAGCCACCGCGACTTCTTTGTGTGCTGGCGATTAGGTGCCTGACTCTGAGGGTGCGGGTTCGAATCCCGGATGGGACTCAACCGAAAAAAGTACTAGAATTTGTACTTTACTAAGAAAGTGAAATCCCAAATATGACATATGTTGCATTTGACCACTTTCTAAATGGCATCGTGTAATCATAAATATTCAATGTGGTTTCAGGAAAAATCGTAGTACCATTGATCATTTGGTCCGTTTGGAATCCTTCGTTAAAAATGCTATGGTCAATAAACAACATGCTGTATCAATTTTCTTTGATCTTGAGAAAGCTTATGATACAACCTGGAAGCATGGCATTTTGAAGGATTTACATGAGTTTGGTTTGAGAGGCCGTTTGCCTCTTTTTATATCAGAGTTTTTAAAAGACAGGCAATTTCAAGTCCGAGTGGGTTCAACCCTGTCTGATCATTACAATCAGGATCAGGGTGTCCCACAAGGCAGTATTTTGTCCGTCACTTTATTTAGTATTAAAATCAACAGTTTATCCAAGGTTTTAAATGATTCGATTGATGGATCACTTTTTGTGGATGATTTTAATATTTCCTGTCGTGGTAAAAATATGCATACTATTGAACGACAACTGCAATTGTGTTTAAATAAAATAAATAAATGGTGTCTTGAGAATGGTTTCAAATTCTCAAAGTCGAAAACTAATTGTGTACACTTTTGTAGGAAATATAAACCGCATAAGGACCCTGAACTATATCTAAATGGCACTCCTATCAAAGTCGTAAAGGAGGCAAAATTCCTGGGTCTAATATTTGATTCTCACTTAACCTTCTTGCCTCATATTAAATCTCTTAAAGCTAAATGCCTGAAAGCACTGGATTTGTTAAAGGTTGTTTCAAACTCAAAGTGGGGAGGGGATCAGACTACCCTCCTTCACTTATATAGATCATTGATACGGTCTAAACTTGATTATGGCTCCATCGTTTATGGCGGAGCCTGCAAAAGCAACCTAAAACTTTTAGATTCTGTCCACCACCAAGGTCTAAGACTTTGTCTTGGATCATTCAGAACTCCACCTGTTGACAGCCTTTATGTTGAGGCTGATGAGCCATCTCTTGAGCAGCGACGTGTAAAATTAGCTTTACAGTATGTCACAAAACTATGTTCCCATGAGTCAAACCCTGCATATGACTGTGTCTTCAATCCTCTCTATGAGGATTTATACAATAAGAAATCTTCACTTGTTCCGCCTCTTGGTTTAAGAATACAACCACTTATTTCTGCTGCCGGCATTGAGCTGGATCATATAGCTCCCTCCCGTCTTCTTTCTTCTCCTCCTTGGCAATTGGTTAGGCCACAAGTCGACCTAACATTAACTACATTTAAAAAATCAGAAACAAATGCATTACAATATAAACAAGAATTTAATCAATTGAAACATAGATATAGCAATTATAAATCCTTATTTACAGATGGGTCCAAGGATGGTGGCGCAGTGGTTTGTGCCACTGTCATTGGATCCAGAACAATATCTTCTAGATTACCAGATAATAGTTCTATTTTTACAGCAGAAGCTAACGCCATATTGACAGCTCTTAAATATATTCAAAGACACCCTAAACATAAACAGTATATAATCTATTCCGACTCTCTTTCTTACCTTCAGGCTATTAAAAATATTTCTTGTAAACATCCACTTTTAATTGATATTATTGAATTGTATAATAATCTTGCTACTGGCCAATATCGTTTTTTGTTGGTTACCCAGCCACGTTGGCATTTCTGGTAATACAATGGCAGACCTTGCTGCTAAAGCAGCACTCAACAAATCTGTGACGCCACTTCCTATTCCATACACTGACTATAAAGCTATCATTAGGTCTTACATCCGTGATCTGATGCAGAAGAGGTGGGACACTCAAGTAGGTATCAACAAATTACATGAAATAAAACCGTACATTGGTTACACCTACTTGGGTTGTCAGTCCAGATTTGAGGAGGTTATCATGCGACGATGTCGTATTGGCCACACACGATACACACATGAATATTTGCTTAAAGGTGAAGATCCTCCGTTTTGTATCCCTTGTGATGAAAGAATCACAGTCAAGCATGTCTTGCTTGACTGTGCTGAATATTCCATCACAAGGGATAACTTTTTTAAATCAAGAACTATGAAGGATCTTTTTAGTAATGTTAGTTATCATTTAATCATTGCATTTTTATAGGAATTAGACCTGTTAAATGACTTGTAAATAGATAAATATTTTATGACTGGAAGTTGAATTAGCAACTTAGATTGTTAGTGGCTGTATCCTCGAAGGGGGTTGAAGTACCGTAAAATTATTGTCCTCCTGAGAGGGTACGTAAGTCCCAAACAGTTGAAGTCAGATTTAATCTTTCACTTTTTTAGTCGTAGAATATGTGTAATTTTAAATTGTGGCTAATCTTGGATACAGTCGCCAGCAGCTGAGGGGATGGTGTAAATCCAACTAGGAACCATGCAGGTAGCTGAGGTACTGTAAGTCCCCATGGTCCCTAGTATGGTGATCTACCTTTGGTTGTTGGCGATCTATGGCCTGTTTTTATATTGTACTGTCCAAATAGTGATAATATTAGCTTTTAAGGTTCTACGCTAGTTTTAAATACCAACTGTGATAGTCTAGTGGTTTTACTGTCCTTCGTCGACAGGTTCTTCATAATATGCCTATATATTCCTTTTTATGTCACGTATGTTCTCGTCACAATATGGCTGCAATATTGCCGACGTGACGTTAAATGATAACTCACTCACTCACTCACTCACTCTTTGCTTTTTATAATGCTTAACTGATGTTCAAAATTATCTTGATTTTCTTCCAAACTGCTATATAGATATAGTAATATTCCCTGCATTTTCGATTCCAAGGAGGCATAATATATGCAGGGCGCATGCGTGAAAGGAAGTACGTCACAATGCTACAGCCAATCGAGGAGTGTTATGGCCGTGTGGTCACGTGCCTCGTGTATTGGGCTTCCCTCTGCGGAGACGTCTTCTGGACAGCGTCTATCCTCAATGCACTTGGTAAAATTCTATTAAAGTGTATACCGAAGGGAACATGTGTACGAGATTTGGGTAAAATTCTCTGTGTGCTGTGTGCTCTGTGTGCACCCAACATGTAGGGTCAGACGCCCGTGACGCACAGACAGTTATCAGTTATATTATTAAGACTAAAATGGCAACCTTTAAGGTATTTCTTGCCCACTGTAGTACATACTAGCAACAGATTTGAATCAATAAAATATTTTATTGAACTTGCACATTGTTCGTGATTCACTTTGTGTCCTTCGTTTGGTTTATCCCTGTTTGTGGACAACATAAATAAACGCTTTGATATATGTCGCATAAATGTTCTTTAAACATGCATCAAACATATTCTGATATTACTCATTTGTTTTCTGTTACAGGCACCAGCCTGAGTATAATACTCGCTGTCAACGTTGAGACGGCCATTGTCGTGTCCGCTAGTATCACTGTTATCTACACGATGATTGGTCAGATGATATCAGTTGCATATACTGATATAGCACAACTAATTCTGATCACCATCGGTCTGGTATGGATAATTCATTTTCATAAGAAAGACTGTCCAATGTATCATTGCCCACGGGACTGTGGGGTAGCGTAGCGTTAAACGGTTCGCTCGTCACGCCGAAGAGAAGGGTTTGATTTCCCACATGGGAACAATGAGTGAAGCCCATTTCTCTTGTCCTCCGTCGTGATATTGTTGGAGCATTGTTAAGAGAGACGTAGGACCATACTCACTTACTCAGAGTTCTCAAATCAGCATATCACCACCGCCTTTAGATGTTTACTACAACAATGGAGTGTTTTGGTTCCAGAATATTGTTATTTAAAGAAAGTGTAATCATTCATCTACTACAAAGGGTTATGATCCTCAGAATAAAAAAGCTGATATCCATAGATTATTTTAATGATATTGCAGGTGCTTGGAATTCCATTCGTGGTGACGGACGAGCGTGTGGGTGACGTCAGCACTACGTCAGACACGTGGCTTGGTTCCCTAGATGGCCGACATGCTGTAGCTTGGGTCGACCTTGCCCTTGCCATGGTACGTACAGCATGTATAGTACTGTACAGTGTATGAGCGGGTGTGTATGTGTTTGCTAGGGGAGGGGAGTGTTTTACAATAAGAACATAATTACAAAGCAGATCCCACAGCTAAATGGTTTGAAACGTTTCCGAAAGTCTATAACGTGTATCTTGTTGGTAGCTAACTTGTTTCAGTTCTAAGATGGCTAAAGATTTAATTGTGTGTTGTGATCTCTTAACTAGAACAGCAACATCGGTGTGTCGTTTAGAAACGACCAATACTTAGTTGTTCCTGGCCTGTAAGCTGTTTTAAGGTATTACTCAATGACTAATCAGAATTTATAGGATATCGTAAGAGGCGACTAACGGGATCGAGTGCTCAGCCTCGCTGACTTGGTTGACACATCGTTGTCATCGGTTCCTTATGATCGATGCTTATGCTGGTGATCACTGGATTGTCTGGTCCAGGCTTGATTATTTACAGGCCGCCGCCATATAACTGGAATATTGCTGTGCGGCATGAAACTATAGTCACTCTGTGCGGTGTTTTTTTGTGTTAATGTGTTTTGAAAAGGTCTTGGAGCGATCTCAGCGGCAGTCATGTCTTCCATGGACAGCTCCATCCTCGGGTCCAGCTCCATGTTCACCCACAACGTCTAGGGGACGACGATCAGGACAATGTTTCTCAGATGGGAAAACTCATGGAATTCATTGTCAGTTGTAACTGGCCATGTTTAGTGGGTGGCGTATTTCCTAAAACTATCATTCGTCGAATGACTACCAAGCAAAAATTACAATATGGACATCTTGTCTAGTTTTCTATTCCTTGAATTGTAACATGTATAGTTTCTTGAGTATGATTATCGAATAATACATCGTTAGAATACTAATATTCAAACTTGTGGCGTCAGCGCCCAGTGTGTTGTTTGGCATGTCTTCAAAGAACCAAGGACATATTTGAACAGATATTTGAACGAAACCTTTCAATTGATATAGCGAACAGTACAATCGCATCATAAACAGACCAGGTGTATTGAAACCATCAGTAAGTACAAAAGTATTTACAAGTCTTTAAACCAGAGAAAATGCTGGTTGGAACTGATCTTCAGTAACCCATGTTTGTCGTGAAAGGCGACTGACGATGTGGGGTTGTCGGACTTGGTTGACGCATGTCATCGTAACCCATTTGCGTAGATTGATGCTCATTGTGTTGATCACTGAATTATCTGGTCCCCACTCGATTAGTTACAGACCGTCACCTTAGAGCTGGAATATTGCTGGACGCGGAGGAAATTTACACCAACTGGTAACTATTTAACTCCTCCGTGTTCCCATTTATTTCAGGCATCAGAACAAGAGCTGATGTGGATACAAAGAACATCAATCTTGATGATCGGAATAATAGCCACCGTACTGTCCATCTTGGTTAGGACAGTGTGGGGACTGTTTGTCTTAGCTGCGGATATAGTGTTCGTCATCGTGTTACCTCAGCTGACATGCGCACTCTTCCTCCCAGCAACAAACGGATACGGCGGAATTGTGGGATTTGCTCTTGGCACTGTTTTGAGGATCGGCGCTGGTGAAAGCTTTCTGGATCTCCCTCCATTTATATTCTACCCATTTTATGCCTATGACGTGCCGGAACAACTGTTTCTATTCAGGACATTCGCCTTTGTTGTATCGTTTCTTGGGTTGCTCATCATTTCTTACATGATGAAGTTCTTGTTCGAGAGGGAAATCCTTCACCCTAAGTATGATTTTCTTGGCGCTCTGAAATCAGAATCTGCTGACATAACATTGAAATATACAGACAAAAATTGCCTTGAGCTTGACAATGTTCACATGTCTGAGAGATTGCCCAGTTGAACCAGTATAACTGCTGTTTTGCCATAAGGAAACAGTGACAGGGCATCGGTACTGGTAGAGTTTCATGGCGTTCATTGAGCATTTTGGTGTTACGAACTCACCTCCAGCTGGATTTCTACATTGTATTGATAATTCAGGTCCAATCTACTAAAATGTTTTTTTTCGTTTTGTACTTGTAGTCATTTGACTGATTGATAACTATATACATCCTGCGTTGACATATGCTGAACAACAAGAGAAACACTACTATGTTTTGGTCAAGGTTTTAAATAGAAGACTTATTTTTATAAGATTTTATTTTACGTTTCTTATGCTGCTGTATATAAATAAACTCAACAAAAAAAACCCAACTTTACACTCGTTTCAAAGTCAATAATTTGAACATTTTGGAAAATGGGTTTGAATAACGATTGCATTCAGTTCTCTTATTAAAGATGCTATAGCATACAGATCATTTTTGTCATGGAATCGGTTGCACCGTAAATGCGACTACAATGTCCATGATCAAAAACTGAGTCACAACTTAATGAAATCATGTCAATATCAGGTGTGTCCTCCATAGGCGTTCACAACTGCGATACAACGTCTCCTCATGGATTGGATGATGCGTATGAACACAGCTTGGGGAATGCGCCGCCATATTTGTACCAACATGGCACCAAGTTCCTGCAAGTTCTGTGGAACGTTCCTTACTTGACGGAGTCGCCTGCCTAACACATCCCACACATGGTCTATGGGGTTGAGGTCGGGAGATCTTGAGGGCCACTCCATGATATTGATGCCAGCGTCCCTGAGTAAATTCGTTGTTAAATTGGCCGTATGAGGTCTGGCGTTATCCTGTTGGAAAGTCACACCTGGGCCATCTGCGGCCATGAATGGCAAACGCTCTTAAACGAGCACCTGATCCCTGTATACTGCCACATCAAAGTTTCCCTGGATGACTATGAGTCGGGATTGAGCATGACGGTCGATATCAGCCCAAACCATAACTCTACCGCCCCCAAATCGATCCACTTGCATTCTCTTCTCCAAACTCTAACCCTTCCATCAGCAAAGGTTAATGTGAACCTTGATTCATCACTAAACACAACCCTATTCCAATTTCGCTGGGTCCATCTCAGGTGCAATCGTGCCCAGAGAAGACGTTGGCGTCGGTGGAAACGGGTTAGAATTGGTCCACGATATTGTCGCCGTGCATGAAGACAAGCAGAGGTCAGGCGATTTCGAATGGTTTGGGTAGTCACTCGACCTCCAAACAATACATTCCCAGTGGATGTGGCAGTGACAAACCGATTACGCAAATGACGTAACACAATCTGTTGGTCTTACTGTGACCTCACACGTGGTCGACCAGGACAGGGGCGGTCAGCTGTGGTGCCAGTTTGATGGACACGTGTCTGGAGATTATGAATCGTCTGTCGACTGCATCCCATAACCCTCGCAACATCAGTGACGGACGTTCCCGTATTCAGCATGTTCACGCTGAAAGTTTGACAGTCGTGGCATTGCAAATTAATGACTAATTAACCATAAAACCGTGTTTTTAGATGACACTCTACTCTGCTACCGTGTATCAATAGGTCACGTGACTTGTGGCACGTGGAAACGTGTTTTTAGCGTGCAGTGCTCTCCCCCTTGCAACGTAGGCCCGACCAGTAGAATGAACGTGTGACGTAATTCCCTTGACAATGCATTTAACCATAATCACAACAAGAACTCTTTCAAGAATAGCTTCAAAACACTATTTGAAAAATAATGAGTGTCAGGTTTATATTTTTCCTGAGTTTATATGCAACCTGGTTATCACTGTGTACTTTAAAATAATCAAACACAAATAATGATGTCGAACGTAACACTGTCTATATGGTTAGCCCATATGTAATTGTTTGTTTCTTCTTTAGCGCCACACTTTCCTATATTCCGGCTGTTTGTAAATCATTAAAACTGGATCCAACAATGTAGCGGTCAACGGATCTTCACGGGTATTGATATAATCATTGTATGTACATGTATTCTTGGACCTCTGAAATCAGAATCTGCTGACATAACATTGAAATATACAGACAAAAATTGCGTTGAGCTTGACAATGTTCACATGTCTGAGAAGTTGCCCAGTTGAACCAGTACAACTGCTGTTTTGCCATAAGGAAACAGTGACAGAGCATCGGTACTGGTAGAGTTTCATGACGTTCAATGAGCATTTTGGTATTACGAATCTTAACTGGATTTCTACATCGTATGGATAATTCAGGTCCAATCTACTAACATGGTTTTCGGGTCTTCACGGATGTTTTATATTCATTGTATTTACACGTATTTAGCTCTGTGTGGACGTTTGTCAGATGATGGAACCATCAGAATATCGTATCTGACATTTTTACACGCTCAGTTATAATGATGTTGTCATATACCTGTACTTGTAATGAAGGCATATGTATACTCGTTATGAAGTTATGGCTACACTTGTCTATGTATTTGATCATTACAATACACCTCCCTTGATGTTTTTTAACTGACCACAGTCAGCATTCTGCTTAACTCAGACACGTCTTAGCTGATATAATTGAGTGCATGTCTGGATAAGACTCGAGGGTATGCAGACCGCCGCCATGTAGCGGGAATATTGTTGAATGCAGCGTAAAAATAAGCTCATGATAAATGCACTCCGATAACAGTTGGCAAATATGGGAAAACACATTGGCGAACAACAATTTAGATTTTACTAAATTTGCCGTTTGCTCCTCTAAACTCAGGAACATACTTGCATTTTGTTCGTCAGTTTTACAATGATGTTTCATAGACCGACAGCTGCGTGTGAATATTTATGTATATTCATATTTATATTTATATTTATGAATTGCACCTCGACCAATGAGGCCCGTATGACATTTGACCTACTCACTGTGGCTCCAACCGTGTTACTTGCAGATTACAGAGGTTGTTTGGTGAGCCAAGTGGTTACAGCGTTCACTTGTCACACCGAGACCCCGGGTTCGATTCCGCAAATGGCTACAATATCTGATGCTAATTTCTGGTGTCCACTGAAGGAATGTTGCTAAACGCACCGTAAGACTAAACACATTCACTCACTCGAGGCTTGTTATTTCATGTGGAAAGTACAAACTGTTAACACATACATTTGTTTTATGCGTTACCTTAAGTCCTTAGAACGCCCACTCCGCGGATG
Source organism: Haliotis asinina (assembly GCF_037392515.1). Lineage (NCBI taxonomy): Eukaryota > Metazoa > Mollusca > Gastropoda > Lepetellida > Haliotidae > Haliotis > Haliotis asinina. The sequence goes on along the minus strand of NC_090283.1, from coordinate 48,096,410 downwards.
TAGATATTCTACTTTGATAAGCTCAATACCAGTTGTGGGATAGCAGAATGGATACAATGATCGCTCGAAAAGCTGACGAATTGGGTTCAATTCCCCACATGGGTACAATGTGTGTACTTCTAGAATTACTGAAACAGGCGAAGGCAGTGCAACAGAAGCTTCCATTCAAAAGTGATGTTTATATTTCTGCCCTTCATGCAACAAAGTTTAAATTGTAAACGTCCTCCGAAAATACCTGTACATGACAAAAGATATGAATGAGGGGATAGAAAACATAACATCCGTAAATGAACAGTTTTATTTATCATAAATAACGTTTTCAGTGAAAAAAAACCATATTTGTTTAGAAAACGTAGATCAGGCAGCCAACACCTTTACATTACACTTCAGTTATCACTTGCCAGTTGTAAACTGGGTTTTCAACCCCATGCGGTTGTGTTGGAAGAGATCAATCATTCTAAAGCTAAATCCCCTGAGATTCTTGTTGGTTCTGGGAACTACAGTCTGGCAGTGGGTCCACAAGTGCCAACACGATTTGAAAGAGGAGTTCTATACACAGATACATAATGCCATCATGTAATCAAAACAAGACTTGTCAATGCATTGATACATCAATACGATAACAAATGGGGAGTGTGCGGTATGTGTGTGTATGTATACTTTTCAAAATCATCTGACGAGTACGAGTGTCATAATTAAGATGAAAACTACACGCAAACTATTAAGTAGTGCAACATTATCTACCTTTCATTAGAAACACGAACAAATATAAGGAAGAATTACATTGCAGCCCTTAAACCAGTGGTGCATGTCTTCCGAGTAAATACGGCTGTGGCTGAATACGTTCAACTTGGTTTCAACGCCTCTTTAAATATTCGTTTTATATCACAGTCAGTGTAAGTACACATGCGGGTACTATTATTCGTTGGACTTTATTAGAATTTGATGTGGGTGGAAGGAAGTCATGGAGGACTCTGATGGTTACTGCTTTAGTGAAATCAGAGTTGGAATTGTTCAGCAACCGTGCTTGTCGTAAAAAAGTGATCAGATGGTTTGATGACTTGTTGATGATTGTATCCGAGTCGCTTGGGTCATTGTCAATACCCTTGCGTGTACAACAGCATATCTAAACAAAGCACGTGTAGACAAGAATACTGTTCATTTGTAGAGATTAGTCTTCCTTTTCCCAGTCCTTTCCCACTCTGTCGTGCCACACGTAGATAGACAACACAAGTGAAGGCGCGGCAATCAGCCAGAAAACAATCTCCGCAGTATGGAAAACATGCTGGCATTACAAGCTCAGCTGGATTTTAAAAAAAACCCACAAAAACAACTCGTAGATAAAATAAATCGAATCTACCAAGAAGACTTTTGTTTAGTCCTTATGACCACGGGGAGTACTTACCGTCTATCTACCATCTGTGTTCATACACACATTTAAACGCCCGGCTGCCCTGTACCTCCCTCCCACTGCAGGTGTAGTGGTGTAAATGTGAAGTTCAAGCCCATCCTCTGTTAGGATTCGACTGTTCATTGCTGTTCCTCTCTCTCATTGTTAGAGCTCACTGGTTTACTCTTTGGACTCACACGTTCATTGTTTGAACTCTCACGTTCACTGTCAGAACACACACGTTTACTATCAGAACTCACTGTCTCATTGTTAGAACTCACTCGTTGACTGTCAGAACTCACTTGTTGTCAGAACTCAGAAGTCAACTCTCAGGGCACATCTACAAAGTGAAGTTACGATGTAATATTACACAGCATATGCACATTAGAAGCGGTTTCTATTTCAATGATACATTAAATTACATCTATTACTACAAACATATGCATAAACATAGGTAAGCAATATGAACATAAAGAAGTTTACCATTTGTAAGCGGATGACTCCCATTACTATAACACAGATAGATCCAATATACGATAAACGCTATGCTCCAAAGAAAGGAAGCACAGCGTCATAATATCCGCATTTTGGTATTCTCTGGAAATAATAGAAAACCGTCATAATCTATCTATTAAATGCCAATTAAGTCATATTTGTTTCAGTTAAACTGTGAGAACTGACCAGATGCCATTGGTTGTTCACAGGACCAGGCGTTGCCATGGGATGCGCCTTTATCTTCAGTTCGTAGTTTCTCGTTTAATTCCGCAATCAACAATATTTCAGCTATTTGTAGGCGGTCTGAACATAATCGAGTCTTGAGCATTGGCGCTTTCTTTTGCATAATAGCGCTCCAGATATCCATCTTGTTCCCACAGCAACCATTGTGACTAAACAACCACTTGATCTTGAACAGTGAATGTAGCAAGTGCAAAATAAATTCTAACCGTTTTTGCGTAATCGTTGTCACAGAACATCGCAGAAAGAATCAGAGAGTCTTTGGTAGTAAGGGTTCATGAAACATGTTTCGATACGCCTTTCATGAGATTTTCTCTGCAACAGGGGTGTTTGGAATGAATTTCTTTTGAAAAAGAACTAACACATTTTAAGGTAATTTTACTGCATGTTACCTGTGCCATTTCCAGACTAAAGGGAATAGTGCCTGTTTGATAATAAATTGTCTGTTTTGTGTGCGATTCACCCCTTGATTCGGACACGACAGTGCGTGCCTTAACATATACCGAGAATAAAACTTTAAGCGCCAGACTATTTCAAACTGAGATGTGAAGATGTGGAAATGTTAGTCTGAACTAAATGGGAAGACCAATCCTTATTTAGAGAAGGTTCATCTGGTAACTGATTCAGGAATGTCATAATCATTCGTATTTAGAATTATAGGAAATATTCTTACAGATATGATGAAACTGCTTTTAAAGCAAAATAACTATTCCTGTTGTGTTTATACAAGACTATTAAATTTAGGTTTCACTTGTTAAAAGGGACAATCATGTGACCATATAACAGTCATTTCTGATTTTCACTTTTCAAAAGAAGGTGATCTTTTTTCCAAAAGCACATGCATCCTGTTGAATGTGAAAGATAGTTTCCTTTATGGCTTCGTTTTTAAACTAATATTATCAAACCGAATCATGATAGCTCTTTTTTCTGAAATATTTCCTATGTGCCAACCTATATTTTTGCAAAATGTACTGGGCGGCGCTTAAATTCATATTCACGGTATATATTTTAATGCTAAAGCGATTTAACCATTTTAAACGAACGTTTCTTTTCCTTCAAATGGTTCATCGCAATAAAGCAGTATGAAAACATACCAGGTTGTCGGATCTTTTTTAATCCATAGGGGAAGCACGTCCAGACGAGTGGGGTGACGATGAAGGGGATCTATACAAATAGAATGCTGGTGAGAAACAGGTGGAAGCTGAATATCCCTGCAACATAACAAACATATGGTATGTGGTGGGCATGGCATGAGATGCCTTAAGCCAATAACATTTTCGTCACCGTGTAAGCCATTGAAGCGAGCAGATGCACCAATTATTTATACAGGAGGGCAAAAATACTTCGTTTTCTATGATTGTTGTTTTCGATCACTGAAGATAGAATTTACAGGGCCGGCTCCTATTCTCGCGCTAAACACATTTTCTGCCGTGATCGCCGATGCGTGATACTTAGCGGTTGTTTACATCATTGATCGGTAAGTGGACCAAGTCTGTGAATTATTAGAATTTTGCAATGTAACGAATATTCGTGAGTTTTAACCAACTTGGAAAAATCGTAACTTTTCCCACCCTTTCATCAAGTGAATGCGTGGCTACATTTAGACAGTTCTCTCTTCAAGCTCACCGAACAGTCCATGCCAGTGAGTGCTCTTCAGGTTTACATGGAGGAACAACACGTTCGTGATGGTAGTTATTTTTCTGTACCTAAATGGGAGGGAGTATACGGTCGTACGTTGGCAGCGAGACCTTACGTTGCTCAGTACCGGTAACAAACGTTTCATAACTTTTGGAATAGTCTCGTGGTTGTCAGTTGACAGTAAGAAACCGATAATCCTTGCAGGAATAACAAAGTTCATCTATCCATCCTCAAACTAGTCAGCAATTACAACTGTCTACCATAGTGACAGCCAAGCAGTATTAAATATTTGATCCTATCTGATAAAGTCATATTTCACGGTCGCGCAATTTGGACAGAACTGGTCATTGTCAGCAGAAATCTTGTACATGGAATTAGCTTGGCCCCGCCACGCATATCGAGGCGCGCGCAAATGGAGATGGGAACAAGGTCAGTACCGGAAGTAGCCCCTCGCGAGACTTACAGATCCTGTCATACATTTGTTCTGCACAAATTAAATAAGGTAAAGATATTATAGGTAACTTTATAAGATGAATACCTTCATTTGGCAGCAAGATAGAACGTATATTGTACGAATATATTTTGAAATATTGTGATGTAAATTTTCCTGTGGGTTAAGAATGACAGGACAGAGAAGTAAAGCGGTTCAAATCTTCAAGGGATCATAAGATGAACTAAAAATCTCTTTGGGACACAATTACAGAGAAGCAAGGAGGATCTGCGGATAGCAAGGGAATGTGTAAGAAGCCGTCTGTCTTGTTTCTTGCGTTTGCTCAAATAATGTGCATATAATATGTATAAAACAACTAGATGTACTGTATTGTACTGTGTATTTGCATCATACAAAATATCATTGTAAAAGTACTAGTATACCCTGTTTTTTTAACAATCGTTAGAAATACAATTCCATTCGACACATATGGATGATTAATGCAAATGGTGACTTCGCTGAACAAACCTTTCATTCACTATTGGAATATTAGTCATTTTCAGTTTGCTAAACTAATGAATAAAATAATCAGTGCGTATGCAAAATGAAATGGTGTATTTAAAATAAAAACATTTCGCGGTACTTCCCATATATCCACGAATCCACCTTACCCGAGTGGATATTATAATCCCGATATCAGGGCCCCATTTCTCGAAACAAACCTTTTTTAATCAAATTTGAAACTGAGTTTGACAAAATGAAACAGCTGAATTTTAACTAAACTGTATCTTTAAAATAAAAAGCCCATAAAATGTAATTAATCTATCCACCCAACTCAAGTTATCGACTGTGTTTGAGTTTAATATTGATTTGAGTTCATTTGTTTCGAGAAATCGGGAGCAAGTACAACCGAAAAGAGGAAGTATAAGTACTGGAATTCAGTTTCTGGTGAAAAAGGGGATATTTAAAAAGCCAGTATCTCGATGGTTTCTTCTCATTCCAAACACTTCACACTGTATCTCGGTGGCGTCACTACAATTCACTCTGATGGTAGCATTGATGATATTATCATCAGTCTTGTAAAAATTCTCAACATTAACAGCTGAGTCCGGGGCAAGTGAGAGGGTCCCGTTTTTACCCATGTAAACTATCTGAGATCCTTTGTACAGAATACTTCTGCTATACACTTGGAAGAATTGTTTCTCGATACTGCTGCCATTGCACGTGACAGTCGCAACGATGGTGGCTGCGTTACTGGCTTTTAAAACTGCAACGTAACATGTGAATATTAAAGCAAGCATACATATTTAGTACGACACTATCCCTTGAAGATCTGGGTTAGAATGGATCTTTAGCAACTAGGAACAGCTGGAATATTGCTGAGTGAGGTGATAAACAACGAACAAACAAAACTGATAACACAAATATAAACTCGTTTCCCCGTTTCATGCCAACGTGTTATTTCTATGAAGACGGTATGTAATTCATGAAGTCTCCACCAATCAATCTGACCCAAGTGTGTACGATAACATGCATAAACCAGATATACATGTACGTGTCTTACCACCCGATATCGCCTCTTGCGACAAGCATGGGTCACTGAATAGTAATCCCAACCCGTATCTTGAAAACATGTAGCTACAGATTTCATTTTTCATTTGAAGTCAGATAAGTTAGTTTAACTGTGTACTGTTTCGGTTTCATCGTGTCGAGGCGGTGGAGTAGCCTAGTTGTTAAAGTTTTCACGCCCAAGATCCAGGTTCGATGTCCCACACGGGTAAAATATTAGAAGCGCATGTCTTGTGTTCCCCGCTGTGACGTTGTTGGAATGCTGCTGAAAGCATCGTACAAGGATACCCACTCACGCCTTCATCGTGTCATGGCACCCGTGGCGAGCCACCTCCTCGTGGTGGGTGCTGGGTGACGTTAAGAGCTCGCTTACCCCCGTGTGGACCCGGGTCAGCAAGGTCCATAGCACCCCATTGTTGGTCGCAACGGGCGGCCGAAATGGGCAACCTGTTTGCCGTGGGTTGCGTCCCGTGTCGGTGGAGGACGGGATCCTGGTGCTGGAGAGCAACTGGACCTTTAACCATGTTCTGTTTGCCTAACACACCACTTCGGCCCTTACTTCACCTTGACGGGTGGTTGAATGGGCCCGATTCAACCAATCGGCTGGTCATGCCAAGCCCTGTGCATGGATTATATATATGTCATTGCACAAATTTTATTTGGACTTTTAATTTCGGTCTTGGCTGAATTATTCATCGACTTTTCTGGTTTTGGAGTGTATTTTTAGGTTCAAAATTTTTCCTAGAGTCCTATGCCCAGAAGGCGGTGGCTCATGGGCCAGTCTGGTGGATTAATTATTTATAATTCTTCTACTGGAGTATATCATCCGGGTATCCTTGGTGCAGCAAGCTGGAGGCCCGCTTGCTTTGGCATTGTCCTTGTGATACTCCGTGGTGAGTGAGGAGCTCGGATGATGAACCACATTACACTAACCATGGCGTATGAAACCCCAACCAAACACACAAAACGTCCACTTGATATTGACCCTATTGATACTGACCATAGACCGTCTGCATCGATTGAGTATTGGCCGCGTTTCGTTGTGACTGAGACTTCTGACAAGACACCGTTAAAGTTGAACCCCTTTGCTGTATCCAAGGGTATTCAAGGTATTGCTGGGGATGTGAAGAACATAAGACGTTTACGTTCGGGTGCCCTGCTAGTTGAGTGCGGGAAAAAGCAACAAGCAACCAACTTGATGAACATGACATCTTTCGTGGGCATTTCGGTCACGGTCTCTGCTCACAAGACCTTAAACACTAGTAAAGGTATCTCCAGAGATCGTGATCGATTGTTTGCTGATATGTCCGAAATTCACTGAGCATCAGAAATGAAAGATCAAGGTGTGCTGTGTGTCAAGCGCTTTTCAACCCGAAAAAACAATGAAACGTTCCAAACAAATACATATCTGTTTACTTTCTCATGTCCAAATGCTCCTAAATCAGTGAAGGCAGGCTATTGTAACATACAAGTTGACACCTACATCCCCAACCCACTCAGGTGTTTTAAATGCCAGAAATATGGACACAGTGTAAATACTTGCACATTGTCTGTTGTGTGTGCTCACTGTGGTGAGGAAACACACAGAACAGAAGATTGTGACAGTGATTTAAAAAATGCACCAACTGCTCAGGCAACCATTCCTCATTTTCTAAACAGTGTCCTATTTGGAAAGAGCAAATGGAGATAAACAGAATAAAGTTTTCTCAAAATATCTCCTTTTCCGATGCCAAAAAAGAAGGTAAAGAGGTCTGATCTTCCAGAAAGTTATGCTACAGTAGCAAAACCATCATCAGAGTCTACCTCTAAAACTCTAAAATAACAAAATCTTCCACAGGCTGCCAGACTACCTTGACTTGGGTAAATTGCGATTCTCCACAGCTTTTGTACCCTGATATGTCATCTCAGACTAAGGAATCACTTCCTAGTACCTCAAAGTCGTCTTCTGATCACAAATCATCATCATCTCAGTCACACTCAAAGTCTCAATCGACAGCTGATAGTCAACAAATTGTGAAAAGTAAACCTAAGCCTGATGCTTCAAAACAAAAAAAGTGGCAGAGCTCCTAAAGGATCACAAAATAAAATTCAACTGTTCAATCAATATGGGTCTCTTGAAGACATGGACGTTTCTGAAAACGTCCATTCTAGGGCACATAGCTTGTCGCCCTCCAAAAGAGTGCGGGGTACATCCCCAATAAATCCGCCCAAATGATTCCAATAATATTGCACAGTGGAACTGCAGAGGATTGAGGACTAATTTACATGAATTACAGCTATTAGTCCAAGATTTTATACCTTCAGCGTTATGTCGCCAGGAGACATATTTAAAACAAACAGATACATTTTAATACATATCATTGTTTTTCACCTCCGGGTGATAGGGTCATTGGCAGATCATCCATTCTAGTCAGACAAAATGTTATTCAAAGCCCTGTTCCACTTATTACTAATATGCAGGCTGTTGCAGTGAGAATTACTTTACATGTAGCGTTTATGCTATGCTCTCTCTATATTTCGCCGTCTTCGATGTTTGCCAAAACCGATTTTCAAGCTCTATATGACCAACTCCCGAAGCCCTGTATTATAATGGGAGATTTAAATGTAACTACAAATACTAAAGGTAAATTGTTGGAGGACTTTTGTTCTGACAATGATTTATGTATTTAATGCTCTCCATTGGTCACTAACAAATTCAGAACTACTAAATGAATTCGAATGGTCAGTCCACGATGACCACTGTGGAAGTGACCATTTTCCTACTATATTAAAAGCTGTAACTCCATCTGATGTTCCTCCATCATCAAGGCGGAATTTTAAAAAGGCTAACTGGGCTTTATATGAAACACTGTGTGCTGAAAAGCTTAAACCTGAACGTTTTATTGACGCCCCTGATGCTATTAAGTGTTTTTCTGATGAACTGAACTCCATAGCTGATGAGTGTATACCACATTCCTCTGCAGTTCCACATATTCGAAAACTGTGGTTCAACGATGACTGCAAACAAGTTAGGAAAGCATGGAAAAAAGCAGAACATTTCCGTCGCCATCCTATGGTGCATAATTTAAATAAATTTAAAATTCTAAATGCTAAAGCACGGTGTACATTTAAACAGAACAAACGCCAATCTTAGCAAAATTAAGTATCTAAAATAAATTCTCGGACACCCGTGTCCAAGGTATAGAACATGGTCCAGAACATTAAAGGTAAAGGTACTAAATCTACTGTCCATCATCTTAAACATGGAGATCAACTACTTACTGATAAATCAGATATTGCGAATAAACTGGGCGAAACTCTCGCTAAACATTCTTCCTCTTCTAATTACACACCTAAATTTCAGCAATATCAAAAACAACACTAAAAAACTATTAATTTCAATTCTGATAATGGGGAAGATTATAATTAAACGTTTTCTATTCATGAACTCCATACTGTTCTTGATCAGGCTCATGACACTGCTACAGGAGCTGATAACAAACATTATCAACTCCTGAAGCCTGTTTAGAGACGCCCTTGTATATATTTGATGATATTTGGACTTTCGGGAAATTTCCTTCTTCATGGCATGACGCTATAGTAGTCTGATTTCATTAACAAGCGGTCTTTGCAAGAACAGGAACGCATGATAAATAATCGATTTGTTTGGTACTTGGAAACAAATAACCTCATAACAGATATACAATGTGGTTTCCGTAAAAACAGAAGTACTGTCAACTACCGAGTGCGACTGGAATCATTTGTGAAAAATACACTAATTCATAAACAACGTGCTGTGTCTATCTTTTTTTATCTCGAAAAAGCATATGAGCCAACCTGGAAATATGGCATTTTGAGAGATTTACATGATTTCGGTTTGCGAGGTCGTTTGCCTGAATTTATAATAAACTTTTTAAATAACAGACAATTTCATGTCCGCGTGTGTTCTACCCTGTCTGATCATTACAATCAGGATCAGCGTGTTCCACAAGGCCGCATTTTGTCTGTAGCACTTTTTAGTATGAAGATAAATAGATTGTCAAACGTTTTAAACGATTCAGTTGATTAATCGTTATTTGTGGATGATTTTAATATTTCTTGTCATGGTAAAAATATGCATACTATCGAATGGCAACTGCAGCTGTGCTTAAATAAAATAAATAAATGGTGTCTTGAAAACGGCTTTAAATTTTCTAAATCCAAAACTAATTGTATACACCTTTGTCGAAAATATAAACCGCATAAAGATCCTGAACTGTTTCTAAATGGATCTCCCATGAAGGTTGTAAAGGAGGCCAAGTTCTTGGGAATAATTTTTGACTCACATTTAACGTTTCTACCACATATCAAATCCCTCAAAACTAAATGCCTGAAGGCACTTGACTTGTTGAAAGTCGTTTCAAATTCTAATTGGCTAGGGGATCAAGCTACCCTCCTGCAGCTTTATCGATCACTGGTCCGATCAAAACTTGGTTATGGCTTCATTGTATTTGGTGGAGCCTGTAAAAAAAGCCCAAAACTTTTAGATTCTGTTCACCACCAAGGTCTAAGACTTTGTCTTGGCTCCTTTCGAACTTCACCCGTTGACAGCCTGTACGTTGAGGCTGATGAGCCATCTCTTGAGAAAATTATATTCAAGTCAAACCCTGCATATAACTGTGTTTTCAGTTCTCTGTATGAGGATTTATACAAAAAGAAATCTTCTCTTGTTCCGCCTCTTGGTTTAAAAATGAAACCGTTTCTTTCTTCAGCCGGCATTGAGCTGGAATATGTAGCTCCTTCCCGTCTCCTCCTTGGCAGATGGTTAGGCCCCAAGTGCACCTAACATTAACTACATTTTAAAATTCAGAAACTAATGAATTACAATACAAACAAGAATATAATCAATTAAAACATAAATATAGCAATTATAAACGCTTATTTATAGATGGGTCCAAGGACGTTGGCGCAGTGGCACTTCTTATTCCATACTCAGATTGTAAAGCTACAATAAGATCTTATAACCGTGATCTGATGCAGAAGAAGTGGGATACCCAGGTAGGTATAAATAAATTACATGCAATAGAACCTTATATCGGTTACACTTACTTGGGTTGTCAGTCCAGATTTGAGTAGGTCATTATGCGACGATGTCGCATTGGCCATACGTGGTATACTCACGAATATTTATTAAAAGGTGAAGATTCTCCGTTTTGTATCCTTTGTGATGAAAGAATCACAGTCAAGCATGTGATAAAGTTTTTAACTCACGAACTGAAGGATCTTTTTAATAATGTTAGCTCTAATTTAATTATTGCACTTTTAAAAGACTTAGATTTGCTAAATGAATTGTAAATAGATAAATATTTTATTCTTGGAAGTTTGAATTGGTAACTTAGTGTGTTAGTGGCTGTATCCTCGAGGGGGGTTAAAACACTGTAAAATTATTATCCTCCTGTAAGTCCCAAAACATTTAAAGTACATCAAAACGTCCCACTGTTTCTATTCGTAGAATACCTGTCTATTTAATATATGGCTAGATTTCCTGAATTGCTAACGGCTGAAGGGATGATGTAAACCCAGCTAGGGTCCATGGAGGAAGCAAATGTACTGTAAGTCCCCATGGTCCCTAGTATGGTGATCTACCTTCTGTCGTTGGGTGATATATAGCCCGTGTTTTATATTGTGTTGTCCAAATAGTAATATTAGTTTTAACTTTCCACACTAGTTTTACATTGTAACTGTGATATTCTAGCTGTTTTACCGTCCTTTGCTGACAGGTTTATTTATGAAATACATATCATCCATTTCCGTCTTAAATGTTCTCGTCACGATATGGCTGAAATATTGCTGATGTGACGTTAAATATTAACTAACTCACTCACTCATTGTGTCACCTTGAGGAAAGTCAAGGGTGTAGATAAGAGGTGTCTCATAAACCGCGGTGAATAATTGGGGCGAGCATGTGACGGAACCGTGATCATCGTGTGCTGATACAACTATCGAATCAATTACAGGTCTACCTGAGTAGGTACCTTTAGGTGGGAGACATTCACCAATAAATTATGCAGATTTTGCAAAGAGCAGTCACACGGATGAAATGGATGATTGGCAGTATTCGCAGTCTCAGCTGACGACATATCATCATACTCACAAGCATACATAGGGGCATAAAGGATATTGATCACTTAATTTCTGGTCCATTATCGACTATTTCCAGGCCGCGGTCAGATGGCTGAGTGTTGAAGTAAATAAATAGGGAAACCCAGTCCTTCTCACATTATCATAATTGGAGGTTACTACGTGTCTATGAACGACGACTACTTGATATACTCGGGTGTAAAGTGTTAGTCCGTACTGATCCATCCATCCATCATTCCTTCCTTCCTTCCTTCAATCCACCATGCACACATACATACATACATACACACACACATACACACACACATACATACATACACACACACACACGCACGCATGCATGCATGCATGCATACATACATACATACATACATACATACATACATACATACATACATACATACATACATACATACATACATACATCAAATGTTTCGACACAAACAGGTTTCCCAGATCAAAAACATGCATTGTATTTTCTCAAAGCATTTTCCCTAGAACTGTCCTTTATAAATGTCTCTCTTTTAAGATTCGGATTTTCCTTGCAATATTTTCTGGAGAAAAGAATCTGTGTTCCCAGTATGTTTCTCTCGAGGCGTGACGTGGACTGTAATTCATGCTGTGTCGTAAAAACGGAAGTTCCTTCGATCATAGCAAGAGGGGATTTGGGGGAACTTCACCTAGTATTCTCCCAGGATAATCACAACCGTCAACCTTCTTCAGGGTCAGTTGTGAAACAGTATGTTATTGCAACAGATCGTCTTCAGTAACACGTTAGTTTCGCTTTCAACGAAAGAAAAAAACGCGACAGAGACTGGTGTCCGGTACGAGGATCCATACATTGTCAGTCGCTGTTTACTATGAGCAGTTGTACAATGAGCTATGTTGTGAGCTATGTTGTGAAACATGGGCCAGATTCTCTTTCTGCTGTGTTCACTCCTCATATCAGTAACCTGTAAGTATGTTTTACAGCACTGGTTAGTGTGCTTGTTCATATTTTCGTTAAGAGTTTCATGTAACATATATTGTGTTTATTGACTACATTTCTGAGGACAACATGACCTATTTTTGGTTTGAATACTTGGCGGTGGATCGATTGTGAATGTAACCTCTTATCAGTAAATGCGGGGATGATGTCACGCTGTCCTACCAGTTTTGTATACCATACATGTTGTTTGTATTGGAGTCACGTGATTGTGGTTATACAGCGCTTGAACTGTTCTGTTGCAACGTACATGGTAGACAAGTCGATAATGCCCTAAATGTTGTCGCCATTCACCCGTACTGACTTGCCTCCTTCGGGTCTAATGGGTACCTGTGATAATGGGTTGGAATCACGATTCGCCACCATCTCGTTATTAGATTTGTCAGTGTCATTGCATGTTTCCCCTCTCTGAGATCTGGCACCTTACATACATACATGCATACAGATATACATTCATGCAAGCACACACACACACACACACACACACACACACACACACACACACACACACACATATTGATGTTTAGAGATACTGGTCAATGAAATATAAATGGTTTGTCATTTCAGATTGTGCCATAGAGCTGTCGCTTGTCCCGAAGATCATAAGGCTCGGTAAGGACGCAAGACTAATTATCCGGTGTAAACTGAATTTGGTCTTGTCCAAAATTGACCCGGTGTATTCTATCATGATGAAAAGAAGAGGCCGTTTGCTTCTTGTTACATTTACAAACAGTTCTGATAATGTGTATGACAAAGGTTTGAAGGAAGCCACTGTAAGCTCATCTCTCACAACGCCGGAAGCCTACGTACAGCTCACGTTGCCGACAGTCACATGTGATGACAGGGGCGATTACTCCTGCAGTATGACCGTCAGACAAAATCACAGAAGCATGGAACTGGGTCCAGTTAAAGAATATCTGAAGATGACAGGTACACTGCACTATATTCCCCCCTCTGCATGTGTTTCACATTGAGTGAGTGAGTTGGTTTTACGCCGTTTTTAGCAATATTCATACAATATTAAGGTGGAGAACACGAAAAATGCACTTCAAATATTGTACCCGTTAGGAAATCGAACCCGGACCTTTGGCGTGACGTGCAAACGTTTTAACCACTTGGCTATTTCATCGCTCTGATTCATATGTCTGATTCTTGGAGGTTCACTACAACAAACACAAAAATACAAAAATGTCACTTTCGCTTATGAAATCTAAAACGGTTGATATGCTAGCATGTACTCGAGACGCAGACATTTAACGCTCTCTACCATAAGACAAGTAGGACATATATTTGGTCCTTTCGGCCGAGGACCTTCGGAATCTGGCATCTGTAAAATTTTATAAGACCTGGGTTACTGGAGCCTAATATATCCATGGTTATGACCAAGTTGTTGGTTGAATATCGCCACAGTTACAACATTTGGTGTCAGCAATCGGAACGGTACTAAATACACCATAGTATTTGACACCAAGTCCAAGTCCTTGGCTCGGACATTGTCCAACGAGCCACAGTTGTATCGGTGGGTGACAGCAGCTGGTATGGCAGGACAGATGGACATTGTCATCTGAAGACGAGAGGCACCATGAAGGTATTATGAAAATTTATTAATCTCAATGGTCGAGAATAAAGTCACAGTATTCCGTGAAAGTATCAATGATTAGCTGAACATTTGTTTCAGGTGAATCTTGTCGGTTCATCGACACATTCATCTACCCGAAGAAACCTTACAAAACCGGGGACTTGGTCAGAATAACTTGCTTCATCCTGGTTCAGTATGCATCCTCCGATTGGCATTGGTCCGTGGGAAATAATACAACGTTTTGCAAATCAGAAGAAGGGTGCGAGGCGGTTGCAGAGGGGGTGATGAACTGCTCAAGTCTTCTGGAGTATAGCGTCAACAGCAGTTCAGCCTTTACCTGCCAACTTGGAAATGTCTCCAAAACCGTCATGATTGATGTTGAGGATAATGCCGCAGAAGGTACGCTTTGTAGAACAGATGTTGAAATGTAGGTGAATTGTATGTATGTAACAAGACAAAACATCCTCACAAAGAATCAAACAACAATTCGTGTTTTTATACATCTGTAAATTAACTCTAAACTCTCCCATTAAATATGTTTATACATTTCAAATGTCGTACACATTTCATTACAGGCAGAGATTCAGCGCTGTGGAAATCTCATGACGTGAAACCGATAACAATGCTCCACTCCACACAAGGTGAGCATCAGGATTTATCACAATGTTGCAAATGTCCCTGTTAATTAACTCATTCATTTATGTATGAAATAATCATTTAGACAAAATATTATAGACTTGAACTTCTCTATTTTGAGGAGCCCAGGGTGGTGTCGTTTCTATGTAACGTTTTGGAGAACAGTGTCCTTGAGGTGAATAGTAATTAGGAGACGGATAGCTGTAGTAATACATGTGAAACAATAACAGTAATAAGACAAGAAGGGGATCCAGTAGTTAATTGACGCAGATTTGTGTGTGGGCGTTTACTTTATAGCTTCTACATGTCGTATAACGATTTTATGACATTTTTCTTCACTTCATCAATACAAAGTTTACGTGTCCTTGTCATTGTTCAGGTAGTATCTGCAATTTATGATTTTTATGGGTTATCTTACATGTGTGGGTTATCTTATTACGTATTAAAACTTTGACCTGTTATATTCAGGTGATCACGCCAAACACATCAGTTATACGACGTTCATGCTCGCGGGACTCTGCTCTGTGATGATGATAGCAACTGTACTTCTAACGCTGAAAGCCAGGAGTATGTATTTAACTGAAAATGTTTTTACCCATTTTTTCCCATTTCTATCTGTCTCTCTCCGTCTATGATATTCGAGTGGACAGCCCAAAATATCTAAAATTAAATTTTGTTATATATACATTGATTACATAAAAACAACACCGATTATTCTTAATTCATTCTTGAAAAAATATTATTCCTTGTTGTGTTTTGTTTCAATTTTTAAATAAGCATATACAAATTTTGTATTTGATAAGCAAAAGAGATCATTGTGTATTAAACATTTACAAAATTAGTATTTCGACATTACGTCTTCCTCGGACAAAAAGCTAATGATTAGTTTTCAAAACTGTCCTACCTTCACAGACAGGTAAAAGAAGACATATACTTAGCAGTAGTACTGACAATAATGTACCAGATCCCAGGGAGACCAGGGCCCAGATAATCGAAGCTCTCTTAGTGTTAATGTAAGGTTCGACAATCTAGGATCGTAATATCCAAGGCCTCTGAAAAACTTTCAGACCGTTTTATAGTCAAATTTTCACGGTTTGATGCATCAGGGACAAAATTGATGTCCGAGGCAATACCATATTTTAACTTTTACCATACGTTCCTGGTGTTTCTCATATGAACTATTGACTAGCCTTTGCATGTTTTGTAGTCGCAGAACAAGGTCACCTTTACTGAATCATAAATACCTCATCGTGATATAATCGGAACTGTGCAATAGTTAAATATGCAAAATCGTCAAAAGTCATACGTTTTTATTCATATGTGACCGTGGAGCAGTTTGGTAGCCTTCTGGTTAAAGCGTACGCTCCTCACACCGAAGACCCATGGTTCGATTCCCACATGGGTTCATTGTGTGAAGCCGCCGTCGTGTTAATGCTGGAATATTGCCACAAGCGGGGTAAAACCATACTGACTCATGTGGGACCGAACAGCATCTTATCATCAGGCAACAGTGATATCGACTCTTCTATATTTTGCTAGCACCAATGCCGTATGTGTCAAACTTGTGTGTATACTTTCACTTTCTAGACCTATACTAAGTGGTACAGAAACAATCTAATGTTTTCTTCCTTGTCATATAGGCCACAACAGACGCTGGTGCATTGCTGCGAGCCAGACCGCCAACGACGAGGAAGTACAGTTTTCGCACCGTCACAGTTCCCATCTTCATTTATTCACCAGTGAGGATTTTACAACAGATAGCTGTGAAAAAAGCCTTTTAACGTCTTCAAAAAAGGATGACATTTTATAACATTTTACACCTTCGTAACGTGACATTAACCTTCACCATTTATTCACCAAGAACGATTTTACAAAAGATAACTGTGAAAAAACCTTCACAAAAGCGTGACAACAATTTACACCTTTCATTTGTTTTGTTCCACAATAAAATCCCATCCAACCCTGTCTCGTGTTTTCACCAGCAGCCGTCAGGCTGGGCCTTTACCTATAACTCCCTACCTCGAGTGAGTGAGTGAGTGAGTTAATATTTATCGTCACATCGGCAATATCTCAGCCATATCGTGACGAGAACATTTAATACTGAAATGAAATATATATATCTATTATAAAACCTGTCAACAAGAGACAGTAAAACAACTAGAATATCACAGATGAGAATATAAAACTAGTAACTATACCTAAAACAATGTATCTATACAGGACAATACAAGATAAAAATGGGCTAGAGATTGCTAACAACTGAAGGTAGATCACCATACTAGGGACCATGGGGACTTACAGTACCTTTGCTACCTGCATGGACCCTAGCTGGATTTACATCATCCCCTCAGCTGGCAGCAATTTGGGAAACCTAGCCATGCAAATAAAAAGACACTTATGCTACGATTAAAAACATGAAAGTTTGAATTTACTTTGAATGTTTGTGGACTTACGTACCCTCTCAGGGGGACAATAGTTTTACAGTACTTCAACCCCCTTTGAGGATACAGCCACTAACAAGCACAGTTCTGAATTTAAACTTCCAATCATAAAATATTTATCTATTTACAATTCAGACAATAAATCTAATTCTTTTTAAAATGCAATGATTAAATGAGAGCTTGTGTTATTAAAACGATCCTTCAGAGTTCGTGAATTAAAATACTGATCCCTTGTGATGGAATACTCGACACAGTCAAGCAGAATATGCTTGACTGTGATTCTTCCATCACAAGGGATACAAAACGGAGGATCCTCACCTTTAAGCAAATATGTATGTGTATATCTTGTGTGGCCAATACGACATCGTCGCATGATGACCTCCTCAAATCTGGACTGACAACCCAAGTAGGTGTAACCAATATACGGTTTAATTTCATGTAATTTATTTATACCTACTTGAGTGTCCCACTTCTTCTGCATCAGATCACGGATATACGTTCTAATGCAAGCTTTGTAATCTGAATATGGAAGAAAAAGTGGTGTCACAGATTTGTTGAGTGCCGCCTTGGCAGCAAGATCGGCCATCACATTTCCAGAAATACCTACGTGACTGGGTAACCAACAAAAGACGATGTCGTATTGGCCAGTAGCAAGAGTATTATACAATTCAATAATTTCTATTAAAAGTGGATGTTTACAAGAGATATTTTTAATAGCCTGAAGGCAAGAAAGAGAGTCGGAATATATTATATATTGTTTACGTTTAGGGTGTCTTTGAACATATTTGAGAGCTGTTAATATGGCATTAGCTTCTGCTGTAAAAATAGAACTATTATCTGGTAATCGAGAAGATATTGTTCTGGATCCATTGACAGTGGCACAAGCAACTGCGCCAACGTCCTTGGACCCATCTGTAAATAAGGATTTATAATTGCTATATTTATGTTTCAGTTGATTATATTCTTGTTTATACTGTAATTCATTGGTTTCTGATTTTTTAAAAGTCGTTAATGTTAGGTCAACTTGTGGCCTAACCAACTGCCAAGGAGGAGAAGAAAGAAGACGGGAAGGAGCTATGTTTTCCAGCTCAATGCTGGCAGCAGAAATAAGTGGTTTTATTCTTAAACCAAGAGGTGGAACAAGAGAAGATTTCTTTTTGTATAAATCCTCATACAGGGGACTGAAAACACAGTTATATGCAGGGTTGGACTCATTTGAATATAGTTTTGTTACATACTGTAAAGCTAATTTGATACGTCGCTGCTCAAGAGATGGTTCGTCAGCCTCGACATACAGGCTGTCAACAGGTGAAGTTCTAAAGGAGCCAAGACAAAGTCTTAGACCTTGATGATGGACTGAATCTAATAGTTTTACGTTGCTTTTGCAGGCTCCACCATAGACAATGGAGCCATAATCGAGTTTCGAACGCACGAGAGATCGATATAGATGGAGAAGGGTAGCTTGATCCCCTCCCCATTTTGAAACCACTTTCAACAAGTCAAGTGCTTTCAGGCATTTAGTTTTAAGTGATTTAATATGTGGTAGAAACGTTAAGTGTGAGTCAAAAATGAGACCCAAGAACTTAGCTTCCTTCACAACTTTGATGGGAGTGCCATCCTTATGTGGCTTATATTTTCTGCAAAAATGTATACAATTAGTTTTGGATTTAGAAAATTTAAAGCCGTTTTCAAGACACCATTTATTTATTTTATTTAAACACAGCTGCAGTTGCCGTTCAATAGTATGCATGTTTTTACCACGACAGGAAATATTAAAATCATCCACAAATAACGATCCATCAATTGAATCGTTTAAAACTTTTGATAAACTATTTATCTTTATGCTAAAAAGTGTAACAGACAAAATACTGCCTTGTGGAACACCCTGATCCTGATTGTAATGATCAGACAGGGTAGAACCCACACGGACCTGGAATTGTCTGTTATTTAAAAACTTGGCTATAAATTCAGGCAAACGACCTCGCAAACCGAAGCCATGTAAATCTCGTAAAATGCCATATTTCCAAGTTGTGTCATATGCTTTTTCAAGATCAAAAAAGATAGACACAGCGTGCTGTTTGTTAATTAATGCGTTTTTTACAAATGATTCCAAACGAACTAAGTGATCGACTGTACTTCTGTTTTTCCGGAAACCACATTGTATATCTGTGATAAGGTTATTAGTTTCCAAGTACCAAAAAAGTCGATTATTTATCATGCGTTCCATGGTCTTGCAAACACAGCTTGTCAATGAAATCGGACGATAATTGGACGGATCCGTATGATCACGTCCAGGTTTAGGTATGGGTACCACTATTGCATCACGCCATGAAGAAGGAAATTTCCCGGAAGTCCAAATATCATCAAATATGTACAAGAGCGTCTCTAAACAGGATTCTGGTAAGTGCTTCAGAAGTTGATAATGTATGTTATCAGCTCCTGTAGCAGTGTCATGAGCTTGATCAAGAGCAGTATGGAGTTCATGAATCGAAAATGTTTCATTATAATCTTCCCCATTATCAGAATTGAAATTAATACTTTTCTTTTCTTGTTGTTTTTGATATTGCTGGAATTTAGGTAAATAGTTGGAAGAGGAAGAGTGTTTAGCAAGGGTTTCACCTAGTTTATTTGCAATATCAGATTTATCCGTAAGTAACTGATCTCCATGTTTAAGATGATGGACAGTAGATTTAGTACCTTTACCTTTAATTTTCTGCACCATGTTCCATACCTTGGACACGGGTGTCCGAGAATTTATTTTGGATACATAATTTTGCCAAGATTGGCGTTTGTTCTGTTTAAACGTACGCCGTGCTTTAGCATTTAGAATTTTAAATTTATTTAAATTTTGCACCATAGGATGGCGACGGAAATAATGTTCTGCTTTTTTCCATGCTTTCCTAGCTTGTTTGCACTCATCGTTGAACCATGGTTTTCTTATGTGTGGAACTACAGAGGACATTGGTATACACTCATCAGCTATGGAATTCAGTTCATCAGAGAAGTATTTAATAGCATCCGGAACGTCAATAAAAAGCCCAGGTTGAAGTTTTTCAGCACACAGTGTTTCATATAAAGCCCAGTTAGCCTTTTTAAAATTTCGCCTTGATGATGGAGGAACATCAGATGGAGTTACAGCTTTTAATACAGTAGGAAAATGGTCACTTCCACAGAGGTCATCGTGGACTGACCATTCGAATTCATTTAGTAGTTCTGAATTAGTGAGTGACAAGTCAAGAGCAGAATAGGTCCCTGTACCAGGGTGTAAATATGTGCTGGAACCATCATTATAAATACATAAATCATTGTCAAAATCCTCCAATAACTTACCTTTAGTGTTTGTAGCTACACTACCCCAGAGTGGGTTGTGTCCATTTAAATCTCCCATTATAATACAGGGCTTCGGGAGCTGGTCATATAGAGCTTGAAGATCAGGTTTAGTGAACGTCGAAGACGGCGAAATATAAAGAGAGCATAGCGTAAACGCTACATGTAAAGTAACTCTCACTGCAACATTCTGCATATTAGCTTTGAATAACGTTTTGTCTGACTAGAACGGATGATCCGCCAGTGGCCCTATCACCCGGAGGTGAAAAACAATGATATGCATTAAATTGACGAAGGTCAAATGTATCTGTTTGTTTTAAATATGTCTCTTGGAGACATATCGCTGAAGGTGTAAAATCTTGGACTAATAGCTGTAATTCATGTAAATTAGTCCTCAATCCTCTGCAGTTCCACTGTATAATATTATTAGAATAAACTATCTTTTGGGGGGATTTATTGGGGATCTACCCCGCACTCTTTTGGAGGGCGACAAGCTATGTGCCCTAGAATGGACGTTTTCAGAAATGTCCATGTCTTCAAGAGACCCGTATTTATTAAACAGTTGAATTTTGTTCTGTGACCCTTTAGGAGCTCTGCCACTTTGTTGTTTTGAAGCATCAGGCTTTGGCTTCGGTTTACTTTTCACAGTTTGTTGACTTTCAGCTGTCGATTGGGATTTTGAGTGTGACTGAGATGATGATTTGTGATCAGAAGAAGACTTTGAGGTACTAGGAAGTGATTCCTCAGTCTGAGATGATATGGCAGTGCACAAATGCTGTGGAGAATCACAATTTACCCAAGTCAAGGTAGTTTGGCAGCCTGTGGATGATTTTGTTATTTTAGGGGTAGACTCCAATGAAGTTTTTGCTACTGTAGCGTAACTTTCTGGAAGATCAGACCTCTTTACCATTTTTTTTGCCTCAGAAAAGGAGATATTTTGAGTAAACTTTATTCTGTTTATCTCCATTTGCTCTTTCGAAACAGGACACTGTTTTGAAAATGAGGAGTGGTCGCCTGAGCAGTTGGTGCATTTTTTGACGTTACTGTCACAATCTTCTGTTGTGTGTGTCTTTTCACTGCAGTGAGCACACACAACAGACAATGTGCAAGTATTGACACCGTGGCCGAACTTTTGGCATTTGAAACACCGAAGGGGATTCGGAATGTACTTTTCCACACTGATATTACAGTATCCAGCTTTAAGTGATGTTGGAGCAGTAGGTGATGAGAAAGAAAACAGATAGGTATTAGTTTGAATAGTAGTGTTGTTTTTACGGGCTGTGAAACGTTTGACATATAATACACCCTGATCTTTCATTTCGGAAGCGATATCAAGTTCAGACATGTCTGCCAGTAAGCGATCTCGATCACGTACGATTCCCTTGCTCGTGTTCAGTGTTTTGTGGGCCGTGACAGTAACCGGAGTGTCAACGAAAGTGTCAGTGTTCAAAAGGTTCGTTGACTGTTGCCTTTTGGCGCACTCGATCAACAGTGCACCAGAACGTAATTTTCTAATGTTCTTAACATCACCGGCAATGCCTTGAATACCTTTAGACACCGCAAAAGGGTTTAACTTTAAAGGTGCATTATCTCATTGACAATAAAACGTGGCCAGTAGTCAATGTGTTTAGACGTTCTGAGGTCATCAACAGGGTCATTTTCAAGAGGACGTTTACTCTTTTTAGTGGGGGTTTCGTAAGCCATGGTGAGTTATTTAGGTTTCATCATCCGAGCTCCCCACCCACCACGGAGTATCACAAGGACAATGCTAAAGCAAGCGGGCCTCCAGCCTGCAGCACCAAGGATACCCGGATGATATACTCCAGCAGAAGAATTATGAATAATTGATCCACCAGATTGGCCCATGAGCCATCGCCTTCTGGGCATACGACTCTAGGCAAAGTTTTGAACGTCAGAATTCAAATCAAACATGTTTATAAAAATAAAACCAAGACCAAAATTACATCAATTTCAAATTATACTTGTGCAATGATAAATATACATAGATTCCATGCACAGGGCTTGGCATGACCAGCCGATTGGTCGAACCGGGCCCATTCGACCACCCGTCTAGGCGAAGTCAGGGCCAAAGTGGTGTATTGAGCAACAGGAACACGGTTGCAAGCTCCTATTGCCCTCAACCACCAGGATCCCTTCCTCCGTCTACACAGGACTGCAACCCACGGCAAACGGGTTGGTGGACCAAATATCCCCCCGGGTCCACTACGGGGGTGTTGGCGAGCTCTTGGCGTGACCCAGCACCCACCACGAGGAGGTGGCTCGCCACGGGTGCCCCCTACCTCGAGCTCACTACAGTAAAGACAGTTGTAGTTGCTCGGAACTGTAGACTTACGATCCAGCAAATGCATGACCTCTGCTCACGGGAACGAATATGGTAAGACACAAAAGTACAAGAGTTCCGTTATTCCTTTCCAGGTTTCTTCTTCACAAGGTAGCTATTGCTATGTGAGTGAAATCATGGAAATACATAAAGGGACGCTTGCACTTTCACGACTTCCCTATGAGTATATGTTGTTCATTACCCACCCACCCCACCCCACCCCCTCTTTGTAGTGGTATATTACTTTGGGTGTGCATTGTGGTTAGCACTATATTTGTATGAAGCTTGAGTGTGTCTATACGAGCAGTGCATCAAATTGTAATTAATCTGTGTTACGGTTAAGAAAAGAGGTAATCGGGATACTGTATCGATGTTTAGAACTGACTATGGTTCTACATCGCTTTTAGCAGGATCATTGCAGGGGACGCAAGGCTAAAGATGTTGTATCCAGCTGGGGAATCGAACCCGGGTCTTCTGCGTAACGAGTGAGCGCTTCAATCACTAGGGTACCTACCGCCCCGTTTGGGTACGAGGGTTAACAAGGTGTTATCTGCTTGTCACGTAAAATGGCTCATGAGAGAGACCGATGTTTTGCTCAGAAACAAATGATACCTGGTGCAGAATGTTCACTGAACATCAGACAACAAAAGTGAGTGAGTGAGTGAGTTAATATTTAACGTCACATCGGCAATATCTCAGCCATATCGTGACGAGAACGTCTAATACTGAAGTGAAATATATGGATACTATAAAAACCTGTCAACGAGGGACAGTAAAACAACTAGAATATCACAAATATGATTAAAACTAGTGTTGAAAGTTAAAACTTATATCACTATTCGGACAATACAATATAAAATCAGGCTATAGATTGCCAACAACTGAAGGTAGATCACCATACTAGGGACCATGGGGACTTACAGTACCTTTGCTACCTGCATGGACCCTAGTTGGATTTACACAATCCCCCAGCTATAAGCAATTTAGTCATATCTAGCCAAAAATTAAAAATACACATATACTACGATTAAAAACAGTGGAAGTCTAAACGTACAGCTAATGTTTTGGGACTTACGTACCCTCTCAGGAGGACAATAATTTTACGGTACTTCAACCCCCTTTGAGGGTACAGCCACTAACAATTCTAGTTACTAATGTAAACTACCATGAATTAAAATACAGCTATCTACAGAACATAATAATCAAAATTCAAAGATGAAATCAATGTCTTTTAAAAATCCAAGAATTAAATGAGAACTTACGGTGTTAAAAAGATCCTTAATTGTTTTTACATTGAAATATTTATCCCTTATGATGGAGAATTCAACACAGTCAGGCAAGATATGCTTGACCGTGGTTCCCTCATCACAAGGGATGCAAAACGGAGGATCCTCACCTTTTAATAGGTATGAATGAGTATATCTAGTATGGCCAATACGACATCGCCGCATGATTACCTCTTCAAATCTGGACTGACAACCCAAGTGGACATAACAAATATAAGGTTTTATTGCATGTAATTTATTTATACCTACTTGGGTGTCCCACTTCGTCTGCATCAGATCACGGATGTAAGTTCTAATGCTAGATTTATAATCGCTGTATGGAATAAGAAGTGGTGTCACAGATTTGTTGAGTGCTGCCTTGGCAGCAAGATCGGCCATTGCGTTACGGGAAATGCCTACATGGCTTGGTAACCAACAGAAGACGATGTCGTATTGGCCAGTTGCAAGATCATTATACAATTCAATAATTTCTATTAAAAGTGGATGTTTGCAAGAAATATTTTTAATAGCCTGAAGGCAAGAAAGAGAATCGGAATAGATTATATATTGTTTACGTTTCGGGTGTCTTTGAATATATTTGAGAGCTGTTAATATGGCGTTAGCTTCTGCTGTAAAAATAGAACTATTATCTGGTAATCTAGAAGATATTGTTCTGGATCCAATGACAGTGGCACAAGCTACTGCGCCACCATCCTTGGACCCATCTGTAAATAAGGATTTATAATTGCTATATTTATGTTTTAATTGATTATATTCTTGCTTATATTGTAATTCATTAGTTTCTGATTTTTTAAATGATGTTAATGTTAGGTCAACTTGTGGCCTAACCAACTGCCAAGGAGGAGAAGAAAGAAGACGGGAAGGCGATATACTTTCCAGCTCAATACCGGCAGAAGAAAGAAATGGTTTAATTCTGTGCCCAAGAGGTGGAACAAGAGACGACTTTTTGTTATACAAATCCTCATAAAGGGGATTGAACACGCAGTTAGAGGCAGGGTTAGATTTATTAGAATATAATTTAGTAATGTATTGTAAAGACAATTTTATACGACGTTGAGTAAGAGATGGTTCATCGGCCTCAACGTAGAGACTATCAATAGGTGAAGTTCTGAAAGACCCCAGACAAAGTCTTAAGCCTTGATGGTGGACAGAATCAAGAAGTTTAAGGTTGCTGTTGCAGGCTCCACCATATACGATAGAGCATAATCGAGTTTCGAACGTACGAGTGATCGATACAGGTGTAAGAGGGTTGCTTGATCCCCTCCCCATTTTGAGTTGGAAACAACTTTCAACAAGTCAAGAGCCTTCAGGCATTTAGTTTTAAGGGACTTGATATGAGGCAGAAATGTTAAATGGAAGTCAAAGATTAGGCCCAAGAACTTGGCCTCCTTTACAACTTTGATGGGAGTGCCATCTAGAGATAGTTCAGGGTCCTTATGTGGTTTATATTTTCTGCAAAAATGTATACAATTAGTTTTGGATTTAGAAAATTTAAAGCCGTTTTCAAGACACCATTTATTTATTTTGTTTAAGCACAACTGCAGTTGCCGTTCAATAGTATGCATATTTTTACCACGACCAGAAATATTAAAATCATCCACAAATAACGATCCATCAATTGAATCGTTTAAAACCTTGGATAAACTGTTGATCTTAATACTAAATAATGTGACAGACAAAATGCTGCCTTGTGGAACGCCCTGATCCTGATTATAATGATCAGACAGGGTTGAACCTACTCGGATTTGAAATTGCCTGTCTTTTAAAAACTCTGATATAAAAAGAGGCAGACGGCCTCTCAACCCAAAGTCATGTAAATCCTTCAAAATACCACGCTGCCAGGTCGTATCATAAGCTTTTTCGAGATCAAAGAAATTCGATACTGCATGTTGTTTATTGACCATAGCATTTTTGACAAAGGATTCTAAACGTACCAAATGATCAATGGTACTTCGATTTTTTCTGAAACCACATTGAATATTTGTGATCAGGTTATTGGTTTCAAGATACCAAGTTAGTCTATTATTCACCATACGTTCCATGGTTTTACAGACACAGCTAGTTAGAGATATCGGTCTATAATTCGATGGATCTGTATGATCCCTGCCAGGTTTTGGGATTGGGACTACAATGGCATTACGCCAAGAAGGAGGAAATTCCCCCGACGTCCATATTTGATCAAATATATCTAAAAGAGTCATCAAGCATGGTTCCGGTAAGTGTTTCAGAAGCTGGTAATGGATATTATCATCACCAGTTGCAGTGTCATGAGCTTGCTCAAGAGCAGTATGTAGCTCATGTAATGAAAAGACTTCATTGTAGTCTTCACCGTTATTTGATTCGAAATTAAGTTTTGTCTTTTCCTGTTGTTTCTGATATCTCTGAAACTGAGGAACATAATTTGTCGATGATGAATTCTTGGCAAGCGTTTCGCCGATTTTATTTGCAATGTTAGACTTATCAGTAATTAAATTATCACCATCTTTGAGATGGTGCACGGCAGATTTGGAACCTTTGCCTTTAATTCTTTGAACCATATTCCATACTTTGGATATTGGTGTGCGTGAAGTAAGTTTGGAGACATAATTTCTCCAAGATTGTCGTTTGATTTGCTTGAAGGTACGACGCGTCTTTGCATTAAGTATCTTAAATTTATTTAAATTGTGGACAGTTGGATGACGGCGAAAATAATGTTCTGCCTTTTTCCTCGCTTTTCTGGCCTGTCTACAGTCTGCATTGAACCATGGTTTTCGTACATGTGGAGTCGTAGAGGACTTTGGTATACACTCATCAGCTATTCTATTTAAAATATCAGCAAAAGTCTGAATGGGATCAGTTATATCACTGAAATATTCAGGTCGCAGTTTTGATTCACACACAGTTTGATATAAAGACCAGTTAGCCTTCGAAAAGTTCCATCTTGTAAACGATGGAGAATCAGATGGAGTAATTTCTGAGAGGATAGTTGGGAAGTGGTCACTTCCACAAAGGTCATTATGAACAGTCCAATCAAATACATTGAGGAGGTTAGAATCTGCAAGAGACAGATCTAGAGAGGAATAGACAACAAAAGCCATTCATCACATACCAGATACTACATTCATTTAGAAAAGAAAAAAAGAAAAGGAAAATTGAACTAACATATTTATTCATTTCCATTTCAAGATAAGAAGCGAAGTAAGATCCAATACTTCGGTCTGAAGGTAACACAGAATGAAGAGGTCGAGAATGTTGCAGTATTGGGAACAGGTGTGAGTGAGTATGGTTTCATGCCGCTTTTAGCAATATTGCAGCAATATTACGGCGGGGCATACCAGAAATGGGATTCACACATTGTACCCATGTGGGGAATCAAACTCGGGCCTTCAGAGTGACGACTGGACTCTTTAACCACAAGGCTACCCCAATGCCCATGTGAACAGGAGTGCAACAAAATGTACTTTTACTCTTTGAAAACTGACAACGCAGAATTAAAACACAATCACCTCTAATTTTATAACTGACACTACTAATAATCTCCAACTTACCGACACACGTCCTACAATACAAAATAGAACTAAAACGTACACACGTTTTATATACTTTCTGGGACATTCGGCAGTTCAGGTTGATGACTGATTTTATGTATGTTAGTAGTGTGACGTAACGTACCAGGGGCTCGATTTTCGAAGCTCTCTTAACGCTATGAGAATCGTAAGTGACATACATTAACACTGACTGAAGACTATCTTAACGTTAAAAAGGGTTCGAAAATCTAGGCCGTTTTTCCCCTTTGTATTATTGCTGGACGAACAAGGTCTACTGTGGAAACCTGAACATGAGGGACGGGTGAAGGAGAGTTTTATACAGACAACTGCCCATAAATCGCTCATTATATTATATCAGAGAGTGAAACAGTGCGCGCTTTAAATCTATATACATATTTATGAAACTCTCCTCTGTATGATAGGGGGTAACATTCTGTTCAAAAATAATTTATTATAAGCTTGACCTATAGTATTGACCTAATAAAATCACTTTTAATCATAATGATATTAACAAAATCAAAGTGAACAATACAGTGAACAGAAGTTTAAAATCCTATTGTCCGTCAGTTGCTAATGCCGCCATGGGAAATAAACATCCTGCTTAGTTCAAGGCCAGAGGAAAATGTGCAGTGCCAATATGCAGAAACACACGGCTCAGATCGGTAATGTTCAGTCCAGGTAACTGTTTTCTGAGTTAAATATTCATGTAAAATCGCGTGTCATGCACTGCGCACTAATATCTCCCGTTGAAAGCAGATACTGTGAGTGATATTCAAATACTTATTGAATGAAATTCATGGGATCCATATAAATGAAGCAGATACGACACAGTACATGATAATAATGAAACATCGCATACTGATTTGTTTGTTGTTTGTTGTTGTTAACGCACACTGAACAATTTCAAGCTATATCCGGTCTATTTATATCTGAATCTCGACAAATGAATCCAGTGATTGACATCATGAGCACCGATCTACCAAAATGGGATACAATCATACGTTTCAAGCAATCCGCCATATCCGGTTTATCGTCTCTTTGGACAGGCAACCGGAGAGCAATACTAACCCGAATTTTCAATGATCAACAAAGTATTAAGACCCGCCCCAATATTCACTAGTTAAGTATTATGTGGATCATAATACAGACTAATAGATACTAAGATTACTGAAAATTGAGGTGGTGTTGAGTACATAAAGAACTATATATAGTCTACTCAATTTCCTCGTAGACAGGTTCAGTATGAAGTTTTTCGTTCTGTAACTCGCTGCTATCTGTGGGCCGCTCGGGATGAAGATAGGCCGCTTCATGGATGCCTAGGTCCTTGTGCGAGCGAACACTTGATATGTCACTGGCGTGAATGATGAGGACTTTACTTCCCGTTGTCTTGTGACTTTCGGTGAGATGTGGCACAGAAGTGTTGTTTGACTGTTGGCATTTACATTTGTGATCTGGAAATATAACACTAAATTCCGTTACAGACCATTGATGTTTCCTTGTACAGATGTCTGATGACGAGACGTCTTAAAACCGACATTTCAGTAAATTTGATATAGTAAGACCAGAAATTGTTGAGAACATGTTCAGCTGGACTTCTAGTATAAACAGCCTTGACCAGCTATCAAGTGCTTAGTTTCATTCAGGACAGACAACTCCGTTAATCCTTTTTCATTAGTTTGTGAAGAGTTATCCCCTTTGTTTACTTGCTAATAGACGACATTCTCAGTGATTCTCGGAATGGGACAGAATGGACCTCGACTTCCTAACTTCAGCAGCATGTTCTGCTGCTTTGATGCCTGCATCGGTGCCCATGGTGACTTGACAAAATACTAACTGTTTGCCTGCCTTTGTATCTGGAGTTATGTTCTGCTAATATTCACACTAAATACGCGAAGAATGAGTGACAAAATAAATAAATAATTACAACCTGTACATTCTCCATAATTTCAGGTCATACCATAGGTAAGTTCTGTTATTATATTTACTGTAAAGTAATATTACGTTCTACTTAAGTTTCATATACGATATAACATTAAATTGTTCCAGTTATGGAACACAATGGAACAAAATGAGGATCGCTTTCCACACAATTACCATTGTTTTTTGTATGTTGTCTAACGCCGCGTTCAGCAATATTCCAGCTATATGACAACACAAAAGCCAGGCTGGACCAGACAGTCCAGTTAATTGCATCACAGGCAACGGGAAGACATGTATCAAGCCAGCGAGCTTGACCACTCAAATCAGTGTAATCGTCTTTTGTACGACCAACCCGGGTTACCTCAAAACCCTGATCTTCACGAATGACAAACTTACCTGTTAAAAAGAGATGAAGCATAGTGAAAACCAGGATAACAGCAAACACCGACACAAGAACATATAGCACCGTCAGTCCAGTTCCTTGTCCGTCTGTTAAATGCAACACATAATGTAAGGTTTCATTGTAACACCATGTATTTGTCTCCAGAAGAAGTGAATTAAACATAAAGCGACAAAACGTTAGGTATAACAACCCTGACGTGCCATTCTGTAACTTACCTGACTGTGGGATGGTTGGTGAGGAAGTCAGGGCTTTGTTTGTGACTGTGACCTCTGTTGCGGCATTCTGTAACTTACCTGACTGTGGGATGGTTGGTGAGGAAGTCAGGGCTTTGTTTGTGACTGTGACCTCTGTTGCGCCATTCTGTAACTTACCTGACTGTGGGATGGTTGGTGAGGAAGTCAGGGCTTTGTTTGTGACTGTGACCTCTGTTGTCGGTTCTTTTGAGATGTCTTGAAAGAAATGCTGACTTTGAATACACGAACATAATGAATAAAAGGGACAAAACCCTTTGGACATCCGCAGGAATTGCTCTATGGATACAAATGAACATTTCTTGTTTACGATGTTTACAGCTTTAAACTCATCTGGACATGAGGTCATTCAGTACCTGTCACTCTGTAGTTACATGGTAACATACCTTTTATAGCCTAACTGAAACTTAGCATGGGGCAGCCACTGACCTAGTTTAAAAGGAAGTGAATGTGTCCTGGCATTTGGTCTCCAGTCATCCCATACTGACAAACCTCGGCACTATAACTACGATTAATGTGAAATGAAATGGGCATCGAGGTGTCCAGAGACGACTGGGACAATATTGTATGTACATATGCATAACTGATTACAACACAATCGTTGTGAAGGGTAAACATATGTCTATATTAGTTATAATACAATAATTGCACATTGGACAAACTCACCCCTCGAAGGATACATGACTGTATACTTTAGCTGAAAGAGCTTGCATTTCAGATGCAAACGGGATCTTGGTAATTACCCATAGGTAACAAAGTAGTGTTTTTAAGTTATTGTAAAATGTAAGATTATACTGTAGTTATGAAATGTAGCCATGAACGGAAAAAATAATATATATCAAACTTCAACTTCTAATCAATATACTATACACATTCAACGGCTGGTATTTTAATTTGGATCTTACCTGAAAATGACGTTGTGACGTTTGGATACATTTTTTCGAGCGGCAAATTATCTACAAATAAAAGGAGAGAAAACAAGTACATACCTTGATTGATCTGTTAATTGCACTTCAAGTCATTATCATTCAGGAGCGTTGTTTGAGCAAATTTCAGCTGAGATATTGTTAAAACTAAATTAAGTCAGAAGTTACTTGCCTCGCACGTAAAATTATTGACAATAGCACTGGTGATGATGAGGAGGAGGGTGATGATGAGGAGGATGAGGATGAGGAGGAAGATGGCGATGATATGATGATGAGGAGGAGGATGGCGATGGCGATGACGATGATGATGATGATGATGATGATGATGATGATGATGATATGGTATTTAAATGTCCAGTTAATTCATACCTTTAAAACTTATGAATCATTTCAGGCCGGAGAGGTAGCCTAGAGGTTAAAGAGTCGCGCCAAAGGCCCGTGTTCGACTCCCCTCATGGGTACAATGTATGAAACCCAATTCAGGTTTCCCCCGCCGAGATATCGCAGGAATGTTGCAAAAATCGGCGTAAAACTCACTGTAACTCTCACCTTCAACGGGAGAATGATACAGATTTATTTGAATTTCGTTCTTCAGTTCTCCACTACGGCATTCAACAGAACCCCCGTTGTCTTTTCTCGTGACAGTATACACTGTAGAGCTCGAACACAAATGGTCACATTCAGATTCATTGTATGTGCAATAAGTCAATACAGTGTGCTTCTTCTGATTTGGCAAAACCCACGACCAATCGGCCACATCGGAGTTCTTCAATACCGAGCAGGTAATGTTGACCACTTCGCCTTCAGTGTAAGCTTGTCTGTCCGGTGTCATTGAAAGGGAAACAGAGCTCGGACCTCCTGTATGAAACGGGAAGTATCACTTTCAGTGACATTGTGTTGGTCAGTGAGGAAACAAAACAAATATAACAAAACCACGAGAATAGAAATACTATGGAACATGTTAAATTGTATAATGTTTTCATTCATTCTTTGTGAAACATAATGTAGATACTTGTCATTATATCTGTCACTATAACTCAAAGGGTACCATCAGAGAAGATCTTGGTTAGAGATGATCTTCAGCAACCCATGTCGTATAACTAGACTAACGGGGTATTGTGTTCACGCTCACTGATTTGGTTGTCATGGTGACTGATTTGTGTTGTTTTAAGCCGCACCCATCAATATCACAGCTACATGACTTCGGTTAGTCGCCTCTTACGGCAGGCTCAGCTTTCTTTGTGGCATCTACCATCCAGGTCTTCACGGGTCTCGCCTGTAAATCCAGACAATCCAGTGATCAACATCATGATCACCGCTGTACGCATTGAGATATGACAACGTGTGTCAACCAAGTCAGCAAGCCTGACCATCCGATTCCGTTAGTCTACGACAATAATGAGCTGCTGAAGATCCATTCTCACCCGGATCCGTACGGTCGACATACTAACTGAGTGTTATATTGTTGTTTACATTTTGCGCGTTAAATTCACAGGAACACGAGTCCTCGTAGCTGAATCTTGTAGCTGTTTCTAAAGTAACTTCGAATTTGGCCTATTCATGTTGACGAGTCATCGATTTCACATAACCTTTCGTCCTTAGTAATTGTCCCTAGTGTATCGGTAAGATTGATAAAAAAAATGTTATAACTTTGTTGCAGATAAACGTTTCGTTCACTCTGTAGTACATATGAATGTAAATATACAGAAATCATATTCATGATAGGAGTACAGTCAGAGACTGTATGTGCCTTATTTATCAACTGTTTTAGATTCCATGCCGAGAAAGCGCTCATATACACAAAAATACCCTCAACCAACCACGGCTGTCAACACTTTGACTTGAGGTTGCGACAGATTTCCATATTTGGGAAGCACGTACAAAATGGGCAGAGCATTCCTGGTTCCGATCAGGAGCATTATGTCGTCAATATGGTCCCGAGAATTAGTACACATTTCCAGGAGTTCGTGGACCTTGACGTCGCACCCATTCTTTATTCGTGCTTCCTCTTTTCACGCGTATTATCAGAACACGTCCAATGACCACTACATTGGAAACATTATCAAAAATGTTGGGGTGACAAACCTCTGACTCGCAAACGACATATGGCTGGTCCAATCTCCATGCTCTTATACAAACGTCGAATTGCCATGCTACAGAAGTACTCTCCCTTGTCAATACACGTGACTTTGTCCAGTGATAGTTCGAGAAACGCAGTAGAAAACGGTCCTGTAGACAGCGAACCAGTAGCATGGTATTTCGGTTCTGCCATCTCAATGCTTCCGTCCTGGAATAGCACAGCCAAGGGAATCCCTCCTTTCTTAAGTATTATCGAGTACACCGTGCCCGTCTTCAAGAAGTCAAGGTTAATCGAATTTTCACGTGTCGTGAAATGTCAAGTTGAACTACCTTCGGCTGGATATCAAAGGAGATCTGGCAACCTGCATATGAACAGAATAGAAATAAGCAAGCAGAACGTATTGGAATGAGTGAGTGAGTGTGTTCTACGCCGCATTCAGCAATATTCCAGCTACATGGCAGCGGTCTGAAAATAGTCTAGTCTGGACCAGACAATCCAGTGATTAGCAGCATTCATTGGGATACGTTGACATGTGTCTGCCAGTTCAGCAAGCTTGAATTACAAGAGGCACTTGTACAGATATCGCCGTGACAGACTGAGATCATATTCATCAATGAAAGCAGCTGAGATATACTGACGGTAGCTTCCGCTTGGAAATATGTATAAAGTGCACACGTGAATATTATAAACATTGGTAAATAAGTTTATCCATCAATCTAAATTTCCAGAAAAAAACTACCAGACCACCCAGTGACTAGGATGTAGAGTATTACTCGAAACAATCCATCCATTCTGTTGAATGAAAAGGGAGATGCACACTGTCCGCTGGTTGTACAAACTCCGCTCGAAAAGGAAGGTTTCGTATTTGCTGAGGGATGCTGGCACACGACCAGGACACATAGCCGGAAATAATCTGCTACAGTGACAAAAATAGATCCATTGGGCGAATACTATCCACGGGGGTTAAACAACAACTGATAGTTTACATGCAGTAGAAACACTTTATTCGGGTGGCTTGTGTGACTGTAGACAAATGTCCAACTATGGTCTGTTTGTAGTGAAAACATACCGATGAATTTCACTTTCAACAAAAAGGTAAATGAAATAAAGTAAAATTAACATTGCGAAACCTTATGATTTTACATTGCCAACTGTACATTTAAATCTCTGAATTTTATTCATATAAGGATAAACGTTGTTTGACAAACGATGCTGGTTTCAAATCGTAGTTACTGATTTGTATTGCAAAGAAGCTGCTACAAGAAGGCGTGTGTCAGCTGAGTCTGATATGAAAATCGAGTCTAACCTGTGGTGTTGATGTTAATGTCGATAGGATTTGACTGAAGGTGCCCAGTGTAATTCAAACATGAAAATCGTCCCATCTTCAATTTCCGTCTGAAAACTGAAAGTTAATTGTTCCGTTGTTTTTCATATGTAACGGTGTTGAATGGTTAAAACTCGTCACGCTGAAGACCCGGGTTCCATTCCATTCCGTGGGTACAATGTATGAAAACATATTTCTGGTGTTCCTCTCCGTGATATTGCTGGAATATTGCTGAAAGTGGCGTAAAACCGTACTATCTCGCTCACTGTTCCTTACAGTAAACAACTCCGATCAATAGGTATGCTTTATAGACAGTTTTGGTCGTTGTGTATTTGGTCCAGCGATCATATGTAACGTGGGTATGAGTGCCCCAAAACACGTTAGCACACAATGTCATTTTGTTTACACGAGTGCCCTCGTGCCATTTCAGTGCCCTCGTTACATTCTTGTTCATGAAGCACATCGGGATAAGCAATGTATGTATGTATGTATGTATGTATGCATGTATGTATGTATGCATGCATGCATGCATGCATGCATGTATGTATCCACCATGGGTTTGACCGCCCTCTCTGTCGGGGTAGTCCGATTCAGGATGACCATGGCAACAACTGATGCTATATTCTTTTACCGAATAGTGAGTAAGCGAGATTAGTTTCACGCAATATTTCTGCAATATCATGGCTGGTAGCACCAGAACAAGGCTTCACACATTGTGCCCATTTGGAGAATCGAACCCGTGTCTTAGACCACTAGGCTACCTCTTAATGAAGAGGCACCCGTGGCGAGCCACCTCCTCGTGGTGGGTGCTTGGTAACGCCAAGAGCTCGCCGACACCCCCGTAGTGGACCCGGGGGGATATTTGGTCCACCAACCCGTTTACCGTGGGTTGCGGCCCTGTGTCGAAGGAGGAAGGGATCCTGGTGGTTGAGAGCATGGGAGCAGGACCATTGTTCCTATTGCTCAACACACCACTTTGGCCCTGACTTCACCTAGACGGGTGGTTGAATGGGCCCGGTTCAACCAATCGGCTGGTCATGCTAAGCCCTGTACATGTAAGTGTTGTTTCAGAAATTTGAGAAAGTATTTAATTTTTTGTCTAGGGTTCATAATGATTCATTTGTATTGCGATTCTACAATTCTAGTTTCGTAACTTGCCTAGAGTCCTATGTCCAGAAGGTAGTGGCTCATGGGCCAATCAAGTGGAATAATTACTTTTGTATTATTCTGCATGAGTATATCATCCGGGTATCCTTGGTGCTGCAGGATGAAGGACCAAGGTGTGTTACTTGTCAAACGTTTCACTACCCGAAGAAAGAACCAGATCCAACAAACCAACACCTATTTATTTTCATTTTCTACTCCAACGCCTCCAAAATCAATAAATGCCGGTTACTGTCACATCAAAGTGGAAACTTTTATTCCTAATCCACTCAGATGTTTCAAGTGTCAAAAGCATGGTCATGGTGTAAATTCCTGCACATTGTCTGTTGTGTGTTTTCTCACTGCGGTGAGAAGACCCACACAACAGAAGATTGTGACAGTAATTACAAGAAATGCACCAATTGTTCAGGAGACCATCCGTCTTTCTCAAAAGAGTGTCCAATTTGGAAGTACCAAATGGAAATAAACAAAATAAAATTTATTCAAAATATCAGCTTTGCTGAAGCCAAACAACTTGTTCAAAGATGTGACCCACAAGAAATATATGCTTCTAAAACAAAAACATCATCTGAACCATACTCTAAGGCTTCGAAATCTTCTTCAGCTGCACAAACAAACTTGACTTGGGTGCACACCGATTCCCCAGAGGTTTTTTTCACCCGTTTTTTTCCACTCAGACCACTGACCTACTTCCTCGCATGTCGCAAAGTCAATCAGGGCCAGCTTCGGATCATGATTCATCTTCACAGCCACCTGCATGGTCTCAGTCTTTGTCAAATGTCTAACAAATTCCTAACGGAAAAACTAAACATATGCCTGATTCTTCAAAAAAGCAAAGTGGCAGAGCCCCAAAAGGGTCTGAAAACAGAATTAAGCTTTATAACAAATATGGATCACTTGAGGACATGGACGTGTCCGAAAACGTCCAATCAAGGGTGCACAGCTTGTCGCCATAAAAAAAAGTGCGGGATAGATCCCCAATCAACCCGCCCAAACTATAACCCATTTCCAAAAATATTGTACAGTGGAACTGTAGGGGCCTAAGGTCCAATTTCAACGAGTTACAGCTACTTGTCCAGGATTTTGCACCATCGACCTTCTGTCTCCAGGAAACCTATCTGAAGCAGACAGACACTTTTGATTTACATCAGTTCATTGCATATGATTGTTTTTTCACATCCAGATGATAGGGCCACTGGAGGGTCTTCAGTTCTTGTATTATCCATAGTCCTGTAACACTCACAACTAGTCTCCAAGCCGTTGCAGTGACACTAACTCTTCAAGTTACCTTTACACTATGCACTTTATATATTTCACCTTCTTCAGCACTCCAGCAGTCTGATCTTCAAGCTTTCTATGACCAACTTCCTAAACCTTGTATTATAATGGGTGACCTCAATGGTCATAACCCGATTTGGGGTGGTACAAATACAAACTCTAAAGGTAAAATACTGGAAGATTTTATAGTCAATAATGACTTGTGTATATACAATGATAATTCAAGCACTTATCTGCACCCTGCACTGGCACCTACTCTTCTCTGGATCTGTCTCTTGCAGAGTCTTCTCTACTAAATGAATTTGAGTGGTCAGTCTACTGTGGAAGTGACCACTTTCCCACTATCTTATCAGCAATTAATCCATCTGATTCTCCATCTTATACAAGATGGAATTTTTCCAAGGCAGACTGGTCGTTATTTAACACGTTATGCACATCTAAACTTCGGCCGAAGTGTTTCCGTGATGTAACTGATCCTGTTCGGCTTTTTTTCTGACACTTTAAATGAAGTAGCTGATGAGTGTATACCAAGGTCCTCTACTGCTCCACATGTACGGAAACGATAGTTCAATTCCGATTGTACGCAAGCCAGAAAAGCGAGGAAAAAGGCAGAAAATTATTTCCGCCATCATCCAACTGTCCACAACTTGAACAAGTTTAAAATCCTCAATGCGAAAGCCCGTCGTAGT
The DNA here is from genome assembly GCF_037392515.1 of Haliotis asinina. Taxonomy (NCBI): domain Eukaryota; kingdom Metazoa; phylum Mollusca; class Gastropoda; order Lepetellida; family Haliotidae; genus Haliotis; species Haliotis asinina. Next base: position 48,058,392 of record NC_090283.1, on the reverse strand, counting down.
CGCTGAAGTCGTACCTTCAAACACAACAAACGGCAATCTTGGAGGAACTACGTTTCCAAGGTATGGAACATGGTTCAAAGAATTAAAGGTAAAGGTTCAAAATCTTCAGTTCACCATCTCAAAGATGGTGATAATTTAATTACTGACAAGTCTCATATTGCAAATAAACTTGGTGAAACACTTGCCCAAAATTCTTCATCGGCAAATTATGGCCCTGCGTTTCAGAAATATCAGGAACAACAGGAAAAGAAAAAAAAAATTTGCATCAAATAATGGTGAAGATTATAATGAAGTCTTCTCATTACATGAGTTATATACAGCTCTTGACCAAGCTCATGACACTGCAGCAGGTGATGACAACATTCATTATCAGCTACTAAAACATTTGGCTGAACCATATCTGATAACACTTTTAGACATATTCGACAAAATATGGACGTCTGGAAAATTTCCTCCTTCGTGGCGTAGTGCCATAGTGGTCCCAGTACCAGAACCTGGCAGGAATCATATAAATCCGTCGAATTACAGACCGATATCTCTCACTAGCTGTGTCTGTTAAACCATGGAGCGCATGGCGAATAATAGATTAGTTTGGTATCTTGAAACCAATAATCTTATCACAAGTATTCAATGTGGTTTCAGGAAAACTGGCAGTACCACTGATCATTTGGTACGCTTAGAATCCTTCGTTAAAAATGCAATAGTAAATAAACAACATGCTGTATCAAATTTTTTTTGGTCTTGAGAAAGCTTATGATACGACCTGGAAGCATGGTATTTTGAAGGATTTACATGACTTTAGATTGAGAGGACGTTTGCCTCTGTTTATATCAGAGTTTCTAAACCGAGTGGGTTCTACCCTGTCTGATCATTTCAATCAGGATCAGGGTGTCCCCCAAGGTAGTATTTTGTCTGTCACTTTGTTGTATAGTATTAAGATCAACAGTTTATCCAAGGTTTTAAATGATTCAATTGATGGATCATTATTTGTGGATGATTTTAATATTTCTTGTCGTGGTAAAAATATGCATACTATTGAAAGACAGATGCAGTTATGTTTAAACAAAATAAATAATATAAATGGTGTCTTGAAAATGGCTTTAAATTTTCGAAATCCAAAACTAATTGCATACATTTTTGTAGAAAACATAAGCCGCATAACGACCCTGAACTATATCTAGATGGCACGCCAATTAAAGTTGTGAAGGAAGCTAAGTTCTTGGGTCTCATTTTTATTCACACTCAACGTTTTTACCACATATTAAATCACTTAAAACTAAATGCCTGAAAGCACTTGACTTGTTGAAAGTGGTTTCAAATTCTAAATGGGGAGGGGATCAAGCTACCCTTCTCCATTTCTATCGATCTCTCGTGCGTTCTAAACTTGATTACGGCTCCATCGTCTATGGTGCAGCCTGCAAAAGCAACTCGAGGCTATTGGATTCAGTCCATCATCAGGGTCTAAGACTTTGTTTTGGCTCCTTAAGCTTTAGAACTTCACCTGTTGACAGCCTGTATGTCGAGGCTGATGAACCATCTCTTGAACAGCGACGTATAAAGTTAGCTTTACAGTATGTAACAAAACTGTGTTCAAATGAGTCAAACCCTGCATATAACTGTGTTTTCAATCCTCTGTATGAGGATGTATACAATAAGAAATCTTCTCTTGTTCCGCCTCTTGGGCTCAGAATAAAACCACTTATTTCTGCTGCCAGCATTGAGCTGGAAAACATAGCTCCTTCCCGTCTTCTTTCTTCTCCTCCTTGGCAGTTGGTTAGGCCACATGTTGACCTAACATTAACCACATTTTAAAAATCAGAAACGAATGAATTACAGTATAAACAAGAGTGAGTGAGTGAGTTAATATTTAACGTCACATCGGCAATATCTCAGCCATATCGTGACGAGAACGTTTAATACTGAAGTGAAATATATGGATACTATAAAAACCTGTCAACGAGGGACAGTAAAGCAACTAGAATATCACAAGTATGATTAAAACTAGTGTGGAAAGTTAAAAATAATATCACTATTCGGACAATACAACATAAAATCAGGCTATAGATTGCCAACAACCGAAGGTAGATCACCATACTAGGGACCATGGGGACTTACAGTACCTTTGCTACCTGCATGGACCCTAGTTGGATTTACATCATCCCCTCAGCTGTTAGCAATTTAGTCACATCTAGCCAAAAATTAAAAATACACATATACTACGATTAAAAACAGTGGAAGTCTAAACGTACAGGAAATGTTTTGGGACTTACGTACCCTCTCAGGAGGACCATAATTTTACGGTACTTCAACCCCCTTTGAGGGTACAGCGACTAACAATTCAAGTTACTAATCTAAACTACCATGAATTAAAATGCAGCTATCTACAGAACATATTAATCAAAATTCAAAGATGAAATCAATTTCTTTTAAAAATCCAAGAATTAAATGAGAACTTACGGTGTTAAAAAGATCCTTAATTGTTTTTACATTGAAATATTTATCCCTTGTGATGGAGAATTCAACACAGTCAGGCAGGATATGCTTGACCGTGGTTCTCTCATCACAAGGGATGCAAAACGGAGGATCCTCACCTTTCAATAGGTATGAATGAGTATATCTTGTATGACCAATACGACATCGCCGCATGATTACCTCTTCAAATCTGGACTGACAGCCCAAGTGGATATAGCCAATATAAGGTTTTATTTCATGTAATTTATTTATACCTACTTGGGTGTCCCACGTCTTCTGCATCAGATCAAGGATGTAAGTTCTAATGGTAGCTTTATAATCAGAGTATGGAATAAGAAGTGGTGTCACAGATTTGTTGAGTGCTGCCTTGGCAGCAAGGTCAGCCAATGTGTTACCAGAGATCCCTACATGGCTGGGTAACCAACAGAAGACGATGTCGTATTGGCCAGTTGCAAGATCATTATATAATTCAATAATTTCTATTAAAAGTGGATGTTTACACGAAATATTTTTGATAGCCTGAAGGCAAGAAAGAGAATCGGAATAGACTATATATTGTTTACGTTTAGGGTGTCTTTGAATATATTTGAGAGCTGTTAATATGGCGTTAGCTTCTGCTGTAAAAATAGAACTATTATCTGGTAATCTAGAAGATATTGTTCTGGATCCAATGACCGTAGCACAAGCAACTGCGCCACCGTCCTTGGATCCATCTGTAAATAAGGGTTTGTAATTGCTATATTTATGTTTTAATTGATGATATTCTTGTTTATATTGTAATGCATTTGTTTCTGATTTTTTAAATAATGTTAATGTTAGGTCAACTTGTGGCCTAACCAATTGCCAAGGAGGAGAAGAAAGAAGACGGGAAGGCGATATACGTTCCAGCTCAATACCGGCAGAAGAAATAAATGGTTTAACTCTGAGCCCAAGAGACGGAACAAGAGAAGACTTTTTGTTATACAAATCCTGATAAAGCGGATTGAACACACAGTTATACGCAGGATTAGATTCATCAGAATATAATTTAGTAATGTATTGTAAAGACAGTTTTATGCGACGTTGTGTAAGAGATGGTTCATCGGCCTCAACGTATAGACTTTCAATGGGTGAAGTTCTGAAAGACCCAAGACAAAGTCTTAAGCCTTGATGGTGGACAGAATCAAGAAGTTTAAGGTTGTTTTTGCAGGCTCCACCATATACGATTGAGCCATAGTCGAGTTTTGAACGGACCAGTGATCGATATAGGTGTAAGAGGGTAGTTTGATCCCCTCCCCACTTGGAGTTGGAAACAACTTTCAACAAATCTAGTGCCTTCAGGCATTTAGCTTTGAGGGATTTAATGTGCGGTAAGAAGGTTAAATGAGAATCGAAAATTAAACCCAAGAACTTGGCCTCCTTGACAACTTTGATGGGAGAGCCATTTAAGGATAATTCAGGGTCCTTATGCGGCTTATATTTTCTACAAAAATGTATACAATTAGTTTTGGATTTAGAAAATTTAAAGCCGTTTTCAAGACACCATTTGTTTATTTTATTTAGACACAACTGTAGTTGGCGTTCAATAGTATGCATACTTTTACCTCGACAAGAAATATTAAAATCATCCACAAAAAGTGATCCATCAATGGAATCGTTTAAAACCTTCGACAAACTGTTGATCTTAATACTAAATAATGTGACAGACAAAATGCTGCCTTGTGGAACACCCTGATCCTGATTATAATGATCAGACAGGGTTGAACCTACTCGTACTTCAAATTGCCTGTCTTTTAAAAACTCTGATATAAAAAGAGGCAGACGGCCTCTCAACCCAAAGTCATGTAAATCCTTCAAAATACCATGCTTCCAGGTCGTATCATAAGCTTTTTCGAGATCAAAGAAAATCGATACTGCATGTTGTTTATTGACCATAGCATTTTTCACGAAGGATTCTAAACGTACCAAATGATCAATGGTACTTCGATTTTTTCTGAAACCACATTGAATATTTGTGATCAGGTTATTGGTTTCAAGATACCAAGTTAGTCTATTATTAACCATACGTTGCATGGTTTTACAGACACAGCTAGTGAGAGATATCGGTCTATAATTTGATGGATCTGTATGATCCCTGCCAGGTTTGGGTATTGGGACTACAATGGCATTACGCCATGAAGGAGGAAATTTTCCAGACGTCCATATTTTATCAAATATGTCTAAAAGTGTGACCAGGCATGGCTCAGGTAAGTGTTTCAGTAACTGGTAATGTATATTATCATTACCAGTTGCAGTGTCATGAACTTGCTCAAGAGCAGTATGTAGCTCATGTAATGAAAACACTTCATTATAATCTTCACCGTTATTTGATTCAAAATTAAGTTTTGTCTTTTCCTGTTGTTTCTGATATCTCTGAAACTCAGGAACATAATTTGTTGATGAAGAATTTTTGGCAAGAGTTTCGCCAATTTTATTTGCAATTTTACATTTATCCGTAATTAAATTCTCACCATCTTTAAGATGGTGAACAGCCGATTTTGTGCATTTGCCTTTTATTCTCTGAATCATATTCCATACTTTGGACATAGGCGTTCGTGAATTAATTTTGGAAATATAGTTCCTCCAGGATTGCCGTTTGTTTTGCTTGAAGGTACGACGTGCCTTCGCATTTAGTATTTTAAATTTATTTAAGTTATGGACAGTTGGGTGTTGACGAAAATATTTCTCTGCCTTTTTCCTTGCTTTCCTAGCATTTTTGCAGTCAGCATTAAACCATGGCTTCCGTACATGTGGAGCTGTAGAGGACCTTGGTATACACTCATCAGCAATTTTATTTAAGGCATCAGAAAACACCTGAATAGGATCAGCAATATCCAAGAAACATTCGGGTCTTAGTCTAGATGTGCATAAGGTTTGAAATAAGGACCAATCTGCTTTGGAAAAATTCCATCGTGTGTAAGATGCAGAATCAGTTGGAGAAGTTCCTGATAGTATCGTAGGAAAGTGATCACTTCCACAAAGGTCATTGTGGACTGACCATTCAAATCCATTAAGTACAGTAGAGTCTGCAAGAGACAAATCCAGAGAAGAGTAGGTGCCGGTTGCAGGATGCAGGTAAGTACTCGAACCATCGCTGTATATACACAAATCGTTATTGGAGATAAAATCTTCCAGTGTTTTACCTTTAGTGTTGGTATTTGTACCACCCCAGAGTGGATTATGGCCATTAAGATCACCCATTATAATGCAGGGTTTCGGAAGTTGATCATAAAGAGCTTGAAGATCAGACAAATGAAGTGTGGAAGAAGGCGGAATATACAGTGAGCATATTGTAAAAGCAATATGAAGAGTTAGTCTCACTGCAACGGCTTGAAGGTTTGTTTGTAGTGTTACTGGGCTGTGAATAACATTCTGCTTAACAAGGATCGATGATCCACCGGTGGCTCGATCACCCGGAGGTGAGAAAGAATGATATGCATCAAACTGACGTAAAGTAAAAGTATCTGTCTGTTTGAGGTGCGTCTCCTGTAGACAGACAGCTGATGGTGCAAAGTCTTGGACTAATAGCTGTAATTCATTAAAATTAGTCCTTAATCCTCTACAATTCCACTGTACTATATTGTTGGAAGACATTATCTTTTAGGTGGGTTGATTGGGGATCTACCCCGAACTTTTTTTGAGGGCGACAAACTGTGGGCCCTAGAATGGACGTTTTCGGAGACGTCCATGTCCTCGAGAGATCCATATTTGTTATATAGCTGAATTCTATTTTCCGAGCCTTTTGGGGCTCTGCCACTTTGCTTTTTGGGAGCATCGTGCTTCAGTTTAGTTTTGCTTTTCACAGCTTGCTGACTATCAGATGATGACTGAGACTGTGACCTTGATTGAGAAGACGACGTATGATTAGATGACGGTTGTGAAACTTCCTCTGACGTACTAGGTATTGATTCCGCAGTTTGAGATGATGTAGCAGGATATAGATTCTGTGGAGAGTTGCCTTTTATCCAAGTCAAGTTTGTTTGGCAGCTTGTGGTTGATTTAGATACTTTAGGGCTTAGCTCGATTGGTGTTTTGGTTACTGAAGCATAACTCTCTGTCAGCTCAGATCTCTGTACAAGTTTCTTGGCATCAGAAAAACTAATGTTCTGGGTAAATTTGATCTTGTTGATCTGCATTTGTTCTTTCCAAATTGGACATTCTTTAGAGAAAGAGGAATGATCACCTGAACAGTTGGTGCATTTCTTAAAAGTACTTGTACAATCTTCAGTTGTGTGTGTCTTTTCACCACAGTGAGCACACACAACAGACAATGTACATGTATTCACACCATGGCCATACTTCTGACATTTAAAGCATCTCAGCGGATTGGGAATGTAGGTGTCAACAGTGATATTACAGTAACCTGCCTTCAAGAACTTGGTAGCAGTTGGTGACGAAAAGGAAAACAGGTAGGTATTTGTTTGAACAGTTTCATTGTTTTTACGTGTTGAAAAGCGTTTTACATAGAGTACACCTTGGTCTTTCATTTCAGTCGCGATGTCAAGTTCTGTCATGTCAGAAAATAACCGATCACGGTCTCTGATGATACCTTTGCTCGTGTTTAACGTCTTGTGAGCAGAAACAGTAACGGGAATGCCAACAAACGATTCTGTACTCAACAAATTGACTGATTGCTGCCGTTTCCCGCACTCAACCTGCAGTGCACCTGAACGTAACCGTTTAATGCTCTTAACTTCCCCGGCAATACCTTGAATACCTTTGGCAACTGCAAACGGGTTCAGTTTTAGAGGTGTTTTGTCAACAGTTTCAATCACAAGAAAGCGTGGCCAAAAGTCAATTGCTCTGGACGGTCGAAGGTCATCATCATCAACATCATTTTCAAGAGGACGTTTAGTTTTTTTGGTGGGGATTTCATAAGCCATGTTTAGGGTTTAGATTTCATCATCCGAGCTCCCCACCCACCACGGAGTATCACAAGGACAATGCTAAAAACAAGCGGATCTCCAGCTTGCAGCACCAAGGATACCCAGATGATATACTCAAGCAGAATAATATAAAAGTAATTATTCCACCTGATTGGCCCATGAGCCACCGCCTTCTGGGCTTACGACTCTAGGCAAAAACATACATAACATGATACATTTGAAATAACAGTCTCAAGATAGGACTAAGCATGAAACATAAAATTAACAATTTCATAAATTGTGAGCATACACAGTTGCAGCTCAGGGCTTGGCGTGACCAGCCGATTGATAGAACTGGGCCAGTTCTACCACCCGTCTAGGTGAAGTAAGGGCCAAAGTGGTGTGTTGGGCAAATGGAAAGCAGTTAAAAGCCCAAATGCCCTCAACCACCAGGTTACCGTCCTCCACCGACACGGGACGCAACCCACGGCAAACAGGTTGCCCAATTTAGTCGCCTCTTACGACCAGCAATAGGGTGCTGTGGACACATTCTGCCCCGGGTCCACACGGGAGAAGAGCACTTAGCGTTACCCAGCACCCACCACGAGGAGGTGGCTCTTCATGGGTGCCAGTATAAACAAGAGTATAATCAACTGAAACATAAATATAGCAATTATAAATCCTTATTTACAGATGGGTCCAAGTACGATGGTGCAGTGGCTTCTGCCACTGTCGTTGGATCCAGAATAATATCTTCTAGACTACCAGATAACAGTTCTATTTTTACAGCAGAAGCTAACGCCATACTAACGGCTCTTAGATATATTCAAAGACACCCTAAACGTAAACAGTATATAATCTATTCAGAATCTCTTTCTTGCCTTCAGGCTATTAAACACATTTCTTGCAAACATCCACTTTTAATAGAAATTATTGACTTGTATAATGATCTTGCTACTGGCCAATACGACATCGTCTTCTGTTGGTTACCAAGCCATGTAGGCATTTCTGGCAACACAATGGCCGATTTAGCTGCCAAGGCAGCACTCAACAAATCTGTGACTCCACTTCTTATCCCATACTCTGATTATAAAGCTACAATTAGATCGTATATCCGTGATCTGATGCAAAAGAGGTGGGACACCCAAGTGGGTGTAAATAAATTACATGCAATAAAACCTTATATTGGTTATACCCACTTGGGTTGTCGGTCCAGATTTGAGGAGGTCATTTTGCGGCGATGTCGTATTGGCCATACTAGATATACTCATGAATACCTTTTGAAAGGTGAGGATCCTCCGTTCTGCATCCCTTGTGATGAAAGAATCACAGTCAAGCTTATCTTGCTTGACTGTGTTGAGTATTCCATCACAAGGGATCAGTATTTTAATTCACGAACTATGAAGGATCTTTTTAGCAATATTAGCCCTCGTTTAATTATTGCATTTTCAAAGGAATTGGATTTGTTAATTGAGCTGTAAATAGATAAATATTTTACAATTGGAAGATTAAATTAGTAGCTGAAATCGTTCGTGGCTGTACCCTCAAAGGGGGTTGAAGTACCGTAAAATAACTGTCCTCCTGAGAGGGTACATAAGTCCAAAAACAAAAAGTTTTCGAGCTTCTTAATCGTAGAATAAGTGTGTTTTTAGTTTATGGCTAGATTTGTCTAAATTGCAAACAGCTGAAGGGATGATGTATACCCAACTAGGGTCCATACAGGAAGCAAATGTACTGTAAGTCCCTATGGTCCTTAGTATGGTGATCTACCTTCAGTTGTTGGCAAGTTATAGCTCATTTTCATATTGTACTGTCCTCTATAGATACATTGTTTTAGGTCTATTCACTAGTTTTACATTCTACTCTGTGATATCCTAGTTAGTTTTACTGTTGACAGGGTTTTACAATGTATGTGCTATTAATTCATTTGTATTTTCATAAATACTCGTTCTCGTCACGATATGGCTGCAACATTGCCGATGTGACGTTCAATATTAACTCCTTCACTCACTCACCGATGTTATATTTTGTATATAGTACGCCCATATATTGAATGAGAACATGAGCGATAATCCCAGATAACTCCCAGGTATGTGGTTCGTTGAGCACAAATGTTGTCAAATAGCCTATTGAAACCTCTGCACTTGTTGAGCAGATGAGTCGATTATGCAACTGCATGCAACAGTCAGTGTATTGTGTTTGTGTAGCCATTGAATCGCGGATGGAGCAATTAACAATAGAAGGCGTAGACATTAAATTCCATTGATACCACAGTGAATGAATGTCAACATGACCTTTGACATGAAAGTAAAGTACTTTAGTCTTTTCCAGGGGTCTATACTTTCGAGTGACACAGTTGAAAGTTTGAGTCACCATATCGCCATTAAGACCTAGGACGCCTATATACAAGCACTGCCTTCAGAACAGGTTGGTATCTTGTTTTAGCATCCATCCCGCTTCAGTTCATTGTTATGTGAACACATGTTTTGGAGCTCGAGGTTATGAATGAAAGTATTTTTGTAAGTATCATGACAAAACTTTCAACTTATTTTGACTCATTTCCACCATTGAGAGTGGTATTTAAACATCTCGCCCATGGACGAGAATATATACTTGTACTCACAATATATCTTTTCCCATGTTTTTGAGGTTGCAAATGGATGAAAGTATGTTTATAAGTATTATAACACAAAAATCAAATCATTTTCATTTAATTCAGCAAATTTAGAGCGAGTTTTTAAAATCTCTTCCATGGGCGAAACCTTTTGGACCATGGACGAGAATATTTACTGTTGCCCCAAATACATGTTTTTTCCGTGTTTTGGAGGTTGTAAATGAAGTATCATAACACAAATTTCAACTCATTTTAACTTATATCCGCTAATTAAGAGCGATATTTATAAATCTCGGACATAACGGCAAAATGTGACTTCATATATATCTTGTTTTGGGCTTCTCAGTACGTACGTATCCCTTCTGTCACTTTGTCGTCAGTTTAACTTTCATTGGCAATGAGTTACTTGGAAATCATTGCTTTGATACAAGGTATTCTATAATTGTATATCGGTCAAATGCGTTCCTCGTTAATTTACTTGCCATTGCATGTGTTTTGACGTCAACCACATCGGTGGAAAGCCACTATTTCGGCGGGTAGCCATTATTTCGTATTGTCACTATTTAAAAGTGTTTCATTAACGCATACTCGCAATGTTTTCAGACTTACCATGGCTCTTGGTAGACTACTTAAGATGAGGTGTATGTTTAAATAGTTTGTCTGTCAAAATCAGTCATTCTCAACTCTCTTAAAAACGGCATTTCACCACCATCGTACCCACATCAGCTTTGAATCGTATTCGAAACCAGAAACCTATTTTACTGTGTTTAGTAGGAGTCATACTTCTGTCCATAACAGTGCATTTTGCCATGTGAAGGATTTCGGGGTAGTTCTGCTGCTCAACAAGAAGCCACTAAACAGATCAATCTCACTGACCTGACTGATCAAGTCATTGTTTTCCATCACTTGCATTGCATATCCGGGTTAGAATTGGTCTTAAGCTTGAACGCAAGAGGCGACTAACAGGTCAGGCTCGCTGACCTGGTCGACAGAGTCGTTGTAATCAAGTGGCTTATTTTTTTTTTTTTTTTTGTTCAGAGTATCAGTAACTGGATTGTCTGATTCAGGCTCGAATATTTACAGACCGCCATCACATTGCTCGGAGGTTCTCGAAAACAAACGAAGTGTAGCATGGGACATCTGATGTGCCGGTGTAATGGGAATGATAAAAAAGATAGCGGTAGTACAGATCCTTGCAGTGAGTGAGTGAGTGAGTTAACATTTAACGTCACATCGGCAGTATTGCAGCCTTATCGTGACGAGAGCATTCTTAAAAAAGGAATCTATGCATATGATAAAAACCTGTCGACGACGGACAGTAAAACAACTAGAATAACACAATAAGAAATAAAACTAGCGTCAAAAGTTAAAACTAATATTCCTATTCAGACAATACAATATAAAAACAGGCTTTAAAGATCACCAACATCTGAAGGTAGATCACCATACTAGGGGCCATGGGGACTTACAGTACTTCTGCTACCTGCATGGTCCCTACCTGGATTTACATCATCCCCTCAGCTGCTGGTGATTGTATGCAAGATTAGCCACATGGAAGATCAAATTTGACTTCAAATGTTTGGGGACTTACGTACCCTCTCAGGAGGACAATAATTTTACAGTGCTTTAACCCCCCTCGAGGATACAGCCACTAACACTGTAAGTTACTAATTCAGACTTCCAAGAATAAAATATTTATGTACTTACAATTCATTTAGCAAATCTAATTCTTTTAAAAATGCAATAATTAAATGAGAGCTAACAGAATTTAAAAGATCCTTCAAAGTTCGTGAATTAAAATATTTATCCCTTGTGATGGAATATTCAACACTGTCAAGCAGGACATGCTTGACTGTGATTCTTTCATCACAAGGGATACAAAACGGAGGATCTTCACCTTTTAATAGATACTCGGGAGTATACCTCGTATGGCCAATGCGACATCGTCGCATAATGACCTCCTCAAATCTGGACTGACAACCCAAGTAAGTATAACCGATATAAGGTTTTATCTCATGTAATTTATTGATACCTACTTGAGTGTCCCACTTTTTCTGCATCAGATCACGGATATACGTTCTAATGCAAGCTTTGTAATCTGAATATGGAAGAAGAAGTGGTGTCACAGATTTGGTGAGTGCTGCCTTGGCAGCAAGATCGGCCATCACATTCCCAGAAATACCTATGTGACTGGATAACCAACAAAAGACGATGTCGTATTGGCCAGTAGCAAGAGTATTATACAGTTCCATAATTTCAATTAAAAGTGGATGTTTACAGGAAATATTTTTAATAGCCTGAAGGCAAGAAAGAGAGTCGAAATATATTATATACTCTTTACGTTTCGGGTGTCTGTGAATATATCTAAGAGCTGTTAATATGCCGTTAGCTTCTGCTGTAAAAATAGAACTATTATCTGGTAATCTAGAAGATATTGTTCTGGATCCAATGACAGTAGCACAAGCAACTGCACCACCGTCTTTGGACCCATCTGTAAATAAGGATTTGTAATTGTTATATGTATGTTTCAACTGATTATATTCTTGTTTATACTGTAATTCATTGGTTTCTGATTTTTAAATGTAGTTAATATTAGGTCAACCTGTGGCCTAACCAACTGCCAAGTGGGAGAGGAAAAAGACCGAAAGGAGCTATATTGTTCAGCTTAATACCAGCAGCAGCAATAAACGGCTTTATTCTGAGCCCAAGAGGTGGAACAAGAGAAGACTTTTTGCTATACAAATCCTCATAAAGAGGATTGAAGATACAGTTATATGCAGGGTTAGATTCGTTAGGGTATATATAGTTTTGTGATATATTGTAAAGATAATTTGATACGGCGTTGTGCAAGGGATGCTTCATCGGCCTCAACGTAAAGACTGTCAATAAGTGAAGTTCTGAAGGACCCAAGACAAAGTCTTAGACCTTGGTGAAGGACAGGATCAAGAAGTTTAAGATTGCTTTTGCAGGCTCCACCATAGACGATGGAGCCATAATCAAGTTTAGAACGAACGAGTGATCGATACAGATGGAGAAGGGTAGCTTGATCCCCTCCCCATTTTGAATTTGAAACCACTTTCAACAGGTCAAGAGCTTTCAGGCATTTAGTTTTAAGTGATTTAATATGTGGTAAAAACGTTAAATGTGAATCAAATATTAGACCCAAGAATTTAGCTTGCTTCACAACTTTAATGGGCGTCCCATCTAGAGACAGTTCAGGGTCTTTTTGTGGTTTGTATTTACGACAAAAATGTATGCAGTTAGTTTTCGATTTAGAAAATTTAAAGCCGTTTTCAAGACACCATTTATTAATCTTGTTTAAACACAACTGCAATTGCCGTTCAATGGTATGCATATTTTTACCACGACAAGAAATATTAAAATCATCCACAAATAACGATCCATCAATTGAATCATTTAAAACTTTAGATAAACTGTTGATCTTGATGCTAAAAAGAGTGACAGACAACATACTGCCTTGTGGAACACCCTGATCCTGACTGTAATGATCAGACAGGGTAGAACCCACACGGACCTGGAATTGTCTGTTATTCAAAAACTTGGCAATAAATTCAGGCAAACGACCTCGCAAGCCGAAGTCATGTAAATCTCTTAAAATGCCATATTTCCAGGTTGTGTCGTATGCTTTTTCAAGATCAAAAAAGATAGACACAGCGTGTTGTGTATTAATTAGTGCGTTTTTAACAAATGATTCCAAACGCACTAAGTGATCAACGGTACTCCTGTTTTTACGGAAACCACACTGAATATCTGTAATGAGGTCATTGGTTTCCAAGTACCAAACAAGTCGATTATCAATCATGCGCTCCATGGTTTTACAAACACAGCTTGTTAGCGATATAGGCCGATAGTTCGAAGGATCCGTATGATCACGTCCAGGTTTAGGGATAGGGATAACTATAGCAGCATGCCATGAAGAAGGAAACTTTCCAGATGTCCAGATATCATCAAATATATGTAAAAGGGTCTCTAAACATGATTCCGGTAAATGTTTCAGAAGTTGATAATGTATGTTATCAGCTCCTGTAGCAGTATCATGGGCCTGGTCAAGAGCTGTATGGAGCTCATGAATCGAAAATACCTCGTTGTAATCTTCCCCGTTATCTGAAGTAAAATTAATAGCTTTCATTTCTTGCTGTTTTTGATACTTTTGGAATTGAGGTGCATAATTCGAGGAAGAAGAAAGTTGTGCCAGTGTTTCTCCAAGTTTATTGGCTATATCTGCTTTATTAGTTAATAACTGGTTTCCATCTTTGAGATGGTGAACACTAGATCTAGAGCCCTTACCTTTGATTTTCTGGATCATATTCCATACCTTTGATATAGGTGTGCGCGAATTGATATAATTAGATACATAGTTTTGCCTCGATTTACGTTTACTTTGCTTGAAAGTACGCCGAGCTTTAGCATTTTGGATTTTAAATTTGTTCAAATTATGAACCATAGGGTGATGACGGAAATAATTTTCGGCCTTTTTCCGTGCCTTCCTAGCTTGTTTGCAATCAGAGTTAAACCATGGTTCTCTTATGTGTGAAATTGTAGAGGACTGTGGGATACACTCATCAGCAATGGTGTTTAGTATGTCAGAGAAATCTTTTATAGCATCGGGAACATTAAGAAAACAGTCAGGTCTAAGTTTGTCAGCACACAGGGTTTCATGTAAAGCCCAGTTGGCCTTTTTAAAATTCCATCGTAATGATGGCGGAATATCAGATGGGTTGACAGGTTTTAATATTGTTGGGAAGTGGTCACTTCCACACAGGTCATCATGGACTGACCACTCAAATTCACTAAATAGGGTGGAATCAGTCATTGATAAATCGAGAGCTGAATATGTTCCCGTGCCAGGATGTAAATATGTCTTTGAACCATCATTATAAATGCATAGATCATTATTTGAGATGAAATCCTCCAGTAATTTACCTTTGGTGTTTGTATTAGTACCACCCCAGAGTGGGTTGTGGCCGTTTAACTCACCCATGATCAAACAGGGTTTAGGTAGTTGATCATAAAGAGCTTGCAAATCACTTAACTGAACAGCAGAAGATGGTGGAAGATACAATGGACATAGAGTAAATGCAACATGTAATGTAAGTCGCACCGCCACGGCTTGGAGATTTGTTTTGAGCGTGACTTGACTATGAATAACATTATTCCTCACCAGGATAGATGATCCACCAGTAGCCCTGTCGCCCGGGGGAGAAAAATAATGGTATGCATTAAAATGACGTAGATCAAAATTATCCATCTGCTTTAGATAGGTTTCTTGAATGCAAAATATTGACGGATTAAGATCTTGGACCAACAGTTGTAAGTCATTAAAATTATTTCTGAGTCCTCTACAATTCCACTGAATTATAGACGAAGACATTATTTCTTCCGAGGAGGATGTACAGGAGATCTACCCCTCGCCTTCCGTGATGGTGACAAGCTATGTGTCCTACCAGTGCTATGGTCAGACACATCCATGTCCTCGAGGGATCCAAACTTATTGTATAGCTGGATCTCATCATTTGAACCCTTAGCGAATCTATCGCATTGGTTAAGTCTAGTTAGTTTTGGGTTTCCTTTCACAATTTGTTTAACATGAGGTTCTTGTACAGGTTTTGATGAACATGAATCTGGTCTAGATTTGGGACTGGAGAATCTTCTTTTGTCTGGTTGTGTCTTTGGATATCTTGGACCTTTTGGGGAAGAAGACATATGTTGAGAGGACGTCACTGTAGCTGGTAAAAAGTCAGCAGTCTGTGTAGCAGATTCTCCTCGTGTTAACAGTTCTTGATTTGAGACAAGTACAGGAGCAGTAGACTTTGTCCATGTCAGTTCTGTCTGACATTCGATGGAGACTGTGGTTGTAGAATGTTTTCTGGTAACAGAAGCATAAGATTCACCTGGGAGGACAGATGGCACAAGTTTCTTAGCTTCAGCACAACTGATATTTTGAGTATGCTTTATTTTATTTACTTCCATTTCCCTTTTCCAAGCCAGGCAATCTTTGGACGATGAAGAATGCATACCTGAGCAGTACGTGTGATTGTTCCCCACAATATGCACAAGTTATTGAGTTTGAACATGAATTCATCCCATGACCAAATTTTTGGCATTTAAAACACCTCAACGGATTGGGAATATACATTTCAACCTGAAGGCTACAAAATCCAGCTTTTATTGATCTCGGTGGCGATGGTGATACAAATGAAAACAGATACGTGTTAGTTGGAACCACTTCTGAATTCTGACGTCTCGTAAATCGCTTCACGAACGTGACACCTTGATCTTTAAGTTCTAGCACGATGTCAAGTTCGGTCATGTCCGCTAAAAGATGATCCCTATCTCTGACTATACCTTTACTAGAATTGAGGGTCCGATGAACTGACACTGAAACAGGTATTCCAGCCAATGTATCAATTGACATCAGGTTAGATGCTTGTTGTCGTTTGCTACATTCTATGAGTAAAGACCCAGATCTCATTCTCTTGATATTTTTTACGTCCCCTGCTATACAGTACACTGCTTTAGAAACCGCAAACGGTTTGAGTTTAAGTGGCTTTTTATCCGGGGATTCTATCACTAAAACTCTTGGCCAGTAGTGTACTTGCTTAGATGGTCTACAACTATCAGGTGTATTTTGATCAGTTTCAAGTTGACGTTTCTTTTTCAAGGGGGTTTCAGGATCCATGTTAATGTATTTAGATTCGTCATTCCAGCTCCCCACCCACCACGGAGTATCACAAGGACAATGCCATAAGCAAGTGGACCTCCTACTTGCAGCACCAAGGATACTGGAAAGATATACTCAAGCAGAATAATAGAAAGTAATTATTCTACCAGATTGGCCCATGAGCCACCGCCTTCTGGGCATATCACTCTAGGCAAAATACAAAATTGAAGATGTTTTCTCTTTTCGTTTTAAACATATACGCACAAACCAATGCATCTGACAAGACGTGTAAATAGTTTTCTTGCAGACGTGCATCAAAAATATACATGCCACAGGGCTCGGCATGACCAGCCGATTGGTCGAACCGGGCCCATTCGACCACCCGTCTAGGCGAAGTCAGGGCCAAAGTGGTGTATTGAGCAACAGGAACACGATTGCAGGCCCCTATTGCCCTCAACCACCAGGATCCCCTCCTCCGCCGACACAGGGCCGCAACCCACGGCAAACGGGTTGGTGGACCAAATATCCCCCCGGGTCCACTACGGGGGTGTTGGCGAGCTCTTGGCGTTACCCAGCACCCACCACGAGGAGGTGGCTCGCCACGGGTGCCAGATCCTTGCAGTGTTTAATTGTCATCGTAGTGCAGATATCACTCCATAGGATTTGCGCTCTATCGCAATTTCCTCCTCAGACAAGACATGTGGCACTATGACAGATTTACGGATTTACACGAATCAAGATATTTGTGAACAGAGACAGTAGTTTCAGTACATCTGAAATGGCGTGCTTGCAGTAGGGTAATGAACTCTGCTCGACGGGAACATTTCACAAGCAATGATCCTTTTTGGAGACGAGTTACGTTCTTGATATCTCCACAAATTTCACATCTTGCTCTTGAAAGACAATGATGCACCTTGACAATGCTTACCAAAATATGGATTCCGTGGAAATCTAGGATAAGATGTCTAACATGTAAATACTAAGGGTCAATAAATAGATGTATGTAAATGAATATATCCAGTGGCCGTGTGTGACGTCACAATCAACACTAGGTTGACCTAGCACATAGTCAGTTGAAAATGAAGAATTGCCATTTATTATGCCATTTTCATACGTTAATGCATCGTTATTTTTCTACTTGTTTTCCACGTTTTTAGTAAACTTGTTCATATACACGAGTGAATGAAAGGATAAATAACTCCAGTAATTGAAAAGTGCACTTCATCATAACGTAATATCTCAAATGCGAAATGTTAATATTCATGCTATTTCATGCATTTAGATATAGTTTTGATGACAGTGTTTGCGATAAGCATACTCATTAATTAGAATACAATATATTGAAAAAAGTATTTGTGAATATTTAAAAGCTATTCAAATGCTTAAATATCATACGCTTCAGCGCTGTGCCATTATCTCGGGACGTGATATCGCGGCTGTTGACACTTTCTCACTACACGACATCATACTGGGCACGTTACAGAACAGGTAGGTATGATAACACATTGATATTAGGAACATAGGGCAATGCCATCAAGGATATCTGGTAATCACTAGTCTTCTGTATTCATTAATATGTAGGATACGTCCATTCAGCTTACGTTCTGACTTTTGCTGTTGAAACGACTCCATGACCTGCATCCAACATATGAATTATGCATCATGAGTCTTGTTTCAGGCTGTTGGCCATAGCATCAGATGTAGGTGAAGAGCGACCATATCTACGGGCAATCACATAGTAGACCGTATTGGGAGATGGACGTAGTAGATCGTATCTGACCAGTATTTGACCTTAGCTAAACAACGTATTAAGGCGTAATTCATCGTATATCATACGTTATGACCGTACTTTGTGCATCAGCAGCAAACCCATGAATTGACCGTAGTCAACTTGAACGCTACTGTTACTGTAGTTTGAGCATGGCTGACCCTAGATCTACTTATTAGGTGACCCTACGGCACCGTTTTACTGATCGCCCATGTAGTACACCGTGGTGACTTGGTATTCGATCAAACTACGATTTAATACGTTAGTCACTAACAGGCCTACCATACAAACAGTGAACAAATTGCACGCCGGACACTGAGAAGTATAAACATAGGTTTGAAGCTTACTACAACTGCTGGTTGATGCGCTACATCCCGATATCAGATTTTCAAATTTATACTCATTGTGACATTATTGACCAAAGCCTGTTTGTCTCCCTTCGACGCCATCTTTGACGATATTTGAGCCATTTCGGGTTGCTGTGACTGCCGATTTTGGATGCTACGATTGTCGTTTTGTACGCTTGGCGACTGCTCTCTGGTGCTCAATCTCTTTGGTATTCTATTTTTACCAAGGAACATGCTGAAGTAAGAAAGCTTTATAGTACAGGTATTCCTTGGACTGTTGAACTCTCGGTTAGTAAGGAGGCGAAACTGTATTGTGCCTTTGCTGATTATCGTAAGGCGTTCCATAATATTAACAGACAAGCTCTTTGGTCTAAGCCGTATGGTCTCGGCATCAAGTCAAGCTTCTTATGGCTTCTTCCTAATATGTATTGTGATGTTAAATCCCGTGTCAGATTATCTACAATAGTTTTTTCAGACTTTTGTCTTCTCATCACTCGGGATTAGGCAGGGCGAAAAGTTGTCACCAGTTATGTTTTCACTCTTAATCGATGATACAGTTGACTACATAAGAGCTGCATTGAAGATGAATAGCATGTTGTGATGTTTTGTCCTAGGTGATAACTTCATAGAAAAAGATACAAATCAACGTCGGTTTACAAACATCCAGGTATGACTAAATTTGTTTAGAACAAGAAGCTGGAGTGAGTGAGTGAGTGCGTTAATGTTTAACGTCACATTGGCAATATTTCAGCCATATCGTGACGAGAACATTTAATACTGAAATGTAAGATATGTATTTCATAAATATGCCTGTCGTCAAAGGACAGTAAAACAACTAGAATATCACAGTTACAATTTAAAACTAGTGTGGGAAGTTAAAACTAATATCACTATCTGGACAAAACAATATAAAAACAGGCTATAGATCTCCAACAACTGAAGGTAAATCACCATTCTAGGGACCATGGGGACTTACAGTACGTTTGCTACCTGCATGGACCCTAGTTGGATTTACACAATCCCCTCAGCCGCTGGAGATTGTATGAAATGCTAGCCAAACTTAAAATAACATGAATACTACGATTAAAAACCTGGTAGACTTAAATTTACATCAAATGTTTTGGGTCAGGAGGACAATAATTTTACAATGCTTCACCCCCTTTGAGGGTACAGCCACTAACAATTCTAGTTACTAATCTAAACTACCAATCATTAAAATATATCTATCTACAGAAACATATTGCTCAAAATTCAACCAAATGGAATGGAGCTTTAATAATCATATGAGTTGGATATGATATAATCAGAATGTAATTACATGATACACTTATTGATGTTTGTTATGTATATTGCAATTGCATGTAATGTAATGATTGACGTGATAAAGGACCAGACATGGTAATTATAATTAAATAATGCTTGAAAACATTTGAATAAACGTTAGTTAGACATCATTTATCAACTAAATACTTTAGTAATATAAATTACCACCTGTCTGGCCCAGAGTCGATTATCTTCAGACCGACGGCAGTTTCTTGCCTGGTCAGGAAGGAGCATATTAAATCCCATATTTAAACACAATTGTTTTCTGTAAAAGAGACAAATAATGACGTCAGTGAAAATCAGGTAAAAATGATGTGCTAATAATACAACAACTGGCTTTTGTTTATGTTTTTAAAAAAATACAAAATGCTATATTCTATGAACGGTTGAACTATGTTTGTCACTGATATATATTTTTCTTTTGTCACGATATGGCTAGAATTCTGCCGATGTGCCGATTAAGCCAATAAAACCGTTCACTCCTTGTCCGTGACGTAAATATGTTCTTATCAGTTGCAGAAACGAGCATGGCGCGTGAACACTGGAGACACCAGTTCGACTTCTTTGTCACCCTAGTAGGATATGGGGTGGGATCTGGAGCATTCATCAAGTTTCCTTTCTACTGTATGCGCAATGGCGGAGGTTGGTGGTGTCTGGCTTCATCTTGCTACGTGTTCTATTAAATGCCAGTAATTACTGTTAATATTCAACTATTCACGTACGTAGTATGTTGTATTACCCGTCCAGCTTCAAGTGCCTGTTAAACATCTCAGTAATTACTGATAGTATTCCACTATTTACATATCAGTTTGGAACAGTGTAGTTGCTTTCTGTGTTCTTTTGAATGTCGGTAATTACTGTTACTATTCCGTTATTCACATATGAACTGGGATCAGTGCAATTATTTTATTTTGTGCTTTTTCATTGTCTTTAATTACTGCTAATATTCCACTATTCACATATGAGATGGGATCAGTGTAGATGTTGTATATTGTAAATGCGTGGACGATGATTTGACAAAGCTAAAATGTCGTATCCCAGCATTTGATAAAGGAATACTCATATTATCATGGCAGGCAATAAGAGTATGAAAGCCAGTCTTTTCAGAATACTGACACATGTTTATTTTTTTACAAAGGGGCATTTTTGATACTGTTCATGTTCTTCACAATAATCGGTGCCATCCCATGCACTTTCGTGGAGATGACAATAGGCCAGCACTCTCAGAGTGGACCTGTTAACGTCTGGAACTTGTGTCCTCTTTTCAAAGGTACGTATCAAAGAAAAGATTAAGGAGTAACTATACACTCCAAAAACGTCGTATTGTTCACGATCAAAATTTTGACATTCATGAATCTTGCTTATGTATTCCAATTTGTAAATGTTCCTCAAGAAATAGTTAGTACTTACATAAATGAGTATATGTTCCCTTTTGTTTTACGAATTACTACCCAAGAGGAGGAAGACAGGTCAGTGATTTCTGCAAGAGAAATTATGACTTCTCAGCTCAGTGATGCGTTATATTATTTGATTGCCAGAGAAGTTATGACTTCACTTCTATTCATTGATTTATAACCAACCAACCTTAACAGAGACTATGTACACGTTAGCATCATGGCAACTAGACTAAATTAGAAGATACCGTGAAATGTTCATAAGAAGATTCAAGTTTCAATTTGAGCAAGTGAATAAGTAAATCCGTGGTCCAAATTTTCAAGAAACTAAGTTTTCAACTACTGTGTTACACTAATTCGTCAAATTGATAACGCTCTCACGTAAATTATTTTCTGTTGCAGGTCTGGGTTTGGGATCTGTCATGTGTGCCTGGTTTTTCCACAGCTACTATAATGTCACATTTTGTTGGTTCATGTATTACTTCTTCTTTTCCTTCTCTGAAGTAATACCCTGGGACAACTGTAACAACACTTGGAACACACCTGCATGTGTATCCAACACGAATCTTTGGAGGAATGTCAGTATTCCGCCGTATAATGCAAGTGAGATAGGAAATACCTCCAAAATAAAAGGGGTCACTGCTGCTGAAGAATTCTGGAAGTAAGGTTTCCACCTTTTCAAAGTAATACGATTTTGAATTCTTACATATACAAACCATCGTCCCTTGGCCTACCCCTTGATACGTATTGCTGTTGAAAGGGGAAAAAGTATTCTCGTCCTTGGAATATTTTAATAACCTTCTAAATTATTCAAACTAAGTTTTCGACAGACAGCCTGTTTTTTATCCTTAGCCTATAATCATGGTAACTGCATGAGTCTTGTCAAATACATTGTCAAAATTTGGCCAGAGTTTCTAGACTTTGGGGTTTTCAGAAGGGAATTTTGACGTGTTACGTGCTTCACTGAAACTTCAGTACAAGCTCTTGATACTGTATGTTGTATTATGTATTGGATTTTCATTGTTCACATTCTTTTTACGTGATCATCCTGTCTTTTTAAGAAACAAGGTGCTGGAAATGACTGATGGTTTGATGGACCTCGGTGGTATCACATGGCATCTTTTGGGATGCTTGGTGATCACACATGTGATCATATTTCTGTGGATTTTCAAAGGAATAAAGGTATCGGGGAAGGTAAGAAAGTTGGGAATACCCTCGACATTACAAATGTGGGTCACGCGAACATATGAACCAGTCCATAATGAAATTAAGTAATCTCTGGCCTGTTATTGTTCTGTTTGTTCTAAAAGATAACTGCAATACAAAATATACCCAAGTTCCAATGTCATGCATAAAAGTTAGTTCCCCACACACGTGAGTGAGTATAGGTTTCTGTCGCTTTTAACAATATTCCATTTTCACGACGGAGGTGAAAATAATACCAGTCGTAATTTGTACCTATGTGAGTATTCGAACTAACGACGTCGGTGTGATGAGCGAACACAACTGACCTTCTCGACAGCCTTGCTCCCCATAAAAACGAAAGCAACTCTTGCATGTGATCTAATATTGTATGTATATTCTTGGCTCAGCTTGTCTACATCACTGTGGCTCTTCCAATCATCCTCATCACAGTGCTCCTCATCCGTGGTTGCCTACTTCCTGGATCTGCTGACGGAATATACTATTACATTTATCCAAAGTTGGAGCGGCTCATGGAACCCAAAGTGAGTGCAGTGTACGACGGGGTGGTTCAGACGAAATAAAGAGTTTTTTTAATCCCTGGTATTAACAAGCCACAAGAAGGCATGCGCATTCTGCTTGTCCGCACCAAAAACATGCAGATGTGGTAACCAACTACGTAAACACCGTTTAATTTATTGCTAGATTTGTCTTCACTCACCAATAGTTTAAAGGATGTGGAAGTCCAGCCAGGGTCCATGCTAGTAGCATAAATTTTCCAGACTATCAGCAGCCATTCCGTGTACACATGGGTACACTCTGCCCTTCAAACTACGATAAAACACCATTTCTGACCAGGTTGTCCAGCTAATTTTCCGAGCACAGGAAGCTGAACACAGTTCCGCACCAAATGTCATCTCAAATGTTCCGCATAAGTCACGATGATAAAAAAGACAGCAATAATAATTTAGAATTGCAGTTTTAATTACTGGATAGCTGTGCTTTAGAAAAATATAAACATCTCACACTATCTCTTCAGTTGTTTGCACATGGTACTCCCTCAGGGAGCATGAGATTCTGATTTAGTGTGGTGGATTTCAAGTGTCCGCGGCGTCAACACAACATACATTTTGTGAGAATGAACGGTGCTATCGGTAGGGGTGAGGAGGTTCATCCTTTTCGGGAATACTGGCGTAATCACTGATTGTCAGTGATCCACTCCCTTGTACATCAAACAGACTTCTAAGGATAGCTAACACATGTCATTCTTTTGCACTCATGTTCTGAGTTCAGTACTGTAACACGATAACAACTTATATGGCCTGATGATTTTTGATGAGATGCATGATATTAAAATGTAAATCCCGGTTATTTAATATTTTCAATGAAACATACCCAATATTGATTAGACCCATGAATTTAGATGAAGATGTCCTCAAACCTACTCTAAGCAGAAATGAAATTGACAGAAACAGATGTTCGAATGAATTAAAGTGGCACGGGCATTTCAACAACGTGCAGCTGTTTGTTTCGCAGCGGATATCGCATGACTTGATTACACTCTGTCCTAGGTGTACTCGCCCATAAACTGACGACTTAATCAGAGGTACAGCATGTCAGTATGAAAGGGTAGGAGGCCGAGGCCAGTAGCTGATACAGAGGAGAAAGACCTATACATAAGTAACACTGAAAATTTATGACTATTAAAGAGCCATGTCAATGGCAACAATACACATTCAGTGACTCATTCACACGGTGAGCAGTGAGCTGTTCACTGGTCTGGTTACATCAAATTCTTCAGTGAGAAGCAAAAAAAAGTAAATAACTAACTTCGCAAAGGTATTATATATATTATTATATATTATCTATATATATACCTACAAACCGGTGACGCCGGTTGTCTCATCTGAGACCAGATGTATCACATGCGTTTTGTTGTGCTGGAGGACGGAAATTCACATGAGTGAAAATGACAATCTGCCAAGCACGGCCACTCATGCATGGTAAAATAGCTATATTATTGAAAATTCTATTAATGCAGACATTTTAACATGTCATTACCATTTAAACCTTATATGAATATAACATCAATAGAAACATTGATTCTTCTGTTTTGGTATCTATAGTCCTTTTGATTGCGTTGTCTTCTAGGTAAAATGCTATTCTTCATTCATATCTGTGGTACGGTACTTGAGCTGACTTTATTGTCCTTTGTCGATACCACATGGCTTAAACACCCTTGGTGTAACTATTATTCACAGCTCTCTCTGCTGCTTGCTTGCAGGTTTGGATCCAATCCTGTAGCTATGCACTGCATTCTCTGGGTATTGCCACTGGATGCATTATTACCATGTCTGGTCGCAACAGAATGGACAACAACTGCCTTAAGTATTATTTATGTTTGTTCGGGATGTTAAATAATATATAATATATAATATATCATGTTTAACGTAATCACTGTGGTTTATTCATGTGTAATATCACGTTGTGTTATCCTGACCTGAAACGGAAGCTTTACGTGATTGTCGTTTACCACCTTGGTGAATAAGGAAACATACATCCTTATAGTGGCAACTTCTTGGTTATTCCGTCGAGCTATGTTTCACTGTAGATTCTTACCGTTATCAAGCTAACAGTAACTAGAACCAAGGGATGAAATATATATATATATATATATATATATATATCTTTAGTATGTTATGACAAACATCAGATTCATATTAACAATAGCATATAGCTGGCACATAACTGGATGAGGCCAGGTAGGGAATAAAAACAAGAGGTCGTCGCATACCATCCCTTGATCAACAGAGACAAAGGGTACTACATATGATCGGTCTACAAAGAGTCAATTAAGCTATAGGCTATATCACTAACACCCCATCATCTTGTAGCTTTCAGCTGAGATTTCTAATGATCGTGGAAAGAGTGATTTTACTCTTTTACTTTTCACTGGCTTCTAAACTCGTGTTATTAGTTGCTCTTACTCCCTCCTAAGATACCTGAATTACCTTAGTGTATCCGTTTGACGTGGCAGAAACCTACTGTGGTCTGCACGAATCCAGAAATTACCTTGAGATTACAAAATAATCAAACGATCAGTGAGTTCGTTAGTAACTCCAACATCACTCTGACACTGAGACAGCGGAATGTTGTTCAATTCAGCCTTTAAACTCACATTAACTAGCGGAAGACATGCATTCAAGACATGTCAATATGATTAGAAGTCAACTGTGTAATAAACCTCCTTTCTGTGCACATTTGGAAAATACATCAGCCAACCATTTTCTCTAGTGGCATGCATCCTGACTTGATGAGGTGATCATTTCAGAAATGCAGTACTGCTTTGCTTGGTGGATTCCCTCACAGCTGTCATAACTGGATTTGCTTTCTTCACAATCGTCGGCCATGCTGCCTACATGCGTGGAGTTCGCGTGGATGCTTTGGAATCATCAGGTACGTAGCAGATATTACATATTTCCACGAGTCCTCTTGAGGTTATGGGTGATTAGGAACTTTTAGAAATAGCCTTCACAGTTCTGATGCTCCTCTGGTGGTCAGTTGGGCTACATTCACCACCTACTGTGATAAACATTGCTCCAGGCGGGAACAAGGAAGACTTATTGCAAGTGAAAGCAAAGGGGTGGCTCTTTGCTGCTGCAAGCACTGTGTCCATTTGTCTGTTTTCTGAGGAGACATAATGACATCTGCTTACACATCAGAAGATCAGATCGAGATCCCTACAGTGCCCTCATATGATAAGCAAGGGTTGAGGAAGAAAATTTCTCACCCTGATCTTCACGGGTTCAAATGTCCTAGCCCTTGAAGGAGTGATATGCAACTCTGTGTCAGGGGTCAATAAGCTGACAGATACCCATAATTGTAAGAACACTGAACATATTGGAAACTTGTACTTTTCAGGTTACAACCTTGCCTTCATCGTTTACCCAGAGATGCTGGCCTCTCTCCCTTTTCCCCAGTCGTGGTCGGTCTTGACGTTTGCCACACTGATGATGTTGGGAATAGACAGTATGGTGAGGTTGATGATAATGATAGTTGTACAAATTAAGAAGAGGTCGTTTTGAACTTTCAGTTTTGGAGCATTGTTCAAACTCTATTACAGAACTTCTAGTTGCTCAATTAAACCATGACATGTTTAATCGGATGATCATTTGTGATGGCCCTCACTGACATGTCAGCTTTTCAGGAGGTAAAACACAGTCACTGCTTAGACAGAGCTAAGACATTTTTCTCCATCACCGCTAATCTTCCATGCTATAGTCACTGCTATATTAGCAAGCGGGTTTGTAGAAATCTAAGACAACTCCATGTTGTTTCCAAAGATACTCAACTAATAGTAACTACCACAAACTAAACTCAGATCTATTTCCACAGGTACCAGGAACTGAAAGCATCGCGGCAGCTTTAGAAGACTTGTTTACGCAATGTTTTAAGAAGCGGCTGTTCTTCACATGTGCAGTTCTTCTTAGCACTCTTCTGTTTGCTCTTATATATGTATCACAGGTATAATCAATAGACATCTTTATTCCATTAAATTACGTTTTGCCTATAAAAGAAATATAATTGACAAAAAAATATTGGTTGTAATTCTATATACCGTTTGTTTTTGTTGTTTTGTTTCTTTGTTTGCTTTTTGTTGTTTTTGGTGTTGTTGTTGTTTGACAGAAACTCAAAAGTGGTACGGTCATTAATAGTGTAAGTTAACTGAACTGTAGCTGTGCTTAATGGGCACGTTAAACGTAGTGAAGCAACTGATTCAATATCCTTTGAGTCTAAGTCAAATAAAACATTGTGAAAATAAAACATTTACCTTAGAGTACACATGACCTTGCCACGTTTTAGTTTATATATGACTATCAAAGTTTAGTGTGCTCCCATAGAGTACACATGACCTTGCCAAGTTTTAGTTTATATATGACTATCAAAGTTTAGTGTGCTCCCATAGAGTACACATGACCTTTCTACGTTTTAGTTTATATATGACTATCAAAGTTTAGTGTGCTCCCATAGAGTACACATGACCTTGCCAAGTTTTAGTTTATATATGACTATCAAAGTTTAGTGTGCTCCCATAGAGTACACATGACCTTTCTACGTTTTAGTTTATATATGACTATCAAAGTTTAGTGTGCTCCCATAGTTGATTGTTTTTAGTATATGGATGCAGTATACCATGATGCTGATATAAACCTGTGCACATTTAAGGGAGGAATATATGTGGTGACACTGGTGGACTGGTACGCCTACTTTCCGTCCACTGCCTTGATTGCAATGCTGGAATGCATTGTTGTTGGGTGGCTCTATGGTAAGGATTGGCGACTCGAGTCCAGTGTAATGTTTAATCAAATGCTGGCATGTATTGTTGTTAGGTGGTTCTGTGGTAAACATTCACGTCTTGAGCACAGTGTAATCTTTAATCAAATGCTGGCATGTATTGTTGTTGGATGGTTCTATGGTAAGCGTAGGCGTACCGAGCGTAGTGTTATCTTTAACTGAACTACTGCCGAAGATGGTGTTTACAGTTTATCTTTTAATTGACAATCTTTATAAAAATATCTGTGGTATACGGGCAATCTCCAAGGGGACATACTGTTGTCTGTAAGGTTGTGTGATTATCAATGTGTATTCTTTCAGGCACAGAGAGACTACAGACGATTGTCAGTGGGATGTGGAAACAAAGGGTGCCTTTGTTTATGGTCATCAGTCTGAAGTTCGTGTGTCCAGTACTTCTGCTCGTAAGTTCCTCTTAATGGTACTGTCGAATACATCGGAGCGACACTGATCAACGGCAAGTTCTGAGACGAAGAATTTAAAAACCTTAGATATTATAAAATGGAGTTGACATTATGTGACGTTAGTGGTCGTCATTAAAAATTGGTCAAAAATACATTTGAAGGTGTTTGGATGTTTAGAGCACCAAAATTCAAAAAAACATACAAACTAACAAAAATATTGCTCAGATGGGAACGAATTGTGAATATGACATCAACATCAACATCATTGCACGACCAACAGAGATTAACTATATATAACGTCACATAGAGATGTGTATTTCATCTGAATTGGAATACTAAAGAATAACAGAATAGACTAGAAAAAGTGCAACATGATTGTCCTCTGTATTTATTGCTACCATGGTATTAATCAAAGAATATTTGTTGCTTTAATCGTCATCAACATCGAAAGGGATGGTGTAAATGCAGGTGGGATCCATGCAGGAAGCTCAAGTGCTGCAAGTCTCCATTGCACCTTGTATGGCGGATAACCTTCATATAGACAGAATTGAAAATGAAAATTTTCTAAGTGCATCAGATGTTCGTTGACGACATTCTTTTATGTCGACTGTATACCGAGATGGATGTGGCAAGCGTACACAAATTACATAAACTATTTCTATATATAGACGTGAAACAGTAATTCAAGTATTCATTGCTCCATGAATGACACCTATGGAAATTCTTCAAATTATTACTATTCATAATTACGCCGTATTTTGTTCCAAACCCAGTGCTCAGAATGTCTCCCAAAATCAAAACGGTGCCCACAGTGCTGACGTTGTCACCCCCAAATCCCAAGGCTCCAGACAATTGTACTTCAGCTATCTTGGGATACTAATTGACAAAGTAATCCCATGCAATATATTCCTTCTAATCGATTCAGGTCACATTCTCCTACTCCTTGTATTCCTACCGGCCTCCGAAATATGATGACTACATATACCCTACGTGGGCTGCAGGCGTTGGGTGGATGATATCACTGGCCTCAATTCTACCCATTCCTATCATGTGCTTGTGGACCATTTGCAACAGAAATGAATCTACACTGAAAGAGGTATACTTTACGTTTCGCCATACTATATTTGAGTTCATGTGTTGTATGTTGATATGTAACATTTGCATGTATTGACATTCACAGATCAAAGTGTATAATATCTTCATTAAACATGCAATAACATCGCAGTAAGTCTCCAAAGGAATCAAACAAATAGCTGAAAAAATATTAATTCTATTATGACACTTGGAATAACAGTGGACTGTACATTTCAGAAACTTAAAAGATCCATGGAACCCAGTGAATACTGGGCAGATCCTACTGGAACAGAAGTTGAACTACATCCTGTGGCAGGTCACGGACGTATCTGAGGCTGATGAGATGAGGTGCACGATAATGTTAGAACTCGGCCTCCGTATGAAACCTAATGTACGTTTCGTATTGAACAAGCTAAACTGAACCTGTACCTGATGTAAAGGAAGTCAGTAGCACCATGTTTTTCAAAATACCTTTGAAACTATATGTTCTTCTTGAAAATAACAATTTTACTCTTTTTCATAGCCATATGAGTGAGTGAGTAAAATAGAGAGCCACATCAACAGTATTTCAGTGGCCAAGAAAACTGTAAATAATTAAACGAATGAATTTTTAAGAAAGTAACTTGTCCTGACTAAATTTCCACTGGCTCTGATTTTATTACGCAATCATGATGAAGTAATGATGAAGGAATAAACCAACATGGTATCTGATGTTCAGGTTTACTTATGGAAAAGTTGAGCAGACATGAAATGAAGTCCAAGATTGTTTTCAGTTTTAAACCATAAGTGGAAATTATCTAGTAGAGGACAAGTAAGTTACCATTATTTGATTGCCCAAAATGTAAACTGACTTGTCCCCGGCGTTGGGCGATTGGAATTTTCAACCTGGTAAAGACCCTGGGGACTTACGGTGCTTCCATCGCAAAGGATAATTATTTCAGTGTCAAAAGTATGAAGGATCCGTTTTAAGTATCATTTAATCATTTATTATTTAAAAGAAAAATAGCTTGCCATATAAATTTGGATTAATGCTGTGTAAACGGATAAATGTTTAATGATTGGTAGTTTAAATTAATAAGCAATATTGTTTTTGACTGTATCCTCGAAATGGGATAGACTAAATAAAAAAGTGAAATGTTTCTCGGGCATAGGCGGGTCACTTTCATGTGTGCGCGCAACAATGCTTTATTGCCATTTGAAAAAAATATAATTTGACGTTTTCGCATCACGATCATCCAGTTGTCCACTCTAAGAATGAGTGGCTGAATCTACCCTCATTAACACGTGCTAAATATCCCAAGCTGTATTTCTGAGAGAACAAAATACAAAGATGTGTTCCTCCCTAGTCACTTTTTTTCTATCAAGAAACAAAAAAGAAAGTCCTATCGCCTCACTTTTGAAACAAATGTGCCCGAGAAACAATCAATTATGTATATGCAGCCTTAAAGTACTTGAAAACTCTTGTCCTCCTAAGAGGGTATGTAAGGTCCAAAACAATTCAAATAAATTCAAACTATCATTTTATCTGCAGTATGTGTGTTATTTTACTTTATGATTAGACTGTCAAAGGATTCAGGTGTGTAACAAGAACCCCAATCCCAGAGGATTAGATGCGAGATGCGACAAACACAAGTAAAACTAAAGAGACGCCTTCCTGCGAATAAACCAGTACAGACTATAGAAACTGTAAATAGATCTGGAAATATACTTCATGTATTTAAAGATATTTCTTGTCAGTAGGAGTCAAGTCAATGCCTTATGACCAATACCTGGTCATCAGTCAAAAATAGTAACCAAATCCACATGATGTAAAGTCTGTTGTCTGTTGTAATTGCTTGAAGATAAGCAGTTTTTATTGTGTGTTGAAACCAATTGCATGACGAAAGTGGGAATTTGTTCACTTAATGTCCTACTGTCTTAATGCTTTAATCCTATATTTTGTGACCGTCATGAAAGATGCAAATATATTATCTAAGCACATTCCCACGGATGTTAGTATTGTGACTGAAAAAAACTTTACGCGTTTTGATACCTGGTTGTATTTAGTTATAATTCAAGGGCAAACTCTAGAATTTGATATATTTTTTGTACATAAGAAAATGGAATGATATAAATCGTTTTTCTATCATCAAATACATATCCCAGTTTTTACACTTAGTATATACTTATAGTTTCACAGAGTTGCATGTATGACTGCTTCAGTGATGTAATACAGTCCTAAACATAGTTGCGTGTTTTGGAACCGAGACCCGTGCTCCTTACACATGCATTATGTATGAAAGATTACACACAAAAACTAGTATGGTAATGGACAGTCATTTCTTATCATTTAAATATGGTTATTCATTATCAGTATCCCAATATACAAAGTTTTGAATACAGCATATTAATTGTATATCTTGATATTAGCGTTAATCAGGCGGCATAATGAACGATAAAGAGAGACAGTTAACGAATGCCGATGAAACAGTTAGAAAGAATAAACGGTGTATTTAATGTTCTACCGTTACAGAAATCAATAATGAAGCATATAACATCAACGTTTATATGACAACATGAAGTTGGTTGGAGTTGTCGGCGAAGGGAGGTAACTCTCTGATATTACTATTCTGAAAAAAAGATTTTGTTTTGTCGCCTTTGATTGTTAACTGTTGAACAGCTAATACTATTATTGTAGTTATCTGACACCACTTTCAAGTCACTCGTTCATATTATGTAGCCATGTCCAACCAACCATGTTACCTAAACATTGTTTGAACTCTGACGTAAAGTGCAGTCACGCTATCTGATTACCTTTTGATGCGCACTATACTAGGTACAGAAACCTTTCATGACGAGAGAGAAAGTCGCACTATACTAGGTACAGAAACCTTTCATGACGAGAGAGGCAGGGGCACTATACTAGGTACACGAACCTTTCATGACGAGAGAGGCTGGGGCACTATACTAGGTATAGAAACCTTTCATCGCAAGAGAGGCAGGGGCTCATGAACGTATAATGATCATTTTAGAAAATACGGTTGCACTATTTTCGTAGAATATTATATCCTCGTCATTGCAGTTCAGTATGAGTGAGTGGATGAGAGAGTTGAGTTTTACGCCGCACTCGGCGATATTCCAGCTATATGACGGTGTTCTGCAAATAATCAGGTCTGAACCAAACAATCCATCAACAAAACTAGCATCGATCTGCTTAATTGGGAACCGATGACATGAAACCAACAACAATACTGCCAAAGGTATCTTGCAGCTCATTTCGTCTAACAAGTTCCTCCTTGTTCTGCACCTTTTGATGGACATCATCCCCACCATGACCAGACTAAGCCTCCAGTTTCAGAAGGAGGACATAGACCTTGCTGCACTGAGGCCATCCATTGATGCTGTTATACAGGTATCACAAAGCTGAAAATTTGATGGTGTTAACCTTCCAATAACATCAGAGGCTGGCGTTGAGAAGCAGTTCTCAAATGTTAGGGCTGCTTTCCTACAAAACGTCATAAGCGAGCTTGAGAGCAGATTCCCAGCTGTGGCTACTGACGTTGTCACATGCATGTCAGTCCTGTCATTTAGAGGACTGTCTTTCTTGTCTGAAGGTAATATAATAACTTTGAAACGTGCTATCAGTTTGGCTAATCTGATGAAAACAGACAACGCTTTATTAAACTACAGTATAATTCCTAAAAATATATACATAAAATACCCAATTTTTCAATAGACCGTAGCTTCATTGACTTCTACAGTCATTGTGATAACACCTTTGTAGAGGAGACCATCAGAGAATGGGCAATGTGCAAGGATATGGTTCATCAACAGCATTATCCTTGCACAAGTATCTGTCAGTTATGGCAGATACTGTCGTCAAGACACCCTGATACTTTTCCAAATCCGTGCAAGATTTCGCAAGTGTCTGTCCTGTTGCCCCTCTAAACAGCAACTGTGGAGAGGGCTTTCAGTGTTAACAATCTCATAAAGAGGCCACACAGAAACAGGCTGTCATCAGAGAGGCTTGACACGCTGATGCAGCTGGCTTTAAGACCTCCTGTAAGGGATGTTTCTCTTGCACCAGCCGTCACAAAATGGAGAAGTGACAGAAAGAGAAAGCTCTTTTGCTGAAATGAACATTGTTGATGTTTTTGCAGATTCAAAATTAAACTTGAATATTTACAACCACTGTGTTCTGTTGTTAATGCTATATTACAAACCAAAATATGGACCCTTCCATTTTGAGTTTGGATCCCTAAATTTTAAGTGAAGGGGTCCAATGGACCCCCAAAACATTTCGGCCACAGCAGTCAGCGAGCCTGACCACCCGGTCCCGTTAGTCACCTCTTACGACAAACAAAGTCCCCTTTTATGGCAAACATGGGTTGCTGAAGGCCTATTCTACCCCGGGCCTTCACGGGTTGCTGCAGACTGTGAATAAATATCACATTTCAATGTAAACATAGTGTAGGACTACAGAAGCTATGTGCAACTCCCAAGTTTAGATGAAAACGCATTTTCGAATATGCAAAAACAAAGCAGACAAGCAAGTTCATTTCCAGATATATCATGAACCTATTTTATATCTGTAATGATATGACTAGATTTACACTGCGATTGTATGATCACAATTCAGTGTGGGATGTGGGTTGATGCATTTCATAACAAACATGGTGAAGTGTGGGTAGAACACAATGTGGATTTTATACTGTTCCCAATAAGTTAACTTTTTAGATTTGGAAACCGTTTGTGCCAAACAAATGACACTGTTAATAGTGTATATATTTTGTTTCAGGAAAATACCTTTCAATAGAAGAGCCTTCTGACATGGATGTCTAGAATATTTGATTAGAATATTTGATTATTTGGCGTCAGGCTTGTGTGGAGGTATAAGGGGACTGTGCTTGGAGGCTTGACAAGAAGTAGTGTTTGTGTCATAGGTGTCCTCCCACTGCGTCTAATTCTAACCCATTAGGTACGGACAATCTTACAGGTAATGGGGAAAAGTAACGCCTGGATGGTCCCCAAGGAGTAGGAGAAGTGGGAGTGGAAGAATCCACATGTAGTGATCAGAGGGGTGTTCAAAGAATGACAAAATGCAAGCTACCTTCCTATTTACATGTAATGTTTGATACACATAATTGACATATGATTAACACAAGCTCCACTCATTCACAATAATAGATGAATCTAATGGAAGGAAATCATGTATTCTGCTTTGATGTAAAGGTATATAGAACAGTGTAGGTAGCTGAAGGTTAATATCGTGTGTCAGTAAGCTGAGTATTGGTAACCCAGAGCAGGCAGTACAAGCTCAGTATGCCGGTGGGTCACAACAGATGTGCACAAGCATACATTCATCATGTAGGTAGATATAACTATGTAATATCAACACTCATCACAGAGGAGATATGTTACCAGTTGTGCGAGGGTGCGTTTTATATTAATGTGTATTCTTGTGAATGAATTTGTAGAAATGCCATACTCATGTCATACATTCAGTCACGTTCACTATGAAGTGCATCACAACATTCGCCGTCAAACAGTCTGTCTTTAGCACATCTCAATCGGTCGTACACAACAATATACTTCCTCTTCCTCTTTGGCTCACGTCGTCCTTGACTGCTCCCTCTTAATCAGTTTTACAAACGCATTAATGCTGGGATGGCAGGATGTCACGGAGTTCAGCCTTCAATGTTGTTATTTGTTCTGTTGGCAAAGTGGCTCCATTCAAGCTTATCCCACAGGACATCATGTAGCCAGGTCATAGTGATATAGTCCATAAACTTCGTACACGACTCATCCATGGGTGCTTTGGCAACAGCGTCTGTCCAAATATTGTCGACCTGCTCTAGGGGTGCACGTGGAGGGTCCTTGCTCTATGAGCCAGGTGCCTGAAATCGGCATCCTTCTTGTAGTGTGATGGTGTAAGTCCAATATTGTGAATCGTTTTCCATAATGCTTGAGTGTATTGGATGTTGCAGCCACGGATTTCCACTCCATCGAAGACAGCATGGACTGCGTTTGCGACGACTTTCTTAAAGTCTACGTGCAGAATCTGTGGCAAGCATAACCTGTGTACTTATATATATTTTTCCACATATCCTGCTCTAAATTCACCTCATAATCACATAAATCTACTTAATTTATACAGCTTAATTTATGTTGTTCTATGAATTAATGTAGTGCTGGAAGACGGACACCCCAACTTGGGAACTTAGCCTTTTCC
Source organism: Haliotis asinina (assembly GCF_037392515.1). NCBI lineage: Eukaryota > Metazoa > Mollusca > Gastropoda > Lepetellida > Haliotidae > Haliotis > Haliotis asinina. The sequence goes on along the minus strand of NC_090283.1, from coordinate 48,022,686 downwards.
AGACAGACTCCACGTTCAGTGATTATACATACTAGGCGTTCTGATATGTCTGCTCATTAGGTGAGACAAGAAATAAACAGGAAATTTAGGAGAAACGGGTATGTAATGGAGATCAAGTCATGCCGTGTCTTACTGCATAATGAGGCTTTGTAGAGTTCTAACGGGTTTGTGTGTCGAACGCCTGTGGGGCCATGTATGGGATAACAGGGCTGGAGGTGTAAGAGGCAGTGTTATGTTGTGTACCACGGCTTTGACTATATCACTATGACCTGGCTACATGAGGGCCTATGGGATAAGCTAGAATGCAACCATACTATGTAAGGCCTGACGGGCTTACTTACACACAACTGTCTGGGCTGTGTGTAAAAGTCTACCAAAGCTGTAGGAAATCTACCAACTGCAAGAGAGGTATCACGTGACTAACAGCATCCAGGACCGTCCACGCAGTGGACGACCTTTAGTAACATCACAGTGTCAAGACCGACAGATTGTGAGCAACCACCTGCAAGAGCGCTGCCCCAAAACTACGGAAACAACACGCCAGACCATTCAGGCGCTCAACAGACACATCAGTGCCAAGACAGTGCGCCAACCATTCCGCGAAAGGAACCTCTCCTGTCACAGACCATATCATAACTCTGTCCTCACCGCTACCTGGCGCCAAAGCCATCTTCAGTTGGCACCTCACCATCGATGTTGGTGTTATCGACCATGGAAGGTCGATATTGTGTTTCGATAGTTGATGGCAGAGTGAGTGTATAACAAAAGCATGGGCACTGTTTTCCAGTAAATGTTTTGTTGAAAGAGGCGAGTTGGTTCGAGCATCGTGGTGTGGGGTTCAGTCAGTCTGAACCAGTTAGTTGACACCGTGGTTTTCCAGAATCTTGATCCAGGAAGAGCAAATGACGTGACAGCTGCTAGCTGTATTGACAAAGTCATAAGACCCAATGTTGTTCCACATTTTGGACGTTTTTTGAACTTCCAGCAAGACAACGCTCTTGTCCACACTGCCAGGGCAACATTGGACTTCTTACGACAACATGGCATCCAAACCCTACAATAGCCTGCACTCAGTTAGGATTTGAGTCAAATAGAATACCGTTGGGACGAGTTTCAAAGACGACTGAGTGACGTCCCACCACGGCCGACAACTGCGGCTGGACTTAATCAGGCACCTAGTATGGACCCAAGAGCCAATGGGTTTCATCAACCGCCTAATTCTTTCCATGTACAGATAATGCAATACTTTCATAGATCTCCATCAAGGCCACGCACAATGCTGACATTAGGGTATCTTAATGATTCCATTTTTGGCGATTTTTTTTGTGAGAACTCTTAAGTAATTCCCGGAAATGTGTTAACCCTTATTGTAAAGTTTGAAGTCAATCCTCCAAGTGTGATTGTTGCTGAGAGTGAATTAAAGTGTGTGCTTCAGGAAAACCACTATCCACCTTTCTTTTGTGGTTCACTGTAGTTATCGCCAGTGCCGGTATATAACACACCGTTTCGTCTTGTAAGCACAAGATGAATACTAATTAAACATGGGAGACATAGTGAGTGAGTGAGTGAGTGAGTGAGTGAGTGAGTGAGTGAGTTAATATTTAACGTCACACTGGCAATATTTCAGCCATATCATGACGAGAACATTTTGATACTGAAATGACATATGTATACATTATAAAAACCTGTCGTCAAAGGACAGTAAAACAACTAGAATATCACAGTTACAATTTAAACTAGTGTGGAGAGTTAAAACAAATACAACTATTTGGACAATACAATATAAAATACGGGCTGTAGATCGCCACTAACTGAAGGTACATCACCATACTGGGGACCATGGGGACTTACAGTACCTTTGCTACCTGCATGGACCCCAGATGGAGTTACACCATCCCCTCAGCCATTGGCGATTATACTGAAATTTAGCCATTATTAGAAACCACATATATACCACGAATAAAAGTTTGGTCGTACTAAATTTACTTAGAACTTATGTACCCTCTCAGAAGGACAATAATTTTACAATACTTCAACCCCCCTCTAGGGTACAGCCACTAACAATCTCAGTTACTAATCTAGACTACCAATAATAAAAATTTAATATTTACAATTCTGACAACAAATCTAATTCTTTTAAAAATCATTATTAAATGAGAGCTGGTTTTAGCAAAAAGATCCTTCATAGTTCGTGAATTAAAATACTGATCCCATGTGATGGAATACTCAACACAGTCAAGCAGGACATGCTTGACTGTGATTATTTCATCACAAGGGATGAAAAAGGAGGATCCTCACCTTTAAGCAAATATTTATCTGTATATCTTGTGTGGCCAATACGACGTCGTCGTAAAATAACCTCTTCAAATCTGGACTGACAACCCAAGTAGGTGTAACCAATGTTTGGCTATTGTTAGGTCCCCTTTAGGCCTAACCAACTGCCAAGGAGGAAAAGAAAGAAGACGGGAGGGAGCTATGTTTTCCAGCTGAATGCCGGCCGAGGAAAGAAATGGTTTAATTCTAAATCCTAGAGGCGGAACAAGAGAAGATTTTTTATTGTATAAATCCTCGTGAAGGGGGTTGAAAACACAGTTATAGGCAGGGTTAGATTCATTAGAGTATAATTTAGTAATGTACTGTAAAGCTAACTTAATACGGCGCTGCTCAGGAGATGGTTCATCAGCCTCAACATAGACACTGTCAATAGGTGAAGTTCTAAAAGAACCAAGACAAAGTCTTAGACCTTGGTGATGGACAGAATCTAATAGTTTCAGGTTGCTTTTGCAGGCTTCGCCATATACGATAGAGCCATAATCAAGTTCTGAGCGGATGAGTGGTCTATACAAGTGAAGGAGAGTAGTCTGATCCCCTCCCAACTTTGAATTAGAAACAACCTTCAACAAATCGAGCGGTTCAAGCATTTGGCTTTAAGGGATTTAATATGCGGCAAAAAGGTCAAATGTGAATCCAAAATAAGTCCCAAGAACTTAGCCTCCTTGACAACTTTGATAGGGGTGCCACTTAGAAATAGTTCTGGGTCATTATAAGGTTTATATTTACGGCAGAAGTGTATACAATTGGTTTTTGATTTAGAAAATTTGAAGCCATTTTCAAGACACCATTTATCTATTTTGTTCAAACACAGGTGCAGTTGCCGTTCAATAGTATGCATGTTTTACCACGACAAGAAATATTAAAATCATCCACAAATAACAACCCATCAATTGAATCGTTTAAAACTTTTGATAAACGATTTATCGTTATACTAAAAAGTATCACTGACAAAATACTGCCTTGTGGAACACCCTGATCCTGATTGTAATGATCAGACAGGGTAGAACTTGAAATTGTCTGTTATTTAAAAATATGCCTATGAATTCAGGCAAACGACCTTGCAAACCGAAATCATGTAAATCTCTCAAAATGCCATATTTCCATGTTGTGTCATATGCTTTCTCGAGGTCAAAAAAGATAGACACAGCGTGTTGTGTATTAATCAGCGCGTTTTTCACACATGATTCCAAACGCACTAAGTGATCGACAGTACTTCTGTTTTTACGGAAACCACATTGTATATCTGTTATGAGGTTATTTGTTTCCAAGTACCAAACAAGTCGATTATTTATCATGCGTTCCATGGTTTTGCAAACACAGCTAGGAAATGAAATCGGACGATAATTAGATGGATCGGTATGATAACGTCCAGGTTTAGGTATTGGTACTACTATGGCATCACGCCATGAAGAAGGAAATTTCCCGGAAGTCCAAATGTCATCAAACATTGATAAGAGCGTCTCTAAACAGGATTCTGGTAAGTGCTTCAGGAGTTGATAATTAATATGTATCAGCTCCTGTAGCAGTATCATGAGCTTGATCAAGAGCAGTATGGAGTTCATGAATAGAAACAGTTTCATTATAATCTTTCCCATTATCTGAGTTGAAATTAATAGTTTTCTTCTCTTATTGTTTTCGATACTGCTGGAATTTAGGTATATAATTAGAAGAGGAAGAGTGTTTAGCGAAGGTTTCGCCCAGTTTATTTGCGATATCTGATTTATCCGTAAGTAACTGATCTCCATGTTTAAGATGATTGACAGTTGATTTAGCACCTTTTCCTTTAATTTTTTGGACCATGTTCCATACCTTGGACATGGGTGTCCGAGAATTTATTTTAGATACATATTTTGGCCAAGATTGGCGTTTGTTCTGTTTAAAAGTACGCCGTGCTTTAGCATTTAGAATTTTAAATTTATTTAAATTATGCACCATAGGATGGCGACGGAAATAATGTTCTGTTTTTTTCCTTGTCTTCCTAGCTTGTTTGCAGTCATCGTTGAACCATGGTTTTCGAATATGTGTGGAACTGCAGAGGAATTTGGTATACAGTCATCAGCTATGGAGTTCAATTCATCAGAAAAGCATTTAATAGCATCAGGAACATGAATAAAACGTTCAGGTCTAAGTTTTTCAGAACACAGTGTTTCATATAAAGCCCAGTTAGCCTTTTAAAATTCCGCCTTGATGATGGAGGAACATCAGATGGAGTTACAGCTTTTAATATACTAGGAAAATGGTCACTTCCACAGAGGTCATCGTGGACTGTCCATTCGAATTCATTAAGTAGTTCTGAATTTGTCAGTGGAACAAAAACAAGAATTATGTCCACCGCATGTAAACTAGCATTCATAATATAACAAGTAACGAAAACAACTGACATATTTGCTAAAAGGTATTTATGCCTTTCAAAAACGATAATATGTTATTGTTATTTGAAGTGGAAACGTAATGTGTGTGACGTAAAAAGTGCATTAATGCAGTAAAACATGTATGTCTCATGGTAACATGTTGTTGACATTGAATACACATCGGAACATCATCACACTCCAAAAAGAAACGATGAGTGGAATGTCAATTTCCTATGGGTCCCATAAGCAGGTCACGGCACCTCGCAAGACCTTAGTACTTCCGGTGACAAACAACATTTCATGCGTTTTCGAATGCTCGTCAGTCAACAGCTGTGACAGCCAAGACTGGTTGTACACTTGGTCTGGTCTAGTAAAATCATACTGGACAGACTCGCATTTGGAGCATGAACTGCTTCGTGAATATAGGCTTGCTAGATCTGGTAAAAGATCTGTAAAAACCGAAAAGAAAATGAATATAATAAAAGATTGTGACTACATGGAATACCACTGGACATGACCTCAAAAGTGTCATGTACACATGGCACAGAGGGAGGCACAATATCAGTAACGGTTGACACTACTACAACCTCTGTTCATAGGGGCCTAAAATGCATAGTCAAACGTTGCCCAACATGCTTTGGAATGTTCTACCAATTTACTCGGCTGTTTTTCAAAGGTAACGCTCCTAGATGTATTGATATTGAGTCACTCACCCGAACATATCCATTATGAGCGACGCGCCCGGATGTGTCAGTTCTGAGTAACACTGTCGGATGCCTTGATTCCTAAGTGACGCAGCTGGATGTGCCCATCCAGACTGACGCACCAGGAAGTATCGATTCAAGGTGACACGCTCGGATGTGTCTATTCTGGGTGGTACACTCGGATCCTGAGCGATTCACCCAGATTTCTCGATCCTGAGTGACGCAGCCAAAACACCACACAAGTGGCAAAACTGGTTTCAAGGCGTGCTTTTATTTCAATATAATACATGTACAGTTAACCATTTCCCTCTCCGTTTCAGATCCCGGACCGCTTTTGTGAGTGGAATGTATCTTTCTATGCAGGCTTGCAAGTGGACATGTTGTTAACATAATGAATATTAGGATAAACTATGATAATAAGCAGGGTATTTAAGCTACAGCTCATAACACGATCTGGCAGGTGTTATATACTCTTCGAAAAAAGTAGGGGAAACTGAACACTGAAGTCTGATAGAAAGAAAACCCATTGGGGAACGTTACAATGACATTCATCTTGTGTATGCCGCATCATTTCACGTTATCACCACCCGCAAATACAATGCATGGGAAGCACGTGCACAACGTGCGAGCCTCCTACACGTGCATGGGGTGTCACTATGAATCTTGACGTTTTTCAGGCAGGTCGATAAATCACTTTAGACCATTGTGTCCGATAATTTTCTTGCATCTGTGCATGGTCAGGGGTTTCAGATTCAAAACTCACACACTACTGACTGAAAATTGTAAACCTGAAATTTTCATGCCATACTCCAGTCACCTAAGAAGGGGAATAACTGAACGACCAGCTTTGCTTTGAATGCAATCCATGTGGTGATGCATTCTCAAAACATCCATTATGATGGCATCAACATTGACTCAATCCCATATCCTCCCAATTTCGACAATCGTACATTAAAAGTACAGTTCCCCTAGTTTGTCTGAAGAGTATATATTGATCTTCTACTCTTCAACCGAAGGTAAACCTTTTCACTTACGAATATTGACGATTGTTAAAAAGATCTTTCACCTTCCTGTTTCATTGTCTTTATGGCGTGTTTGTTAGTTTTCGCTCATTGGCATGTAAAATATGGAAATCTCTAGTCTACCTTTTCATTTTGTGCTCATCATAACTCTGGATAAAAGTTGAGTTCATTTTTCGTCACCTATATGTATACACGAGGTTCATACAAGCATAACTGATTTTATTCACCATATGGCACTGAATTTGGAATAAAAGGTGTGTGTGCCCCTCAACTTTACATTCCTCCCTCTGGAACTAAACACACAACTCGCAGAAAGGGGACCTGTGTGTTGTCTAAATACTTAGTGAATAAGAATAACTTTTAGAACTTGATGACAGAGATTCATACCAACCCTGGATGTACATATTCTGCGCCCTCATCACGAATTCTGATAAAAATGCATGAATATTATTAATGCATTGTCTTTCCCACACATACCCAAACCCCATCTTATATAACAACATTCTAAGTTTGGCAGCCCATTTAATTTTACCATTGGATACATCCAATAACATTAAATTATAACATTTTCTAGGAAAACGTGATGATGGCATTTTCAACAACTTGTTCCAAAATTTAATACAGCGCTTATACGCATAGATATATACAGGAAATCTTCCACATTCCCCCCTAGCAACCTGGTGAGACGTGGTAGTTTTAACATCTACTACGTTTTCACAAGCCAAAGTATGGACAGTCTGGGAGAACTAAGATCACAGTCTAGACTCCATACCTCAGCGCCATAAAGCAGAATAGGCATAACTTTAGAATCAAAGATTTTAAAAAAGAAGTGACTATTCGAAGACTGCAATTTGGAAATAGATCTGAGTACAATAAACAAAGCCTTTTTAGCTTGTAAAACTGAGTTATCAAAATGTTTATACCAAGCTAATGTTTGCGAAAATTGAATACCCAAATACTTGTAAGAAGATACACAATCAATGCGGATATCTCCAAGAACCATTTTCCTTTTTTTGAAAGCTTGCCACCGTGTCTAAATACTAAGATTTTTTATTTATCTAAATTTATAGTAAGGTCATAATCAATACAATGCTGTTTTAAAACGTTTATACGCTTTTGTAGACCATATATTGTGTCAGAGAAGAGGACAACATCATCAGCAAAGAGTAGGAGAAATAACTCGGGGTGTCAACTCGGGGTGCATTTGAATGCCTGGATACCACACGGATTCAAAATTTTCTACCAACTCGTTAATGAATATGGAAAATGGGCTTAACACACAACCTTGACGTACACCAATGTTACACTGGAACCTTTCTGTAAACATATTATTTGCTTTGACACAAGATAATAAATGGACTTAATAGACCTCGCCATTTTAGGAGACAGACCATTTTTATTCAAAATCAACCATAACTTTGACCTTTTAATCAAATCAAAAGCCTTGAAATAGTCTACGAAAAAAGCATACACTTTTTTTTGAAAGAGTTCTTTCTGCAATATTATATAAAATAAAAACATCGTCAATAGTGGAGTACCCAGCTCTAAATCCAGCTTGCGACTCAGAAATGTTACCAAAAGCATCAGACCAAAATTCCAGCCTTTCCTTAATGATTGAAATGTATAACTTGCTAAAAACACTGAGAACAGTGATGCCTCTATAATTGGAGACATCATTTAGATCACCCTTCGTATGTATGGGAACAATTATACCGACAGACCAGTTTTCAGGAAAAATACCTTTATCAAATAGAATGTTAAAGAGAGTAGTTATCATAGGGACCACCACATCAAGCGAGTGCTTGAAGAACTCTGCAATTATCTTATCATCACCAGCCGATTTCGAATTTTTAAGGGCATCAATTGCTTTTAACACTTCATCAACTGAAATAGGGGAATCCAGAATAGATGTAACATTATCGTCACAAATCTCAGATGCATACAAAAATTCATCTATATTATTAGAATTGGAAGCCATGAAAATACCAGAAAAATATTCATACCATTCCCGGAGTGGAATATTAGGGCTAATACGGACTGGATTAGAAAACCTTTTCAAAACATTCCAAAATGTCTTGCTATTATTGAGGCTATCGTTCAGAGTCTGTACGACTTTATCGTGGTAGGAGCGTTGCTTATTTCTCGTGACAGACGTAAACTTATTTTTCATATTTAAATAATTTCTAAGGGACTCATCATCTCTACATCTTCTGAAGACACGTAAAAGCCTTTCCCTCTCAGCGCGATAATAGCAACATTCAGAATCATACCATGGTTTAGAAGTGGTAAAACCAGAAGAAACTTTACGTTCCATACATATACCAGCTTCACAAATCGCTGTAATAAATAGTTCAACAGCATCAAAAACATTATCAAACTTGAGATCTAAACAATCAGTCATCTATTTTAAAAAATTTTCTGACAATGAATATTCACGAAAGAGTTCAGCTTTGTATCATCCCAGACGTAACGATATTGATTAGCACGTGCTGTGCCTGCTTCCCCATCATGCATGTTTTCTACATGGATATCACGTGGTTGAAATTGACAAGATAACGGTAAGTGATCACACTCTGCACGAGAGGGAAAGCTGAATTGTTTACAGTTTTGGAGTACAAGCGGTGAGGCAATAACATAGTCAATGACACTCCTTCCAGAATGACTTATAAATGTAAAATCGCCATGTTCATCCTGGCCACAATGGCCATTAATAATGAACTGCTTTAAAACAGCACACCATCTTAGAAGTTTCTTGCATGATTCATTAACAATTTTGTCACATGATTTACGTGTTGTATTTATTATATCAGACTCTATACTAAAGTGTTCATCTTCAATGATTTCAGCAATACTATCTTCAACACTGTCAGGTTCTTCGCCAGTTCTTGCATTAAAGTCACCACCTATGATAACATATGGATCTTCCAAATCACACAATAGGGCGAGCAAAGTTTCAAAATAAAATAACAATCCACAAGAGAATGGTTTATGGTTATACCATGATGAACCGGGTGGATTAACATACACAGTTGACAAAAGGACATCTTTATCAAAGCCAAACATGGACTTATCTAGTAGTAAAAATACAGCATTATCAATGATTTGATCAAATTTCACATATTTGATTAAGTTGGATCTTATTGGAAGCACAACACCACCAGAAGGTCTTCCTGTAATGGAAGTTTTCACAGCGTCAACACAATAACACTTAAAATCATGAAATATTATAACAAAGAGGACTCAATGGGCCATGACCACTGTGTTAACAAATCCGTTTTAACGAAAGGGAGAGGGAAGAAGCCATGTCTAACCCGGAGAATCGGGGTTGATGTAGGGGCCATAGCCCGCGTGTAGAAACTCAGAACAATGACCAAATGGTCAGTGCAGGTTAGCTCCCCGTAACTCCGCATGAGTGGAGAATTGACTCTTACAGTAGACTCTAGCCAGTGTAGTAAGAGTGACCAGTGGTCTAAGAGATGCAGTGCAGAATAGCTCTGGCCGAGCATGGGTAGCGTATAAAGAGTAGTGCTCAAATACTCAGAAAGACAGAGAGAAAGAACGAGTTCACAACACAGCCTCGCTACTACCCAGGCTCTCTCTCTCTCTTCCAGACGACTATGTGGCGGAGTTGAAAAATAAAGAAGCGTCTACATCCTTGTATTTCTGGTTGTTGCCTCTTACTTTGTTACAATATTGATGAGTAATCAAATCCTACAGTCCAGGTTTCAGAGAGACCAATGATATTATAATGTTTGAGAAATACTAGAAAATTATTATCACCACTTTTATTCTGAAATCCTGCTATATTCCAAAAAAGACAGTTTATCACAGTGTTTACATAAGGGCGTAGTGTCATGGGTCGGCCCCACCCCTATATCCGCGTGGAGTTGCTGTCACGATGGTGCGAAGGGGTGATTCCCCACCTGGAAGGCGTGTCCTCCTCCTCATGTGTAGGCTCGTTGTTCCTTTCATCTTGTGTACCCCCAGCCGGACGACGGTCGACCACGATCAACTTGCCATTCTTATAATAACAATGTTTATTCTGCTGCTTGAGATCGGAGATTTTCGGAGGTTTTTCTTTGATATTCTGTTGTGAGCATGCAATACTGTTTGACATTGATCGTTATAGTACATAGTATCTTCAGTTGACATGTACCCGTGAAGGTCCGGGGTAGAATAGGCCTTCAACAACCCATGCTTCCCATACAGGGTGAATATGCTTGTCGTAAGATGTGAGTTACGCTGACTTGGTTGACACGTCATCGGTTCCCAATAGCGCAAAACGATGGTCATGCTGTTGATCACTGGATTGTCTGGTCTAAACTCGACTATTTACAGACCGCTGCTGGAATATCACTGAGTGCGATGTAAAACAAAACCCACTCACTCACTCACTCACTCACTTTCAATACTTCAGTTTTTCTCACCATGTGTGATATACTGCTCCTGAGGTGCGTATGTATTTCCTCAAAACGGATAAATATTTCAGTCTTTTTTAATGTTAATCATCAGCTGTTGTTACATGTCTGGGGACAGTGCGTGCGTGAGTTAGCGAGTTAGTGAGTGAGTGAGTGAGTGAGTGAATTAATGTGTAACGTAACATCGACAATATCTCAGCCATATCGTGACGAAAACAATTTATATATAAAAAATGAAAACACTTTGAAGAATAAAACCTGTCACGAATGGACAGTAAAAATACTAGTGTACCTCAGATATGGATATAAAACTAGCATGGAAAAGTAAAACAGTTAAGCAATTAAAGCAGACAATACAATATAAAACACGGGCTATAGATCGCCAACAACTGAAGGAATACCCCCATACTGGGGAAAATAGCGACTTACAGTCCCTCTGCTACCTGCATGGACCCTAGCTGAATTTGCATGTACATCATCCCCTCAGCTGCTGGCAACTGTACGCAAGTTTAGCCACAAATTAAAATGACAATAATACTACAGCTAAAAAGAGGAAGATTAATTTTGACATTGAATGTTTTGGCACTTACGTACCCTCTCAGGAGGACTATAATCTTACCGCACTTCAACCCCCTGGAGGATACAGCCACTAACGATCTGAGGGTAGTGGTGAAAGAACTGAAGATTAAAATAGTTACATGTTACATAAATATGTAACGAATATACACGTCGTCCGCTAAATGCCATTAAAACGGTATTTAAACGTTTCTTTCTTCATTATGACCCGGTAGTGAATTTCACACATACCAGAGAATGTAGGTCAGTTCTGAGATATAGATAAGCTTTATCAGTCCTATCTATAACCCTGTAAAATTTACGTGTAGGGAGATAAGATAATACAGTCCCATTTAGGCTGACTAAGCAACCGCGATGGGGGCTCTACAGCTCCTTGCAATTTCCCTGTTTTTCGTATCACTGCCATCGGCACTGCGTACTAACATCGTTTTCATCGTGGCAGATGATTTAGGTGTTACATTTGAATTCGATTACTAAGTATTTTAATGTGAACTCCCTACTTAAATAACAGACCTCATATATTTTAAAAGAATACTATAATTGCACAACGTCTCTGTCAACATACTGTATTCAGGAAAATCTCTGTGTTTGCCCAGGGTGGAATAATGTTGGTTTCCGGAATCCTGACATGATAACCTCAAACATCGACAAACTGGCCACAGAGGGGATCATCTTCAATAATGCATACGTCCAGCCTCTGTGCAATGTCATTTTCACTCTCTTAATATACGAAACGAGAGACGTAACAAAATTCTTTATCTCATGATCTCTTAATTACCTGTATAAACATGTCTGCCTTATTAATCATTAAATTATCACCCACCTACCCCGTCGGTGACAATGGTGCTAGCCAGACTGTTCTGTGACTGATTCATTGATTGCCTTACGCATACCAGCTTGACAACCATACAAGAATTTATACCTGTATAGAAACGTCGCATCATCTGAATAAAGAAGTAGTTAATTCATACAGCTTGTCCTTATAGAACTCCCCAAATTCTAAATAATGCCACTCAAAGAAGTAATGAAGTCAGGCTAAACTTTCCGACATTCTACTACAGTATTTTAACGTATACTGCAGTTTTAAATTGCCGGCTCAAAACATGAAAATGTATATTCCTTTTTTGCAAAACAAAGCCAAGCCAAGTAATGTTATTCAACTGACCGTTTCAGATCCCGAACCGCCTGTATGAGTGGGATGTATCCGTTCCATGCAGGTATGCAGGTAATTATATTGTAAAGTTCAAAAGGAATAGAACGTGCATATACAGACTGAACAAGCTACTTACACTTTAGATTATAGAACGTGCATATACACACTGAACAAGCTACTTACACTTTAGATTACAGAACCTGCATATACAGACTGAACAAGGTACTTACACTTTAGATTACAGAACCTGCATATACACACTGAACAAGCTACTTACACTTTAGATTACAGAACGTGCATATACAGACTGAACAAGCTACTTACACTTTAGATTATAGAACGTGCATATACAGACTGAACAAGCTACTTACACTTTAGATTATAGAACGTGCATATACAGACTGAACACGCTACTTACACTTTAGATTATAGAACGTGCATATACAGACTGAACAAGCTACTTACACTTTAGATTATAGAACGTGCATATACAGACTGAACAAGCTACGTACACTTTAGATTATAGAACGTGCATATACAGACTGAACAAGCTACTTACACTTTAGATTATAGAACGTGCATATACAGACTGAACACGCTACTTACACTTTAGATTATAGAACGTGCATATACAGACTGAACAAGCTACTTACACTTTAGATTATAGAACGTGCATATACAGACTGAACAAGCTACGTACACTTTAGATTATGATTCATACTAGAAATTCACGAAAGTATGCAAGTTATCACGTGTATTATCCGGCTATTTGAGTGTGTTAATCGTTCACTGATTTTTCGATGGGACGCATTTGTGTGACATTTGTGTAGTCTAACTTTTTACGCAATTTTGTGTCAAATATTGAAAGTTGCTCTCACTATATATGTTCGAATTAATTACTAGTCGGCTTGTCGAACTAGCTTCCCCTTGCTGTTACCTCATCACTGTTCTTTCACGTGTACTCAGTAACAAATATTTTGGTCATCCATCAGATGTCGGAGTATGGGAATTCTCAGAAACATCGTGTTCCCGGATTTGGATAATTTTCAGTTTATATCAGCTGTGAACATAAGGAAAGTTCTAATAATGACACATTATTATTCAACATATCGCGCTAAACCGTGACCAGAAAGTGTGTGTGCCCCTCAACTATACATTCCTCCTCCAGGAACTAAGAAACTCTGCTATGCCACCCACATAATCTGAAAGTAGGTATAAACTACGCAACAAAGAAACCGAATTCATATATAAAACAAAGATTGCAGTGGATGCAATATTTAAATCTGATTTCATCTTTCTTATGAATTGTTGTCATTCTATATCAATGTGTAGTCTGTTTGCAGTGGAAACGAACCCATGAAATTCCACTTTAAACAAATAAAAGTAAATGAAATAACGTGAAAGTAAGATTGTGAAACCTCGTAATATTAGCTTGAATAGGGGTGAATTTGCAGATACTCATTCCAGGTGGCATCTTGGGTATTGCAAGTGGGAATGCACCCCGACGTACCGAGGCTTTGATACTTTCCTTGGTTATTATAACGCCGGTGAAGACTACTTCACTCACACTTCTGGTGCGTATGATCCCGCTTGATAGTATTGGTCTTGCAATCTTCCACTGCTTACGTGTATTTCAAAGATTCACGTTGAACCATGGTGTTTTAGTAGTTTACACAGACGTTGATTACTTGAAATGGTTCATTTTTCATCAGGGCGTTACTTGGACTTCAGGGACAATACGCTTCCTGCAAGAAACTATACAGGACAATATTCTGCTGTAAGTATTATGCAAGTTGACACTGCACAAAGCTCAGCTGATAATTATTAATTCCTCTACGGAGTCGTTTCTTTGTCCCTCCGTTACCTTAGTTATATACTCCCTAGGGAGTTGAGACTGATGTGCCGTTGATATTGACATCCAAGGATCCAGTTAAAAAAGAAACTTCACATTCTTTCTTCAGGGCACTATAAAGAACAAGAGATGGTAAGACGGTTAAATTATTATTTCATTTATATATTTCCGTATTTTGAAAGCAACGACATATGGCATAACGTGGATGACACACCTGAAATCTCACTGAACTAATTTGATAACATGGACGTTTACTCAGAAAGCAAAATTTCTATTATACCCCACAGAGGAGTTGTATTTGTAAACTATATATAAGGGATATTTTGTGGTCAGAATAAGTGAGTTAAGATTTATCATTACATCATCCATATCGTATAGAGTATAGACGTACAAAATAATGGTATGTTGTAAAAACGTGTCAACGAATTTGTGGTTAGACTGTTGACATGAAGATTTTCTCTGTTATAATCCCGTCTGAATCTAGGATGATTCACGCCATAGACTGGAAGCCCACTTTGGTGTCTGCTGCTGGAGGAACTCCAGGTAAAAAGAGATTTTTATTATCAAATAACTCTTTAAACAAGCGATTCTTTTGCAACTGCGTTTACTAACATCCAGATTCAATGTCTTTTGTTCAATAAACTCTTTTCACAAATGTAACATACATAGGCACAGAATCTACTATTGATGCAATGGCCTCCCCTCATCTAGGACGGAGTTCATCTACAACATTGACTACTTTGACTTTCCAGAGGAAGGGCACGCTGCAATAAGGTATTTACGGGTGTTTGGGATTCCACACAACCTTAGAAATAACCAGCGCCTGTTGTTATTGTTATTGAATTGGGCCGGCAGTTTCAAATATGGGCAGGCCCTTATGGACTTCTGTAAATTATCCGTCAATCATTATTCAACTGGCATGTTTCCTCTTTTTTCTCTGGTATCCACCATCCATTTTGTTACGACAACATACAGTTTCACTTCATGGTATTTCAGCGTTTTGCCGTAGGAATGCCAACACCAGTTTAACAAATAAAAACTCTTCTGTGTGCCATAGACTTTGCTAGATTTTGTAGAAACACCGTGACCCTATGTACATTGTAGTCCATTTTGTTTTTACTGATTTGACTTAAACAAAATGGGCCTGCAGATTTCATTTAGGGCCTGTAGATTTTAAAGCCTGCAGGTAGCAGCAGGTCCTGATGGCCAGCTGGTAAATCAAAGTAATTAAAACACTGGTTCCAATAAGCCATTTTCCAGTTTCGCGACAAACGGTCGTTTAGAGTGATGTCCCTTGCAAAACCACGTGACCGCGAGCAAATTGTCAAAACAAACGGCTGTCAAATTTTGTAACGTGTTTGACGGTGCACCGACCACTGTCTGACGTGTACACCGAGAGAAGTTGAATATGCCTTACCACTACTGTTAGTATGGCTTGTGCAAGTCTGATAACAGGTACAAGGATCGCCATGATATGGAAAACGTATTTTTTATCCCTTTTCCGAAGCCAAAGAGTCAACCGGAGAAATGTTTGAGGTGGACGAGGGCCTGTGGTCGAGAGGGATTTGAGGTGAAAAGCATCACGAGGCACACCTACGTTTGTTCCAAACACTTCCTAGATGAGTTTTTTTGTGAATATGCTACTCTACTGTGTTTGTTTGCGTCAGGTGAAAGTGAAAATTGTGCATGTATCGTCAATGCAAATGATTAATTTCTCGCACAACCCCCAAAAAACAACAACCTGAGTCACCGATCTATAACTGTATGTTGTAAAATAATGCACCTATGCATAGTTTTAAACTGATGTTTCAGTGCTTGTGTTCACTGCAACTGGTTTATAAATATCCTGTCAGGCGGCCGTGGACCAACTGTGGATTTCCCCGACCCAGTCCTGGTAACCTCCACGCCCTCGAAGCCCAGACCACCAACTCGTCAAAGACAGGCTGACCCAGTGGCTTCAGACACTCCATGCAAAAAGAGAAGAGTAGAGGATGATGTCTTACCTACCAAATGTATGTATGTTTAAAAAAATTCACTTTAGCATGTTGCCTTACAATTAATGCATTGTCTTGTTTTGGATTGAATCAATTTTACATACTTGCATATGCTCTATGTCAATATTCTGTCGGTGTAATTATGTTCAATTATTTAACAGGTGAAATTCAGACGGGCATGGACATTGTTGGTCCAATGACAGCTCTTGGTGATCATGCCTACTGCACTGTCAAATCTACTGCTGATGCCTCTACACAAACAAACCTGTGTTTTGGTGACATCAGCACATACACAGATGATATGCTGCAGAACCCCAAGTTACTGGTTACTCTTTCATAAATATTCAGTGTATTATGTTCAGAACATAAAGACATATTATTGATAATAAAGAAGGTTCCTGATTAATACATGTCTGAATGTTAGCTGGCAACTAGTGCATTATTTCCAAAATAGTTTCTGAGAACATCAGTTCAGAATGTAAGTGGTACAGCACAGTAAATGCTAACAATTTCCTACTTTTTATTGCAGCAAAAATCCAGCAGAGGTGCCTCAAGACTGCTCTCTCTGTATGACGAATTCACCATCACGCTGATGCGTCTACGGCGAGCTAATGATGTGGAACAGTTGTCAGATTTATTTGGTGTTTCAAATTCTCACATAAGTAGAATTTTCAACACATGGATCAATCTGATATGCAAAGAATTATGTTTTCTTATCAAATGGCCTTCCACAAGACAGGTGAAACATAATCTTCCTAAATGTTTTAAATATTTTCCAAATACCAAAAGCAGTTATTGTACAGAATTTCTGCTTCAAAAACCAAGCATTCATTTCAGCCAGAGAGAGTAACATGGTCATCTTATAAACATAGAAATACCTTAAAGTGTTTGGTTGTTTGCTCTCCTAAAGGTTCATTTACTTTTGTTTCAAAATTATGGTCAAGCAGCATTTCAGATAGGAAGATAGTTCAGCAATCTAGTTTCTTAGATTTATTATCTGAACATGATGAAATCATGGCTAATAGAGGCTTTTTAATAAGAGATCTGTTAGCCTTTAAAAAGGCAACTCTCAACATACCACCCTTTTCTCATGGAAGACAACTCAGTTCAGTAGCAGTTACCAAAACTAGGAGAATAGCAAATGCTAGAATACATGTTGAGAGAGCTATTGGTAGACTGAAAGAATATAAACTATTACAGGGTGTTATTTCTTTGAAAATTAAAGGTTCTCTTTGTCAGTGTGTGAATGTGGCAGCTTCACTATGTAACTTGGACAATGTTCTTGCTAAATAGTCTTTGGGTTCATTCAAAAGAAATACATGTACCTCATACAGTAAACAGGAATTTTCAGTCAGAGCTGACAAAAGTCTTCATCTATTTTATTTGTTTAAAGTCTGCAACAATGAAGGAAGCAATTGTTTTACATAAATAGATTTGATTTTTCCGATCATAGACTCAAAGAAAAGGTACAGTAATGACATGTATACCTTTCCTTTTGTAAATGACCAAATCACAGGACTGAAATCCATATATGCCTAATTGGCCTTGAATTTGATAAAAATAATCACTGTCATCTTTAAGGTGCCAATTACCATCTTTCAGGTAACACCCCCTATGTTCGTGCAGCACTTTTAGGATCACAGTCTCGCAAAGCCCATGGACATTTAATTTCTAACAGTTTGTTTTGATGATTTTCTTTGCATTGACATTCAACTGTACCATCCACTGAAGTACCAAGGAAAGGATTTTCCTTATCAATCAATAAACCTTTTATTTTCACAGATATTTGTTTGTGTCTCCTTCTTTCAATCTGTTTGTACATTTCTTTGGCCTTGCTTTCCCTTTTCCTACCCCACACAATAGCAGATGGTACATTGCTAATGTCAGTGCTAAGACTGTCATGGAGCAAACATTTCACTAACTTTGCGCAATCAATGTTTTTGTTCTTTTCAAAAGCATCTGCCCTGGTGCAAAGACGTTTAAAATTTGAAGTAGTCACCATGCCTTTTCTCATAACTGACCATGTAGGATTCTCACTCTGCCCTGTTGTTTCATGTTCACTGTAAATAATGTCATCAGGACAATACTTCAGTCTATCAATAATGTCCTCAGAAATGTCAGAACTAAGAGGCAATTCAAGGGCCTCCAGCACTAGCTTCTTGAGTATGGACATAGCAACACATTCCTCGTTGATTTTCATTGCTTGAATCTGTGTGTCAGTGGGATCAAGGAGGCTCTCTAAGGCACAAGCATTAGGATTGACCTGCAAATGTGAAAGTTTTGGATAAGTTACATAATACATATATGATACAGTTCACCTGGTTTACATCTCGTGCTGAACACTGAAAACTGTCCTTTTCTGTCATGATTCCACATTGGAAGTGTTATAAGCATTAAGTGCACTGTTTTACAGATAGATATTCACTGATTTCGCCTTTTCCATAACCTTTTATATGAATACTTAACATTTTCATGCTTAAGCTACATGTCACATGTTGCAAACTGAAACAGAAATATTTCAGTCATTCTAACCTGGTGCAGTGAGGCTGCAAAATTGGCCACCTGTTCAAGTGATAGATTTGATCTGTCACTTATTGGTCGAGGATCAAAATTATCCTGGCCATGGTCACTACTTGTGTCAGCAAGTGTTTGTCCATAACTGCAACACAGTACAGATTGGTTATATATATAGCAAAATTAAAAATATTTCCATTTATTTCCTGTTGTTTGTCATTTATTTAAAACCAGATTATGTTATAGATTTTTGCCACTTACAGAGTAATGTATTGAAAATCCCCATATATCCTCTTGTTTTTCTTTTTGTACCTGATTTTCTTGACCCAGTGACCCAGTGGCACAGGTTCTTCATGAGGTTTTGGTCCTTCGGTAAAAAGGGAAGGCCATCCATGACGCTCTTTTTCTCAAAAGGTTCAATATCAAAAAGTGTTGCTGCTATATGTCTGCAGGCTCCATCAGAACTGAAATATGTGAAAAGAATCTTCATAAAGGTTTTTTTTCAGGATAAGGTATACTTCAACAAATATTGTATGTGTAATCTTCATGAGCAACATCAATAACTACTTTCACAATATTCTGACTACGTCTCCATAAATATTAGGAACTTAAAAATATTGGCTATGATCCACTGAAACATGAATTTAAATACACATTGTTTCCAAGAGTTTGGGACTGGTTGTTTCTTTGCAAACTGAAGACAGTTGGGAAATTCGGCTTTGATGGTATTTAATCTTGTTTAAGTTTTATGCTGTGTAGTCAAAAACAGGCAATCCATTTACATTTAAGGATCATTGTGAGATTTAGACCTTCCCACTGTTTGATCACTTACCCTCCATAGGTTGTAGAACTCTGACTGTAAGTAGGTCTTGTCCGTTTGTGTTGGCTTCACAGATGCTTTAAATATTCCAACGGTGTCAGTAGCCTCAACATACTCTACACTGTTGACGTGCCCATCGGCATACAAGCGATAGTCTTGAAAAGATTTGTAAGCACGGAGCTTCCTTCTGTCGTACTCGGGCCTGAACGACACCAAGTAATTAAATATGTCATATATTCCAATTTACGGGGATTGTGACAAATTGTAAGAGTAGCCGTGTGTAAGGAAGGGATCAGAATTAATGTTCAGGTGTGATAGTTTTTGGGGTGTGCAGCTTACATCGGAAAAATCATGCAAGACGGGCAAATGCAAGTTGGCAACACACTCGCACAAAGTGATCCAATTCGCGACGAATGTAGCCTGTAAATGTCACACCACGATCTTTCAAATACATTAAATTTTTCAACTGTGGTACAGTCTTTGACGAGTAGAGACTTGATATTTTCTTCAAATAATGATCGCAGACCAAAGGTAAACAATATAGTCTGCCGACAAAACAAACGGAACGTCAACCTGACAGCTGTTGTTTACGTGTCGTCATGCCCGCGGTCACGTGTCACAAAGGGCAGATAACTCTAAACGGCAAAACTGGAAAATGGCTTATTGGATTACAGGTACATTGTACAAGCTGTCAGATATATCTGTATGATTTACGTGTTGTCATGCCCGCGGTCACGTGTCACAAAGGGCAGATAACTCTAAACGGCAAAACTGGAAAATGGCTTATTGGATTACAGGTACATTGCACAAGCTGTCAGATATGTCTGTATGATTTACGCGTTGTCATGCCCGCGGTCACGTGTCACAAAGGGCAGATAACTCTAAACGACAAAACTGGAAAATGGCTTATTGGATTACAGGTACATTGTGCAAGCTGTCAGAACTGTGTGTATGATTTACATCACTGCATCGTTACATCAATAATGCCTTTCTGATTCATCACTGGCCACTGGATCTAGTAAAGGGTTGAAGCAAAGAGATACTTATTTAATGTTGAGGTGTTTACCTGTAATGTATCAGGGTAGGAGACTACAAGCTGATCCTGGGGTACCCTGGAGATCCTGATGGCTGGCACAAACCCATGAACAGAACCGAAGATGACATCTATGAAGAAACGGTTTACTTCACAGGAGATGACCCAGTTCAACTCTTCAACATTCGAGGTATGCAGTTACTTGCCGCAGGTTTTCATGGTCTCGAAACCAACATTACTCAACAACTCGTACATCCACTGCTGCTGACATTACCTGACTCTGTGCTTGGATTGGACCCCTGCTAATGATCGAACCATCATGGCATACACTGGGACTGGTTATCAATATAGATTATAGAGATCGATAATCATTAAATAAATGTCAACTGGTTATCGATTATTATCGGAAATTAAGATATATCATAAGTGTCACATCATTGGTAAGTGGTGACATTTTTGCATGATTTATGAACAAAATATTACCTTTTTTGTCACAAAAGAGAATGTGCAACATAACATCCCTTATCATCAATATTCATTCCTCCAGACGATATTTCCGATTATCGATCATTTAGCCAGCACTAGTATACACTGAACACCTGAGGCTATTAGAATCAATTTGTGATTTTTAAGACCAATGGTTCTTCCTCATCCCACCCAGACCGTTGATCACTTCCATTTTCAAAACTGAATGCTGCGTTGTGAGTTGAATGCGTCATGTCATGAACTTCTCAAACATGTGAAGACCTGGGTTAGATTTGGTCTTCAGCAACCCATGCTTGTCGTAAGAGGCGACTAATGGGATGTGAGCCCACTTGCACAGTGCGATCTTGGCGCCACAATGATTGTAACTCCCATTCTCCAATATAGGCTTAAGATAGTCGTAGCGCTAAGATCGTTTTGTGCAAGTGGCCCAGGTGATCAGCCTCACTGACTTGGTCTAACACATACCATAGTATCTCAAGCATAGATCGATGCTCATGCTGTTGACCACTGGATGGTCGGGCCCAGACTCAATTGTTTTAGACTGCCGCCATATATCTGACACATTGCTGGATGTTGAATAACAAACAAACAAACCTAAGCAACTACTGTACCAAACATCCAGAAGATCCCACTGAGCACAACAGCATCGCACAGACGATGCCGGATATGGTGGCGAAGTTGCGCGCCAGGTTTGAGGAGTACAAGAAGACCATGGTGCCAGCCAATTATCCCGATGGAGATCCAGCTTCTGACCCTAGCAATTTCGGAGATGTATGGAGCCCTGGGTGGTGCTAGATTGACAGATTTATGCCAAAATAATGATCATGCTGTATTGCTAAATTGTGTAATTTGTTTGCACATAATAAGTGATGATATGTCACAAATCCACACTGATCATACTTCATAATAAAATGTTGTCTACAAGCATAGCCTGAGTTAGCGTGTTTGGTGTTAGTCAGATGTTCTTATGCCACAATATTGATCATGGTGCACTCCTAATATGTGTAGTTTATAAACAGAATAGTAATAACTGAAACTATCAAATTAATGTAATGTATACACTTAGAATGTAACATTTGTCAACAAAAGACAGAAAACAACTGTAATCTATCACAGATGTAGATTGTTATTCGGTGTGTTAGTAGTATGTTGAGGAACGCTTTGAATGAATTGGAATTCACGTAAAACTGATTTTTCGCTTCTTAACTCGTTTAGAAGATAAAGCCACTAACAATTTTATTTATTCGTTTTAAGAAAATGAAACTGACTTACACATAATAATATACATTTTTAAACAGTATGATAATACGCTATGTTTATTCTATAAACCACTTTATGATTAATGACAACTTTCTGTAAAAAGATCCTTCAAAGGATGAACTCTCTTGTGATGGAAATGTTCCCGATTTTGAGTTTGTGAATCTGAACCGCAATACCAATCCGTTTAACTTAGTATTTAATTTAGAAATATAACTCAGGTGATATATGCTGGAGTTAAAACACCACACATTGGAGTTTCACTCGAATGAAGTTGTAATATTGACAACTACGATTAATTAGAGAAACTTTCAGAAATGATACTAACAGTGACAACACTGATCCTAGAACATCTAACACATGTAAAAGACAGTTAAAGCTTAAATTTAACATGGCCAGGCTAATTAGTCACCACAAAACGCTGAGACGATAAAACACTCTCCGATAAATATTTCACTGAAATATTAAAGCTGAGACTCATGGTTATTGTTATGTTTTAAAAACATAGTGAGTGAGTGTGCATGGTTTTACGCCACTTTGAGCAATATTCTGGAATTTGTAAAATTCACTGATGTTGGGCCTTCATCAGTGTTGTAGTAATATTCAGTTATCGGATTAATAGAAAGATGTGAAGGTGTTTAGTTTAACGCCACTTTTAACAACACTGCAGCAATATCACCTCAGAGAACACCAGATATGGTCTTCACACATAGTGTGGGGAATCGAACCCGGGTCTTCGGCATGACGAATGAGCGATTTAGACACAAAGCTGCCCCACCATCCCTTAGAAATTATAACAACCACCAACAAAAATCCACTATGTACATAGATTCCTCCACTTTTCAAAGTGAGGTATGATTTTATTCCAGGTTTTTCGTGATGAAAGTGAATTGTGTGATAAAGCTTTGTTGAAGTATGCTGCGTTTCATAACGAATATTATTTTTGAACTGATTCAAAAACTGAATTGTTGGAGGGGTGTGTAAATCCCAATACTTCATGCAGGCTGCATTGCTGATAAAGAGCAACTCGTCGGAACTGAAATGCATGAAACTAATGACAACAATTACATTGCTGATTCCATGATATTCGTAACAGGTCAAACCGTATTATCGGTGGTTCAAAGGAGGTTACTCTCTTCATCGTGCATTCCAACGTACGCCGACATTCCAATCTAACCCCATTCGTAACATGAAATAACAGACATCTGTTGAAATAAATACTCATAAATACAATCTACGGGTCACGTATTGATACAAAATGCATGAAATAGTTCATACATAATAAAGAAAGAGAAAACGAACGAAGCTTGGCCGTTGAAGCATAAATATTCATGACTGTATTCCTATTGTGGTTTAGTCCACCCGGTATCTATGACGCCATTGATTGACGTTCATAGACGGGGGCCATATGCACGTTACATATTGTAGAAAGAGCCACGTTAGCTTCAAACGTAATTTTGAACGTACAGTGATAATCTTGACAGACTTGATTGCACCCTAGTATGGCGATCTACCTTCTGTTGCTGGCGACCTATAGCCTGTTTTTCTATTGTATTGTCTAAACAGTGATATTAGTTTTAACTTACCAAGGTAGTTTTAATTCTAAATGTGATATTCTAGTTGTTTTACTGTTCTTCGTTTGCGGATTTTTAAAATATGCATTTATACCATTTAAATGTTAAATGTCCTCGTCACGGTATGGCTGAGATATTGCCGATGTGACGTCAAATAGTAACTCACCCACTCTCTGGAGTGCAGGCTCATTGGCCGGTGCTTTAAAACTGTTATTGCTTTCAACCTGAGAGATGAGATCAAACCGAATTTCCCTAAAACTGTTTTCGCCACTGACATGGTAAGAGACAGAAGATCTGAACCAAAGGAACTGCACTGTAACAACTTCTACTTCTCAGGAATATCCCGTTTATTGAAACTAACCGTTTACTGACACAAACATGCTCATGTAACACTTCAGCGTATTTCTACACCCCTTGCAGGTGGCTCATGCTGACAATGCTAAGATATTGGTTGAGAAGCATTTGACGTACAGCACATCTTGATCTTTCATTTCGTACGCGATGTCAATTTCTGACATTTCAGCAAACAGTCGATGGCGGTCTCTGACGATGCCTTTGCTTGCATCTAAGATCTAAGGTCTTATGAGCAGAGACAGTAACTGGAACGCCGAGGAACGATTCGGTGCTCGTAAGGTTGGCTGATTGCTCTCTTTCAGTGCATTCAACCAGCAGCGAACCTGAACGTAACTTTTTAATGTTCTTGACTTGTCCAGCAATACCCTGTATACCCTTCGATATTGCGAAAGGGTTTAACTTTAATGGTGTCTTGTGAACAGTTTCAGTCACTAAAAAACGTGCCCAAAAATCCATTGATTTGGACAGTCGGAGGTCATCATCATTTGGATCA
The DNA here is from genome assembly GCF_037392515.1 of Haliotis asinina. Classification (NCBI taxonomy): domain Eukaryota; kingdom Metazoa; phylum Mollusca; class Gastropoda; order Lepetellida; family Haliotidae; genus Haliotis; species Haliotis asinina. The sequence goes on along the minus strand of NC_090283.1, from coordinate 47,997,751 downwards.
GTTTCAAGAGGACGTTTGGTTTTCTTAGTTGGGGCTTCATAAGCCATGTTTAATGTTTAGATTTGCATCATCCGAGCTCCCCACCCACCACGGAGTATCACAAGGACAATGCTGATAACAAGCGGGCCTCCGACTTGCAGTACCAAGGATTCCCGGCAGAAAAATTAAAAGTTTAATTATTGCACCAGATTGGCGCATGAGCCACCGCCTTCTTGGCATACGACCTTAGGGAAAACATGAAATTGTATGTTTGAAATTCAGAAGGTTCAAAAAGACCTAATAAAGACCAAAACGAAAGGCCTAATAAAGACCCAAACCTATTAATACACGTTATAGGTTTCAAAATTTTGTGCAACACTACATATAGTAATGCTCAGGGCTTGGCGTGACCCAACCGATTGGTTGAACCGAGCCCATTCAACGACCCGTCTAGGTGAAGTCAGGGCCAAAGTGGTGTATTGAGCAATAGAAACACTGGTCCTGTTCCCATGTCCTCAACCACCAGGATCCCTTCCTCCACCGACACAGGGCCGCAACCCACGCCTAATGGGCTGATGGATAATGCCGGCGGAGGGTTGGCGAGCATTTAGCGTTACCCAGCACCCACCACGAGGAGGTGGTTCGCCACGGGTGCCTTACGATCTTATATAAAGGACATATCATTGCTTTCAAAAGCAGAACACATCACAGGTAAGACCCTTTTTTATTGTTAATTTTAATGACATTTTCATATATATTTGTATATATATTTGGCATGTTAAATGTCCTCTACGGTTCCATGAAACTTTAAAGGACTGATCTGAAACTAGTGCATGGAAACTGTTTTAAGACATGCTTTTAACTCTCACTTAACACGTAGCTGTGACTCTAAGTATTTGAAATATTCATATTTGTCTCCCCTTTTGACCTCGAATGAAAGTTTATTGAGTCGGAAACTTTCAATATATTGGCCAAACAATTTCGTGACAATCATACTTAATCCAGCTTGATCGTATCTATGGCATTTTCCATTTTTACGAATAGTTTGATCGCAGTGTAACACAGAATGTTTAGGGCAGATACAATTCTGAGTTACAGCACACATTGCCCAGGGTATGACAATTGCATCCCTGACAAACAGTTCATTATGGAGGAAAATAAAAGTCGCACTTGTCATTCTGTAGGGGGAATACGCACAAGCTGTGGAATTGAAGTACCGCATCATTTGCGGGTCGATGTGTTGCGGCACTGACGTTAGTGAAGGTCGTAGGACCATTCCTTGGGTCTTGACATCCTGGAGGGTATCCTTCAGTCCCTTGATGGTAAGTCTCACAGAAGTGTCTAACCAAACCAGCATGTCAGCAGACCCAATATTAGCCTGAAATTAAGTAAACGATGTCCATTTGAGGGTGTTCTGAAGAATAATCAATCGCACATCCGTGACATAACTGTTCATTGGTCAGACAGTAATGTTGATGGCGTATTTACAAATTCTTTAAAAATGGATGCTAAACACATCGAAAACAATTCGATGAAGACCTTTACTGACAGAATAGAGGCTCTATTACTCTTAATCCCTAAACGATTGATGGAGTGAAGACTACATGTGTATTCGTATAACTGGCAACGTGTGTGTAATGGGTGGTATCATTTGCCTGTCGGGCAAGTTGTTTATTGAAGGAGTCAGAGGATTATGAGACATGGTCGATCTACCCCTATTGCCAATATCTCGTGCCATCAACGATCTCCCAGATGCCTACAAGAAGGCGAGTACAGGCCAGGTCCTTCCCATCCATTCCAACGAAGACATCCCGATCTTCGCCACTTCTTACAACCTCCAACATCTTTTAGCAACACATACCTACTTCTGCGATGGTAGTTTCAGCATGTGTCCTGGACTCTTCTATCAGCTCTATTCCATGACGCCTTCGTCAATAACAAACTTAGGTGTTTCCCCATGTATATGCACTCTTGCCCAACACAAATAGGACAACATAGGAGACATCCAGATGAACATCAACCTTCGGCCACAGACCCTGTAGTCCAGGTCTACTTCCAATGTGGTATCAAGGATGTGTGAACCTTCATTGTGGACACTGATTATATATGATTGTGATTTCAACATAACACCATTCTAAAACACCTTTCCAGTTTTGACAAATAATAAGATCAACAAGAAAGAAAGACTTTATGGAACTATAACCCTCAAGCATCAATGTCGAATCAGAACAGATCGGCGATATGTCACATTTTTCACACACCTCATATACACCCTAACATTCGTTATTAGATTACTATAACTTGCAAACACATTTCACCTGATAGTATATTCCTCTTATATGAATCAAAGGTGTATGTGAAAAATGTTTTCTAGAAATACCCAGAACCACTCAAACAACGGCGTGAAGCATTTCAACGGGGTATCAGGACAGGTCGTCGAAATGTCATATTTTTCACACACCTCAATTACACCCTAATAATTTTTTAAAGTCATGAAGCTATCACTATTACTTGCAAATACCCTTCAACAGAAGGTATGTTTTCCGTCTAAAAATTAAACGAATGTATGAAAGAGATTTTCATCGGCACAATTTAGTCTATCTTCGAAAATAGAAGCCAGTGAGCTATGACATTCCGACTTGAAACCTTACTACAAATCTGCTGTCCTAATACGGACACTAATACCAATCATTTGACTTAAACTGAAGTGAGAAAATAGTTAACCTATCTTCTATATGTAGGATTTCAGTTGTTATAACACTCAGCGAACTGAATCAGCTGTTGAAAGTAAACCGGACTGTATCTTAAATACTACACTGCCACCATATTGGCTACACTGGTTACGTAACGATCCAAGACATACGTTCAGGGACTTTTCGGGGAGTTTCTTCCCCCTCTGTATTCAGGCTACCTGGTTAACATTATGTCAAAATCCTCTGGCTCCTGAAATAAACAACTTGCCCGACTGGCAAAGAGATTGAATCCATATTATTAAGATACCCAGAACATCATAACATAAAACTACCTGTATTATCAGCGGTTTCCATGCATAACACCTCAGATTCTTCATCCAGTCTTCTAGTGCTGTGACAGGGTAAACCCTCACCTCACATTTGCAGTGCTTCTGCACCTGTAAACAAAGACCATTTCAAAGACTTTGTAGAGACCGCCTAAGATATTTTCATCACTTTATTAACTGCAGTGTGCTACCCTAGCCAAAATTGCGTCACGGAATTACTACCTTAGAAAGATATGAATACAACACATTATACAACACAACGCAGAAGAGCACATGGTTACTGAACCATACACAGTCTTCACCGTCTAGAAATGTGTATTAATCCTACAGTAATAATCTGAGGAACATATCAAAGCAGTTGTACATTAATATATTCAGTAAGCATCAATGCAGTTAATGGATCAGCAGCGTTTTTCCTGTAGTTGTGCGGTTAGTAAACATGATTGACGAAGATGCCCTGCACTGATGGCAACTGCAAGTTAACAGCCCAGGAAAGCCACTAGCTGTCTCACGAACGTACTCGAACAACTTTTGCAAATTATTTGTGATTATACAACCAATTAGTTCAGCTTATGGGAGGGTCAAAGGTGCTTTCCTGATAACGGAGACAAGAGCTATTGTTATTATGCTTCCATTCATGCTAAACACTTTTTAAAAATAGAGGAATGGTAATTTATTACACAATTTCACTTGGAAACAGTCACATATGTGACGCCTAACAACTCTATCCATTATATAGCTGCTTTTAAGCAAATTTTATAACTAGAGTTCTAAAATCTGTATTTTTATCGCCTTTGCGGCTGATTAAAGATTAAAGAACAAACTAAACATAAAATGATTAATGTTAACTAAAAACTTCAACGACAATACAGAAAATACCGCCCATGACATGTCAACAAAACAAAGGACAGGTCACTGAAACAGATTTATCCATTGTGATCAAAGTTTATTTGAAAACAAGGTAATGACGTCACGAGCCGTCATGCATGATTGATTACGCGTGAGTGAGTAAGTGAGTTTAGCAATAATCCATCTATATGGCGACGGTCTGTAAATAATCGAGTCTGGACCAGACAATCCAGTGACCAACAACATGAGCATCGATCTGCGCAACTAGGGACAGATGACGTGCCAACCAAGTCAGCGAGCTTGACCACCCGATCGCGTTAGTCGCATCTTACGACAAGCAAAGTCGCCATTCATGGCAAGCATGGCTTGCTGAAGGCCTATTCTACCCCGGGACCTTCACGGGTCCTGAAACTTAGTATAGGAGTGTTGATTATGCCTGAAGTATATGCCGTTTCCCAATATCCGAGACCCAGTTAGAGATGCTCCGCTTAATTAGATTGCTTAAGTGATACAAGTATATACAATCAACCTGCTCCATGCATAAAACCACTGGTAAACACATATAAGATGATCCACGACCTGACAAATGACCCCAATTTGCATACTTGGGAACGCCCCACAGAACGATCCACTTGAAACAAGAGGGAGACAGGTTATCTGATAAATATCGAGAAGTTCATTTTCTCCGTGCGTTTCACGCATGAATTGTTATAGCACACTCAATTTGGGAACAGGTACAATCCCAACGAATTGAATCAACACAATATACTGAGCAAATATGTTTAGGACCACCGATCCATTTCACGAAGCAAGTGACATTTTCCTGGGTTTTTTTTAACAAAATTGTTGAATATCTTAAATGATTGTCAATGCCCCAATCATCTATTTGTCTTCGTCTTAACTAAAGGTTAGAGTGGAATATCAGTATCTTATGCCTGAAATTGCAGTCTTATTATTCGAAGGAATATGCGGTGTTGTTTTAATGGGTAAAGTTGACTTTTCGTCTGCTAAATATTAAATAGATAATAACTACATATAGTTAATTGTGCTTCATTTAGCTTTTTGATATGGTAAAAGTGATCTGTTACTGAATGGTGTTGGCTAAATCATAGTAGCAAGGGGGAAATATTTCAATCCCATAATTTTGTTCCTATTTTTCTGTCCATAATTCCGCTGGTGATCGACCGGGGATGCATGTCTTGGAAATTTATATAACCGGTTTCAGAGAAATGGTTAGTATTCAAACAATATTTCCAAATTTCTGTCATATTTTTATTATGGTCACCACAATTGTGTACAGAAAGCTGAAAATACCTTTTGACATTGATAAGTCAGTGAGAAATATCTTTGTACACAAATTTGTCGGTTTGGGGATTACTCAGTACCAGACTCAGTAGATTTATCAGCGACTAAAAAAATATAAAATACAGACAACTCACCAAAGATTACTCTTTTTTATGACAAAGTATGGGAACAGTAAACACCTGATATAGTATGTGTCAATTATTATACAAGACACAACAATGCTGGAAATTAGGTGGACTTACTGATTTATGCTTTAGTTATTTCTCTCTGAATCAGTCTCGGTGTCTGAATCACTTGCAAGTCCTAAGTCAATCACTGGTCTGTCAATTTCCATTTCTACTGCGATTTCGCGTTGCCAGTAACCATCTTCAATTGTTTTAACATGTTTACAACATTCCGACCATTCTTTTGCACCGATTGCAGACATCCTTTCATTTATGGCAATTCTTAAGGAACTTTTTGTGAACTGCAAGTTTTGTGAAGCGACATAATTTTTCACATTTGCCCAAATTAACTCAATCGGGTTTAGCTCTGCGTGGTATGGAGGGAGACGTAGTACTTCATGACCATGTTGCTTCAACATCGTGTCTACTCTGTAGACAGGGCCCGATTTGTAGGATTTTGCAAGAAACAATAGTTCTGCTGTAAGCATTTTGTCATCAAATGAGATATTGTCCCTTTGTAGCCACGCTTTTATGTCATCTTTTCTGTTGGCGTTTGTCGGACATTTGTCCACTTGCTTGCTATGATATGGTGCATTATCCATAACGATGACAGAGTGCAGTGGAAGGTTTGGGATCAACTTTTCCTGGAGCCATTTGGAAAAATTATCAAAGTTCATCGCGTCATGATAGTCTGCTGATTTGAGTTTGGAATCAAAAACAAGCAAAGCATTTGGAACAAAACCGATTTCACCCCCTGCATAAACCACAATAAGCCGACGTCCGGTGCCAGACGGAGGTTGAACCCCATTTATTACTTCACCCTCAAGCTGCCAACACTTTGGGACAATGTGGTGTACATGCAACTATGTTTCATCGATAAAGATGAGTGGTCGATTTTCTTCTCTGTATTTCTTTATTGCACACAAGTATTGCAAACACTTGGAAACAATGTCTTTACGTTCCATTAAAAGTTTACGGTTTGACTGTGGTTTTCGCCACCTAAAGCCCATGTCTTTGAGATTTTTTCGAAAACTTTCCATAGAACCCTTGTAGTTCAACTGGCACGTTGCCATATCATACATCGTATCCAGAGTGGGTAGTTGTTTTTTACCCCATATAAACTTTGTAGAAAGTGACGGACTGCCCACCGGTCGAAATCATCAAGTTTGTAACTGCAAGTTTTGGGTTTGCGCAACTTGGTGGGACTGATAAATGTAGGTCCATTCGCACTCCTACCACTTTCTGCCTTAATGCGCTTTAAAGTTGCCGTTGAGAGTCCAGTAGCAACGCTACTTTGTAAAAGAGAATCTGCTTTGGTTGCACAATTTTTGTCCATATACATGATAGCATTGTATGCTATCTCCCTTTCCTGAGAATGAACTATTTTCCCATGTTTTCCTAACTTGGACATTTTTTACTACAACTGAAATCTGTTTAACAGTATTGAGACAGGTGTAAAACAGTAGCGAGACTGGTGTTAATCAGTAGCGGTGTTGATTTCATGTCATGGCTAGCATCTATTACACGTGCATAATCGTCAAGTTACCTGTAGCAGCCAAGTGTACTCTCCCAATTCGTTGTACCGCCTCTCTTGTCACAAATGCGTTTAGTGCGCAGGATCATCTAATATGTGTCTAGCGGTATTAGGTTGAAATATGCCAGTACAAACTTGACTTCATACATGGCATGGCATCTGACTTGGCATGTGTAAACAGTATGCACAACTCCGAGATAACACCTGATACGATGCTTTTCCAGTGTTGCAGCAAGTTTAAAAGCCACACGTCTGCATATTTGTTAAAAGAGAGTCATGAATTTAGAAAGGGCTAAATATTTAAAATATAGAGTCAAACTTCAAAGTCAACCGACCGTATTTCAGCCATATCATATCAAGAAAATAATCTCTCAAACGTTACAAATGTCTTTGGCAATACATCGTTTTATGTGTCAACAGTACTTTTAACAGTATGGTATATTTTGCAAAATTTAGTTTAAAACAGTTGGCTAGAGTAAGTGGCTACATTTACGCGAGTGAGTTTAAACTATTGGAGGGTAGCATACAATAAGGTCATCAAAAGAAATTAGCAAGAGTATGACTGGTGTTTTTGCAAATTCAGTATGTAAGCATAAACGTATCTCACGCTACTGAACAATGCAATAGATAAACGGGCTACAGATCGGCATTAACATAAAGTAGACCTGAATTTAGACCGTCGGAACACACAATGCGTTTGCTTCCTGCGCGGTTACACGAGGAACGACCTTATCGGTGCAACTCAAAACAGTAACAATGAGCTTTAGTATTTTGTTCCCGACAGGGTTATTATAGTTGCAGTCCAGCTAAAAAGATCCTAAAAGTTTCTTAGCGAGCCCATTCCTATATTTATCCGTATTTCCTGATGAGTCAGGTTATCATCACGATCGAAATAGCATGGTACTCTGAAAGCGTTTACCTTAAGAGGTCTGTCATTTATTCAGTTGTCCCTAATGATGGAATACATGTCACGATCGTTTTACCTGTGCACGTTGTTCGGGTGTAAGTCCAAGGTCATAATAGACGAGCGAATAATTCTTCACGTTTGGAAGGACAGTTTTATGAAAGTTCTTCAGCATTGCTTGTGACTCTAGATAGTGGTTTGACGATGCTGCAGTGATGAAGAGTATCTCTTTTCCTGTAGGTTTCCCTCTCATCTCTTTTAACTGCATAATTCTGTTCAAAGTCGTCACGGCCGATGAACTCGCCAAATCCACGATGCTGTGAAGTCTGGCCGAGAGGCTTTGTGGCTCGGTGTGTTTGCATTTCGGATCCACACATTCTTTATCTAAAACGGTCACAAAACAGATAAAGATCAACGTCAAATGATTATTCTTGGTTGTTTTAATTTACATATGTAGGATTCAATGTCTAACATCAGTTTGGGCTTTCGGTGAACGTTCAATGGAAGTTCCACTGACTCACTCACTCACTAATATTTGTGTTAACCTTACATTGAGATGCTACTCAGACGTGTTAAGTTAAGGTTTTTTGTTTTAATAATCATGTTGAATATCGTGACGTTCATTTACAAATTGACAAATAATAAATGGTTTGAACCGCTTAAAAGAAATAAGTTTGAAAATGGATAACTGAGAATGGGCAAAATTACTTGGGTGCAATCTTTTCGAACATACATCCGGCGTAGGCACTGGAGTCTTTTGAGCCCGTGCACGTGAGGCTGCAAATGTGAAAGAAACATTTAAGAATTTATTTTTTAAATGTCTGTATTGTAATGAAGAGCCCTACATATTTTAACCAGTGAACTCATTTACTCGCTCTATGCTTTCTTTTTTCCTTTCCCTAGTTTAACTCGATTTTTCAAAAGATTTGGTCTTTTAGTATACATTTGCATATTAATATCCATTTCAGCCTTTGATTATGTTTTGTTCAAAGCAACAAGCAATAGGTGGACGTTTGTGTTAATGCTTTTCCTCGCACAACAGAGCAGCGGGTGTGGGTGAATGTATGAAAATTTAGGAAAGCACCTGCAGTAAAGACAATCCCTTACACATTATAAGACATACCTTCCATTTTCTGCTGATAGAGTTTTAACAGCCTTTTAATGTGTATTTCTTCATCCAATCGAGAGTCTGAAACAATGATAGACATGAAACTTAAAGAAACTAAAAACTTCACTCACCCTTAGCGTGTGAAATATACAATCGTTCTGAAATCAGCATTTCTTGCAACATTAACTAACCCATTAAGGAATATTCTAAAGCCAGTTACCTCTGTACCCAAGTGTGTTTACGCAATGCAAGCAAGCACCATTTTCAAGTCATTCTTGCCTTCGTGGTAGACTACATCAAATGCCATTTTCTCCCGAAAGGCACGTGTTCCCACAGAGTACACATCTAACCTTAACAGCTGTAAGGATTTCCTAATGTTTAACTGTATCGTCAGTCTCAGTTGAACGAGTGATGAACTAAATCTCCAGTGTCTTACTTGGACGAGTGCCATCAACAACCTCCAGTTTGTTATTAGAACGAGTGATGTCTGCAGTAGCCAGTGTGTCTGGGCGCCGATTTTCATTCCTATTCAGTGTCAGATATTTCCAAAGAATGACAACCACGAACATCAATACTAGGACCGGAACGAATCTGTAATCTTCAACACAAGACAAAATGACACGTGTTCTCACTTATGTATGATATGTAAGGATAATTACAACATGTGCTTTCAGACCAGATCACAAATCAGAGTAGAGCAACGTTGGTCACAGACAGTTCTTGGATGGGTAACCCTGTTAAGCAGCATATGATGAAAGTTGTCTAATAACTTAATCCGCAATCATAATTACACTGTATTTGATTTTTTTTAAAAAATTTTTGTTTAATGTGAAATTTATCGTTACCTTCTCACTACAAACAGACTATGCATTATCTTAATGTACCTTTTCTTAACATTGTTCCGTTTGGTTCAACTGGAAGACGATCTGCCCCTTTCTTCTCCTGAAACGTTATAGTTAGTATTTGTATGAGAGGAAGTATTGTACACATTGCTATTGTTTCTTTGACTACAATACCTGTATTACAGCATAGAGTAATACACCAAAGTGAAGATCAAAATATGATAGTACTCCAACTTTGGTCATGAGTGAGGAGAAATCAAACACGTTACTATGCAGGGAATGCATGCAGTGATGAATAAACAGCCTGTTGAAATGCGGTAGATCTGTGCTTGAGGTGGAGAAATCAAACACGTTACTATGCAGGGAATGCATGCAGTGATGAATATACAGCCTGTTCAAATGCGGTAGATATGTGCTTGAGGTGGAGAAATCAAACACGTTACTATGCATGGAATGCATGCAGTGATGAATAAACAGTCTGTTGAAATGCGGTAGATCTGTGCTTGAGGTGGAGAAATCAAACATGTTACTATGCATGGAATGCATGCAGTGATGAATAAACAGCCTGTTGAAATGCGGTAGATCTGTGCTTGAGGTGGAGAAATCAAACATGTTACTATGCAGGGAATGCATGCAGTGATGAATAAACAGCCTGTTGAAAAGCGGTAGATCTGTGCTTGAGGTGGAGAAATCAAACATGTTACTATGCAGGGAATGCATGCAGTGATGAATAAACAGCCTGTTGAAAAGCGGTAGATCTGTGCTTGAGGTGGAGAAATCAAACATGTTACTATGCAGGGAATGCATGCAGTGATGAATAAACAGCCTGTTGAAATGCGGTAGATCTGTGCTTGAGGTGGAGAAATCAAACATGTTACTATGCAGGGAATGCATGCAGTGAAGAATGAACAGCCTGTTGAAATGCGGTAGATCTGTGCTTGAGGTGGAGAAAACAAACATGTTACTATGCAGGGAATGCATGCAGTGATGAATAAACAGCTTGTTGAAATGCGGTAGATCTGTGCTTGAGGTGGAGAAATCAAACGCGTTACTATGCATGGAATGCATGCAGTGATGAATAAACAGCTTGTTGAAATGCGGTAGATCTGTGCTTGAGGTGGAGAAATCAAACGCGTTACTATGCAGGGAATGCATGCAGTGATAAATAAACAGCCTGTTGAAATGCGGTAGATCTGTGCTTGAGGTGGAGAAATCAAACATGTTACTATGCAGGGAATGCATGCAGTGATGAATAAACAGCCTGTTCAAATGCGGTAGATCTGTGCTTGAGGTGGAGAAATCAAACATGTTACTATGCAGGGAATGCATGCAGTGATGAATAAACAGCCTGTTGAAATGCGGTAGATCTGTGCTTGAGGTGGAGAAATCAAACACGTTACTATGCATGGAATGCATGCAGTGATGAATATACAGCCTGTTGAAATGCGGTAGATCTGTGCTTGAGGTGGAGAAATCAAACACGTTACTATGCATGGAATGCATGCAGTGATGAATATACAGCCTGTTGAAATGCGGTAGATCTGTGCTTGAGGTGGAGAAAGCCTCTAATACGGGTAACTTGAATCCTGCACAGGCATGCGGGTATCCCATCACACGATATCCATCACTCACGGGGTGGATTTTGGATTCATGTCCATATTGTTACTATAGCTGTCCATTTATACAATACTTTTGATAACATGCAAGTATGTCTTGTTAATGACCGGAAATATGATAAAATTCAGATTTGTTGTCCAGAGCATTAATCATTACTAGTCGTGCGTTTCTTAAATAGACAAAGTGTCAGACAAGGCAAAGATTTTAGACTGCCACTTGTGCAGTCCAGACAGAGCACCATGTCATTGTGGTAAAGATACTCACTCACCTGACTCGTGCGTTTACATGTACATAGATGTAACAAACGTGGCTAGATTCTGCACACGTGTCGAAATTGCCAGACTAAGTCAGGAGGCCGTATCCGGGCAGGGATAAACATTTGTACCCAACAGCTAAACACTCAAAGTCGAGATTGCATTTGGTTTCTATTCCCATCTGAGAACCTGATGTTGTGCATTTGTTTGCAGATTCAGTATTTCAGTTCACAACCATAGCCTCTGTGCCTAGAGGTGATACACAACCGCCTTTCAAGTTAACTTTAGATGTTCCCATTATACTTGAACTTGACACTGGTGGCAGTGTGACTATTTCAAAACGAAAATCTGCAAGCACCTTGGGTATTATAAATACAACCAGTCTGAAACTGTCTGCTTGTGCAACAGCAACTGTTCTGATACAAGAAGACAGTTATTTTGGGATATATACCAGTATGTCGTTTTCTGATTTGCTAAGCGCTCTTCTATTATTTTAAGTGTACCCTACTTTCAAGGAAGGTATATTGTAGTGGGTCCCGCTGCCAATAGCAGCTCGATGCGTACTTCGAGATAATATTTCTTTATCTCGAATAACACTGACTCACGCATGATGCACGAAAATTACCGATGTTTAGCGAATGCATATCATGGAAGGGAGATGACGTTTCTTGTAACGCCTGCAAAATCTTGCTATGGCTACGAAAAGATTTGCCTCACATTCCGAAAAATACATCTTGACAAGACGTTCAAATGTAGTCCCGGCGGCTTTACTAAGACAACAGCAAGATGCAAAATTGGAATCGCTTGATTCACAAAGGTTGGCTGAAGTGTACGATTCGGTATATATGCTTCAAACAGCTCCCGGAATGGGCCTGTCCAATAAGCCTATCGTGAAGCCTGATGGCAAAGTTAGAATTAGTGCTGAATACAGTTTAACTCTATGCAAATTTTCCCAGCTTGAGTGAGTGAGTGAGGTTAGGTTTACGCCGCACTCAGCAATATTCCACCTATATGGCGGCGGTCTGTAAATAATCGAGTCTGGACCACACAATCCAGTGATCAACAACATAAGCATCGATCTGTCCAATTGGGAACCGATGACATGTGTCAACCAAGTCAGCTAGTCTGACCACCCGATCCAGTTAGTCACCTCTTACGACAAGCATAGTCGCCTTTTGTGGCAAGCATGGGTTGCTGAAGGCTTTTTCTACCCCGGGACCGTCACGGGTCCCCAGCTTGAACAGTATTAATACTTGAACTGGAAGATATGTCGAACAAGTTAGCTAGAGGTGAAACGTTCACTAAACGTGACATGAGTCACACTTACCAGCAGCTTGTTCTAGATGAAGACTGATGTAATTATGTGGTTATCAACACTCACAAAATTTTCTCTCAATATTGGCTGTCCAGCCGAATACGTGGATGACGTCATCATCCCTGGCAGAGATGATCCCCAACACATACACATTTTGAATGAAATTATGCAAAGATTTGAACTGAAACGAGAGAAATGTGTGTTTATCGCCGAAGAAGTCATAAACTGGATAAAAATGGACTGCATCTGAACCCAGAACAGTGTGTGAGTTGCGCGCATGTCTGGGAATTTTCAGCCATTATCATCGATTCTTTCCTGCTATGCCGGACACATTGTATACTGTTTATAAAAAGATGTTGCATTGTCCTTGAGGAAAAGGGAGAAATATGCTTTTCTCTTGTCTAAAAAGTCTTCAGTCAGATGATGTGGTTATTCACTTTGACGATTCTAAATCTTATCACAGTGTGATACATCACCATATTGTGTTTGTGTTGTACGGGCCCACAGACTTCCACGTGGAACAGAGCGACCTATTGAGTATGTCTCTTGCACACTCACACCTGTCGAGAAAAAACTTAATCGGGAAGGCCTCAGTGACATTTACGGCTGGAAGTATTTTCACAAAGATGAATATGGGCGCAGTTTTGAGATTTCATAGGCCACAAGCCTCTGTTACCACTGTTTAGTCAAAACAAACCCGGTATGGTATCACCACGCATTCAGCGTCAGTGTATTTTGCTACAAGCAGAACTACACAATGATCTACAAGAAAGGTAGTGATTATACCTATGCTGGTACAATGAGTCCACTTTCATGTGGAAGGTACAGATACAAATAAAAGAAGTTTATGTTGGAACGCATAAGACAACACGTGCACCATATCCAGAGCGTATGAGTATATTGTTCGCGGTTCACATAATATTCAAAAACTTCAAAGTCAAAGAACAAGTTTGAGAGAGAGAGAGCTACATATCAACCATCCTGATGTTACTAGCTTTGCTCGTCATGGAAGCCAAGGTCGTGGAATGTGTAGCATGTCAGGAATATATGAACATTCCACCACCGGCTCCCTTTCATCCTTGGGAATTCCCGTGACAACGGTGTCATGTGGCCGGTTTATGAATCACACGCTTTTGCTGGTAACTATGGAATCCGACAATGTCCCTTCTCGGATTCCATAGGTAACTGATGCTTATTGAAAGTGGAATGAATGCAATTTAGAGAGTGGTTAAATGAACATATGCTATAGTTGGGATTACACTTTCTTAGTAAGGGACGTATTCTAGTACCTTTGTTGGGTTTAGTCGGACAGGCGGTAGTCCAGACTACGGACTTTGTGTACCCCTCTGATGAGTGTTAATTGACACAGCTCCCACTAAGGAAAGCTATGGTTCCTCAATACCATTTAGGAAGTGGTCAGATGTGACATACGTTATATTTGGGATTACACTTTCTGAGTGAAGTATAGATTCTAGTACTTTTGTCAGGTTGTGTTCCATCCGAGTTTCGAACCCTCTATCTCAGTGTAAGACACCTAATCGCCAGTACACAAAGTCAGCTGCCTAACCCGCTCAGCCACCACGACTTCCACAAAAATAGAAGTCAGACAAGTAGTTGTATTGTACGAAAGCCTAATGCTGCCACGTTTGTAGCATAAAATATCTTTTTCAAAGACAATTCTCGTTACTTCAATTATTTACCCGTTGCTTCGAGTATTCTATCGTTATTTCAAATATTTTTTCGTTGCTTCGATTACTTTCTCGTCACTTCGAGAATTTTCTCGTTACTTCAAGTTTCAGTTAAAAACTTGAAATTTCGAATATTTTCTCGTTACTTTAAAAAACTTGAAATTTCGAGTATTTACTCGTTGCTTCGATTTCATTTTTCTTAATTTCTAAGTTTGATGAAGCTAGCATGTATATTTTAGGAGATCTGCTCCGAGCAAGATGACATCCTCATAGTCACACACACCCTACACCCTACACCCTACACCCTACACCCTACACCCTACACCACCCGTGTTTCAGTGGTCATAAATCAAACTTTCAATTCAATAGGGAGGATGCGCACCCTTGCAACCACGGTATATTCCCATAAAGCAGACCTCACAAATGACAGACCGCTTAAAACAACAAACTTTAGGGTTGTTTGCATAAGGCTTAATTAAGCTGATAATAATAACATGTGCCCAGATATGTAATATATAAACAATACCTTTTTAAATTCATGTAATGTATTATGAGGTCTATATTAAGATCTATTGCATCAAAGATACAAAATAAAGTGCTTGAGAACATTCTCAGCTTCTCAAAAACTCAGTTTTCGACTGCTTTTCAATCAAATTAGTAGTAATCTAAGAAAGATGGAAATGTGTTGCTATTGTACTCTGCAGTGACTTGTAGCAGAACAAAACAGAATTTTTATTCTTTTCTCAAAAACGCAAAAGGTGAAACATAGAACATACAAGTATGTGTAACTATAATTAAAATATTTACATCATATCATTTGAAAAGGCACAGTGTTTCATATATTTGGATAATTTGTCAGTGAGTGGTTGATAATTACATTTCATGAGAAAAATACATGTTCAGACAGAGGGATTCACACAGAAATATATTGTTAAATATGATATTCGTTGTTCGACAAGTGGTGGGCATATTAGTAAAACATGTTATTCGTCAGATATGGATTGACTGCAAAGATTACAAAGTCGGCTTTCTTTCAAACCATTCAGACAGCGCCCTGTTTCCATTGGTTACCTATGATTCGTTGTCCTAAATTTTGTCAGTGAAATTCTACTTTGTAAGGTTAATTTAAGATGAGGTTCTGCATTTTCATACATTGTGAAATGAAATCCTTTTGATGATTGAGTATTGCTTGAATTCCAAGACTGAACAAACTGGTCTAACTCACTGTACTCACTATACTATGTACTGACTCCGGGTGAACTTATTAATGGAATAGGGGTGGAGAGCATGGCTGAGCTAATTAGTGTACTCATTGAGTTTATCTTACAGGAGGTCTGTCATTTGGAAGTGAACCGCAACTAAGAGTTAACTATGAAATGATATCACATAATAACGTAACTTTGAGGATTTGACTCAACTCAATTTGCTCAAAAAGCATACCATTTTGGTAGTAATATCGCTACCAATTGGTTTGCTTCCAGTCTCCACATACAACATGTAGCGAAGCAGTTTTCTTGAAAATATTAAATGAACATTTCAATAACACTGAAAGTTTCATATGGCCAGAGGTCGTACAACCATTTCTAAACCTAACGTTGTCTTTTTGATCAGGGCACGTACCACAATTTTCAACGGTACAGTCTTATGCAACCAGCCACAAAATGTGTTGTTTTAAGTGGTCTTTCTTTTGGGGGTCGATACCGCCAGAAGCATATTTCCTAAACTATTCGTGATAACTTCATCAGACTTGGAACACGTATAAAGCATGACAGACAGATTTGCCATTGGGAGTTTAAACCTAGATAGGAATCCAAATGTGACTTGGATATGAGGATGTCATGTTGTTCGGGGCAGATTTCCTTAAACTGTACATGCTAGCTTAATCAAATTTGACACACAACCATGACCCATAGATGTGCCATTTGATGGTTATACTCAGATATGAATTTTATTTTTTTGCTGTATCCATGGACACCTGACTTGGGCTGTGACTGTGAGGATGTCATCTTGCTCGGAGCAGATCTCCTAAAATATACATGCTAGCTTCATCAAACTTAGAAATTAAGAAAAAAGAAACGAAGCAACGAGTAAATACTCGAAATTTCAAAGTTTTGACTGAAACTTGAAGCAACGAGAAAATATTCGAAATTTCAAGTTTTTAACCGGAACTTGAAGTGACGAGAAAATATTCGAAGCAACGAGAAATTAACCGAAGTAACGAGAATTGTCTTTGACAAAATATTTTATGCTACGAAAGTGGCAGCATTAGACTTTCGTAGTATTGATAGTAGTAATGTCTAAGTCAGATGTCAGTTTTGCCGGATCCAACCGGATCCGACGTTGATTGTCTGATTCAAGTCACGTGATCACCGTTAGGTGCGCCATAAATAGCCCGTCAAGGGAGAGGGAAAAACCTTTCATGAGAAAACAAAACGTGAAGACCGACAGCATCCGTCAGACCAGTATGAACCGAGCGCGTTTGACAACTCGGGTGAACGTCTGGAACCTATTGTTAGCCATTTGTAAAGAATTACTCAGCCCTGTGCCGACTTGCATAGCTGAACCCGATGTTTATGTGATATTGCATGCTAGCATCGTTATGACAAATAGACCGTACTGTTTGACTTTAACCGTGTCAACTAAAATATGTATACTGTTTTACTTCAGGTTGTGGTATATTAAAATAGTTGGTTTGAAACATAATTATATCATTTAGAAAACTGATGAGTGCAACACCAAGAGAGTAGGTATGTTAGGAAAGAACAATCTAGACGTCTTAGTGGCAAGTACGTGTTTCATGTTTACAATAGTCTCCTCATCCACTCAACCGAGCCGGCCACTCCAAAGTCACCTTAGAAATGAGCAAGTCAAGATGAGCTTGTGAATAAACCATTCCTCTGAAGGCTCCCTTTCAAATATCCACGGTTATACACGAATATCAGCCTACCGCCTCACCCCTCCAACCCTTAGGCTTTGTGATCCGTTGTGCATGCACTAATGCCCTTTAAGACTGCTTATGGTTCAGTTACACAGTATTACCTATGTGGCGCATGTTCTGGTCTGTTTCCCGTGTGTATTATTTACCTGTGTGTATTTTAAGACCAATTTTAATAGACTTATCATCGCTTTTTAACGCCGAGCCACAAGTGGGTTGTGAAGAAAAGATTCCCTCCTGGGCCTGTAAGACACTATAAACTCTATAGACTTCTTCGGCGGTAGTGTAGCCTGACAAACAGTTTACCAGTAACTGTCACCAGCAAACAGACTGGACGTGAATAACATGATGAAAGCTTCAGAGATTACACTTGACCCTAGAGATATATTAACCATCGTAGGAAAATCACAAAAGAGAAAGAAACCCGAAGCACCCAAGATGTCGATGCTCAAGGCAAAGAAGAGACAGGTATCATTTAAAATGAAAACGGTGACAACCCAGAGGGGGCAGAAGACAACACCCCAACCCATGAAAATACGACATATAACAGAGATGCAAGTTGTGGTGAATCGGGCAAAAGCTTATTTGAAACAGGCGGAAGCTGACTTGAAACGTCAAAGCTTAAAAGAAAGCTTGAACCCTGGTAACCTGAACACTTCTATAGGACTATGGGAACTTCACACGAGACATTGGAAACAGATGCACGGATCCGCTCCAAACGTACCTCCTCTAGATACCGATGCCCCTCCCATAGGTAATAACCCTCCTCAAGAGAGACCTCCTCCTCAAGAGAGACCTCTACCTCCTCCTCAGGAGAGACACCCTCCTCCTCGCCAAGACGACAAGCAGCAAGAACAGTTCAGGTTCCTGATTCAACCCAATGTTCTCGTGGTTGGACCCAGTGGCTGTGGAAAGTCCGTGTTTACCTCCCACATGCTCCAACATGGCCTAGTCCAACCCCAACCTACCCGCATTGCTTGGTGTTATACTCAATGGCAGCCCTTATATCAGGACATCAGCGAGCACCTGCCTAGGGTGACCTTTGCGAAAGGAATTCCTTGAAATCTTGGCCGAGGACTACTTTGATGCTGGCCAGTGGAAGGTATTAGTGTTGGACGATTTCATGGCCGAAGCAAAGCACGACAAGCCTATTTCGCGGCTGTTTACTCAAACCTCCCATCACAAGAATGTATTGATCTCTCTCTTGGTACAAAACCTGTTTCCGAGAGGTAACAAATCGAGAGACATTGCTTTCAACGCACATGAGGCCAGACTGTTTCATTCGTCCATAGATAAACAGCAAATCAAACCCGTCGAATTTTCCCCGAACAAATCTTTGCCCGTAGATGGCTATGTATGAAAAGGTTGCTGAAACACCCTATGGACAACTCACCATTGATCTAAAACCTACCACCAAAGTTAAGGATCGACTACAGTTCAACCTCATGAACGGGAAAATGGGCATCATTCACATGTATTAAAGACAGGGTACAGTAACTGTACACATACACATCAGCAAAACAAAGGTTGAATGAGTGAGTGAGTGAGTGAGTTTAGTTTTACGCCGCACTCAGCAATATTACAGCTATATGGCGGCGGTCTGTAAATAATCGAGTCTGGACCAGACAATCCAGTGATCAACAACATGAGCATCGATCTGCGCAATTGGGAACCGATGACATGTGTCAACCAAGTCAGCGAGCCTGACCACCCGATCCCGTTAGTCGCCTCTTACAAAGGTTGAATGAGGGCGATATATATCATGTAACTAAAAACGTCCCTTAACAAACAACAAATCTTCCCTAACCTATCGTAAATACGGTAGTACACTGGTTACACAATTTATGAATGGGAAGCTTCACTGATAGACGCGAGGCCTGAATGTTGACATTGTTATGGGCGGTCAGTCACTTACATCTGCTTCACACTAGGGTCAAACTCATGCTCATGTATAACCGTCACACTAGGGTCATACTCATGTATAACCGTCACACTAGGGTCATGCTCATGTATAACCGTCACACTAGGGTCATACTCATGTATAACCGTCACACTAGGGTCATACTCATGTATAACCGTCACACTAGGGTCATATTCATGTATAACCGTCACACTAGGGTCATACTCATGTATAACCGTCACACTAGGGTCATGCTCATGTATAACCTTGGAATATCCACAAGCTGACTTGTTTATATCTAAGGAGACTGTTCTGGTTTCCTGGGGACAATAAACTCATAAAAGACTGTGAGGAAGTCTACTGTACAACGCTGAGTTGTCCCTTAGAGCCACTTGTGTAGATTTCAATGTTAGAAAAAGACTGTGAGACAGACTAGACTGTATATTGTAATCAGTCGGAGTGGAACTAGTGTCAGCCAAACTACATCTAAGAATGTCACGCGGACGACCCGTGTTTGTATTATAGCGATACTGACATACAATTCAAGTCACTGTATCATTCAGATATTATGCACGCACCTGCGGGTTGCACTGACAATCGCGCTCATTCATGCATGTCTTCACTGAGTACACTTTGTTCACTGAGTACACTTTGTGAAGCTTTTTTCAGTCTGAACACCTTTGTACAACGTGAAGTTATGTACAAGCGTACACATGATTAGTTATTTTCAAATCTTCACAGATTTCGGATTATAACCTTGCAGTAGAACTTTTCTATCGTAATAGTGTATGCGTTGACCACATTATGAAATGATGAGTTGGAAGGGTATCTTCACAAAGTGAAAATTTCTAAACTATGTGCACACTGCGATTAAGGATGGAGATCGTAAACATGAAACGCGTCGCTTACCACTAAGACGCCTAACAGATTGCTTCCATCGGACGACTTAGACATTACTACTACATACTGCTTCTTAAATAAATGATTCTGTGTGATATGGAGACCCATGTGACGGTGGTGTGGGGGCGACATGGATGGACATGTGGTGGTGGTTGTGTGTGTGTTATGTGGATTGTCATGTGTGTGTCTGTGTCATGTGGAGACCCATGTGACGGTGGTGTGGGGGTGATATGGATGGACATTTTGTGGTGGTGTGTGTGTTATGTGGGTTGTCAAGTGTGTGTCAGTGTAATATGGAGAGTCAAGCGAGGGTAGTGTGGAGGATGATATGGATGGACATTTGGTGGTGGTTGTGTCTGCGTTATGTGAGTTGTCATGTGTGTGTCTGTGTGATGTGGAGAGCCAGGTGAGGGTGGTGTGGTGGTGATATGGATGGACATGTATTGTGGTGGCTGTTGTGTATGTGTTGTATGAGTTGTCATGTGTGTGTCTGTGAGATGTGGAGAGCCATGTGAGGGTGGTGTGGGGGTGATATGGATGGCCATGTGGTTCTGGTGGTGTGTGTGTATGTGTTATGTGGGTTGTCATGGGTGTGTCTATGTAAGATGGTGGCTGTGTGGGGGTGATATCGATGTACATGTGGTGGTGGTGGTGTGTGTGTGTATGTATTATGTGGGTTGTCGTGAGTGTGTCTATGTAAGATGGTGGCTGTGTGGGGGTGATATGGATGTACATGTGGTTCTGGTGGTGTGTGTGTATGTATTATGTGGGTTGTCATGGGTGTGTCTATGTAAGATGGTGGCTGTGTGGGGGTGATATCGATGTACATGTGGTGGTGGTGGTGTGTGTGTGTGTATGTATTATGTGGGTTGTCGTGAGTATGTCTATGTAAGATGGTGGCTGTGTGGGGGTGATATCGATGTACATGTGGTGGTGGTGGTGTGTGTGTGTGTATGTATTATGTGGGTTGTCGTGAGTGTGTCTATGTAAGATGGTGGCTGTGTGGGGGTGATATGGATGGACATGTGGTGGTGGTGGTGTGTGTGTGTATGTATTATGTGGGTTGTCGTGAGTGTGTCTATGTAAGATGGTGGCTGTGTGGGGGTGATATGGATGGACATGTGGTGGTGGTGGTGGTGTGTGTGTGTATTATGTGGGTTGTCATGAGTATGTCTATGTAAGATGGTGGCTGTGTGGGGGTGATATGGATGGACATGTGGTGGTGGTGGTGTGTGTGTGTGTGTGTATTATGTGGGTTGTCATGAGTATGTCTATGTAAGATGGTGGCTGTGTGGGGGTGATATGGATGGACATGTGGTGGTGGTGGTGGTGTGTGTGTGTGTATGTATTATGTGGGTTGTCATAAGTATGTCTATGTAAGATGGTGGCTGTGTGGGGGTGATATGGATGGACATGTGGTGGTGGTGGTGGTGTGTGTGTGTATGTATTATGTGGGTTGTCGTGAGTATGTCTATGTAAGATGGTGGCTGTGTGGGGTGATATGGATGGACATGTGGTGGTGGTGGTGGTGTGTGTGTGTATGTATTATGTGGGTTGTCGTGAGTATGTCTATGTAAGATGGTGGCTGTGTGGGGGTGATATGGATGGACATGTGGTAGTGGTGGTGGTGTGTGTGTGTATGTATTATGTGGGTTGTCGTGAGTATGTCTATGTAAGATGGTGGCTGTGTGGGGGTGATATGGATGGCCATGTGGTGGTGGTGGTGTGTGTGTATGTGTTATGTGGGTTGTCATGAGTATGTCTATGTAAGATGGTGGCTGTGTGGGGGTGATATGGATGGACATGTGGTGGTGGTGGTGTGTGTGTATGTATTATGTGGGTTGTCATGAGTATGTCTATGTAAGATGGTGGCTGTGTGGGGGTGATATGGATGTACATGTGGTGGTGGTGGTGTGTGTGTGTATGTATTATGTGGGTTGTCGTGAGTGTGTCTATGTAAGATGGTGGCTGTGTGGGGTGATGTGGATGGACATGTGGTTCTGATGGTGGTGTGTGTGTGTATGTATTATGTGGGTTGTCGTGAGTATGTCTATGTAAGATGGTGGCTGTGTGGGGGTGATATGGATGGACATGTGGTAGTGGTGGTGGTGTGTGTGTGTATGTATTATGTGGGTTGTCGTGAGTATGTCTATGTAAGATGGTGGCTGTGTGGGGGTGATATGGATGGCCATGTGGTGGTGGTGGTGGTGTGTGTATGTGTTATGTGGGTTGTCATGGGTGTGTCTATGTAAGATGGTGGCTGTGTGGGGGTGATATCGATGTACATGTGGTGGTGGTGGTGTGTGTGTGTGTATGTATTATGTGGGTTGTCGTGAGTATGTCTATGTAAGATGGTGGCTGTGTGGGGGTGATATCGATGTACATGTGGTGGTGGTGGTGTGTGTGTGTGTATGTATTATGTGGGTTGTCGTGAGTGTGTCTATGTAAGATGGTGGCTGTGTGGGGGTGATATGGATGGACATGTGGTGGTGGTGTGTGTGTGTATGTATTATGTGGGTTGTCGTGAGTGTGTCTATGTAAGATGGTGGCTGTGTGGGGGTGATATGGATGGACATGTGGTGGTGGTGGTGGTGTGTGTGTGTATTATGTGGGTTGTCATGAGTATGTCTATGTAAGATGGTGGCTGTGTGGGGGTGATATGGATGGACATGTGGTGGTGGTGGTGTGTGTGTGTGTGTGTATTATGTGGGTTGTCATGAGTATGTCTATGTAAGATGGTGGCTGTGTGGGGGTGATATGGATGGACATGTGGTGGTGGTGGTGGTGTGTGTGTGTGTATGTATTATGTGGGTTGTCATAAGTATGTCTATGTAAGATGGTGGCTGTGTGGGGGTGATATGGATGGACATGTGGTGGTGGTGGTGGTGTGTGTGTGTATGTATTATGTGGGTTGTCGTGAGTATGTCTATGTAAGATGGTGGCTGTGTGGGGTGATATGGATGGACATGTGGTGGTGGTGGTGGTGTGTGTGTGTATGTATTATGTGGGTTGTCGTGAGTATGTCTATGTAAGATGGTGGCTGTGTGGGGGTGATATGGATGGACATGTGGTAGTGGTGGTGGTGTGTGTGTGTATGTATTATGTGGGTTGTCGTGAGTATGTCTATGTAAGATGGTGGCTGTGTGGGGGTGATATGGATGGCCATGTGGTGGTGGTGGTGTGTGTGTATGTGTTATGTGGGTTGTCATGAGTATGTCTATGTAAGATGGTGGCTGTGTGGGGGTGATATGGATGGACATGTGGTGGTGGTGGTGTGTGTGTATGTATTATGTGGGTTGTCATGAGTATGTCTATGTAAGATGGTGGCTGTGTGGGGGTGATATGGATGTACATGTGGTGGTGGTGGTGTGTGTGTGTATGTATTATGTGGGTTGTCGTGAGTGTGTCTATGTAAGATGGTGGCTGTGTGGGGTGATGTGGATGGACATGTGGTTCTGGTGGTGGTGTGTGTGTGTATGTATTATGTGGGTTGTCGTGAGTATGTCTATGTAAGATGGTGGCTGTGTGGGGGTGATATGGATGGACATGTGGTAGTGGTGGTGGTGTGTGTGTGTATGTATTATGTGGGTTGTCGTGAGTGTGTCTATGTAAGATGGTGGCTGTGTGGGGTGATGTGGATGGACATGTGGTTCTGGTGGTGGTGTGTGTGTGTATGTATTATGTGGGTTGTCGTGAGTATGTCTATGTAAGATGGTGGCTGTGTGGGGGTGATATGGATGGACATGTGGTAGTGGTGGTGGTGTGTGTGTGTATGTATTATGTGGGTTGTCGTGAGTATGTCTATGTAAGATGGTGGCTGTGTGGGGGTGATATGGATGGCCATGTGGTGGTGGTGGTGGTGTGTGTATGTGTTATGTGGGTTGTCATGAGTATGTCTATGTAAGATGGTGGCTGTGTGGGGGTGATATGGATGGACATGTGGTGGTGGTGGTGTGTGTGTATGTATTATGTGGGTTGTCATGAGTATGTCTATGTAAGATGGTGGCTGTGTGGGGGTGATATGGATGGACATGTGGTGGTGGTGGTGTGTGTGTGTTGTATGTGTTATGTGGGTTGTCATGAGTATGTTTATGTAAGATGGTGGCTGTGTGGGGGGTGATATGGATGGACATGTGGTGGTGGTGTGTGTGTGTATGTATTATGTGGGTTGTCGTGAGTATGTCTATGTAAGATGGTGGCTGTGTGGGGGTGATATCGATGTACATGTGGTTCTGGTGGTGTGTGTGTATGTATTATGTGGGTTGTCATGGGTGTGTCTATGTAAGATGGTGGCTGTGTGGGGGTGATATCGATGTACATGTGGTGGTGGTGGTGTGTGTGTGTGTATGTATTATGTGGGTTGTCGTGAGTATGTCTATGTAAGATGGTGGCTGTGTGGGGGTGATATCGATGTACATGTGGTGGTGGTGGTGTGTGTGTGTATGTATTATGTGGGTTGTCGTGAGTGTGTCTATGTAAGATGGTGGCTGTGTGGGGGTGATATGGATGGACATGTGGTGGTGGTGGTGTGTGTGTGTATGTATTATGTGGGTTGTCGTGAGTGTGTCTATGTAAGATGGTGGCTGTGTGGGGGTGATATGGATGGACATGTGGTGGTGGTGGTGGTGTGTGTGTGTATTATGTGGGTTGTCATGAGTATGTCTATGTAAGATGGTGGCTGTGTGGGGGTGATATGGATGGACATGTGGTGGTGGTGGTGTGTGTGTGTGTGTGTATTATGTGGGTTGTCATGAGTATGTCTATGTAAGATGGTGGCTGTGTAGGGGTGATATGGATGGACATGTGGTGGTGGTGGTGGTGTGTGTGTGTGTATGTATTATGTGGGTTGTCATGAGTATGTCTATGTAAGATGGTGGCTGTGTGGGGGTGATATGAATGGACATGTGGTGGTGGTGGTGGTGTGTGTGTGTATGTATTATGTGGGTTGTCGTGAGTATGTCTATGTAAGATGGTGGCTGTGTGGGGTGATATGGATGGACATGTGGTGGTGGTGGTGGTGTGTGTGTGTATGTATTATGTGGGTTGTCGTGAGTATGTCTATGTAAGATGGTGGCTGTGTGGGGGTGATATGGATGGACATGTGGTAGTGGTGGTGGTATGTGTGTGTATGTATTATGTGGGTTGTCGTGAGTATGTCTATGTAAGATGGTGGCTGTGTGGGGGTGATATGGATGGCCATGTGGTGGTGGTGGTCGTGTGTGTATGTGTTATGTGGGTTGTCATGAGTATGTCTATGTAAGATGGTGGCTGTGTGGGGGTGATATGGATGGACATGTGGTGGTGGTGGTGTGTGTGTGTTGTATGTGTTATGTGGGTTGTCATGAGTATGTTTATGTAAGATGGTGGCTGTGTGGGGGTGATATGGATGGACATGTGGTGGTGGTGGTGGTGTGTGTGTGTATGTATTATGTGGGTTGTCATGAGTATGTCTATGTAAGATGGTGGCTGTGTGGGGGTGATATGGATGGACATGTGGTTCTGGTGGTGTGTGTGTATGTGTTATGTGGGTTGTCATGAGTATGTCTATGTAAGATGGTGGCTGTGTGGGGGTGATATGGATGTACATGTGGTGGTGGTGGTGTGTGTGTATGTGTTATGTGGGTTGTCATGAGTGTGTCTATGTAAGATGGTGGCTGTGTGGGGGTGATATGGATGGACATGTGGTGGTGGATGTTGTGTGTGTGTTGTATGAGTTGTCATGTGTGTGTCTGTGTGATATGGACAGCCAGGTGAGGGTGGTGTGGGGGTGATGTGGATGGCCATGTTGTTCTGGTGGTGGTGTGTGTATGTATTATGTGGGTTGTCGTGAGTATGTTTATGTAAGATGGTGGCTGTGTGGGGGTGATATGGATGGACATGTGGTGGTGGTGGTGGTGTGTGTGTGTATGTATTATGTGGGTTGTCGTGAGTATGTCTATGTAAGATGGTGGCTGTGTGGGGGTGATATGGATGGACATGTGGTGGTGGTGGTGGTGTGTGTGTGTATGTATTATGTGGGTTGTCATGAGTATGTCTATGTAAGGTGGTGGCTGTGTGGGGGTGATATGGATGGACATGTGGTGGTGGTGGTGGTGTGTGTGTGTATGTATTATGTGGGTTGTCGTGAGTATGTCTATGTAAGATGGTGGCTGTGTGGGGGTGATATGGATGGACATGTGGTGGTGGTGGTGGTGTGTGTGTGTATGTATTATGTGGGTTGTCATGAGTATGTCTATGTAAGATGGTGGCTGTGTGGGGGTGATATGGATGGACATGTGGTTCTGGTGGTGTGTGTGTATGTGTTATGTGGGTTGTCATGAGTATGTCTATGTAAGATGGTGGCTGTGTGGGGGTGATATGGATGTACATGTGGTGGTGGTGGTGTGTGTGTATGTGTTATGTGGGTTGTCATGAGTGTGTCTATGTAAGATGGTGGCTGTGTGGGGGTGATATGGATGGACATGTGGTGGTGGATGTTGTGTGTGTGTTGTATGAGTTGTCATGTGTGTGTCTGTGTGATATGGACAGCCAGGTGAGGGTGGTGTGGGGGTGATGTGGATGGCCATGTTGTTCTGGTGGTGGTGTGTGTATGTATTATGTGGGTTGTCGTGAGTATGTTTATGTAAGATGGTGGCTGTGTGGGGGTGATATGGATGGACATGTGGTGGTGGTGGTGGTGTGTGTGTGTATGTATTATGTGGGTTGTCATGAGTATGTCTATGTAAGATGGTGGCTGTGTGGGGGTGATATGGATGGACATGTGGTGGTGGTGGTGGTGTGTGTGTGTATGTATTATGTGGGTTGTCGTGAGTATGTCTATGTAAGATGGTGGCTGTGTGGGGGTGATATGGATGGACATGTGGTGGTGGTGGTGGTGTGTGTGTGTATGTATTATGTGGGTTGTCGTGAGTATGTCTATGTAAGATGGTGGCTGTGTGGGGGTGATATGGATGGACATGTGGTGGTGGTGGTGTGTGTGTGTGTGTGTATTATGTGGGTTGTCATGAGTATGTCTATGTAAGATGGTGGCTGTGTGGGGGTGATATGGATGGACATGTGGTGGTGGTGGTGTGTGTGTGTATTATGTGGGTTGTCGTGAGTATGTCTATGTAAGATGGTGGCTGTGTGGGGGTGATATGGATGGACATGTGGTGGTGGTGGTGGTGTGTGTGTGTATGTATTATGTGGGTTGTCATGAGTATGTCTATGTAAGATGGTGGCTGTGTGGGGGTGATATGGATGGACATGTGGTGGTGGTGGTGGTGTGTGTGTGTATGTATTATGTGGGTTGTCATGAGTGTGTCTATGTAAGATGGTGGCTGTGTGGGGGTGATATGGATGGACATGTGGTAGTGGTGGTGTGTGTGTATGTGTTATGTGGGTTGTCATGAGTGTGTCTATGTAAGATGGTGGCTGTGTGGGGGTGATATGGATGGACATGTGGTGGTGGTGGTGGTTGTGTGTTATGTGAGTTGTCATGAGTGTGTCTGTGTGATTTGGACAGCCAGGTGAGGGTGGTGTGGGGGTGATGTGGATGGACATGTGGTTCTGGTGGTGTGTGTGTATGTGTTATGTGGGTGGTCATGGGTGTGTCTATGTAAGATGGTGGCTGTGTGGGGGTGATATGGATGTACATGTGGTGGTGGATGTTGTGTGTGTGTTGTATGAGTTGTCATGTGTGTGTCTGTGTGATATGGACAGCCAGGTGAGGGTGGTGTGGGGGTGATATGGATGGCCATGTGGTTCTGGTGGTGGTGTGTGTATGTATTATGTGGGTTGTCGTGAGTATGTCTATGTAAGATGGTGGCTGTGTGGGGGTGATATGGATGGACATGTGGTTCTGGTGGTGTGTGTGTATGTGTAATGTGGGTTGTCGTGAGTATGTCTATGTAAGATGGTGGCTGTGTGGGGGTGATATGGATGGACATGTGGTGGTGGTGGTGTGTGTGTGTGTGTATGTATTATGTGGGTTGTCATGAGTGTGTCTATGTAAGATGGTGGCTGTGTGGGGGTGATATGGATGGACATGTGGTGGTGGTGGTGTGTGTGTGTATTATGTGGGTTGTCATGAGTATGTCTATGTAAGATGGTGACTGTGTGAGGGTGATATGGATGGACATGTGGTGGTGGTGGTGTGTGTGTGTGTGTATTATGTGGGTTGTCATGAGTGTGTCTATGTAAGATGGTGGCTGTGTGGGGGTGATATGGATGGACATGTGGTGGTGGTGGTGGTGTGTGTGTGTATGTATTATGTGGGTTGTCATGAGTATTTCTATGTAAGATGGTGGCTGTGTGGGGGTGATATGGATGGACATGTGGTGGTGGTGGTGGTGTGTGTGTGTATGTATTATGTGGGTTGTCATGAGTATGTCTATGTAAGATGGTGGCTGTGTGGGGGTGATATGGATGGACATGTGGTGGTGGTGGTGGTGTGTGTGTGTATGTATTATGTGGGTTGTCGTGAGTATGTTTATGTAAGATGGTGGCTGTGTGGGGGTGATGTGGATGGACGTGTGGTGGTGGTGGTGGTGTGTGTGTGTGTGTATTATGTGGGTTGTCATGAGTATGTCTATGTAAGATGGTGGCTGTGTGGGGGTGATATGGATGGACATGTGGTGGTGGTGGTGTGTGTGTGTGTGTGTATTATGTGGGTTGTCATGAGTATGTCTATGTAAGATGGTGGCTGTGTGGGGGTGATATGGATGGACATGTGGTGGTGGTGGTGGTGTGTGTGTGTATGTATTATGTGGGTTGTCATGAGTATGTCTATGTAAGATGGTGGCTGTGTGGGGGTGATATGGATGGACATGTGGTGGTGGTGGTGGTGTGTGTGTGTATGTGTTATGTGGGTTGTCATGAGTATGTCTATGTAAGATGGTGGCTGTGTGGGGGTGATATGGATGGACATGTGGTGGTGGTGGTGGTGTGTGTGTGTATGTATTATGTGGGTTGTCATGAGTGTGTCTATGTAAGATGGTGGCTGTGTGGGGGTGATATGGATGTACATGTGGTGGTGGTGGTGTGTGTGTATGTGTTATGTGGGTTGTCATGAGTATGTCTATGTAAGATGGTGGCTGTGTGGGGGTGATATGGACGGACATGTGGTGGTGGTGGTGATGATGTATATGTGCGTGCGTGTGTGCGCACGTGCGTGTGTGTATGTGAATCACCTGGTGGCATGTGAAGAGTGGAGGATGAAGCAGGTAGATGTAAAAAGAAAAGGAAATGTATGGTAGGAAAATGTAAAATGGATTGATACAGTGAATATAGCTACAGGTTGAATCTGCATGAAATGTGAGAATAATTATGATTTATTGTACAGGCAGATTATCAAGAGACGGAAATATGTCCATATTAAATATAAGCACAATATGGAAGTATCCATGCTGTATGAATAAAAAGTGTGCTAATGTATACATTGAGCATTAATTTTCGAAACTGTGTTTATGTTTACATTAAATAAGCTCAAACGTTGGATGTTCGTACACATGCAAAAATGCAAACTGTTTGTAGTTTCCCTCAGACTAACGCACGTACTGCAAGCGCATCTATCTTATGGTGGCACGTTGTGGAGAGTGGAGAGCAAAGTGGGGTGGAGGTTGATGGGAAAATATAAAGGTTTTGAAACGTGAGTATGATTTTGATATAATTCATGGTAGATGGATAATCAAGAAGCAGAAATATGTCGCTACTAAATAAGTCCGGATCAGCATGAAGCGTGCTGGTGTAGACATTAAATACGTGATATCTGAGTATCTCCATCCACACCCAGGTTGAATAAATTCTGTGTACGTCCAAATCTATTCTGATAACTGCATACAGAAAATGTGAACTTGTCCATACGAAGTAAACATAACATATAAACACGTCCATATTGAATAGACACAAAATGGAAATATATCCATGTTTGATAACCATAAGTTTTGTTTGGATTTACATTTTTTTTAAAAAAAAACCACAAACGTTGACTATGTTCACACACATACACAAACTGTGTATATTTCCGCTCTGAGTATGCACAAAATGTTTATGCATCATATTACAACTAATTTACTAATGGTACATGTTCGCATTGGATACCGTATCATCACACCGTTGACTCGTCACGCAAAAGACCCAGGATCTATTCCCTACATGGGTACACTTTCTAAAACCATTTCTGGTGCCCCCCGTCATGATATTGCTGGAATATTGCTAAAGGCGGGGTCAAACTAAACTCACGCACTCACTCATACTGTGTCTGAATTTTATGACAATATTAGTCTTCCAATTAATCACTGCTTCAGTCACCTGCTATAAACCCCATATTGTACACAAGGTGCAGACCTTGGGGTCTTCACCTTGGCTGAGAGAAGGCTGCGGACCTTGAATCATAACTCACTTTCAAGATGTAATAACATCGGTCGGATACCATAGAAAGGACACTCGTTTAGTATAATTCGTATGTAATGAGATCTCATATAGTATTCTCTATGTCCAAGCTCCCCTTGTATGTCGTACATACCTGTCCTAGCTCCCCTTGTATCCCGTCGTATCACGACCAGCTGAAATCAAAACTTTCTGTTCCTTCGAGGTTCTCTTAGGTAAGCAGTAAATGACTCAGCAATCCCACCGTCTGAGGTTTAAATAATGCTTTTAAAAATGAGGGTCCTGTTGAAAAACGTCAGTCATCTGTCACCTTCCTTTCCGTAAATAATAACAATTTACGAGGCAAACTGGTGCGTTGTGGAGCGAGAGAGAGAGAGAGAGATCCCAGGTTTTGAGCCTCAAGCGGACTAGCAGAGCGTGATGTTTTACTTCAGTAACCGACTCTGCTCCGCATTGTCACAGAAATAGAACAATATGTATACGCTGTGTTTGTGTTTACGCTGTATATGCTAGAGTTCTTATGAAACACAAAGGATCAGAGTGATGCGGATGAGGCTCAAATTACCCGCTTGAACTTGTTTGTTTGTTGTCACACAGCACAAGTTATCATGTTGTAAGCGTCAGCACTAATTAGCGAAATATAATAACTGAAAGTACATCTTAAAAACTCACGAATCACACACCCAATCAAGCTGGCAGTTGATTCAGACTGCACCGAGTCCTACAAAAACTGCTTCTTAAAAAAAAGATTCTTTGAGCAGTTGCAGTGGACATCGGCTCCATACAAATGCTAGTATGTAATTTACTATGTATTCTGACTAGTGTTGAAAAACCTGTAACTCGCGTGCGATTCCATTATGTAAACGCTTTCGATATACATCTTGCATATGGCTGTCAGCGGCGTTAAACAAAGAACGTGTAGTATACTGATGCTCCGAGTGTGTGTGCGTGTGCATGTGCGTGTGTGCGCATTCGTATGCGTGCGTGCTTATCGGTCGCTTGATTAAGATGGCATCCTTTCATATGCAATAAAACTGGCTTTTGCACGTGTGATTATCGGATTTAAGCAATAAACTAACGAGAAATCGGTCCATAAACGAAGTTTACAAATCGATACTAATCACTATAGAGCATTTACAATGTCAGTGTGGAGTGGAGTGAGATGAATGTCAGTACAATACAAATAGAAGTAGAATATGCTGTTAAAAATAAGTAGTTGTCATGCTGTTTGGGAACTTAGTTGTGTTAGGAGTGTGTATTTTTTGTATATTTTGTTATGAATTAAGTAATAATTATTTTTGGGTCACAACGTTTAGTGTTTTGAATAATAATTATGATGGGTGACATTTCGTATTATAGATGGTCAGCATTTTTAAGATATTGGTAGCAGGCTGTCCGGAAATTATCTGCCCTTGGTTTTCTATTTGTTACTTCCGGGAGACTGCTAGAGATTTCTACAGTGTTGGCGATTGTCGTATGTGACCGAACTTTCGGGAAATGACTGAGAGTACATATAAAGGCTAGTTGCTGTGTTGAAGCGGGGGGGGGGGGACACACACATATATATTCACTGGAGGATATACATCATCGCCAACAAATCCGTCAACGCCAGATCTACATTAACCGCTGTCAGACCAATCACTGTGTTTACATTGTGCATAACTGTTTCTCTTTCGCACTAAGACTTTGGTGAGTTTGCTATCTTATATTTTTGTGACCCATTGCCTTAGATATTCTATTTGAGATCGGTATTGTGAAATTGACTTGTGACCTTGTATAACTTACTCTCTTGCTTAGATCTAATAATACAGTATTTGAATGTTTTAGACTGGTCCTTGTTCTGTTTTGCTGGTTCACAGGGGGTTTCTTACATCGTTTGTAACGGCACGAACCGATGAATTTCACTTTAAACAAAATTGTAAATCGAATAAAGTGAACTTGAGAATGAGTACACTCATAGTTCTGCCTTTAGACATTAAAATCTCAGGGTTGTTTTCACCTTAGTATAAAGCTGTTTTAGGAACGATGATAGTTTACTGGTTTTTATTACAAGGGAGTATGCGCTGTAGTTGGAACAGTGAAACATATGCACGTGTGGTATTCGATGTGCGCTTTGACCAGCCCTACTTGTTCTCAGTGTTTCATGTAATATCGCCTTGTCATATAAATCACTAATAGCGATTTAAAACTATGATCTTTTGTTGAATCAAATTCTGGTAAGAATCGGTCGTCAGCAACTCAGACTTCTCTTAAGAGACTAATGTGATTGGGTGGTCAGGCTCGCTGACCTGGTTCACATCCGTCATCGTATCCCAGTTTCGTAGATTGATGCTCATGATGTTAATCACTGGACTGTCTTTTCTGAGTATTTGCAGACTGCCACCGTATAGCTGGAATGTTGTTATTATGTTGTTGTGTGCGGTGTTAAGCAACAAAGCAACAGACATTGTCATGTTTACATTTTGGTGGTTCTTTTTTCAAACCATTTATATCAGAAACACAACATCAGGCAGCGGAAACCGACGCAGTCCGAAAAAGCATTTGGCCATCCAGCACGTCAGCTGGACGCGTCGCACCTACTTAGTATTATACAAGACGTATATCAGACAATTCAATAATTAGAAGATTTTTGAACGATTGCCTGAATATCTCATACATCACCGTTTAATATTCATGAAGCGTCTTTCTGTCAGCAACTCGTAGGAACCTGAAACAAATACAACACTGTTGTATCATATGATGATAACTATTAACATTGTCTGTTCATCTGACGTAAAACTGGTGATAGTCTACCATTTTTTACATGTTTGTGAATATATTCAAATAATTTGATTAGAGCAATGACGTCACTTATTTTGGAAGCTTTCTGTCTATTATGTAAGCATCACAAGGAATAGTATAGAGTTGGGTTTTTTCATACAGTTTATCTGTTCCCGAAATAATATGATACTTCAGTTAGTGTGTCTCTCAGCGTCATACACACGCACTTTGAAATCGCCAGTGCTGTTGTGGAAGTCACGATGGCTGAGTGGGTTAGATGATTAGGTCGACTATAAGGTGTGGATTACTTAACCTAACAAAAGTGCTAGAATCTGCATATTAATGAGAAAGAGTAATTCCAAATACGACATTACACAGTTGCATCGTTAGTTTTTCCAAAATTAAGATAACACGTCATGCCGTAACAATGTTTCAAGTAGCGTTAACCCATATTCACTCACTCACACAGTCTAGGAAAAAATGCTGTTGAATACTGTATTTCAAATGTTTAGTCTGCATATTTCAGAAATAAATATTGAAGTTCTGAATAAAATTTTGAAATACTATAAAGTTTCATCTGAAACAAAAGTTAGAGGTAGAGACCTAATTACTACGGTCCCCCCTACCCAAGACACCGTCGCTGCACCACCGACAGGTTATATGTATACACGAAGAGACATGGTTAGAGCTGGTCTTCAGCACCCCTTGCTTGCCGTAAGAGGCGACTAGCAGTATCAGGTGGTCAGACTCGCTGATCTGGCAGACACGTGTCATCGTGTCCCAGTTGTTTACATCAATGCTCATAATGTTGACCACTCGTTTACTGTCGTAGACTCGATTATTTACACACCGCCGGCATGTATCTGTAATATTGCGTTAAACAACATACAAACTTGATATATGGACTACTTGATGCGGAGCATTCTTAGCAATGGAGCTAAACTCACGAAAAATTCCATGTGTTACTATGATCTTGTTATCCGTTGCTGCCAGACCGGAGATTCGTTTTCATTTGTAGGTTCCAGTTTGTCTAAAGTCGATTGGTCTGTTCCATCTTGGAATTGCGAATTAATTCACCTCCGACTGTGACTCGTTATGTATGCAGTACAATGTGGATTCTGAAAGAATTATCCTCCGATTCTTATGTGAAGACATTGTATATAAGTGAGATAGATTGACTTTGGTTTCATCACTTGGCATCATGAATTCATATATTGAGGAGTTTTTTAAAGGATACAAAATCGTGACAGTTGCCTAATTGGATATGCAGTGATGAATATATATGTGAAACTGATTGAGTTTGGTTTCATCACTTGGCATCATGAATTCATATATTAAGGAGTTTTTTTAAGAATACAAAATCGTGACAGTTACCTATTTGGATATGCACTGATGAATATATATGTGAAACTGATTGAGTTTAGTTTCATCACTTGGCATCATGAATTCATATATTAAGGCGTTTTTTTAAGAATACAAAATCGTGACAGTTGCCTATTTGGATATGCACTGATGAATATATATGTGAAACTGATTGAGTTTGGTTTCATCACTTGGCATCATGAATTCATATATTAAGGCGTTTTTTTAAGAATACAAAATCGTGACAGTTGCCTAATTGGATATGCAGTGATGAATATATATGTGAAACTGATTGAGTTTGGTTTCATCACTTGGCATCATGAATTCATATATTAAGGAGTTTTTTTAAGAATACAAAATCGTGACAGTTACCTATTTGGATATGCACTGATGAATATATATGTGAAACTGATTGAGTTTAGTTTCATCACTTGGCATCATGAATTCATATATTAAGGCGTTTTTTTAAGAATACAAAATCGTGACAGTTGCCTATTTGGATATG
Source organism: Haliotis asinina (assembly GCF_037392515.1). Lineage (NCBI taxonomy): Eukaryota > Metazoa > Mollusca > Gastropoda > Lepetellida > Haliotidae > Haliotis > Haliotis asinina. The sequence goes on along the minus strand of NC_090283.1, from coordinate 47,962,443 downwards.
CACTGATGCAAGGCAATTACGCCCAAAACCATCATATACATCAACCACTTTGGTACTCCGTGTCAACTCACGTCTGTCCTCGAAGTGACTGATCCAGTCTAAGTGTGTGTGAGTTTGACGTGGGGTGGAATTTGGGTTCGAATCCAGGGTAACGATATTCCCACAACCCTACCAACAACAATAACGACAACACAACCATCCCCCAATAGCGGGTGTGGCTTTACGCCGGTTTAAGTAATATTCCATCAATATCACGGCAGGGTCACCAGAAATGGGCTTCACAAACTGCACCCGGGTCTTCGTCATGACGAGCCATGGCTTTTATCGCTAACCCACCGCTTCAAACCCCATACTGCCAACCAACACCCTACCCACTGACCCCCTACATCCTCCAAATATATGTCCCTAGTATGGTGATCTACCTTCAGTTGTTGGCTATCTACAGCCCGTATTTTATATTGTATTGTCCAAACAGTGATATTAGTTTTACCTCTCCACACTAGTTTTAATTGTAACCGCGAAAGCTGTTTTTTATAATGTATACATATTTCATTTCAATATCAAACATGTTGCCGTCACGATATGGCTGAAATATTGCCAAAGTGACATTACATATTAACTCACTCACTCACTCACTCACTCCTCCAAATATATAGTAGAATCTGTATTCCCGAGAGAGTAATCTCAAATATACTGAGAGAAGTAAATAAGGGAACACCACCTCACGGCAGTGTTTCCTTATCTATTCTCTGATCAGCGGTATTCAGTGATGGTGATGGAAATTGGAAAACATAGGTACACTTGAATATTCCTGCGTTCCTTTATTTGTTTCCTTCAGGATATACCACTTGTGGTATATTGTCCAGTTTCTGAATGCTATGGCGTATTCATTGCGTTCTTGTACATTTTGACAAACTTTGACAAATAAACACTGACTGTTTCTCACAAATGTGTGCAGCAAATTAGATCAATAATCAAAACTAACTTGACTTTCCCGAGTAAATGATTACGTCCTTGATGGGCATTTCAGTGGAGAATAGAGCCTGAAAACTTCCCTTGGGGTTAAATTTCCTGATGCGCTTCTGACCCAAGCGATATGGGTAGATCATGCTGGCAAGAGAATAATGAGTGAGTGAGTGAGTGAGTTTAGTTTCCAGGTATATGTCGGCCTGTAAGGCCTATTCTATCCCGGACCTTTAGTGGTCAGAGAAAAACAAACAAGTAAGATACTTTAAGGATGATGCCATCTTCAGTATCTATATGATGCCATGTATAGATTCTTATAGTGTTGTCAATCAAGCAAGTGAAGTACTTCAGCACAGGACAGACTTATACTGATAAAACTGGTTCAGATCCGCAGACACAAGCCTAGAAGACAGCACTCCAGCCATCATAGTCATAATCTTATAAGATATGTATACTCCTCACAAAAATATAACATATTTTCAGTGTAATATCTTTATCGGTCTCGATCTCGATTTTTACTAAAAGGTAAATATTAAAAGAATATATAACCTTTAGTGACTGTCAGACTGATTTATCTCACAAGATTGATTACGTCACCCGAACACAACCACCCTCACAACATGAAAAATGTGTAGCATGAATATGCTCAACCCTTCACACATGCAGTCTGATCAGTAGTCATTCCACAGGTACAAGACCCATGAAGGTCCCGGGGTAGAATAGGCCTTCAGCAACCCATGCGAGCCATAAAAGGTGACTATGCTTGTCGTAAGAAGCGGCTAACGGGCATCGGGTGGTCAGGCTCGCTGACGTGGTTGACACATGTCATCTGTTCCCAGTTGTGCAGATCGATGCTCAAGTTTTTGAGCGTAAAAGTCAACTCACTCGCTAACTCCACTGGTACAACAAGCGGGTCCTCACTTCATGTTTATGGATGATGGTGCCCGTCCATGGATGATGGTGCCCGTCCGTGGATGATGGTGCCCGTCCATGGATGATGGTGCCCGTCCATGGATGATGGTGCCCGTCCGTGGATGATGGTGCCCGTCCGTGGATGATGGTGCCCGTCCGTGGATGATGGTGCCCGTCCATGGATGATGGTGCCCGTCCGTGGATGATGGTGCCCGTCCATGGATGATGGTGCCCGTCCATGGATGATGGTGCCCGTCCGTGGATGATGGTGCCCGTCCATGGATGATGGTGCCCGTCCGTGGATGATGGTGCCCGTCCGTGGATGATGGTGCCCGTCCATGGATGATGGTGCCCGTCCGTGGATGATAACGCCCGAGAAAGAGTTGTTAATGATGGTGTTTAGATGTTTAGACATGTGGATTGGCCTGCAAGGTCACGTGACCTTAATCTCACTGAACATGCTTGGGACATTATTACAAGTCGTGTGCACGGTCTCCATGATCACTCCCACTCTGGATGAACTTAAATAGACGTTACAGAGAGAAGAGCAGAGCATTCCACACCAACAACTTTAAAGCTCATTTGGTCAATGCAAAGGCGTGTGACAGCTTGCTTTCGTGCTCATGGTGGTCATGCACTGAACACTACTCCACTGTCGGAGACCTATTTGGCCTTTAATGTTAACAGTTTGCTCCATCAGTGTCGCACATTTTCACGACTGTTTCATGGGTTTATGCTTTTGGAGATTTGTAAGTCTACGGTTCCTCAATACCATTTCATTTCATTGTGTACCTACGTTTCACCTTTCTATGATTCACTCTATGATTTGCTATTTCAAATAAATTAAAATGTGATGGGACTAAAAGTTCCTTACGTTTTTGTGAGGAGTATATATTTTGTTCTGCCTGGACCATTGGCTTATTCTATTTATTGTCACCTCATTATAAGGTGGATATATATATATATATATATATATATATATATATGCCTCATTTACTATCCATTGTTGTTGTAGTAGTAGTAGTTGTTGCTGTTGTTGAGTGCATGAGTGCATATTGTTTTACAATCACTGCATATTCGTCTGTTCTGTGCTGTACTACTTCACTTTTGCATGACAAAGGTATACGGACAGACAGATAGACAGACCGATATTTTAATTTAGTCTCATCTCAAACAGGTTGAAACATATGTACAAATCATATAATGAAATATAATGTGATCCATATATATATATATGCCATCCCTTATTTGATTATGATAGACTATAACATCTGTAGAAATCATATAATGAAATATAATGTGATTCATATATATATGTCATTACTTTTTGGATTATGATAGACTAATAATCCCTGCATATTCGTCTGTCCTGTGCTGTAGTACTGTACTAACCGTGCTGTACTACTATATATATATATATGTGTGTGTGTGTGTGTGTGTGTGTGTGTGTGTGTGTGTGTGTGTGTGTGTGTGTGTGATCCCTTATTGGATTATGATAGACTACAAATCATATATACATATGATAGACTATAAAGAACAAACTATAAACACGAACATAACATATGCAACACTATACGTACGAAGTGACACCGAAACGTCTCATCGTATATAATTTGGAAGCTGTCATTCATAAAGTATCTCAGTTTCACCAACTTCTAAAATGCTAATCAAGCAATAAGAAATAAATCGGCTATTGTGCAGATACTACACTACACTGAGTGAGTGAGTATGGTTTTCACCACTCTGGGGTAGCCGATGTTCGACAGTCAGGCCAAAGACCGATTCTATCCATGGGGGCAATGCGGGGAGCCGATGTCTGGTGTCCCCGGCCGTGATGTTGCTGGAATATTGTTAAAAGTGGCGTAAAACTAAACTCACTTCAGCAACCGTGTTTGTGGTAAGAGGCTACTAACGGGATCGAGTGGTCAGGCTCGCTGATTTGGTTGATACAAGTAATCGTATCCATATAGGTCACTGAACTGCCTGGTCCATAAGGGATTATATACAGACAGCCGCCATATAGCTGGAATATTGCTGAGTGCAGAGATAAACAAACCAACCTACATTCGTCCCATGTTCATCTTTCCATATTAGTGATCACGAAATCATTACAAATTAAATAAACGTAGAAATAAAACGATTAGAGGACCAATGCTTACTGTTTCCTCAAATCAACGACGATCCGGAGGTCTTGAAACCTTCGCTCAAGACCAATTGGAATCGATGCTATCTCTTTACTCTTGAGGTTGTACGACAACACTCCGGGGGATTTGATGAAGAATACACGATTCAAAACAGGATCAACAGCCACGCTAGTACATGCACCTTGTACAAAAATGAGAGTTATACAAAGACAATATTCGGTTAGTAGATCTCCTTCCACATAATTAATTTCATCGATTTGGAGTGGCTTTTTGATAAATGTTTAACGCCGCGCTCAGCAACATTCCAGCTGTATGGCGGTGGTCTGTAAATAATCAAGTCTGGACCAGACAATCCAGTGATCAACAACACGAGCATGTATCTGTGCAACTGGTATACGATGACATGTGTCAACCAAGTTAGCAGGCATGAAACGAGACACCAGAAACTGGCTTCACACATTGAACTAGTCTGGGGAGTCGATTATACAAGGTGTTCATGAAATGGTGAGCAGACCTTTCTCAAAAAGTGGCACAAATACACGCAAAGGCAAAGGCAAACCTTAGCTTATAAAATTCAACCTACATGAAACATTCAGGGTGCCGTTGTACAAACCAACCTAAGTGCTAAGACTACCACAGGGCAATGTTCAGATATTGGAGCTACAGTATAAACCTATAGCTACAGGATGATTGTCACAATGTATTAGACATTGCTTCTTTCCCAGAGTTTATTTTATTTATATATTTTTTTTCACTGGGGGTAAGACCTACTTGCCAGTTTTACGTTTTGTATGTAAGACCTATTTGCTGGTTTTACTTTTAATAAGTAACACGTGTGGTAAGTAGGAAACTTGAACTTTTTCCTAAATCTTTATTAATATTAACATTCAAGTTCAGAGGATATTTGAGTGATTGGCGTCAATTGGGAAAATGTCAAAAGTTCACATTAAATGTCCAAATGTTTTCCCTAGCAGGATTGGATCTGCACTTTTTAAATTACTAGGCGGACGCTCTACCTCGTGGCCACTGGGCCGACAAGAACGCAGGAGTTAAATTAGCTATACTGAACTAGCGCTTCATTTACTGTTATGTACCTTCGTTACATGATCATCTAATTAATTATCCATCACTGACGGTTCATATGTATCACAAAGCAGCATACACATAACCTTTATCCTACACATAAGATCGTTTTGTATAACGATAGCCAGGTAAAATACTTAAAGGTTTCCTTCTTTGATGATGAGACCGGCGTGAACTTTGGGTATTATTTAGCAGAACTATGACGTAAGGAATGTCATGTGGTCAGTATTGTCCTCTGTACTCCTCGGCCATTGGAGTGACATTCATCTCAACTTGCGCCAGAGGCAGCGGGGTAGAGGTAATGTTGCTAAGAGCGGCGTAAAAGCGATCATTTCCAGAAAGATCTCTGATTATTACAGTTGAGGTCCTTCGATCAGATCCCACTAACATGGGTTTAATGTTAAAACATTGCCATGAATCTTGACAGCGAAACGTCTTTACCACAAACTGTTTATCTTGCTTGAAGATCTAGGGTACAATAGAACCCATGCTTATCATAAAAGGGGTGTTGACACATGTCATCGGTTCCCATTTGCGCAGATCGATGCTCATGCTGTTGATCACTGGACTGTCTGGTCCAATCTCAATGACTTTCAGATCACCACCATATGGGTGGAATACTGCTAAAAAGTGCGGTGTAGAACTCAACTCTATCATTGATTGAAGCAGACAAGATTCAGTTGGCATCAGAAACAAGATAAACTTGCGCGCAGGTAAATCAAAATAAACCGATGAAAATCCTACCTGTAACAGTTTTCTCATGCTGCTTTTTCGGTCTTACGTCTTGAAGATTTAACGTAAACAGTCCATAGGGCTTCTTCTGGCAGTGGTAAAGAATATTTTCGGCGTAGTCCATGGCAACATGGACTCCTTTACACCGTCCAACGAGTTTCCAGTCAGCTTTCGGATCACTGAGGAACACTTCGATAACCGACGCCGATTTTCTCAAGGTGGTAAGTAAGAAGTCTTTGTCTCCCCAGAACGTCTGATCGCAAACTGACTGAATACCAACGACCAAAATTTGTGATGGCGTTCACATGCATTTGGCTGTCGTCATGTTTGTGAATTGATATTACTTTATGCAAAGCCAGTGTAAATACTCAGCGTCATAATTAAGGGACCTTGCAGATAATAGATTTTAAAAGTACTGGGCATAAGAACTGATATCTCCTGACAATTACGTCACGAAATTTATTAGCAAGGAAATGACAATAGTTCTGAACCATTTCTGACATTTAGGTTTGAGACTAACAAAAAAACAGTTTTCAAGCGTTCCTCTGATGTTCATGTTGACTTCATTGTTCTTCACTAAAACATTTACAGACACGGATCTGTGCTTAATTGCTTCACTATAGTTTGTCGGTGGTAAAGAATCTATACTGAAACGTCTAAAATAATACAATAAAGTATCGTATCTTTCTTGTCACTCGTTCATTGTTTCTCTCATCATACAAACCTGATAGTGTTTTCTTTGGCCTTGACGTGGTTTTCCTTCTTGCTGGATCTTTTTCGTCTGTAATTAAACAACCGTGGAATAATGAGCGTCTTGAGGTGTGCACATCCAGTTCACATGCGTTACATCAACTCGCCAGGAGTTACAAGCGCGTAAGAACTGTGTTGCCCTACTAGTCTGTTTCACAGTCCCCGGGCCACATTATTCTCCCTACTGCCTACCCCTCCCCTACCTGCAATGCTAAAGCTCTAAATGAAGCAAGTCCAGATTTCCCCAGGTTCAGGGGCTAAAGCTGTTTACTCACCGGGACTCCTTTTCAATTTCAATGGGCTCATTTGTTACTCTCAAAATTTTATCATAAGGATTTGTGCCAGCCTATTGTCATATCCGCACCCTTTAACATTGTATAAAAATTGTTATCAGGTCACGTGAGAAATTATGCTGTTGTTTGTTGTAGCAGCAACATTCCAGCTATATTACGGCAGTCTGCAAATGATCGAATCTGGACGAGACAATCCAGTGATCAACAGCATAATCATCGATCTAAGCAGCTGGGATAAGATTACATGAGTCAAGCAAGTCAGCCAGCCTGACCACCCGATCCCGTTTGTTGTTTTTACCACAAGCATTGGAGACAAGAAAGATCGCCATACGAACTTAACTACAGATTAACTGAACATATCTCTAGATGTTCAGATCAAGGTGATGAAATTAATTATTGACATACTACACATTCAGGTACGTTTAAGTCGTTTCGAGGATCCCTTAAAACAACAGATTGGTTCATGGTGTACCAAATTTGAATGGACCTACCTGATTGGAACACACGTTAACCGGTGATTGGTGAGACCATAGCCACCCCATTACACAATCATACTGATCAGAAAATCCTTTGTTCAAAATCGCCACGTTGGATCGTTGATATTGTTTCCAGCAGTGGCTAACATAAAACAGTTATAACCCACTGTGAAAAATCTGCAGTATTCTCATATTTATACAGCTGTTGCTTCCTCTCCACCTTCATACCTAGATAATAATAAAGAGAACATCTGATCATTATAACCCCAGATAGATGTGTGTTAGTCTCACGCGTTCTTTTACCAGGTACCCATTTTCTGCACTTGCATGTGCGTCCAAGCACTGAACACATAGAAATTCTCTTCTCCGCTTCAACTGTTAGTGACCAGGGGCCCTTATCACGAATCAACCTTTGCTCAGGGTGACCTCAACTCCCATTCTTTCACATTGCAGTTCATAGATTACCTTAATGACTTACAATCGACTTAGTGCTTTGTGAAAGCAGACCCTGAGCCCTGTGCACAGGGCCTCACACCACCACTTGAAGTGTCTCTAGCTTTGCATGATTTCAGAGCTGGATACGTTAAAGGTATTAAGTTTGTGAAATTAGCATTTACCATTAAAGTGATCTTGCATTGGTGGCTGTACAAAGGAAGTCATCTGTGTACCTATCTTCATCCAACTTGAAGATATGGTGTCGGCAAAACGTAGGGTCGCCATGGCATCTTTGACGTCATATAGGTACATCTTTCTGTAAAGATAGCGATAATGCAAAAGCAAACTTTACAACATCAAGTTGGTTGGTTGGCTGGCTGACCTTAGTTTTCTGTGTGGGTCGTTTGGTTAATCGGTCGGCCAGTCGTTCGGTCATTGGGCTATTTGGTTGGCCGGTCAGTCGGCCGTTCGGTCATAGCGCCTTTCGGTTGGTCAGTCGGTCGGTATATAGAGTAGCAGCCAAGTTACGATTGTGGAGGTAAAATGTATTAGGAACCAAAAGAATGGTTATGTGAAACTACAGGAAGATATCGTTCTTGTTAGAGCGCTATGTTTTACATGCAGTGTCCCTTACAGCACCAGATGCTCCTGAAGACAAGACCAGCCATTTACATGTTAAAAGTAACAAATAATACAGCAGACAGTTTTATACGAATATGCAAGTATAAAGGGTCAGATGCTGGATACTACAGATAGGCTGAAGGTGGATGTTGTGTTTGATGGTTTGTAGTCTGTTAAGTTGAGCGTGGGAAGGAGAGCAGATTGGGGACAGGGGAGTACGGAGATGAAAGATCTAAGGTGCCAAAAACACGATAATGATTGGAAGGGAAGGGGATGGTTTGAGGGGCGAGAGTGAATGATCCTGTGAAGAGGGGGATAATCTGAAATTTTGGTATCGCCATATACATAATAAACTCACTGATACGAAATCTGCGGTCCATTCATTTACAAGAACCATAACAGTATTTGTGAAGTACTATACCTACCGACCTAGAAACGCCAGTACCTTGTCGTTGAAAGCGACAACAGGTACTTCAGACGCTCTGCTCGACACCTGGATTGTCTTGATTGTTCTGACTGTGTCATAAGAAATCTGGATAACGTGCATAGTGCCGTTGTCGTAGGTGGTGTACATTCTCCGACCTGGGGACAAAATTGTAATTTGTAATTAAGCGGGTGAGTTTAGTTTTACGCCGCTTTTATCAATATTCATGCAATATGACGACGGGGGACACGTGAAATCGGTTCCCCATAGTGCCCATGTCGGGAATCGAAACCGGGTCTTGAGTGTGACGAGCGAACGCCTCAACCACTAGGCTAACCCACGGTTTTTCATTAAGCACAGCATAGCACAACACAACTTAACACAACACATGTTTTACATATTATGACTCATGAAACGCAGCTTGTTCAGTGGCCGTATGTTAATTCAGCCAGTGTGTAAATTATTCTGTGTTATTCTTTGTCAGTGTATGAAGTCACGGTGCTGGATGTCAACCACTTGTTTCCTGTCACTGCACATCAGTGCAGGTCAATGCACATTAGTGCAGGTCAAGGCACATTAGTGCAGGTCAATGCACATCAGTGCAGGTCAATGCACATTACTTACCAAGGCTTTGTAGTGTGCACACAAGCATTAATAATAACGCTTGCTGTACATCATGTAACAATCTCTCACCATCTGGACTGAAGGCCAAGAATAGGCCTCTTTCACTGTAGAAGAACTGCCTCTCCTTTTCTCCGCGGTAATTGACAGCGACGACGTCCAGACTGTTTCTGAAGATCAGGTATAGGTGCCTGAAAAAGGAAACTGAAAATGCATGGATGCTGTTACCACAAATTAAAATCCATACCAACTATCATGAATACTTCTTATCGTTTTGTAAGCAGTTTATGATACATTTATTGCAAGAGTTCTATGATCCTCAGGGAGTTGATATTGATAATTGTATCGCTTGCGACGTTGCATCCAATGATGGAGGGAAAAAACAAAGTGCCTTTGAGCAGAAGATATGGCTATTGGCACCATATAAATATATATAAATAAATAAAATAGATATAAATAAATCTAGTTGTTAACAATGGTGTCTCCGCGAATAATAAATATCACCAGACACCAGAAATTGGCTTCAGACATTGTACTCAGGCAAGGAATCGAACCCCGATCTTTAGCCTTTTTAGCGTTTTATCCGTTGGGCTACCCCTTGTTGACGTAAACATGCGTTCTGCCTTGTACAACCATGTCATTCTCTGGCGAAGTTCATTTTTGGACATTATGCATCACATAAGCAGTGTATAAAAACCCCTAAAGAGTGTTCAAACCCTAGCCTACAGCAAGAAACATAATACGATGGTCACGAAAGAAGCGAACTGTACAAGTTCACCTTGACTAATATAGACATTTATATCCTACGTCACAATACAAAATGATATACAGCATGATGTACTGAATGTAATTTCTATATTAACGAAAGAATGCATATATTCTAGAAAGGTAGCCAACACTGAATCTCTCGCTGATCTGACACAAAAACTAAATTACTATTATCAATTACATAAATTTAATGCATGCTCTCATTGCAAATACGACATTTTCGTCACATTTATGGTTATCTTGCCACATTGTATTTACATAGAAAATGACTCTGTAAATTGACTTGCTGTGAAATACAAATATACTGACTTGTTCAATGTGCATGGAATGCTGTATTCAAATAAAAACAGAAAAAAAACTTTCCACATCTATACGAAATCTCTGCTACAAGACTGGATTGTACAATCGTGACCATATCATGAGCATATATTTGCTTCAGCAGTATTACAGCTGTATGATGTTGCTTGTAAACACATCGAACCTGAATCAGACAGTCATATTATCGTCATCATGCAATACGATGGCAGAGCATGAGTTTATGAATCACTATGACACAGCGATGATGCCAGGTGCTCGCTAAAGGGTTAGCGTAACCTGTCCCACCCTTGGCACCTGCAATACATACATGTAAAGGCTAGTCAATTGTTCACTTGAAATGATCGGGGAACGTACCCGTAATGCATACATGCAAAGTCTAGTCAATTGTTCACTTGAAATCATCCGGGAAAGCACCCGTAATACATACATGCAAAGTCTAGTCAATTGTTCACTTGAAATCATCCCGGAACGTACCCGTAATATATACATGCAAAGTCTAATCAATTGTTCACTTGAAATGATCGGGGAACGTACCCGTAATACATACATGCAAAGTCTAGTCAATTGTTCACTAGAAATCATCCCGGAACGTACCCGTAATATATACATGCAAAGTCTAGTCAATTGTTCACTTGAAATCATCCGGGAAAGCACCCGTAATACATACATGCAAAGTCTAGTCAATTGTTCACTTGAAATCATCCCGGAACGTACCCGTAATATATACATGCAAAGTCTAATCAATTGTTCACTTGAAATGATCGGGGAACGTACCCGTAATACATACATGCAAAGTCTAGTCAATTGTTCACTAGAAATCATCCCGGAACGTACCCGTAATATATACATGCAAAGTCTAATCAATTGTTCACTTGAAATCATCCGGGAACGTACCCGTAATACATACATGCAAAGTCTAGCCAATTGTTCACTTGAAAGTCAAAATGGGGACATGGCATATAAGAGTACAGATTTTACATCAATACAAATGTACAAAAAGACCCATGGCTACAATGCAAAATATGTTCAAAGTCGAATGTGCATTCCTTCAATAGAATCTTTCCATGATCAGCGATATGGATGTTTTGTGATCTTGAGGGCTACGTAGACATGTAAAGATACTGTAATGATACCGTATGGGACTCGGGATGTACTGATTGAAATGACAAAAGAGCACGAAATAAACATATACTGAGCAGCAAAAGAAACGCTATTTTCTAAAAACATTAAATGCAACCGTTCGTCTTTACGTCTTCTATTTAAGAACTTGACAAAAAGCCAGATCTGTTTCTTTTGCTGTTCAGTATATGTTTATTTCGTGCTCTAGATGTTCTCATATGATATTATTCTATATTATAATATCATGTTTTAATGCCATGAGCTAGATGTGCTTATGGGCGGTTAGGTGGCCTAGTAGTTAAAGCGTTCTCTCGTCACACCGGAGACCCGGGTTCGATTCCCCATGTGTACAAAAAGTGAAATACATTTGTGGCGAAGAATATAAGCGGCATAAAACTAAATTCTACTATGACTTCAGTAGTGCTTGATTGTAATTGCTTAATTTAAGTTTCTCTACACATATGTCTGATTTACCAACACAGTATGTACACCAAACTCCAAAAGAAGCATTAGCAATATGCCTGTATGAATTGCTTAAAAACTGTCAAAGATATGCTAGAAGGTATCAGTTTACAAGAACGCTTAACATGGCAAAATAAAGCAATAATGGTAGATGTCCAAAAGACAGGTTGAAATAAAACTCTGCTCTGAGACAAAAACAAACCAATGAACAAAAAACAAGAATGTGTGTTGTACAGTGTGTATAATTGTAAACGAATAATTCCTGTAATTTTAGTCTTTTTCTGCTGAGTTGCATTCGTGAGAACAAGTGAAATGTCTTTTATATATTGTAAAAAGTGTTCTGGAATATCTAAACTTATCTTTGTGTCTGTTTACGCATCAGTCGCCAAGACATTGCAATATTCAGGCAGTATTTGTACAGTATCCCGTGTAGATATTGTCAATTAACAATTGACGATTAACAGCTCTCATTTGCCAACACAATATGTTGATCATTTAAGTCACTCACTCACGCTGGATGTGCTTACTTTAAAATGGGGATTATTTCCACACTCATGACAGTCATAGAGGCTTTTATATTGGGCAATCCTTTCTTCCTGGACAGGAAGCAGGTCAACATGTGTATGATGTTGCTTCCAGCTGCCAGAAACACGGTGTCTTCCGTTTCGTCCGCAGCGATACTCAATCCAAACACTGAAATTGGTTAGTACACTCTTTCGCTTTAATGCTGCATAAACTTCTGAGAAAATCTTACTTTCTTTGTTTTTCTGTTTGTTAAATATTTAAGTCTGGGCTCAACCGTATTCCAGCCAAATGGAGGCGGTCTGTAAATAATCAAGTCTGGACCAGTTAGACGGTTAGACCGTTAGTCGTCTTAAGGCAAGCTTGGATTGTTGAACATCAATTCTAACCTTGAGAGAACTCGCGGAGTCATGCTTGTAGTAATTATGAGAGACAATGATATGTTTTATCCCTTAGTGAATGTTTGGTTAAGAAAGATGGTTTCTCAATCGTCAGCAATACTCCATCTATAGGATCAGTAAACCCGATCATCCGATGTGTGAACGATCTTGAAGATGATGTACCATACCTTGCTCATTTGTCCAAAATATCAAGCACAAGGAATCGTTATCTACCAAAGCATGTGATTACCAGACCGTGTATGATGAAATTTGTGAACATGTTACAAACTAATAATGTACAGCTACTGACTAGTATTGCTAAATGTGTCTATCACATCTTTAGAATGGAAAATACAATGGGCATATTTTTATTATTTATTCTTGGGTTACCATCCCTTGTTTCTCTGTTAAATTATTATATACTCTTCAAAACAAGTAAGGGATCATCATTTCTTTTATTGACGATTTAGAATTTTTATCAGATATATCGGAGTCAGTCAATGTTGATATGATATTATTGAATGTTTTATACCATAGTTATTTGGAATGTAGTCGCTTTTGAAAAATGATTGGTGTATGGCGTGCAAATGGCATGTATACAAAACAAACGACTAGAAACAAACACTAACAGATGTGTGATGCAAGATAAGTGTCAAAATTAATGTTCTAAGTGATTTCTCGACCTTTTTGAAAAAACGTCAAAATCAAGAATGGGGCCCCATGCACGTTTATGGGACTACTGCGTTGTGCAGGTGCATATCATGCGTTGTGTTTAGGGGTGGTAATAGGGGGAAATGGTGGTGCGTTCATAAGGTGTCTGTCCTTGAAATGTTTGTTAACGTTTACACTTCCTATCCACATTGAAAGTTTATTATCCCCTACTTATTTTAAGAGTATATATCAAACTAGGTGCATCCGCAAACACCCACGACTCTGCAGTTATGAATTCTATAAACAGTGTTTTTGGCCCATGGCCTAAACAAACCTGTCTGTTGTTCGCCTCCATCAGCAGCCATTGTTGCCTGAAGACCACCTCCAAAGTGGCCTTCTGGAGGTAGGACCAGCTTGTGCAGATTAATAAATCAGTCAGTCAATCAAACAAGCAATAGAATCAAACAATCAACGATCCGATAACGATATCTAACACGTACTTTTTCGGGTTTTCACCTTTGTATAGGTTAATGTCTCGGGATTATACATGAAACGCCCGCAGATATCTGGTCCTTGCTGGCACCAGAAAACAAGATTGTTATCGGACGACAGGGCAAGGACATGTTTTGCTTGAATGGTGTGAAGAATGATCCACTTTCTGTTGCTGAGAAACAAAAGCATTATCTGGCACTTGTTCCTGTCAGGTTTTGAGTGGTTACACTGAAGACATAAATTGAAAGAAATGACAGTTGTGTTAAGACCAACTTGTACAATGCTACTATGGTCACAAGGATAAGCTAAGCCTACATTCCATTGTGTCTTTAATTCTCTTTATGAATATATGTGCAACAAGAAATCTTCTCTTGCTCAGCCTTTTGGGCTGTGAATTACGCCTTTCATTATTGCTGCCGGCATTAAACTGGAAAATATAGCTCCTTCCCGTCTTCTTTCTCCTCCTCCTTGGCAGTTGGTTCGGCCACAAGTTGACCTAACATTAACTACATGTTAACTGAAAATCAGAAACAAATGACTTACAATTTAAACAAGAATATCATCAATTTAAAAAAATATATAACAATGACCAGTCCTTAATTACAGATGGGTCCAAGGACGGTGGCGCTGTAGCTCCTCCCACTGTCATTGGATCCAGAACAATATCTTCTAGACTACCGGATAGCAGCTCTATTTTCACAGTGGAAGCAACCGCCATATTAACAGCTCTTAAATATATTCTAAGACACCTTAAACATAAACAATATATAATCTGTTCAGACTCTCTTACTTGTCTCCAGACAATTAAACATCTCTCTTGCAAACATCCACTTTTAATTGGCATTACTGAACTGTATAATGATCTTGCTACTGGCCAATACGACATCGTCCTCTGTTGGCTGCTCAGCCACTTTGGCATTTCTGGGAATACAATGGCCGATCTTGCTGTTCAGGCAGCACTCAACAAATCTGTGACACCACTTCCTATTCCTTATTCTGACTATAAAGCTTGCATTAGAGCTTACACCCCTGATCTGATGCAGAAGAAGTGGGACATCCGAGTGGGTAACAACATGAAATAAAAGACTACTTTGGTTACACTTGGGTAGTCAGTCCAAATTTGAAGAGATCATCATGTCACAATGCCTATTGGCCACACAAGATATACTCATGCATACCTGTTGAAAGGTGAGAATCCCCCGTTTTGTATCCCTTGTGATGAAAGAGTCACTGTCAAGCATATCCTGCTTGACTGTGTCACAAGGGATAAATATTTCAATGTCAAAACTGTTTAGGAGTTTTTTACCACTGTTGGTTCTCATTTAATTATTGTTGTTTAAAAGAAATTTATTTCATGATTGAAGTTGATTAACATGTGCTGTATATAGATATATTTTAGCCATTAGTAGTATAAATTAACAACTGGTATTGCTAGCGGCTGTATATTCTGTATAAGGCTGTATAAGGGGTTGAACTAAAGTATTGTAAGTAAAGTTATTGTCCTGAGAGGCTACGTAAGTCCGAAAACTTTCAAAGTTTAATTTTTGCTTACCCGATTTTAAACGCAGCATATTTGTTCTTTTAAAATTTGGCTAAAATCGCCAGCGGCTGAGGGGATGGTGTAAATCCAGCTAGGCTCCAGGCAGGTAGCAACGGTACTGTAAGTGCCCATGGACCCTGGAATGGTGATCTATCTTTTTTTTAAATTGTATCGTCCTCTGTAGTAAACTGTTTTAGATTTAATTATTAGTCTTAAATATCTATCTGTGATAATCTGGTTGTTTTAATCTCCGTCGATGACAGATTTTTACCATTCACTATAATGCATGATATTAATGGTTCTCGTCACGATAAGACGTTAAACTTGCTAAACTTGATGATGGAGGCACATCAGATGGTATTACAGATTTTAGTATAGTAGGAAAATGATCACTTCCACAAAGGTCATTGTGGACTGACCATCCAAATTCATTTAGTAAGTTGGAGTCAGTTAATGACAAATCAAGAGGTGTATATGTTCCTGTGCCAGGATGTAAATATGTATTTGTACCATCATTATATATACATAAATTATTATTCGAAATGAAATCCTCCAGAAGCTGACCTTTTGTATTCGTGGATATACCACCCCAGAGTGGGTTGTGCCCATTTAGATCACCCATGAGTATACATGGTTTGGGTAATTGATCGTAGAGAGTTTGTAGATCAGCCTGCATAAAAGTTAAAGGTGGAATGTACAATGAACATAAAGTAAGCGTAATGTTCAAAGTCATTCGCACAGCAACCGCTTGAAGATTAGTTTTGAGTTTTACAGGACTGTGAATAACATCATGTCTTACAAGGATTGAAGATCCTCCAGTGGCTCTATCACCAGGTGGTGAAAAGTGATGATATGCATTATATTGACGTAAGTTAAAAGTACTTGTCTGCTTTAGATACGTTTCTTGCAAACAGAATGCTGATGGTGTGAAGTCTTGGACTAATAGGTGAAGCTCATTAAGATTAGTCGTTAGGCCCCTGCAATTCCACTGAACAATATATGAAGAAACTATTTCTTGGGCGGATTCATTGGGGATCTACCCCTTGATTTCCTTGAGGGCGATAAGCTATGTGCTCTACTTTGGATGTTTTCGGACACATCCATGTCCTCTAAGGATCCAAACTTATTAAAAAGTTTGATGGTGTCATTGGAACCTTTGGAGGTTCTGCTACTTTGACATTTTTGTATGTCATTTTTGGTTTTGATTTTATTTTTGGTAATATCTTTCCCATTATTTTGTGATTGACGTTTAGGCATAGGCTGTGATGATGAGGACGTTTGTTCTTGAGAAGATGACCGTGATTGAAATGGAGCAAGTGTTTTTGGAAGTGATTTAACAGTCTGGATCGACTGGTTGGGTGTGTATATTTGAGGCTTCTCTGTATCCACCCATGTCAGATCAGTTTGGCACTCCATTGATGAAGTGGATGCAGTTCCTTTGTGGCTGACGGCAGAGGGTATTCTGGTAACTGAGGCATAAGAAGTGGTCTGGTCTGCTGGGGAAAGAACAAGTTTCTTGGCATCAGAAAAACTAATATTTTGCGTGAATTTAATTTTGTTTATTTCCATTTGTTGAATCCAGATGGGACATTGTTTCGAGAAAGATGAATGTGTCCCAGAGCAGTTTGCACATTTTTTAATGTTGTCATTGCAATCCTCAGTAACATGAGTTTTCTCACTGCAATGAGCGCATGTTACCGAGTTAGTACAGGTAGTGACACCGTGTCCGTACTTTTGACATTTGAAACATCTCAGTGGATTAGGAATATAGGTATCAACACTGAGACTGCAATATCCTGCTCTAACTGATTTGGGAATGGTTGGTGAAGAAAAATGGAAAAGATAAGTGTTAGTAGGTTTAGTTTCAGAGTTTATTCGTGTTGTAAATCTTTTGACAAAAATCACTCCTTGCTCTTTCATTTCTGCCGCGATATCAATTTCTGACATATCAGAAAACAGACGATCTCTGTCTCTGACAATCCCTTTGCTCGTATTCAGAGTCCTGTGAGGGGAAATTGAGACCGGAACTCCAACGAACAACTCGGTAGACATCAGGTTGGTGGATTGTTGTTTTCGATTACACTCTATAAGGAGAGAGCCTGAACGTAATCGCCTGACACTTCTGACCTCACCCGCAATACCATGTATACCTTTTGATACTGCAAAAGTGTTCAATTTAATAGGTGATTTGTCAAGAGTTTCCATAACGAGAAATCGTGGGGGTGGGGGGTGGGGGGTGGGTGTAAGCCATGGGTAATGGTGTATGGTTCATCATCTGAGCTCCCCACCCACCACCGAGTATCACAAGGACAATGCTAAAAACAAGTGGGCCTCCGACTTGCAGCACCAAGGATACTCAGATGATATACTCTAACGGAAGAATTATAAATAACTAATCCAGCAGATTGGCCCATGAGCCACCGCCTTCTGGCATAAGTTCAAATACATATTAACATATTTCAAATTCCAAATCATTGCACTGTAATAATAAGTCCAAGTCCAAAAATCAAACAATTCCAAATAAGATTTGTGCATTGACATAAATACAGTCCATACACAGGGCTTGGCATGACCAGCCGATTGGTTGAACCGGGCCCATTCAACCTCCCGTCTAGGTGAAGTAAGGGTCGAAGGGGTGTGTTGAGCAAAGGGAACGCGGTCACAGGTCCCCAGTGCTCTCAACCCCCAGACTCCCGTCCTCCACCGACACAGGGCCGCAACCCACGGCAAACGGGTTGGTGGACCACCTATGCCCCCGGGTCCACAACGGGGGTGTCGGCGAGCTCTTCGCGTTACCCAGCACCCACCACGAGGAGGTGGCTCGCCACGGGTGCCATGCACTCTTGAAACATTCATTATGATGATATCAACATTCAATAACTCCTATATCTCTCGTAAATTAAAATGAAGTTATCTTGCATACCGAAATATGCCCAGATGGACACAATGTGTTTACTGTTTCAAACTGACGAGCAAAGGAAAGTACACATGTCGTGTTTCTTCCAGTGGGACTCTGGGACGTCTACGTCTTGGTTGATCACATGTCTGCCCTGTCATATTGAAACGGTTCAACAGGTTGTCTTGTGCAACCTACTGTCCTTGCAATATGGCTTGTTGGAAGTACCCATTTGTGACATTCCTGTCGCCTTTGTCCAGCCTTTTGTCAAGAGATGGTTCAGTCTTCACTAGAAACAGGTTTTATACCCTTTGTACGAAAAGTGATCGCGCATGAGACAATAATGATCACAATTTAACGAACCTTCGCGCAAAACGGGTACAAATGTTTTTGTTGCATTTTGGCAGTTGAGAAATGATGGTTGTGTTCTATACAATTAATGTTCTTCAGTAATTTTGTAAGTTAGGATGCATATTTGGGATTGCAGCAGCAATAACACATGTTCTTCATATTTTAGTTAGCGTGGTAGACTAGACGTATCACTGTCACTTTAAGGACGGGTTTGATTCCAATGCTCACTAGGTATGCAAAGCACATAAAGAAGGTGCTTCAGTGTGAGTGAGTGAGGTTTTACGCCCCTTCCAGCATTATTCCAACAATACCTCGGCTTGGGACACCAGAATTCACGGAGTATACACATGTGCAGAATCGAGCCTGGGTCCAAAGCTTTAACCCCTAGACTACCCTACCGCCCCCTGCCTGAGAGACTCTCTCGTGTAAGAGCATTGTTTAGCTTTTGATAAAGACTAGTCACCTTGTCATCAAGAAAAAGAACTAGCTAAAATTTTATCAACAGTAACGGCCACTTACGTCCTTTGTGTCAAGTCTTATGGCATCCGATACGCCGGGGCTGGTAGATAGCCCTGAAATCAATCTACATCGCAGGTCATTCAAAACGTAATCCACAATGGAACATCCGCTGAATTCTTGACATCTTCGTTTACACATGATCACTCCAATAGCACAATAAGTATTGGGAGCAGCTGTCACCACAATGGACATGACACACAGAGTCATGGCAACTGGCGTCATTCTCCTCAACTTTCTTGACACAGTACCCTACAATAACGTTTGTATGACTACAAACACACAGTCAAACTCTTCTCTCTACTTTACTCTCTCACATCTTTGTCACATAGCATCTGTAATTGTACCGTTGTGTACTTTATGATGATCAATGAGAGTATTATATATTTATTCGAGGCAGTAATTATACACCGTTATGGCCAGTCCACACGGAAACAAGCTGCTGATTTATTAGAAAAAGTGTCAAATAGCTGTTTTCACAATTTACCCAACTTGAACACACTACACACAAAATGTTGTCTTAAATAATTAACACAAATATACACTTAGGAAAGAGTGAAATGTTTAAATCTGGTAGTTCTTATTCCCTACCTGACTTCATCCAATTACTTGTTATTCGACTGTTGTTAATGTTAACCTGCAATATATACTTCTGTAAGTGGCATTTTAGAAGTTGGTATGATGAGCATGTAGACTTTATGGATATACAACTTCTTTCTTCCTGTTGATTTGCACTGTTGTTTTAGTTTGTGTGTGAGTGTGTGTGGTAGCTACTACTACCTCTTACAAATATCATACGTAGATCAGGAATAATGATTAGTTGCGTAGAATACCCGACAGGTGCAACCTTGACATTGGAACTTTGATGAGTACTATCATCAGAATCAGCTGTGTTTAGTCGTTTTGGGTCACGGCAGGATGTAAGTTTAGATCCAACTATTTGTGATGTAATGCTTAGTGTTCAGCTGGCAATGACTTCCTAGCAAGTCCTTTCATATACATGTCTGGGAAACCTTCATGATCTCCTGTCATCCTCTGGTACAGATCTGGAGGATATGGTTACATATTCCACACCAGACAAGTCGTATCACTCAATCAGTTTATGTCAACAGCAGACATGTGTGATAGCACACAATCAGTTTTTCAAAGTCCACAAAGCTGTTCTCACACACAACATGGCTGGGTGAAGTCAGCACCTTACACCACAGAAATACAGTTGGGGTGACCTATAGTGGCCCTAACATAACTAACCCTAAGGATAGTAAAGGGGTGTTGGATCGGAAAGGGGATGCAAGGGCTAAGGATACAGTTGGAAGTCACCTACCCTAGCCCTAACATAACTAGCCCTAAGGATAGTTATGGGGTGTTGGAACGGAAAGGGAATACAAGGGCTAAGGATACAGTTAGAAGACACCTACCCTAGCCCTAACAGAACTAGCCCTATGGATAGTAAAGGGGTGTTGGATTGGAAAGGGGTTCCAAGGGCTAAGGATACATTTTGGGGTGACCTACCCTATCCTTTTAAATGGCATTTGTGAGTTCAGCAATACGCTTAAAAGGGGAGAATTATGGATGTCCATAGTTTTAGTACGAGGAACGTGACATTTCACAGCATATTCTTACTGCTTCATCAGGTGAATGAAACTATCAATAAACATCCCAGACTAAATCATGCAACACCTTACCATCAAGGAGAGATAGGCAATAAAGGTTGTTTTCCAATACAAAACCCAGATCCTTTCCCGATACTTAGCAAAGATGGAAAGTTCCACATCAGCAAATCCTCCACATTGGTTAAACTACTGTAAGACGCGTGTGTCACACAGACACCATGGTCATCTATGGCGTCATAGACCTGTTCACCAAGAACTCTCTACAAGAAGCACTGGACCTCATCCACTACAAGCTACGAACCAGAACTGAGACCTATACACAACATCATCATCGTCGAGTCCACTTGCTTTGGCACCTCCTATAACACCTTCAATGACGGTCTGTGGGTTTCCTCATGTCTGCACTCATCACTGACATCAGCCCTCTCAACAGCGCCTGAAACCCCTCTGCTGATATCAGGACACAGTGGTAACACCTCACCTCACCATCTGTGGTGTAAGAGCCACGGCCAGCAGCATGGGTCAGTTTGTGAACGTATGCTGAGTGCTGAGCATGGAAAGCTGCATCCTTGTAACCTACATCAAGTGAGGGTGTGCATGATGCAGTAAATACTGTACACCACATGTGTAATGGTACTGGCCACAGTGGCATGAGGTATAAACTCACCTACCTTGAACAGTCTTCCTTTTGGGGCTGTGTAGGGTTGTGTCCTGAGGTTGTGTCAGTGGAAGCGCCGTCATCTCAGTCAGGGTCTGCAATAACATCCACCACAATGACCGCCACTTACTAGCAGCCAAATAAACAACGATGACGCCACATTGCTCTAGAGATACTAATGCCCAGAAACCATAGTAACCCAAAAAATTGATTCTGCACATTTTCCTGAAATGATAGATATGAACATGTACTGTGAATGAAAGTGATAGTTTTCAAGGTTCCATGATGTTGCAGAACTGTTACCAAGGTTACAATGTGCTGGGAACACAGAGTTACTAATACAAAGTACATTACTGACTGTTAAGTTTAACACAGCGCTCGTAAAATAACTGAACCATAAAGTAAGATATATACGGATTCCGAGAACATGTATAGGTATATGGTCTCTGTTTGAATTGGTGGGTTATGCAATGAAAGGCAGGGCAGGGCGATTACTTCACTTATTATACAGAGCCAAATACAAGAAGTACTTGCCTACGTCCTCGCCACGAAAAGCAGTTGGCATAGAGGCACGAAAACGGGTGACACTGTATTCCACGAAAGAGATGCAGCAACCGGCTGTCCAAACCATGGCAATGTTAGAAATATTACTGTCAGCAAATGTCAGTCATATCGGCGGAAGAGAAATAAATAAAATGTGGAGTGAATGACATTGATGTCCTTACCTCCAGACTCAAGTGACGCGCGTGGATGTCCAGCGACTACAAGCCCTCCCTCCACCCCTGGGTTGGTGTTCGCTGCCATGATCAGCTGACGGAGATAAACATTGTGCTCTGGCGTCTGATTGGTTCTTGCTG
The DNA here is from genome assembly GCF_037392515.1 of Haliotis asinina. Taxonomy (NCBI): domain Eukaryota; kingdom Metazoa; phylum Mollusca; class Gastropoda; order Lepetellida; family Haliotidae; genus Haliotis; species Haliotis asinina. Next base: position 47,939,843 of record NC_090283.1, on the reverse strand, counting down.
CTTCAGGGTTGCAGTAGACAGACAGTGACAGTGTCTACTCCAGCTGTTAATATGATAAGTGGAAATGTGCAAAAATGAATTGCAGCTGTGGTGAAAAAGAGAATACCTTGTAAAATATGGGTGTATGTAGATAAAATAAATTGAATTTATGCACAGTTACTGGTCGTAGATCTGGTTAGGTGAAGTGTATTTGATACTTGAGAAGAGTGAAGGAGGTAGGCGGGCGCCTGTGGGCGAGTGGAGGCTATAGTACTACGTGACCATATATGGGAGATGAAAGAAGATGAGGCTGGAAATGAAATTTGGGTTTGTTTGCTTGCCTTCCTTTGAAGTCTTTTGCAGCCTGGGTGTTATTTGGTGGATATGTGATAGATATCTGTTGATTGCGAAAGCGTGAAGAAGAAGATGGTCGTGGCGCAGAGATTCCGATGTGTGGTGGAGGGATTGGTCTGGTTGAGCATGTGCTGAAGGCGATTGGTCGGTTGGCGTTGTTTACGATGCTATTGATTTATATTTATTACAGGTTGTGCTGTGTGTGCAAGAGTGCCCTCAAGAAAACCAGAACGTGCACCAAATTCTTTCTCTTCTGGCTCCGATGTCGATGGTCCCAGTCATGGATGCCGATTTGGCGCTCAGGCCAAGAATTTTGGCCACGACTTCAGGCTACGGAATTACTGGAGCCTAACGCGGTACAGGAAAACGCAGTCGCACGATGGAATCGGTGGTAAACACGACTGCTTCCGGGTCACAGTTCTTAAATTATGCATCTGACCCAAAACCTACTGATCAAGTTTTTGTTAATCTTGTGAATATCGCTTTACTCAGTTTGAACATTTTTTTATTTCTTTCAAGAACTATGAATGGGTGCAGTTTTTAATGATTTCCTGTGCTCGAGCATCAAGCCACCCGAGGCCAATGTTCTAGACCATGTACACTGTTTGGGGGACATCTGGTCCTCCTATGCTGGAAATGAAGGGAAAACAGGATATAAATGAGCGCTACGATGACGTAATACGTTCTTTACATAAACCACAATCACGAAACATTAATGGGAGTTCATAAAACTCTAAACACACGAGTGAAATTAACTCAGTGCAATTAAGAAATTCCAATGTATGCTTTAATAAAATTAGACCAACTGTTTTGGTATGATTGGTGTTTTATATTTTGTTGTGAATGTTTGCATGGGTGGAATGTACCTCCCTGTCACGAGAGGCAACGACTCTTGAGTTGCAGATATTTATGTGTTGTAACCATGGAAAGCGGGACTTGCTGAGAGAAATGACAACAATTACGGTTCTTGTATTGTACTCCGTGCAAGTATTATGCAGACGGCGGTTGTGTATATAGGGATTGAATAGTTTCATATAAAGGTGTTGTTTTTGGAACACACGAGGGCACCTCTCTCTTTGCTGGTAGGGACAGGTGTGGGTTTGGGGATGAAGTAGGCTGCCTGCAAACCGTTCCTCAGACCAAGGATATATAGTATATCAACGTCAAAGATGGTTCCGTTCGCTCAACACACTGACTTCAGTGCTCCTATTTTTAAACACAGAGTCTTCGTGTCCAAGAACAAATGGACAACCTGTTTGGGTGGAGTTCATTTGGATACGATGTAGATAAAAAAAATACATACAGGCGCAGACCAACCTGGTATGCTTTCCTCACCCTAAACCTGAACCCGAAGTTAATCCAAACCCCAAAACCTCACCGTAATTGAAACTCAATCTAACCTTACCACCTAATTCTCGCGCGCGCACGCACACGCAGACATACTCACTCACTCACGTGACCCAGGGAGACTGCATAGCCATCACTCAGTTTGGTACAGATTGTTACCGAGTGTTACAGACAGTCATGATATGGCAGAACGGCACACAGAACAGTGTAGTGTGTCATGACTAGCTCTCTGGAGGTGGACGTTGAAGGGTCATATATACTGCGAAGTCTGCCTGTGATACTTGACTGTAGTAGTAGTAGTAGTAGTAGTAGTAGTAGAAGTAGTAGTAGTAGTAGTAGTAGTAGTAGTAGTAGTAGCAGTAGTAGTAGTAGTAGTTCTTCTTCTTCTTCTTCTTGCTGCTGTTGTTGTTGCTGTTGCTGGTGCTGTTGCCGTTCCAGTTCCAGTAATCAACTGCATGGAAGGCTGACTGGCTCTGCGTTAGTCTGTCGTACAGACCCTGGAGCAAATATATCCAAAAAGGCCGCAAGTCTAGAGAATGCGGCAAGTCTAGATTCCCGTAGCTTCAATGAAGAAAGTCTCAGGGCTCCATTTCATTTCATTATATTAGTATTTTAACTATGAACCTTTTTTCATTAAGATATGTTCATTTCAGACACTAAATGTTAGTCCAGCAGTGCGTGTGACCGTGCACTGTTTCTGTAACATCACTCGGGTATATGGGCGACGGATACGGCAACAGGATGCACCGACAAACATATCAAAGTCAAGAAACTGATACTTCCCGCTGGTGAACATGCTCACATTCTGCCAAAACTAAATATAGTGTCCACTCGACCACTACACTTTTTATCGCACGCACGCACGCACGCACGTTTTCATTAAAACGACAACCCTGGCAGTCAAGTTCGCTCACGTGCTTGTATTACTCCTCTTGCACAGACAGATGTTCATTCTATTGATCACTGGATTGCATGGCACATACTCAAATATTTGCAGACCGTAGCTACACAACTGAAACGGTGCCGAGTGTGGCATAAAACAACAAAAAGTGCACATTGCAACATTCAAACACTCTCTTTCTACACTGAGTGAATGCTAGAGATGGAAAAACACTCACATCACATGACAGGCTGGCTGACCGTGTGGCTGGCGTTACCTAATGCTGTACATTGTTGGACATAATACGCACAGTGTCATAGGCATTACTCCTTTACCTATTACCCGTGAAGGTCCCGGGGTAGAATAGGCCTTCAGCAACCCATGCTTGCCATAAAAGGCGACTATGCTTGTCGTAAGAGACGACTAACGGGATCGGGAGGTCAGGGTCGCTGAAGGTTCGAACCTGGTTGCTTGTGTCTTGTATTTACATTTACAGAGGCAGTGCTAACTAACTGAAGCGGTCTACAAATATCTGAAAACCAGCCGTTCACAGAAACTCATGCTGACGCCGTGCCTTCAAGTGGATACAAAGTGATAATTTCCAGGGGTTTATTTTGACGTAAAGTATACTCATCGCCGTGTTTATATCAATGTATAGAAGTATTTCCTCTGTGGTTTAGTATGTCTATAAAGTAATATGAACAAGACCATGTCTTGAGCGTTTCGAACCCAGGACGTTCAGGATGGGGGTCAACGCGCTTCCATGTACGTCAGTCAACTTCACCATGAGTGCACAATATTCATAGTCATGTTTAAGTTGGTGGTGAATGGCGAAACACGTGGCGTATTATCACCTATTCTGGCTCTGCCCTCAAACGAAGAATTTTTTTATCAGTCATGTCTGACCACTGGGAAAATGTTGCTGCTGACATATGCAGCAGAGGCGACATTACAGTGGCTCTGAGGCGGGGAATGATATGACAAATAGGGGCATTTTTGTGAAGGAACAACAGGTGTGGTTAGCATTATTCCAGCAATATCACGGCGGGAACGCCAGGAATGTCTTTAACCATGTTGACAATAGAAACCCGGCATTCGGAGTGAAAAGCGAACGCTTTAACCAATCCTCACAAGCTATAGCTCTATCCTGACATGGGCAATAGAACATGATGCATTGTGCTGCAAAAATGTTATAGTACATATATATTCTTTGATTATTAGGTTTGTTTAATTCAAGCTTTCGGGAATCATTCAATCATTTAGTGATTTCATATGAACTTATATGTATCAATATCTACACTAATTCCAATAAAGTAATTGACTGTGCATAGGACTTGGTTTTCCCACATCGAATGAAAAATAGGACACTGTACAGTGCTAAATGCGTTAGTGTCTCTATGTTTTTTCACTCCCGTGACCAGTTCAATCCTCCCCTCCCCTCCCCTCCCCTCCTCAACTAGATAACCGAGCGAAGTCATTTGAATATTTCGAAAACCAAGCTTGTGATGACGTGTTCATCTTGACAGCTTGGACGGACAGCAGACGTCTGGAAACCTGTGACGTCATTACGAGCGATGATGACGTCATTACATCTGTACTTGAACTAGCGGGCCTTGGTCTTTGGACGGCAAACAGTGGTGTGTTATGTGCACAAATTTCAGTCAACTTGTACAGATACACTGTCTACTTTTGACGACATTTAGGTCTCTGTTAAACTATCAACCATTCTCCCCCGCACTTGGTGATTCTAATGTACTCTGTGGCTGGGTATTTTTGGGGTAAAGATAAATTGACTGAATGCAGACGAAAGTAAGAAATGCAAAAAGATTCCAAACATGTTTCTAATGTTGCAACTTGTGAACACAAAAGCAACTATATTATATTTATTCAGGATCTAAGCTACTGCATTTGCGTACACAGCACCTGTACAAGTCAATGTGAAGTTGCTTAAATTGTTTACCAGAGTATATCCCGCTATAACATGTAGAGAGGTGTGGGCATTACCGCACAGCTGCACCATATCCCGTCTAATTCCTGTTTTGTTTCACAGAAAATCAGTTATAGTAGCAAACAACCATTCACGGGGAATCATATTCACGTACAGAGGCGTGCGCACCCTCTACCGGATGCTGAGAGACCATTCAGTCAAAATTCGGGTATATGATGAATCTCGGATAAACATGTACAACGTGAATGCTCAAGTTTTAAGCATAATTTTAAACATATTTTTGTATACAAAACTGGCAGGTTTTAAATATCATTCTTACAATAAGAAAGATGAAGAATATATTTCATGTTTCGATCGGCGTCTCCTTAACTGTCTGAAGACAATATTTGTCAACTTTTCGAAAAATAAAACAAACATTGCTGCAAAAATATTTATACCCTTAGAATCATATCGACTGACTGTAAGGCAGGCGTTTTCACCATTCATTCACCTGGGTTTAAAATAGTTGCTACACTTTCCTAATACAGACCATGTTCTGCACAAACTGCAGATCGTCAGTACTTAGTACTTGATACATGACGTAACAGATATGTCCGCATTTTGGGAGGGCGAGGGAATTTATCAATGCATCAACTATTTTAACATGGTGATAATAAGAAACGAATTATTGTAATTTGAACATATTATATTTACGGTCCATTAGGAGCATGTAAACACCATTACAAAACACTAACAAACATTTGGCCTTTTGTGGCACTTTGAGTGTAGACAAACATCGATCTGTATAGTCGTAATTTGAGTACTAGTAATTAAATACCATTATCGTCTCTAACACATGACCTGCAAGGTAGGACGGCCATCACTGCACATGGGAGGGACAGCGCTCTCATTATAGTCGTGCGGTTACTGGATTTGACATCTGGATGAGGTCACGGTGGGACGATTCAAATTAATGATAATCGTAAATCGAATTAACTGATGGAAAACGAGGCAGCCTTAGTGTCTGGAGTGATTGTATCTCTATTAAAACTGCTTAGTAAAGGGGTATGGACAATGTGACGTATTCCTGGGTGAAATAGTGATTGTGTTTTTATAGGAGAACGCCCTAACACTCCCTGGGATCGCCAATGCCATAGTAATAAAATGTCCGAAATACGACAGTATCGACACCGATTGACCAAAGGAAGATATAAAAGAGTAATTCAATATAAATTTCTACACTGCAGACTTTCTCCAGCAGCAAACAATGAAACGATGATGGAAATGATAAATGTTAACCCTGCGACATCACTGCTGCATACCGGTGCTTCTATATGGAGAAAAATGTGGTGCAGCTGTGGACACACATTATGGAGTATGTCCACACTGACATGCAAGTCTTTTCATTTCATTAGCTTGATTCGCTGTTCCGGGGGGAGATCAGAATGACATCATTTTTAAAACCAGCACGGTAAAGAATGTTTCAGCAATAACAGTAATCATATTTTTTCGGAGAAATCGTATTTTGTTACCTAAAGACTACACTATTCATGATAAAAATCCGTATGCCATAAGAATTACATTATGTCAAAATATTGACAGCAGAAAGATTGATACAAAAATACAAAACGGCACAAGGCGCGTGATGAAGCACCGCCCGCCCAGCCGTACAGGAATCAAAGGATAAACGTCTTTCTTTCTACAGCTGACACGCTGCGAGGTTGGTCGCCGGGCCTGACGTCATAGCTGGCGACGTGACGTCATATATCTGGCTGTGTTGATGACATAGCCTCTGTACTCTGAAGTCACTAAGTACTGTACTAACTTGTACCCAGTTGTTATGGCAAGGCACTGGCGTGCCACTGAAGATCTGCCGAACTGAAAACGGCAATGTGGGTGAAATATGATAACGTCCAAACACTCAATACACTCAACACAACAAGCCATGCTGTTCACCAGTTCAGTGTTCACCAGTTCAGTGTTCACATCCCCCACTGAAATACTACTGAATAAATGAGTCGTTGTGGGCACAAATACTGTACATGTACGCCAGACTTTACCCTTGCTAAAATCAGAAGACAGAACAATACTTTGTATTGGAATAGTTTGGTTCACTGTGAACAAAACATAACGAAAATATACTGTCTGTATTCACAGCAAATTCTCTCCATGTCATCTGAGTTACATTGACCTAATGTAAACCATAGCGGAGTTATGCCCCCTTATCTTTATACGTGCATGACCTTTCTGTCGAAGTTTGACGTCTTAGATGAAAATCGATTTTTGACATTTATCGTAGGTCATTTTTGATTTTGTGAGTGTGACGTTATGCATTAGCACACACACCCATTTCATATACACTTATGTCGTTCAGATATCAAGCTGTATTTTCTTCGCTCACACTTTCGGTAAAAATGCAAAATTAAAAAAGTCGTAGCAGAGTGCAATTATTGGTGCACGATAAGAAACGGAGAAATTTACTGTTTTTCAACACACACAAAAGTTTTGGACAACTTTTAGCAGCGTCTATTTCTCAAATCCCTGAGGTAGCCGCACTTATATTTATACCAACGGATAGGATATTAAACATTCTACATTTCTGTGCAATTTTATGGCCGTACGCAGATCCAGGACCACGCGACCGCAATTCTCGCACAACGTTCTCTTTTCAAACCTTACGAAAATGTGCGACTGAAAACAAACTCGGCATCCAGGGGGCTAGATAGACTACCCGTGAAGAACCTCATGTAACAGACGACTGATGGGACCATGTGGTCAGGCTCGCATTCATCTTCTTTCAGTTGCTCAGCTCAACATGTCAGTAATTACCTGGACTGCCACAAACATCAAATTGCTGGAACTACAGGAAACCTGTATTTTACTTCGAACATCTGAATTGTTTGTTTATTTATTTCTTGCAAAGATATGCTATAGATTTGATAAAGATATATTCTCATATACACCGAGCGAGATACACGTATAAGTATATTGACCACTGTCGACTTATACACATTGTACATCCCCGCCTACGAACCATCGTCTGATGTGGCATATTTGAGACGATCACAGTAATAATTTTACCTGAAATCTGCAAGATGGAAGGACTGTAATTAAGATGGTTACAGACTTGAAAACGTGTATTGTGTTAAGTGTATGGTGTCTATGTAATGCTTTACTACCTGCAAACATAATTAATGAGGACTGACTTCTTAATTAATTTACCTTCTACACAGCCACGGAGCGACGGTCACGTGCCCTGGTAAATAATATCTTATGTGTGCGGATAATTCAATTAACTAGATCTATGTATTGTTGATGTATTCGGGGTATTTCTGGAGGAAATATGGACATTTGAATATAATTATTACAGCAATACTTTGAGGATTAATTTGGGTGTGGAAAAGGACCACTGCTTTAGTAAAAAATTCGTTCACAGCCACAGCTAATGCTGCAAACAAGTCAACAACAACTTTGTGGACAGCCCAATGTCAGGACACAGCCATGACGTCAGTATCGCCAGATATGACGTCACGCCGCCAAGGCAGCAGGTCTGGCAGACGTCCAGCTGTTCCCAGCCGATGTTTGTAAACAAGTCACTTTTCTTGTGTGATCAGCAACTGGGTGCCGAGGTCGGAACACAGTCATGACGTCATCATCGCAAGATATGACGTCACGCACGCCGCGAACACAACAGACCTTCAGCTGAGACTGTTTTCACCTCTGAGAGAGATAACTGTTGACGAATGTGGCATGTCTTACTTCTTGGTCTGTGTATGATTATTCCCAGATGAGTGAGTGAGTGAGTGAGTGAGTGAATGAGTGAGTGAAATTACACAAATATCATGCGCAACGGGGGACACCAGAAATGGGCTTCACACACTATAACCATGTCGGGAATCGAACCAGGGTCTTCCGCATGATGATCGTAAGCTTCAACCACTAGGCTACCCTACCGCCCCTGTTCCCAGACATCGCATCTAGCCATGAAGCAAAAGGTGCAAAAACTGAGAATTGTAACAACATAAGCAACCATGCTACCTTTAAAATAAACTCTTGTCTGTTCGATTGTGGTGTTGTTCATTTTACTTTTCTATTCAATAACATGAAATATCGGAGAATACAAGTACGCATGCACGAACGCATGCACGCACACGTGATCATAGAAGGCACACTCATAGTTTTACCTAATTAATTTGGAGTTCCTTAAGGTAAAAATTATTTGCTATTTGACAATCTAAGCTGTGTTTTCAATTTTGCTTCATGTGTCCAATGACAGGCTTAACAAGAAATCGATGTTAAATTTCAGAGTAGCCATTCAAATTGGAAATATCGCGGAAAACTTTGAACACAGTCTATCTGACCAACACTTCCAGAAAACACCTATAACATGAAGCTGTGCAACCCACCTTCACAAAACTAGGGAGTCAAATCCTAGGTAGGTTTAAGTAGCAAATGCTTCAACCACTGGGTTACCTCACCATCCCCTTTATCATCCTTTAAATGAAACACAAGAAACCACACAAAAGGAAAAAAATCTATGTGACTACTTGATGACTCACAGAGAATACATTTAACCTGAAGCTACAAAAACCACCTTGAAGACACCCTGTAATCTAAATCTACCCATGCTAGCATGTATACTACTCAAAAAAAGAAACGCATGGTTGAAAATTGTAATCAATTCATACACTTAAGGTTCAGAAATAAAGGGCAGTCATATAGAAAACCTGAACTACTGTCCTTTTCTTTTGCCTAATGTTCTACAAACCAGCAATGTCATGGCAAGAAACACTAGAAATGGGTTTCACACACTGTACCCTGTGGAGAATCAAACCTGGGCCGTCAGTGTGACAAGCCAGCACTTTAAGCACCAGGCTACTCCATCGCCCTTTCACAATTTTGAAGTGAATGTTACCAACCAGAACCTAAACCATTCACCTTTCAGACAGCATGCAACCAACACATGCTGCCTGGCCTCAACACACAATCTATATGACACCTCTTTACCATGTCCAGGGATAAACTTTATACAGGACAAAAAGGCATCCTGTAAAGCCAATCTATCTGTGCTACTATTTTAAGCACTTGACATTTTATGGAGAATTACATTTACCCTGAAGCAAAACAAACCATACACAACAAACCCTGTAATAACTGATCACTTTAAATAAGCTTTCGTTCCCTTACCACAGAGGTTACTTGTCATATCTTCCTGCAAACATCTGCTCTAATACACCCATATTTAGCAGCTTTCATAAAAACCCCTTGCGGCAAATAAGATTTCCAGACCATCTACATTAAACCTGAACCTAAGGTTGCATCTCCTGGGAACCTGGGGCTTTTATGTGCTACATCAAGAGCCCTGTAAACATCTTCAGTGACAACTGCCTTTAGAAACAAGAGTCATCAGAAGATGACATATCCCCCTGGCCCCCAAAAGTTTGAAAGGACAAACAATCAGAGAATTACTCATCAATTTTTTAGACTAAGTTTGAATTGTTTCCATGGAACTCATGAGAATTATAAATGCCATATATCTGTAATCAGCAAAGTCACAATTTCAAGATCTGTCTCATATATCTGCCAAGATCTGTTGAAAGATATGAGATGGTTTTCGAGTTGTGCTTTGGGACTGAAGCCCACCCCTCCATTTTGAGACTAAGTCCGAAATGTTTCCATGGAAATCCAGAAAATAATACATCCCCAAAACCTTTAAAAACCCAAAGGCACAACTTTGGGGTCTGCCTCATATATCTAGAAAGTTTTACTAACAGATATTAAGAAGTTTTTGAGTTCTACTCTGGAAATGAAACACACCTCTCACTTTTCAGACTAGGTCCAAAACATTTCCATGGAAACCGAGAAAATAATAAATCATAAGATCCTGTACATATCAAAAGCCACCATTATAGGTTCTGATTGATATATCAACCAAGTTTTGCAGAAAAATATTGAATGGTTTTTTAGTTCTGCTCCAGAAACGAAGCCCACCCCACCATAAGACTAACACCAAAATGTTCCAAGGAAAAACAAAAAAAAAAATAAATGCCAAAAATCTGTAAATAGCAAAAGGCACAACCATAGGCTGAGATTACTATATCTATCAAGTTTGGTCTAAAAATATTGAACGGTTTCTGAGTAATGCTCTGGAAACAAAATGATTACAGACGGACAGACGAACGGGGGACGGATGGACAGACGAGGTGTCAACTATATCCCCCCGCATTACATGCAGGGGAGATAAAAATCAATAGTCGCAAATGGGTTAGGTCTAAATTAGTAGCTTGGTTAATTTAAATTCTACACGTACATGGGTGTAATATAGCATTGCCATTTATGTCTACGATTCATTATATGAACTATTACAACAAATGAATGAATGATTTTATTCAGAAGAAGGTTTTTGTCACCGTTAATTCGATCAATGTGCAAGCATAGTCAGAAAGCTGAACTATCTTGTATAACTAGTAGAGCTACCCAGAGACAATTCTTACTCAGAATCAATCACAGAGATTAGTCTCCCTTACAGAACATTGGCTCTATACTCTGTGAATGGATCCAGTTACCTGAGTATGTCTGGTCGAGTGGGTGGATGTGACGCTGAGGGTGGATTTGGTCAAAAGAATGGATCTGGTCACTTGGGTGGATCTGGTCATGTGGTGAATCTGGTGTTCCGGTGGATCTGGTCATCCAGGTTGATATGGTCATCCAGTGGATCTGGTCATCAGGTGGATCTGGTCCTACGAGTGGATCAAGTCAGGTGGATGGATCTGGTCATCAGGTGGATCTGGTCATGTGGAAAATCTAATGATTTGGGTTGATCTGGTCATAAAGTGGATCTGGTCATGTGGATGGATCCGGTCATATTGGTGGATTTGGTCATCCAGTTGAATCTGGTCCTAAAGGTGGATCTGGTCATCTGGTGGGATCTGATCCTGTGGGCGGATCTAGTCATGGGTGGATCTGGCCGTGTGGTGAATCTGGTCATTTGGGCTGATCTGGTAATTCAGTGGATCTTGTCAGGTGGGTGGATCTGGTCATCCGGTGGATCTGGTCATGTGGTGAATCTGGTCATTCGGGTAGATCTGCTCATCCGTTGGGGATCTTGTCAGGTGGATGGATCTAGTCATTCGGGTGGATCTGGTCATCCGGTGGATCTGGTCACATGGTGAATCTGGTCATCCGATGGGGATCTGGTCAGGTGGATGGATCTGGCCATGTGGTGAATCTGGTCATTCGGGTGGATCTGGTCATCTGGTGGATCTGATCAGGTGGATGGATCTGGTCTTCTGGTGAGAGCTGGTCCTGAGGATGGATCTAGTCACTTGGTAGGATCTGGTTATCTGATGGATCTGGTCAGGTGGATGAACTGGTCAGGTGGTGAATCTGGTCATGCGTTTGCATCTGGTCATCCAGATGGATCTGGTCCTAAAGGTGGATCTGGTCATCTGGTGAGATCTGGTCCTGAGGATGTATCTTGTCATGTGGGTGGATCTGGTCATGTGGTGAATCTGGTCATGCGTTTGCATCTGGTCATCCAGATGGATCTGGTCCTAAAGGTGGAACTGGTCATCTGTTGAGATCTGGTCCTGAGGATGTATCTTGTCATGTGGATGGAACTGGTCAGGTGGTGAATCTGGTCATGCGTTTGCATCTGGTCATCCAGATGGATCTGGTCCTAAAGGTGGAACTGGTCATCTGGTGAGATCTGGTCCTGAGGATGTATCTTGTCATGTGGGTGGAACTGGTCAGGTGGTGAATCTGGTCATGCGTTTGCATCTGGTCATCCAGATGGATCTGGTCCTAAAGGTGGAACTGGTCATCTGGTGAGATCTGGTCCTGAGGATGTATCTTGTCATGTGGGTGGATCTGGTCATGTGGTGAATCTGGTCATTTGGGCTGATCTGGTAATTCAGTGGATCTTGTCAGGTGGGTGGAACTGGTCATCCACTGGGGATCTGGTCAGGTGGATGGATCTAGTCGTTGATCTGGTCATGTGGTGAATCTGGTCATTCGGTGGATCTGGTCATCCGGTGGATCTGCATGCTCAGGTGGATGGATCTGGTCCTAAAGGTGGATCTGGTCAACTGGTGAGAACTGGTCCTGAGGATGGATCTAGCCACTTGGTAGGATCTGGTCAAGTGGTGAATCTGGTCATGTGCTTGCATCTGGTCATCTAGATGGATCTGGTCCTAAAGTTGGAACTGGTTATCTGGTGAGATCTAGTCCTGAGGATGGATCTGGTCATGTAGGTGGATCTGGTCAGGTGGTGAATCTGGTCATGTGGGTGGATCTGGTCAGGTGGTGAATCTGGTCATGTGGGTGGATCTGGTCAAGTGGTGAATCTGGTCATGCGCTTGCATCTGGTCATCCAGATGGATCTGGTCCTACAAGTGGATCTGGTCATCTGTTGAGATCTGGTCCTAAGGGTGGATCTTGTCATGTGGGTGGATCTGGTCATCCGGGTGGGGGGATACCCTCAATCAAACTGAAAAGAGGAAAGTCTTTATGCAATCTACCAATGTAACACGTATCTGATCACCTTCACTCAGTTTGGCCAATTGACTGACCAAAAGCTAAACAATGCAGTGACATGCTAATTTACTGAGCAGTTCAGGAGATGTACCTTCAACCAGAATCTAAACGAACTGACCTCAAGGCATACTGTATTCCACATCTACACAAACTTCACAATCAACCTTGTTTATGATTTAAATCTACCCAAACTCGCATGTATCTTGCCTATGTACACAGTCTACTTGATGACTTCCAGGTAATACCTTTAACCTGAAACTACACAAACCACCCTATCATCTAAATATACCCAACTTAGCATGTATCCTGCCTCTGTACACAGTCTACTTCATGAACTTCAGAGAATACCTTCAACTTGAAGCTACACAAACCACCTTGAACACGCCCTGTAATCTAAATCTGCCAATTTAACATGTATCTGGCCTCTATAATTAGTCAATGTGACCACTTCCACAGAATACCTTTAACCTGAAGCTAAACAAGTCACCCTGAAGACACCCTGTCATGTAAATCTATGCACGCTAGCATGTATCCTGCCTCTCCACACAGTCTACTTGATGACTTCCAGAGAATACCTTCAAGCTAGACAAACCACCCTGAACATGCCCTGTAATCTAAATCTGCCAAGTAAGCATATATCTGGCCTACCGACCTGATGTTCCTACCACAAGATCCATCTGGTGATTGAACCCAGTGTAGTGACCAAAACTTAGCCATTTCCAGAAAAATCTCTACAAGAAAATACACAAACCACCCTGAAAACACCCATGTTCGTATCCATCTGGTGACTGTACAGTCTATTTAACCACCACTTGACCATGTTCAGAAGCAATCTGTAGTCAAGATACATACCACCCTGAAGACACCCCGTAATCTACCCATATTAGTATCTATCTGATGATTGCACATAGTGTATTTAACCACTACTTGACCATTTTCAGAAGCCCTCTGTAGTGAAGATACACATACCACCCTGACGACACCCTGTAATCTACCAATATTAGTATCTATCTGTTGACAGTACACAGTCTATTTGACTACAACTTGACCATTTCCAGAGAGGCCTCTATATTGAAGATACAAAAACAACCCTGAAGACACCCTGTAATCAACCCATATTAGTATCTATCACAGTTTGTTTAACCACCACTAGACCATTTCCAGATAAGTCTGTACACTGAAGATACTAAACTACCCTGGAGACACCCTGTTATCTACCCAAGCTAGTATCCATCTGGTGATTGTACGCAGTCTATTCAACCACTTGACCATTTCCACAAAGGCCTCTGTATTGAAGATACACAAAGCACCCTGAAGACACCCTGTAATCTACCCATGCTAGTATATATCTGGTGATTGTACACAGTCTATTTGACCACCACTTAACCTTATGCAGAAAGGCCTCTATATTGAAGATACAAAAACAACCCTGAAGACAGCCTGTAATCTACCCATGCTGGTATAAATCTGGTGATTGTACGCAGACTATCATAACCACCACTTAACCTTATCCAGAAAGGCATCTATTTTGAAGATACAAAAACAACCCCGAAGACACCTTAAGCTTGTAATCTACCCATATCAGTATCTATCTGGTGTCTGTACAGTCTGTTTGAACACCACTTGAACATTTCCAGACAAGCAGCCTCTACACTGTGGATAGAAAAACAACCCCGAAGAGACCCTGCTATCTACCCACATGGATCCCCTTATCAGGCAGGGCATGTCACCCAAGTATATCTACATGGGCCACCTTATGGGAACCTGTCATCTGGGGGGTGGTGGTGGTGTTTACCTGGAGGGTCTGTCATCTGCGGGTATCGACATGGGTACCGTTGTTGGTGTCGGTCATCTGGTGGGACAGTTTCTGCCTGGAGGGGGTGTCATCTGGGGATGGGTGTATTAACTGGGGGGAGCTAGGTTTGACACCTTATGTGGGTCTTGGAAACAATGTTCACCTGGAGGGGCTGTCATCTGGGGAGATGGTATTCTTCCACAGGTTATATCATCTGGAGGGACAGTGTTCACCTGGAGGGGCTAGCATCTGGGGGAGAGTGTATGTAATCCCCTAGGTGATACACCCTCCCCATGATGACAGACACTCCAGGTGAACACCCATCCACCCAAATGACAGAACCCCATAAGGGGACCCATGTAGATACCCGCAGGTGATACACCCTCCCCTAGATGGCAGACATCTCAGGGTAACCTCTTTTGGGAGAGGGTCTGTTATCTAGGGGAGGGTGTTCACCTGCTGGGGGGTACCTACATGGGACCCCTTAGTGGGGTCTGTCATCAGGAGGGACAGTGTTCACTTGAGGGGTCTGTCATCTGGGTGTATCTACATGGGACACCTTATTGGGGTCTGTCATCTGGGGGGACAGTGTTTACCTGTGGGGTCTGTCATCTGGGTGTATCTTCATGAAACACCTTAGTGGGGTCTGCCAACTGGTTGGACAGTGTTCACTTGTGGGGTCTGTCATCTGGGTGTATCTACATGGGAAAGTTTATTGGGGTCTGTCATCGGGGGGGACAGTGTTCACCTGCAGGGTCTGTCATCTAGGGGAGGATGTGTTACCTGGGGGTTTCTACATGGGTCCCCTGATGGGGATCTGCCATCTGGTGAGACGTGTATACCTGAGTTGTCTGTCCTCTTGGTGTACTTGTGCTGTAGCCATGAAATAGTGGTATTACCCACCATAATCAACCACAGGCTATGGGTTGTGAGTTTCATATCTTTTATTCCAGACGTGGAAGTAGACAATCTGTAACAGCAATAATTACACAATGTATGTATCTATACCTTAACATGTATCTTCCTACATAAAGGTATATACATCTGATGAACGCATGGCCTCATATATGTATAAACATATCTGAAAAACATATGTCTCCACAAAGACTTATATAAACAATGGACATGGCTAACATAACCTCACACAGGTAATCAGTAGAATGGCATATATACTATTATTATTACTACAAGCTACATTTCACGTGGCAGATCATGAAAGAGACTATGGAAACAAAAGAGAAACCTACCCTGTTAGTGGGTGACACAGGAGCATGGTCTAGCACCCAGCAGTGGAGCAGCCAACATGAGCACGAAACCCTACATAAAATAGAACACACTGAAGAGAGGCATTGTCCATGAGACAATGTATAAAACAATACTATTTATACATACTTGAAACTACCACTGTGGAGTTACAAACAAGATGCAGAATTGATGAAACAGATCAATCTTACACTGTATAGAGCATTTGTCAACAAGAACTATGAGCCAGAATACTGACAAAACCTATACGAAAACCAATCATATGCACATTCATACAGGTCAAATTGTAGCAGCCATAAAATTTCTGAGTTCTGTGCTGGGAATCTAACCACGAACTTTCTGAACTAAAGTCTGATGCCTTGTGAACATGACCAAAGATGTTACCCCTGTCAGCAAGCTGACGAGATGAGCATGTTACCTGTGGAATGACTCCCTGTCCTGCTACACTATTTGTTACTATGGAGTCCCTATCTGGAGGTATCTACATGGGTCTCCTTATTGGGATCTGTCATCTGGGGGAATGGTGTTCACCTGGAGGGTCTGTCATCTGGGGAGGGTGTATCACCTGGGGGAATCTACAAGGGTCTCCTTATGGGGATTGTCATCTGGGGGGTGGTGTTCACCTGACAGGACTCATCTGGGGGAACTTACGTGGGTCCTCCATTTGGTGATATGTCATCCGGAGAATCGTGTTTACCTGGAGGATCTGTCATCTTGGGGAGAGAATGTCAGCTGGGGATACCTACACAGGTACCCTTTTGGGGGTCTGTCATCTCGGGGGATGGTCTTCTCCTGGAGGATATGTCATTTTGGGTGACAGTGTTCATCTAGAGCGCCTGTCATCTCCTGGGGTTGTTCACATGGGGGTCTCTCATCTTTGGCAGTGTGTGACACCTCTGGGGTCTGCTTTCTGAAGGTACTTTCATGGTACACTTCTAGGGGTCTGTCATCTGGGGCATGGTATTCACCTGGAGAGGCTGTCATCTGGGTGGACATGAAAAGAAAAATGTGGACATGAAAAATATTTTTGAAAGGAAGCGAATGATGTATGTTGCAAACCTTTGCTCACTTCACTTACATTGCTCGCATATAAGACTGCCCATCCCTATTTGCCCTACAGTGTGCCTGTGGGTAACCTCATAAGGGTCTGTCATCTGCGGGGTGATGGTGTTCACCTGGAGGGACTGTCATCTGGGGATCGGTGTATTGAGTATGTGTCAGCGAGGCGAGATATCAACTGGGTGTACTGTCGAGAGTTGCTATCTGCTTAGCTTATGACAGACCTCACGAGGCAAGATTTTAACAAGTATAGCAATACAATGGATAGTTAGCCTTTCACATGACCCACCCCATGCTCAGTAAAGAGTGAATATTTCCCAAACTGTTTCATCGATTTTTGTGAAATTTTGCATGTACCTCCGGTATACCTCAGCCTTTCACTTACAATCTTACAGACATCGAATGATGCTCCATCATCATTCCAACAATATTTTTTACTTCCACAGTCTCAGAGGCAAAGGATAAATGTTGCAAACCATTGCCCACTTCATAGCTCACATATAAGACGACTGCCCATCCCTCTTTCCCCAACAGTGTGCCTGTGGGTAACCTTATGGGGTCTGCTATTATTCCGAGAATATGTTTCACTCCCAGTCTCACTGGCAATGGATCATAAAAGTGTCACTTATGAGGGACCTGGTCTTGGACAATCCTTAACTACTGCACATCTGCACGCAGCAGCTGATGATAATTCAACTAAAATGAGGTGGTTTGTGACCCTGTGGAATACATGATATAACAACCTTAAGCTCATGATCTGCTTCCATAACGACCTCTCGATTCCTTCAAGGTTGTTATCACAGCAAACTACTCAATTGGCAGTCATCATTTTACCCATAACCCAAGGACCCCAGGGTCCCCTTATTTTCAAACACAGTTTAACATTTTCACATTGTCAAAAATCATAAAAAAATAAATACTGAAATTGTCTGAATGCTGATGTTCAGACCTGTTCAGAGGACAATATTCAGCCCCAAGTCTGCAACAACTTGCAGGAGAAATTCCCAATATTCACAGCATTTACTAAAACAAGAAAATCAAATAACAATACAGCTTTGGTTGAATATGTGGTTCCTTGAAGATATAAATTAAGGTTACCTCAACTTACTGGAAGGTATAATTCATAATGATGTCAACTGAAGTAATCATGTCATAAAAAAATGCCTACAAGAAAAGTTCCATGAAACATGTTAATATCATCGCAAAGTCCCCACTCGCCAGCGACTTGTTTACACCATTTTTAGCTTTTTTAATGACTTGCACCATTGTTTCTGAACACAATGAAACAACATTTATCTTGATGACAGGTTAGCTATCCGCAGTTGCCGGTGCGGTTACAGTTTTCTCCAAAGCACAGCCAAAAGGGTGTGCAGTAGTGTATATTGTACTTTCCCAACAACTAACAAGACCAGTTGTTTAAAAACATATTTTATTCAGAAATGAAATGGACTGGGCGCAAGTTATCCTACTTAGGAATGAACGCTCCAAGAAGTTACTTATGTCATATTTACAATATAAAAACACTGACAACAGGGGTTTGTGGCAATAATATATATACAAGAATAAACTACACAAATCTTTCAGTTAGCTTAATATATCTATGTTCATGTTCAAATAATAATTCGTTTTCATGAATTGACAGAGTAACGTGACCAAACACCAATAAATCTAAATCAATGGGTATGCGATGTTTAACGATAGTATTTACATTTACAATTAATTCTTTATGCTGCGTTGTATATAAAGAACATTCTAAAAGGTAATGCCATGAATTTTCACAAGAACAACCACAAGTCCAAGAGGCATCTCATCTTAAATTAATCCTGAGTAAATCATTATTGAGCGGACTTGTATTGTACCTTAGTTCTGTGTGGAGAATGTTCACCTTCCTTGCATCAGACGAAAAGAAAGATTGGGCTACAATTATTTCACTTTGAATTTTTAATTTAAAACCTGTTAAAGAATTTAATATTGTTCCACATTCGTGTTGTAGATGGAAAAAGAGATGATGAGGAAGGTTTCAATCTCGTAAATGGGAGGGAGAAGTTTAAAGAGTTGCGAAGGTTGTAAGATGATTTTTGGCCTACATATGTAGGTAATAGTTCCTGAAGGAAAGATGGTCCAATATTGTGAAGAATTTTATAAAACAAGCAAAGTTTTCTAATTTTCCTACATTCACTAACAGTTTCCCAACCAGTTTCAAAATACAAATGATCTTGAGAAGTATATTTGGGAAGTCCTGTCACTATACGACCTGCCTCTAAAGCTGCTTCCAGAGAGTTAGTTTGTTCAGTTGTACAAGCATCCCACAATTCACACGCATATTCAAAATGAGGACAAATGAAAACCATGCAATTCTTAAGAAGCGTTGTTCCTTTCAACAAAAACTTTAACTTCCTGATAGAATTTATCATTTTGGAGGTTTTCTTTAAAATATCATTAATGTGGTGAGACCAGCCTCCATTTGAAGACAAGACCACTTACTGCCATTTCAGAATTTTCATTTTATTCACCAAATGTGACATGAATTTCCTAATAAAACTATTGTTTCAAAACCTTGGTATATTACGAAAATTTCATAACTGGAATTTATTTAACAATAAAGAAATTTTAAAATTAACAAAACTCACTCTCTTTGTGAATGTTGATGGATGCTGGTACAAGCTGACTCGAATATGGAGATGTCACGCTGTTGAACTTATCAAAACTGACTTTTTGAGTAGTTGTTTACAATTTTGGAAATGTTTGTTTTCTCTGGGGAAAAAAAGTAAAGGAAAAGGTGAAAATTGACATGTCTCCTACTAGTTAGATTTTGTCAGTATCATATGCACAGTATCTGTCAAGCCCATAAAATGAGGAAGGAAATATTGGTCTATTTGGCAATATGGGTATGTTAAACAAACTTATATCTGCATTTTGGGGGCTGAACTGTAATGTCATTGATGTCAGGATGATTTTCAGAACATTCTCCTCAAATATGAAATTTCATGTCAACACACTAATAGTCACATGATGTGTTTGGGTGTGGTCTTCCGAGGAGATTCATGTTTGTAAATGTCTACAATGTAAAATACTTACAGTGACTATAACTCTCGAAGCCTATCACTTTTGAGATGTGTCAATGAGAGAAATACTACAGACGTACAAGTCTAGATGTCTGAGTGAGAGAGTGAGTGAGTTTAGTTTTACACCACTCTCAGCAATATTCCACCAATTAATATGGTGTTGGTCTGTAAATAATCAAGTCTGGACCTGACAATCCAGTGATCAGCAGCATTTGCATAAATCTGCGCAATTGGGAATCGATGACACGTCAACCATGTCAGCAGGCCTGACTACCCAATCTCATTAGTTGCCACTTACGACAAGCATATCAAGATGTCTGTACAAGCACTACAGCCATGTGTAACTAGTATGCTGATCCCCAGCCATCGTAGGTTTAGCTATAGGTTTAAAAATTTAAAGTGCCTAACCTTTGAGAAACCATGTTTCAAGAGATCATTTTTATTATTCCAATAGATCCAGCAGCATTGGGTGTGAATCACGATGCACTTCCATATACTGGTATAACAGCAAGCCTACTAATTGGTCTCATCTGTGATTTTTAAAGTTTAGAACATATTTTACTAAGGCAAAGACTGCTGTCAAAATATGCCACTTACCAACTAAGTCAAATTTTCATAAACAGTGAGCAGTTCATCCCAGTTAAATTGCATGCTCGCCATGTAATACAAGAGTCATCAGAAGATGACATATCCCCTGGCCCCCACGTTTGAAAAGACAAATAATCTGAGAGTTACTCATTGTTTTTTTAGACTAAGTTCGAATTGTTTCCACGGAATTCATGAAAATTATAAATGCCATATATCTGTAACCAGCAAAGTCACAATTTCAAGATCTGTCTCATGTATCTGCCAAGATCTGTTGAAAGATATGAAGGGAATGAAGCCCACCCCTCCACTTTGAGACTAAGTCCGAAATGTTTCCTAGGAAACCAAGAAAATAATACATCACAAACACCTTTAAAATCCAAATGGCACTACTTTGGGGTCTGCCACACATATCTAGAAAGTTTTACTAACAGATATTAAGAAGTTTTTGAGTTCTACTCTGGAAATGAAACACACCTCTCACTTTTCAGACTAGGTCCAAAACGTTTCCATGGAAACCAAGAAAATAATAAATAACAAAAACCTGTAAATAGCAAAAGGCACCACTTCAGCTTCTGACTGATATATCTACTATGTTTTGCAGAAAAATATTGAACGGTTTTTTAGTTCTGCTCCAGAAACAAAGCCAACACCACCATAAGACTAACACCAAAATGTTCCATGGAAAAACAAAAAAAATATAAATGTCAAAAGTGATTGTATCACTCTGCAAAACATAAGTAGCCTGGCATATTCACTTTATTCTCCTCATTTGGTCAGCCCATGCAACTGAAAATAGAGATAATACAACATAAAATGTCGTCACGCTCAACTGTTATTGAAATGTTACTAACTTGTCTATATAAACAGTCAATCACATTTTCATTCACTGTCAGTAGTATTTCATTTTTGATAACCATGTCAATTTCATGAAAAAGTAGGTCAACTCAGTCAGTGTGCAGCTATTTACTTACACCAAATATGTGTTAAAATAGGATTGATCGGTGGTAATACATGGCTTATATTCGTTCATTAGTTCAAGATATATCATGTCGCAAGTATGAAATATGTCAACACACACCTATTTCACACCAAAGATGACATAGCCATGCATGCTTGTTGACAAATATGATCTCAGCTGGCAGGCTCTGTATGCATCCTTGTTCCGGGGCCTCTCAATATTAATGAGAGGCCCGTGAACCAGGATGGTTGCTTCCATATGGACGGTGGGGCCCTTTCCATTTTTATTTCGACATCAACGCGTTGTTAAAAAAATACTATTACTAGTTCAATTTGAAGCTGGATTCTTCTTCTATAAATATGTCTTTTACACTTCCTAAGTTTTTACCTTCACAAAGTCAACATTTGACGTCGCATTTCTCAACATATGGAAAAAGGTGTATCTGGTTTTATCATCCGTCTTTTTATTGGTTTCTTTGTGCAATCAGAGACAACGTTACAACTGCGCGTAGTACCCCCCATCACACACACACACCCCACCCCACAACTCCGAAACAGAAACAGAAGAGCTGTTTCGGTTATATCCCCTGGCTGGATATCGCTAGTTGAAGTTAAAAATTAAATATAACCAAATAACAGACCTCACACCGGATACACTTACGATGTATGAATGGATGAACGTTTGATAGCTCACATTTAGCTGTCATAATGATAACATATACTGCCTTTTTCGCGAGAAGAGTTGAGATCAATCGACTGTTGATGATTTTCTGCAGGCGCTAAAACAGTGCTCACAATGGCTGATGGTGCAGTCTTGCTAAATCCTTTTCTGCAACGCACGGTTATCAAAATGTTAAAAATATATCTGAAACGTGTAAAAAGTTAAAACACTACCTTATATGTCGGCATGTTGCTGGGATATCCCACGACACATCGCATTTTGTTCATTGATTAACTGCAAAAATCGACGCAATCATTTCCTGTTCTCGCTTCCCCTGGCGCCATTTTCTATTTCAAGAAAGTTCAAGGTCGTGATGGACGGCAAGTGCTCCTAAGTACGTACGGTCTAGGTTGTCAAACGAATGCGACGCTTACTTGCAGTACCAGTTTGGGAGCGTCCTATACCAGAATGAAGCTTATCCAGTGGGGAGTCTGAACATAGAAACCGGCCGCGGTTCATTATACGGGTTTCAGTTTATCGTCCCTGTTAAATTTTCTAAGCAAACGTACAGGCCCCAAATGCCGTACGGATTCACCGTAATACCGTACACCTAACCCCTCAATATCGTACAGGGTGCTCAGTACCGTACACACAGCTAATGTAGTGAATTATATATGATCAAATATTGAATTTCTATACAAAAACAATGTTTTGTGCTGCACTTTGTAAGCGTTTGTGAATAAAGCGCACAGTGTCTCTCTTGGGGGCGTGCATAGATCACGCATTCTCAGTTAAGAGGGACTATTGCTGTCGCCTACTTTATAGCTGGCTGTACTTTAAAATTTGAGCATAAATACAAATTTTCATGTACAGATATTTCAAATAATAGCATCTACAATCATTTTCAAGCATCAAACGCTCTGCAGTAAAACAATTTGAAGCGTCAGACAAATTCATATGGTTCAATGACGCCATTTTTCTAATGTCGGCAGTAGAGACCAAATACAAATGAACTTGCATAAAACTTACACCAAGAGAGGTTTCCTTATAATAATAAGCGTACATTCGACAACATATATGTGGTTTCTTTTGCAAATATTACTTTGTCCATATTTCCGCGTGAATGAAACAAAAAATGCATTTATATTTTGTCGGTAGGGATTGGGTAATTTACGTTACCCTCTGTTTGTTTCTATCTGTTCTTGTGATAAACCATCGCCAAAATCAATAAAGACGCCATTTCGCAATGGGTCAAGTGATATGTTTTTATTAGTTTCAAAGAATTAGCTTCATCAACATCAAGTTTTCCTCCAACATGGATAAATATATTCTTCATAAGTACCGATGTTTTAAGGATGTAATCATACGTTACTGTATTACTCAAAACCTAGCCTTCTGTCAGCTGTATTCAACCCGATATACTTGGAGTCAGGTAGAATGATGTTAGCCATGGGCCCTAACCATGCATTGAGTGTTATTACCATATGGCAACAGTTTCTTTATTACCAGAAATAATTTACGTTACTTTAGCTTACGTTACCACCGTTTTTGGGAAACAGCCTGGAAGTAAAGGTGTAACCCCCAAAGATATGTCAGTCATTGCAGGCAACAAACGGCATGTCACGGCAGTTTCTCCGAGTGATTAAAGCAGTAAATATTCTGGAAAGAGAGGAAATATGTGCCATCAACGATTGTCTTGAAGCAGGTTTGGTAAGTGATTCTTCAATGGACATATTTCAGATAAAAAATATCTGACTTTTCATTGTAGCATCGGGTTTTCATGTCTCAAATTACTGAACCTTCAAAGTGAAAGTCAGATTTGATATTTGAATGACGTTGATCAGAGTAATGTCCCTTTATAGATAAGTAACGTAAGATACATATTGGTAACGTAAATTACATCCATTTAATGCGATCGAAATGACGTGTTTGGGAAATAATTTATTTGCTTTTTAAGCATTTAGAAGCGTGATACCTGACATAAAATATTACTGTTTAGCATGGATAATGAAAGAGTCGTGTCATTGAGCAACATATTGTATTTCTGATAGTTTGTGTGATGTTTAAAAAAAGTGTCTGTTTATGTATGAAAGTGTCAGTATGTTCCATTTTAATGTCAAATTTACTTGTCAAGAGGATAATACGTTGCCGACTTATTATGTTGGAATTATTCCTTAATTGAATGAATTCATTTATGAATGTTGGTCAGCACATTAGTGATGGTAACGTAAATTACCTAATCCTACCCAATGATGTTCCATTGTAGCTGTTGACAATAACACTGAAATAGCTAAAAGAAAAACCATATTCATAAATCATTAAATCATGTACTATTAAAATGGTCTTTTACTTACAGATGCCATGGCGAAAACTGCAGCTCAAAGGCAGCATGACTACAGAGAAAGAAAAAAGGCAAAATTCGGAGCAGTATATCTCAAAATTGAAACTGAGCGTGTTAAAGGATACTATGTACCAACAGCAAATCTGAGTAGAGATGATAAAAACAAAAGGAGGATTAGAATAAGAAAAATAGATATGGCTAAATACAGGCAAAAGGTGAAACTTTTGAAGAAATGACACTGATCAAAATGTTGTTCCTGTGGCATCAAATCAAGATCAAAACGAAAGTCAAACCACATGTGACGTAGCAGAGGATGACAACGGTGTATCCAGTACCACAGCTGCTACTCCCATGGTAGTGAAGTTGCCACAGTTACCTTCCAGGAACAGAACTAGAAAGAGAGTTAGCAGAGCAGTGTCAAAGGCGAACAGAGAGATAACCAACCAAATGTCACAAAATACAACACTGAAGCGGAAAATCAAAAGAGCTGAAAATTTATTCATTTAAATATCAAAATTGTGATGATTCAAAAGCTGTTTGTGTTGCGTTTGAGAATCATTTGAAAGATTTATTAAAAGTTTTTTTGACTGAAATAAGAGTTGAATTATGTGGTTGAATTTGATTGCCGGTGTTGAAACAATGTAAGAATAGTAATTTACGTTACAGACAAATGACCTAATCCTGGGTAACTGCAAACTCCAATATATATACTATTGTCAGTTTAGAGATTTAGAGGATTAAACAGTTCGAAAAAGATCATTCAAATGTAATTAAACAGTTCTTAGAATTAGAAGTGACATTTGATATTTTACTTATGTTGGAAATTTATATTTGAGAATAAGTATATAACTTTGTAAATTACTCCGATTTTCTAATTTTCCGATTTTAAGAATATTGATTACGCTCCATTGTTAGATGAAAATATGTAAAAGTTTGTTTCCATGATATACCGAAGATATCACAATTTTAAATTAAGTTATGTATCAAGTTTTTGTAATTAAGCACTGTAACGTAAATTACAAAGCAGAAATGGAGTACACATGTTCAGGCGTTGATGATGAAAAAACTGTTTGTCCCCGAGTGTGGAAATTTTACAGGAGTTTGCTTCAGATATGCGTCTGACTGAAAACGTTAACATGGTTCATATTAATTTGACTTTATGATTTAACAATAGTAGACCCCATTAGTCCCGGTTAACTGAGAAT
The DNA here is from genome assembly GCF_037392515.1 of Haliotis asinina. Classification (NCBI taxonomy): domain Eukaryota; kingdom Metazoa; phylum Mollusca; class Gastropoda; order Lepetellida; family Haliotidae; genus Haliotis; species Haliotis asinina. The sequence goes on along the minus strand of NC_090283.1, from coordinate 47,913,887 downwards.
GAGTGAGATATACTACCGACTGAAAATAAGGGAACCAAGAAATTGAGTGTAGATGACTTTGACTGTGACAGGGTCCGTTATCGTGGCGTATCTCCCAAACGCAACATCCAATGTCAATGGAATTTCGCATAATGCATGCCCAGCACGTGCTACACGTGCATACAGAAGTTAACTCCTGTAAATGTACTGGAGAAGTCGCAATCACTAATGCAATAGAGACACTTATTGACAGAAATGCCTCCGAGGCAGTATCTCGGTGAAGCAACAAAATGGAGAATTGTGGGGATGATAGAGGGGGGTGGGGATGGGCATCATTATGTGAAGTTGCCCGGCAGATGGGTAAATCAAAAAGTGTAATTTCACGCCTGTGGGATAAGTACCGTCAAACGGGTGGGGTTGCAAAGAGACCTGGGCGTGGTAGACCAAAATCAACGACACCACGACAGGATCGTCTTATTACGTTAATTGCTCTACGCGATAGGTTTAAATTGGCCCCTGCCATCTAAGTCCCCAGACATGTCCCCAATTGAACATCTCTGGGACGTTCTTGGTCGAAGGGTGTACGCCAGGGACCCAGGACCCGCCAACCTGGCCCAGCTTGGTGCAGCTCTCCAAGAGGAATGGCGGGCAATACCACGGGCAACCATCCCGAAATTGATTAACAGCATGCCATCAAGGTGCCGTGAATGTGTTGCCCAACATGGTGGACACACCAGATATTGAACTTGACGCCTAAAATTGATTTAGTGGATATTTAAAGCAGTTTCAAATTCGCTATTATTTCATTAGTTCCCTTATTTCTTGTCGGTAGTATATTTCATTGACTGACAGGTTAATATGCCCAGCCACTAATCAAGGAGCTGTAATAGTGTTGTTGCCAATGATGACATGGCGAAACTTGAAATAATTCGCTATAGGTAGCTTTTGTGTTCACACAAACAAAATTCGTATCATGCATTATTTAATAACGAGTGAAATACATGTACAAAATGAAACCGTGGAGGCATGAATGATGATGATAATAATTTTTTAGCCCAAACGATAAAACAGAGCAATTTTTTCTTGTCATCATACTTTACACACACTTTGAGTCACTGTGGGAGAATCAATTATCATTTTTTTCAAGTTTTTGTTTAAGTTTTTTTCTGCTTCATTTTTCCGTGTCTGCTCAACTCTCTTTCTTTTCATTTCAATGATATGATCGCTTGTCAATATTCTGTGTGAGGTCAGCTTTCTGGGACTGACTTTGCCTTCTGACGTTTTAGTTTCAGGCAACAGGTGTCCAAGGTTACGAGGGTGTGGCTTCTGGTAATCTCGGGTGCGAGCGAAAAGAACGAGCCTGCGCAGGCGACCGTAAAATTGACCAATAAAAATCTTTCGTGTGATCACGTGATAGTTGACCGATTGCGTGCTATAAATAACTGCAGGAATCCCCGGAAAAGTAATCGGCTTGAAACATCGAGGCAAGGGTTTATTCAGTATATTCATTTATATGAAATGTACGGAACTTAGGGCACCGTACGGATTTCGGAGCACTGACCCTACCGCAGATGGAAAAAAAAGAATATTTTTGTTTCTGTCTCTGCGTTTCCATTGATATTCTTATTGGGAGAATCGTGATGAATGCCATTAATCGTTTAACTTGGTTAAAATATATCTGCCTTTAAACAAAAAACTAAAAAAAACCAAATGTTTTATCATCATTAAAATGCATTAATTTCGAGTTTAATCACAGTCATTCCTCGCAATAACGCGCTTGGCGATACCGCGGATTCGGTTAAACCGCGGGGTAATCCGTGGCTCCCACAAAAAATACTGATGATTTTACAGTAGTTGAACTGCGGTCACACCCCTTCACGAAATCGAAAATGCCCCATCAACAAATCTGCCGTTGCGCTCTTATAAATTACGTAAAGTAGTGAAATTCAGTGCGGATGGCAACTGACAGTGTTTATGGTATATATCCATTGTTTCAGATGCTTAAAACAGGCAGGCTTTTCTCAGTGACAATCATAACAACATCGCAGTAGTAACTTATGACAGACAAGACATGCTGAGTTAACGACGAGTACTTACAATGTTTGCTGTGATGCAACACACCGCGCTCAAACGCGGTGAAACACAGTCATCTCAAAACGTATACCTGGTGTCTGAAACCACATTTTATTTGATTAAATTCAATCCCAATTTTATTTATTAAAACTGCTGCCAGAAACAACGGAAACACCGTGAGAGAATGGCATTACCTCATTCCATACGCGTACAACTTCCGCTTACCTTATTCGCGAGGGTCCCTTTTTCGCGCCTACTTTTAAATGTACTATTAAATGACCCCTGCTTTCAGTGCCTGTCAGGGTTCCATAACGTAATTAACTTGATCATGTAGAACACATGTAAGCTGATCATCATAGATTTGTCAAATAGTACATTCAATCTTCTGTAGTTGTATCTGCAATGTTTATGAAAATCATTTAATATCCCCTGGTATAGTCTGTCATGCCGCACATACGTACATGCACACCCAGCTAACAAAAGTACCTTTTGAGGACGTTGTCTCAACGTTACGTTTACGTCCCCAGAACGTCAGCATATAACGTCATAGTACATGCATAGAACCAGACCTACCCAATGCAGTTCATGCAGGGTTAGAATATGTACTTCTAGCAAGTCTAGATAAGGAAAATCTCTAGGCTCCTTCTATATTGAATGAATAAAAGGTTGGAACTCTATAGTCTGACACGTGCTCATTTCAGAGACTAGATGTTAATGTTAGTTTAACCATGAAATATCACGTTTGCAGATATCGTTATTTGTAAGAGCCGTATTTTGTTCTCTGGTCAGTCGAACAAGACATACAATCTCTATCTGTCGAGCTTCGACAGGTGGCCTGAAGCCGATGACGTCAGATATGTAAACATGACGTCATTGCCTTTGTCCTCGTATCTTGTAAACTTGGCAGTGACTCAGCTTACAGTGGCAGACGTCAAATCGCAGTTCGGCCTTTTTAGAAAACTTGTTTTCAAAGGGTGACTGTTTCACTAACTGGTTTTGGACCTGCGATGTCACGAAAGTTTTAATGGCGGCCGGGTCAACTAAATATATATCGACCCTAAACTTAAGATGAAATTTACATATATGTTTGGAATAATTAAGCGATTAAAATTCTTGTGGAGTATTGTGACAATGTTCAATGAGCCCTTAAATAATCAGGACATTTTTCTTCTTTTACAATAGCTGAATTTTGAGAACATTCATCGAGTGTAAAAAAATTTATAATTTTTAAGATTGATCACAATCTTACAAGTTGTGTAATCTATTCTATTGTTTTGGGTAGCTAGGTCGTGTGACGTTGATGCTTGCGTGGCCGTCCCTTTGACGAAGTGGGCATAGCTCTCTCTTGATCTGCCCGTGTGACTGGACAAACCCGGCTGTCGGCGACAGCCGAAAGGTCGCCCTGCCCTCGACAACTCGCTGGTGGTCTGGCATGCTGGCTTGGTTCGTAGGTGTCACCGTATCTCAGTTCCGCAGATCGATGCTTACGCTGTTGATCACTGGATTGTCTGGTCCAGTCTCGGTTATTTACAGAGCGCCACCACATAGCTGGAACATTGCTAAGTGCGAAGTAATACTAAACTCTCTCACTCACTCACTCACTCATGCAGTTACTCAGTCACTCACTGACACACTCTTCTGAAGCTGACAACTTGCACCAGAACATTCGTAATAAGAGTTAGTCGGCATAATGTTGGAATAACCAGGCACCATTACCTCATTCTCTGGAAGAGTTTACCTACCTTATTAGTTACAGTCATCTGTGCTGTGACCACCAGTATATACAGTGGTTGCGGTTAGGTTCAGTTTAAATGTAGATTCCCTATTATTTCGTAGGGCTTTCAAACATGCACAATCTGCAGCGCTACATCTTAAACACAAATCCACTGCACTACCAAAGATATGCAGCGCGGCGCGATAGCACTAAACAAAATCCCGGCCCCTCTAATGTTTTTGAACGTAACCATCCGAGACAGTAGGCAACAACTAAAAATTAAATGGGAGTGATTGTTTGCTGCTTGTTGTCCCATCGCGTAGCTGAATCCCGTGTATGTAACATCTCTTCTATGCCATTAAAGTTTGTTTGTTGTTTAGGCGGTCCTCAGCAAGTATTCAGCTTCATGGCGGTGCTCTGTAATCGAATTTGGACCAGACAATCCAGTGATCAACATCATGAGCATCGACCAAGACTGCTTCGATGTGATTTGAAAATTGTGTGTTTGCTGCAGTGTGGTGCAGCCTTAAGGTCGTTGATTAGCGCCGTACTTGGCTCTACATTCTGCATCCATGAACCAAGTCGGCGAGCGTGAACGCCCGACCTGTTTGTAGCCTCCATGACGAACATAGTCTGCTTAAGATCACATTCTTGCCGCTGTCTTCAAGGGTCGATAGTGACACTACTAAAGCTGGTCAGTTTGGTTTAACTTTGCAGTTTGAGAGAGTCTGTGAATTTATCCTTAATAAACTGGACAGAATAATATGAAATAAAAACTAGCCAATAATGTTTAACTTAGTTTATTTTCAGAAAGTCTAGTAATCTAGATTTGCCACATATGATAGACTTGCATGGGTTTTCGTGGATATATTTGTTTGAGGACGTAATTACATTCATGTATTGATTCTAACTACCCACTTCTGTGGAAACCGAATCAAACAGCGCCAACCGCTTGTCTACTGTCAGTCCAAGTTCTGTAACCTGGCTGAGGGTGCCTCGACATAGGCTTCCCGTCCGCCCTGAGTAGGAGCGGCTGTGCTGCACGAAATTTACGTGACTGAAACTAACACGACACACCGGGGCAGACAGCACTGGAGAGACAAAATTTTGAATAATACTCTCATGTGGTCTCAAGTACAGTGCATGCAGCCGCAGAAATGAGAAGGGGTACACTTGCTACATTGTACTGTCACCATTGTGTAGTCTGGCTATCACTTGGCGGATTATCTAACTTTTGAATCCTCAAGGCTTACGTCAGTTTAAAATAAATATCCGTCCTCGAAAAGGAGCATTATAATCACCGTTTTTAAATCTAGAAGATGCAATAACTGTGCATGCTGATGTAATGTAATGCTGTTAGAAGTTTCTTCCCTTGTTTCCCTTGTATAACTCTCCTCTGGATTTGTTTATGTGATTGTAGGTGTAGATGAATATTCCTTAGAAATATGCAAAAGACTTAGGTCTTACGAAAATTTAATTCATGAATATCATTTATTCCAGACTAAATTTACCTGTCCATGGATTTTCGATTATTGTTAAACCAGCCGTGTCTACACAGCGTGCATTCAGTAGATTTTATTGAATTAGGTCCATCTACTATCAACATCTGATCAGCTGCTGCCAAACTTTGAAGCTAAGGCATCCAATAAAACTATACAGGTCGCGGTAAGCAGTAATCAAATAATCTGTAAATGATAGAGATTGGACCAGACGATCCAGTGACTGACACTATCAGCAACGTCTCCCACTGTTGGGGTACAGCCACATGCAAACTTCATATCGTAACTCAGAGAGCCGGCTTCGACCCTCTGAGTAGTTTCTTACGACCGGCGTTGCTCGCTGGTGGTCAATTCTCACCGAATTCTAACCGAAGTCTTGAGGGGTCAGTTAACCTGCATATGGTAATTTATGCCTCAAGTGAAGGGAAACTGACTGTCCCAGCCCAACTTTATTTTATTTTATTTTATTTTATTCTATTCTATTTTATTTTATTTTATGTTTTGCTACTCAGGTATGTAACATGTCTAACAACCTTGTGATATATCTGTATTAAGTGTATTCTCCGAAATACTGTTAGTGAAACTTGCCTCTTTGACCCATATTGTATACATATCGGGTAACGCATCTGTACTGTGTACTACTGTAAAATCATTATTATTCGCGGGGGTTTAATTTTCGCGCTTTTCGCGCAAAAAAATTATCTGAGAAAATAAAACCTCCGCGAATAATTATGATAAATTGTGGAAATAAAAACAAACAAAGAGCTTTGAGTTGTAGTTTTGTATTGCTAGTAATTTGACTACAAGTACACTTCATTCATTCATGACTCAGTGAAACAAAAAGATACATGAAAACAAATTAAATAGTTGATTCAACACATGTCATTTTCAGTGTCTCTGATTGACACGATACACACGACATTACTAAATTAAAAATGTCAGGCCACCTGCTACTAGTGAATTAGTCCAAAAGTCCAGGTAAGAGGCGACTAACGGGATCGGGTGGTCAGGCTCGCTGACTTGGTTGACACATGTCATCGGTTCCCAAATGCGCAGATCGATGCTCATGTTGTTGATCACTGTATTGTCTGGTCCAGACTCGATTATTTACAGACCGCCGCCATATAGCTGTAATATTGCTAAGTGCGGCGTAAAACTAAACTCACTCACTCACTCCAAAGTCCAGCTTGGCTGGTCGAATGGCCTTATATACAAATAAACTATCTTCTTCTATTTACATTGTTCATACACTCGCCCTCAAGACATCTGTACATTTGAGTTTCCAGCAAAGATCTAGAGTTAGTGAGTTTAGGTTTGCGTCGCAGTCAGCAACATTCCAGCCATATGGCGGCGGTCTGTGAATAATCGAGTCTGGACCAGACAATCCAGTGACCAGCGACATGAACATTGATCTGCACAATTGGGAATGTGCCAACCAAGTCAGCGAGCCTGACCACCCGATCTCGTTAGTCGCCTCTTGCGACAAGCATAGTCGTCCCAGCAAAGAAAGGGCAGCGGGGTAGCCTAGAGGTTAAGGTGTTCACTTGTCCTGCCGAAAACCCGGGTTCGATTGCCATATTGGTACAAAGTGCAAAGTCCATCCTGGTGTCCCCAGAGTGATTGCTGGAATATTGCTAAAGTCAGTGCTGAACTATAAACTCATTCCCCAAAACAAAATGGGAGAAGTGATGTACCCTCTAGCAAAGATATACATAATTTACTGAATAAATAATTGTTGATAATTTCACTTAATAAAACAAGATTCAAGAAACTCGTTTTCAGAGACGCAGTAATATTATACAATTGCATAGGCTTTCTAGCATATATCTGTGATTAGAATTCACGCTTCAGTTGTCAAAGTTTCGATACCATTTCTTCATCACAACCAAATAGCTCGAGGCGTGTATCTACAGTCTCTCCAAGTTTTATAACCTGGCTAAGGCCGCTTCATCATAGGCTTCTCGTCCCTCGTGAGTGGGAGCGACTGTGCTGCACGAAGTTCCCGTGGTTGAAAGTGACGCAACATGCTGGGATACGCAGCATAGGAGAGCCGGCGCTCATGTCATCAATCTCGAGCCAGCCACAGAAATGGAAGGGGTGCTTTTGTCGGTTTTGCATATCTCTGTACTTTCCCCGTAGCTCTGACAATCGAATCCACATTCTCCCATTCCACGGAAACGCGACTGTATTTCCAACTTGACAAATTTTAGAAAATGTTCTCAGCTTTGATAAAATAATTTGAGCAAGCTTAAGTCAAAATCAAATTATTTAACTGTTACCAAACATTTGATGAACCCGTGATCACCTTTTTGAAGATTATCAACAAAACCCACCATATTCCAGCTACATAAGATGGTAGTTAGTAAATAATCAAGTTTGGACCAGATAATCCAATGACTGTCATCGTGAGAATCGATGAAATTACAAATGGTCTGTGATTATACACAGTTATATAACATCACCACACAAAAATATAAAATAAAATAAAAATTTCATACCGTGTGGCCTCAACATGTTAATAAGCTGTCCATTTCCAAGATCCCGGCTGGTTTGTGTTGCCCTGCTGGCAATCGAAGGGTTCTTTATAGGTCATCTCCATGGAGACGATGTCTCAAAAGACTCCTGACCTTGTAGTGTGATATGTTGCGTCTTGTTATAGTGAGTGAGTTTAGTTTTCCGCCGCACTCAGCGACATTCCAACTGTATGACGGCGGTCTGTAAATGATCGAGTCTGGACCAGACATCCCAGTGATCAACAGCATGATCATCGACGTGCGCAATTTGGAACCGATGACAAGTCAGCACCCGATCCCGTTAGTGGCCTCTTACGACAAGCATAGTCGCCTTTTATGAGTTTTTGAAGGCCCCGGATCTATACGGGTCGTGTCTTGTTTGTGCCCCCTGCGAAATACATTTACTAATTTACACAAACAGCATATAAAATAAATCTACACCAAGAATTATATAAACTTTGCTATAATGGACACAACAAAAATGACTGAAATGATGCAAGGATTCAGATATTATGAGAGTACACGTAAGTACGAGTACATAGTACTGTATATTTCAGAGTCAAGTAAAGTTAAATACGTCTGTGTAATGTGTTTATACCACCAAATAAGCGCATGTGAAATCAAATCTTTTTGCATCTTTATGTTTCGGAAAATTGTTACAATATTCCCTGACTTGACGTCCCGACTCTATGCATAACCACGACGTTGCAATATTGTTGTACAAATGTATTACACCGACTCCTTCGGCTGCGTTGCCATGACGACAGAGGTTGTACTTGCCTCATAGTGTTATGGTCTTGTGAGGTTTCAGTGCAGTGTTATATACATTACGGAATAAACGAGATTCTTTTTATACTGTCATTTTGAATTATGAGGAAGAATGTAGTCATGTTTAATTTTAAGTGGTGACTATATTACTCCGTCAATTATAAGTGATCGATGAGGCTACTATGCTTGTCATAAGAGGCGACTGACGGGACCGAGTGGTCAGGCTTACTAACTTGGTTGACACATGTCAACATGTGATCGATGCTCATGTTGTTGGTCACTGGATTGTGTGGTCCAGACTGGATTATTCACAGACCGCCGCTGAGTGCGGCGTAAAACTAAACTCACTCACTCACTCGCTCAAGTGATCAATGGGAATTCTGTGAACAAACATATTTAACTTATTTATTATTAATAACAAAATTGCCTATCCATACAAGTCGTTGTTCTCGTCCTGGTTGTTCAAAACACCCACAAATGCCACTCAAAGAATTTACAGAGCTTTGTATTCAACATTCAACAACTAACAAGTAACTGATGCGAGAGTACAATAAACAATTAGCTATATACTGCCTTCAGAATGTACTATATTGTCTTTCCTTGAGCGAAAACGAAACAGACAAACAAAAACCAAATATAATAACACCCGTATCCTGTACCTTTTCAACATCACCTGTCCTGTGGGTCAGTGACAGGGGGAGAGGAGCGCTGGAGTAAACTGACAAGCCTGTTGTAGGTGTCCTAGCGCCAGCTACCTTCAACTCAACAATTTAAAAAGCACCAGTCTTGTCTCTTCCCTCCGCAAAGTAATTTCTAATTCACACATGTGATGTAAGATCAAGCTGCCCTGCAGTTGTTGTTTTTGGGGGGTTTTTTTGTCAGTAACAGTATTAACCTCACGAGGTCGTCAGATGTAAAAAAAGAAAAACTTTCGTATAACATGTCAGCATGACAATACAGCTCCGATGAGAGATGGGAAACGAAAAACATATGGGCGGTCTTATTCAATTTAAAATGATTGCTTGTTTGTTCTGTTTGCTTTTTCACGCAGCACTCAGCATTAATGCAGCTATAGACACGTGAAGGACGTCGGTCGATGCTCATACTATTGATCACTGGAATCTCTGGCCCACACTCGGTTATTTACTGACAGCCGCCATATAGGTGGGAACATTGCTGAGTGCGGCGTAAAACTATGTTCACTCACTCACTAGTTCATCTGTAATGCGGCAGGCTGTACCAGACAATCCAGTGATGATGAACATCATAAGCATCGGTCTGTACAGTATTGGGATACGACGCCATGCATTAGTCGACCGTTTGTTAGCCAGTGAAATATATCTATGTCCTACAGACGAGCGGTTTACCATGCTCTCAAATAATGGAGTGGGAATGAATAGATAAAGAGATGAACGGATTATTAAATATTTCCTCTCCGGCAGCAATATATGAGGGAGGGGACAACAATTCTGGCTTACCACAGTGCTGAAAGGATCAGTCTAGGCGTTTAACTGGCTGATGCAGTCGTGTCAAACAATATAGTCTACTACGACTGTCTCTTTGTCACGTATCGTCTTAAGTGCAGCAAACTATTCTTGATTTATAAAACAAAGGTTACAGCGGGATTGATTTAGTTTAATCAAGACTCATAAAGAGGTACACTCTTCTTGATCAGCAGAACTTCTGCTGGAAAACAGGTATGCTCGGCATGTGTGATCGACATGTAAGATCGGAAATTCAACACCTTACCTACAGGAAAATTGTACACTTACTAACAGAACACAAACAAATTGCATACTATAGCTATATCGGGTGGTATATTTATTGGTGCAGTATCGTACATGTCAGTGTTGATTTTAGGCGATTGATATTAATTTCAGTTACAGGGAACAAAGACATGACACCCCCTGCCCCCTGTCATGTCATATACAATATACAGTAAAAAGCAAAAACTCATTAATTTTTCCAGGTTTTTCGGACCATAATTTTCTATTCAATATCATCCGACATACGACCAGTATAGGTATCACATGTCAAATACACGATATTTTGGGATCTCTTCTCACTTTATGAACATTTGCATTTTTTTGCTATGAAATGGACGCTGAAGCTATGTATTTTTCGGACAATGTATTTTAGTTTTAAATCTGTTTTCAATCTCAATTTTTCCAATTCATGCTTGAAGGTTTCTTTTGGGATATAAGGATAACGGCCCTTTTCAGGACCTAGATTTTCGAAGTTGTCTTTGGGTTTAGATGGTCGTAAGTGCCATATATTGACATTAACTTACGACTGTCTTTGCGCTAAGAGAGCTTCGAAAATCTAGGTCCTGAAAAGGGCCGTTATGGGAAGTTGTCAGGTGTAAAAGCTTGGAGTCCGCGCCGGTTGTCTCCATAATTCCCCGTTCAGTGAGTGGGTGAGTCAGTGAGTGATATTTCTGCCGACATACATGTAGATAGTGCTCTGCAACAGAAAATTGTACGGATGGGTGAGTGAGTGTTCTGCTGTCATAGATGGTAGCCTGCAACAAACCACTGAATGAGTGAGTGATGTGTTTCAGGTGGGCCAGCAAACCAGTGGTCGAGGTGAGGTGAGGTGAGATGAGGTGATTTATTGATTGGCATAAATGGTGCTCGTTCTACAAGCAAACCAGTGTGTGAGTGAGTGAGTGAGTGAGTGAGTGAGTGAGTGAGAGTTGCTTCCGTCTGTGCCAGCAGTGATATAAATGATGCTATGCAACAAAACCTTGTACAAACAACCAGTCACCGAGTGAGTATCATTTCCTCTGGAGGAGTGAGTGAGTGAGTGAGTTTAGTTCTACGCCGCACCCAGCAATATTCCAGCTATATGGCGGCGGTCTGTGAATGATCGGTTCTGGACCAGACAATACAGTGATCAACAACATGAGCATCGATCTCCGCAATTGGGAACCGATGACATGTGTCAACCAAGTCAGCGAGCCTGACCACCCGATCCCGTTAGTCGCCTCTTACGACAAGCATAGTCTCATTTTCCATTCGACCCCGGGACCTTCAAGGGTCTCCTCCGAAGGAAGGATGCGATAGTGTATATTGTTGGATGCCGTACATCTGGAGATGGTTGTGAAAAAAGAAAGTTGAAGGTCAGGATATTGTCCATACAACTTACTATTAATGCCAATCTTACAGAACGGATATACTTCAAATTTGAATAGCAATATGAAAAGGCCAGTTGGGATACTGATTTCAAGAGTGAAATGTATAAACGATATAGCAATATACCTATATATGATTTCCTGAAATGTTAAGTTTCATTTCCCCTTCAGATGACAGAGTGCGGGCCTTCAGTATTTATTTCAGTTATTTAGTGAAACAGCAGATGTGAAAAATTATACTATTATTCAAATAGACGTTTAATGAGGGGCTACAGCTACTGAAGTCTGTCTTCATGCTTTGCTCTGCTGTTTGTTTTCTTTTATGACATCTAAATACTGCTGCCTGGGCCAGTCTATGCGAAATAATATGGATCAATAACAACATTTCAAATTAATGTTTTTTTTCATAATTATTTTAATTAAACATTAAAAGAAATACCCAAAGCAATTTTCAGTCACTCTCTGTCCCCCAATGTTTGTGGCACTTGTGCTAAGTGGTATTGTAAATGCAGTACTAAGCAATGATATTATGAAATATCAGATGGTATTTGGTATTCTGATTGTGGTTGGTACCCTCACCTTTAGAACTGTAGAGAGATAGAATTATTTGCGAGAAATAGCTCTGCAGTATTAAAGAGTACAGACAGTGTTTACCTTCAGTGCTTTTACAATCAGTGAGTGAGTGAGTTGGGTTCATGACTTGGAGTACACAGTCGATACAACGGCAGAAACAACCAGTCTTCACATTGACTTCATTTTTTAATTTAGCAAGAGAAGCCTCATATTTGGCAGTAACTGGGAAAATGGAGCATTAATTAAATGTTTTGAAATGGGTTTGAATATATGGAAAGGTCCCAGGATATTACTGAATGTTTTGAAATTATTTATTCTTACATACTAGTATGTAAAAGACACATTTTTAAAAATATTTGATTGGAAAATTAAAGTCCTACTCTTGTTAGAATTCGAGATATGGGGCATCAAAGAGGTGACAGAATGGGTACTCTCACATGTAAACACTATCGTGGTACCGACTTTAACACTCCTAATGTAGCGGCTTCAGTTGCTTGTGCGTGATGCACATTGTTCATACAGGTTGGTGAAATACAATAAAATGAATTAATATGCTTCTCATGTCATCTAATAGACCACCACATAAGACTGACGAAATGGTAGCTAGTCTTGATTCAGTAGGTAGGCAGAACTGCATAAGTAATTTAAGAAATATTCTATTTACTTCAGGTCTTGGCTGTGCTTGGGTTTACTGGGAAGTTTCAGATATGTGCAGCCAACAACGGACAGACCCGTAAAGGTCCCGGGGTAGAATAGGCCTTCAGCAACCCATGCTTGCCACAAAAGGCAACTATGCTTGTCGTACGAGGCGACTAACGGGATCAGGTGGTCAGGCTCGCTGACTTGGTTGACACAGTCATGTCATCGGTTCACAATTGCGCAGATCGATGCTCATGTTGTTGATCACTGGATTGTCTGGTCCAGACTAGATTATTTACAGACCGCCACCATATGGCTGGAATAGTGCAGAGTGCGGCGTAAAACTAAACTCACTCACTCAATAACGGACAACTATATTAACATCTAGCACTAGATATGATTGTTATTGAGAACCATATTAATAGAATCGGCCCCGTGTACATTTACTTCTGACTCTCCTCGTGCTCCAGTCGTACAAAGCTAAATATTGATACCGGAGAAATTGCAAAATATTGAAAAGTATTTGCCTAAGGCCAGGTCATGACTAACTACTTTCATGATTAAAATTCATTGATAAGTTACTCGGCCCAAACACCTTAACATCTACCTGTTATTTTGCCGATTGCAACAGACACTGGTATTTATACAATAAAACAGTTAGAATAAATATAACACGAATCTAGTTATTTTCTAATTCCTTTTATTAAAACGTTTGACTCTAGTCATGAAATCAAATGGCTAGAGCAATTAGTAATACTTGTGTAAACAATTATGTAAAGATAAAGCTTGGGATTCGGGATTCCACGTCCTCTTGAGATGCAGGATATAATCAAGTCACCTTTCATACTGGCAACACGCTAAAATCAGCAGCATGCCGAGTGACAGTTTCCGGCTTGGGGAAACGGGAAGGATGACGAGTTATCTTCCATTGATAGTGAACGTAACCCCAGTAATGTCACATTCAAACAAACGGGTTACACCTAATTTATACACGTTGAATAATTTTGGGAAACCATGGAACGTAAACTGGTACACAAGCACAGATCTCCGATTTGCAAGGATATCCAAACAATCGTCTGATGACGACAACCATCAAACGATAGTGATGACGTCACACGTTCAGATATGTTATGCTTACACGAATTAAAATCATCCGCATTTATAGGGTCATCGTTTTAGGGTTTGTAATTATTTTTCTGTGAACTTATCTAGTTTACATTATCATTATCGCCTTGATGACGCGGCGATGTGGAAGGAACTCTTTTGTGGAGCGATACCTTGGGGGATGAGTAGTGATAAGGAAGCCAAGTGACGTCACTCATTCATAAAAATCGTGTTATGTATTACTCGTATGTCTAACTACGATGACAGAATGTAAAAATTAAATCTATTTGACCATAAAATGGTGCGATTTTATTGTGTGTGCGAAATAGATACTGTACTTGCGTCTGTGAGATACAATTTATCTTACAACTTGTTTCAAAACGTATATTCAAAGACGCTTTCGCTCGTTAGATACGTTTTGGTTAGTGGTTAAAGTGTTTGCTCGTCACACTGAAGGTCCGGGTTCGATTCCCTCACATGGGTGTGAAGCCCATTTCTGGTGTCCCAAGCTGTGATATTACTCGAATTCTTAAGCGGCATAAAACTAAACTCACTTTTAAGGGTAGTGGTTGTAGCGTTCACGTTTCAGGTTCCGATTCGATTTTGCATATATCTGCACATGTGAAATCCATTCAGGTACCCATCGCTGTGATGAGACCTAAGTGATAGAGTAAGTTACATTTTACGCAGTGTTTAGCAATATTCAACTAATATCACACCAGGAGGGTGGATACCAGAAATGAGCTTCACAGAAAGTGCCCATGTGTGAAATAGAACCCCGGATTTCGGCATGACGAGCGAACGCCTTAACACGGGGCTAACCCACCGCTGCCATGTTGTTTGAGAGTCGCATAAACATATCTCACTGTTTTCAACTAAAGCACCTTGCAAACAGACTCACAGACAACTGGGGTTTCTATTTGAATTAATCTGCAAATACTAAATTATATAAGAATTTTACTTGCACATGCAGATTCACAGAATCAGAGGATTTTTCGTCCTTACAAGATGACCTTCTGATCTACTTTTTGTATGTTAAATATTGGGGTTACATTCTTGTGTTTTTTCATGGTATTCGTTACATAAATGTCTATTGATGTTGCTATATTGTTACAACCAGATGTTATTGATCATATCGCGACCACAGGGATGCATCATTGGAAGTATAAATGTTATAAAAACGCCATTGTTTTTTATGCTTTAGTCCGGGCAATATTGGAACAGTCGTATCTAACAATGGGGTTTTCAAACATAAAGACACCCAGTATGTGTGTATATATCTCTTGCTTGCAAGCAAGACGTGCCGCGATTCTGGGAAGGTACAAAACACGATAATGTTGTCATTTCCTGGAGATGATTTACATCTGAGATGAAAGATGAAAGATTTACAGATCACACAGCGCGAGGTCAGTGTGAGCTGTATTGCCACTGGAGCGGTGGTGTAGCCCAGTGGTTAAAGCGTTTGCTCGTCACGCCGAAGCCCAGGGTTCGATTGGCCACATTGCCAACAGTGGTTTAAGTACCACGGTGCCAAGTTAGACGTCCAGCAGCTGAGATTACATGGATATGTATTTTTAACGTGTGACTTATGTGACCACATATATAGAAAGAAGAAACGTATAAATCATTTTAGAAGAATTTAGAAGTAAAATATGAGTTATGCAATGCGAGTGTGGAAGTGTCTGAGGCGGGGTTTGACCTTGACGTTGCCGACGATCGAGTTTATCGGCGTTCTGTCGGGTTTAGATCCGGCGATCGGAAGAGTCATGTTATGACACTGACGTTAGAATTGTCAAGGTAACGAAACATGCCGCGTGCTGCATGTGAAATAGCTGGAACAGCTCCATCTGTCGGACGCAAGTGACGTACAAGGACTTTGGGGATTTACCAATTTGTTGTCAGATTCCCCTGAACATCTGCTAAATAAGATCTTTGTGTTTTGGATAAAGCACCTCACACCATGACACTTTCTCCACCTAATCTGTCGACCTGTCCAATGCAGTTAGGGGCAAAACGTTCGTTTCTCTGACGATAGTTACGCTGCCTTCCATCTGGCCGATAAAAAGGAAAATGTGATTCATCTCTGAATCACACTCGCTTCCTGGGCTCTGGAAATCCCTCAAAACAGGCCTATTTTGTTGAATTCCCACTTCACGCAATCGATTCCTGACAGGTTAGACAGAAATTCATCTCAAACCAAATATGCCTTTTGCATATCCGGGGATGGACTGGGCACTCTTGGACGGCCAGTTCTCGGAACTGATCTGTGAGAAACGATTCCAGAGGCTGGATATAGTGATCTGATGAATGCTGAAATGTCGGGCGACTGCAGACTGCGACTAACCAGCTTCACGGTGGCCTGTATCCATGTTTCCATTAGTGGCACGATGATTCCCTCTTTCCCAGTCCAACCCGAACGACAAAATTAAACACAACGTTTGCCTTGCCATAACCTTCATGCTTTTCGCACGAACTAGCAAGTGCATTTTTTATACATGTTATCTTGGTGACGTTTTGGCGAACATTTCTTCAAACACTTCTGAAACAAGGGAACAAAAATAAAATTGAGCTGTTTACCATCACAAACATACGACGTTTTCGAAAGAAATTGTATATTTGCCTTGCTATGACCGCAGTTACATGCGTCCAATATTCTGTAATGCGTTTCTTTTTTTAAGAGTATATTTTGAAATGGTTAACATTTGGTGCTGGTAAAGGGTAGAACTTCCTCTTTTCGAAAAAGTTCTGTTTTTTTATTGAAACTCATGACTAAAGGCTAGACGGTGCATACGAAATAGGTATAGCATGCATAGTTGCACAGTTCTGTGTAAACTGTACATTTAGAGAGGCGACTAACGGGACCGGGTGATCAGCCTCTGTACTTAACTGCTAAACGTAACGGTATCCCAGCTTCCTAGATCGATGTCTTTAAGACAGTCACTGGAGAGTCTTGTATATTGTTATACACCAGCTGACCAACTAAACAACCAACCAAATGTTTATAGCAAAGAAGTCTTTGCTTTTTAACGGACTGTACTAATTTTCGTTTCAACTATTATTATCAGTCACATTCCTTGTTTGCTAAGAATAATCCTTTTATCCCGAAACGTCAACAGATTTTTTTTTCATTATAAAACTTCTATCCCTCAGTACTAACAGAAATTTATTTTGGATGCTGTATTGAATCGACAGACCACGTTTTGTATATGCAAACCAAAGAAAAACGGGAGTACCACAAGGTTAAGTCATCTCCCCATGCTCTTTCCTCCTTATGCTCTATACAAATATTTGCATGAATCACTGTCCGTAGACAATGTAGTTTTGGGTGGGACTATTTGCAGACATTAAACAACATTAATGAAATGGCGTTATTACTTTGTTGCTTTGAGCGCTGACAATCACCTCCAGCTAATAGCACTGAACTCTATTGTTGATATCAGAGTCGTGAAGAGTAATCCGCACTGGCGCAGACCATAGGGAAACATGGAAACTGTCACATAATCCAAACAGAGACTACTTGTATATTTGTGCTTTCTGTGTTGGTATGTCCCTTTTACTATCAAATCAAATCTTATCTCAACTTATTCGATCGCGAGCATTGAAGTATTTTTGTGGTGTTCCGCCGTGATATTGATGGAATATTGCTAAAAGCCAAGTAAAACCCAACCCACTCAGATAAATGAGTTAAGTTTACGCCGCACTCAGCAATATTGCAGCTATATGGCAGCGGTCTGTAAACAATCGGGCACCACCTCCTCGTGGTGGGTGCTGGATAACGCTAAGAGCTCGCCAACCTCCGTGTGGACCCGGGTCAACTAGGTCCATAGCACCCCATTGCTGGACGCGAGGAGCGACCGAATCGGGCAACCTGTTTCCGTGGGTTGCGTCCCGTGTCGGTAGAGCACGGTAGTCTGGTGGTTGAAGGCAGTAGGAGCCTGATCCGTGTTCCTATTTGCTCAACACACCACTTTGGCCCTTACTTCACCTAGACGGGTGGTAGAATCGGATCGATTCTATCAATCGGCTGGTCACGCCATGCCTTGTGCATGGGAAATATTACCATTCCAAATATCTTTATATTAGTCCCAATGATTTATGATCTGTTTCTACCATGAACTGTTCTACCAAATGTATTCTGTTAGTACTCATTCTGCCTAGAGTCCGATGCCAGAAGGCATTATTGACCTCCGGGTTCTATTTGTCTTAAGTGTAAGTGTCTAGGGCGGAACCAGCCTTGCATTTTCTCTGTTTGGCAATTGTAGCTAATTGTGTCTCTTTTGCTGGAATATAGCATCCCTGTAACCCTGGTGTTTATAGGGGTCTAGGCTAACTGCCCCCCGGACAACTGCCCCCCAACAACTGCCCCCCAACAACTGCCCCCTGGCTATCTGGCCCCCATCCATTGTGCCCTCTGGACAACTGCCCCCTAGGTTAATTGACCCCCTGGGACAAGTGCTCCCCATAATAACAACTCACCAACTAATACATGTAATTGATAGCCCTATATAGTCTTCAGATTCACTTAGATTTCATATGTTCAAAATGTTTATAAATCTCATGTTATCTTGGAGAAAGTTAAACTTGGAGATGACTGTTCAGTAATATGGAGAAAGGTAATCTTGGAGAAGGTTGTTCAGTAATGTGGCCTTTGCTAGATGAGCTGAAATTGCTGTGAAAACTTTCATTTTATTTGGATTTATATCTTGGAAACCACAGGATGTCATAGAAAAAACATTCTAATGGCCTTACTGACCGTCATACACCTAATGCAGATTACAGGGTGGAGTTAACTCTTATGAATGTGTGAACGTATGAGCAGTTTTTCACACAGCTGCCATCCCTGGATCCAGATCCACAATCTGTCCTTTTAAATGAATTGATACTCGTATTGAATCTAAAGATGATGTGTTGTGGTATTATACAGTGCTATAAATAAAAATAACATCATAACATTTAGTTTGTGTGTTTTGTTATGAATTGGCGGGGGGGTGGGGGTGGGGGTGGGGGCGTGCAGTTGTCTGGGGGCACAATGTATGGGGGGCAGATAGCCAGGGGGCAGTTGTCGAGGGGCAGTTGTCGGGGGGGGCAGTTGTCGGGGGGGGGGGGGGGGGGGGGGGGGGGGGGCAGTTAGCCTGATACCGTTTACAGTTGGCTTCCACTTTGACATCGTCCTTGTTGACACTCCGTGGCGGGTGGGGAGCAGGGATGCTGAATTATACTATCACAACATGTCTGAAACAAATTCTTCTGGTTCTGGCATATGGCTTCCTCTAAGGCTTGTCCTACTTTTGAATTTCAGTCAAAATCTTGAAACTAACGCATACCAAACTGTCCAATCTACAACAGCTCCTTCTTCAATTAAAACATACTCGGCAACAATTTCTTCCACACCTCCAACCTCCAGAATTATTACTTCATCAATATCGTGCCAGACTGACATCTCGTGGGTCAAGGATAAACAGGTTATCCTTGATGTCTCCCCTCCGAGAAATCAATCAGTTTCCAGATCGTCATCTCAGACTCAACCAGAAACTGAACCTGATACAGTAAAGTTATCTGCAAAAGAAAGAGACTAAGAAAAATCAGAGCACTCCAGAATGTGGAGTCTACCCCAGTTTTCTTCTCTTGAGGTTCACAATTCATATGAGACACCTGAAGATCTGGATGTGTCTTATCACCCACGTGTACGCGACAACAGTAAGTCGCCACGGGTTGGCAAACGTATATCCCCAGTACTTCCACCATCACCATGAGTCCTAGTTCTTAATTCAGTGGCATTGCAGAGGTATGAAAAATAATTTCAACGAAATATATTTACTAATACAGGATGTTCGACCGGCAACGTTATGTCTCCAGGAGACGTATATAAAATCTACAGACGCTATTAATTTACGTCAGTATAATGGTTATCACTGCAACTGGAGGTGCTTCAATTTTGATACGGCAGGGTAAACTATTATCCATAGTCCTGTTTCTCTCCGTACCAATCTCCCGGTTGTTGCTGTTCGTCTGACCTTGAGGGTTGCGTTAACACTATGCAGTTTGTATATACTTCCCTCTTCTACCATTCAACAATCAGATCTTCAAACCCTGTATGATCAAATTCCGAAACCATGCCTCATCATGGGCGATCTTAACGGCCACAACCCACTTTGGGGAAGTGCTCACACTAATACTGAAGGTGCAATCCTTGAGGAATACATTTCCAAAAACAACTTATGTATTTTCAATGACGACTCAGCCACTTACCTACATCCAGCTACGGGAACATATTCTTCCCTGGATTTATCACTCACCAATTCAACCTTATATAATGAATTTGAATGATGGCTGATGGTGACCTTTGTGGGAGTGATCATTTCCCCACCATTCTCAAAACAGTTAACCCTGGTGATGATCCACCTGTATCAAGAAGGAACTTTGCCAGGGCTGATTGGTCATTATATAAGACTCTGTGTGTTGAACACTTGAAGCATGATCTTCTTACGGACAAAGAAGATCCTATACAGTCTTTTTCAGATATTTTTAATGACATTGCTGACAGGGTTATTCCACATTCCTCTGCAACTCCACACATTCGTAAACCATGGTTTAATAATGAATGTAAACAGGCCAGAGAGTGCAGGAAGAAAGCGGAAAAATATTTTCGCAAACATCCTACAGTCCATAATGTAGATAAACGTAAAATTCTAAATGCCAAGGCTCGACGCGCATTTAAACAGAATATGCGTCAGTCTTGGAAGAAATATTTTTCCAGAATAAATTCACGTACATCGATGTCTATGGTGTGGAACATGGTCCAAAGAATTAAGGGTAAAGGTTCTAAATCTACTTTACACCATCTTAAGGATGGTGATAATCTTTTAACTAATAAAACTAACATAGCCAATAAAATTGGCGAAACACTTGCCAAACATTCTTCATCATCTAATTATGCTCCTGAGTTTCAAAAGTATCAGAAACAACAAGAGCAGAAAAGAATCAATTTTAACTCAGACAACGGTGAAGATTATAGCGAATTATTTTCGTTACATGAGCTCCATACCGCCCTTGAACAAGTTCATGATACAGCAACAGGGGCTGATGATATCCACTATCAGCTCCTGAAACATTTACCTGAAACATGCTTGGAAACACTGCCAAATATATAGTTCAAAGATATGAACTACACGGAATTTCGCTGTAAACAATAGATTAACAATGGTATCTTGATACCAATCACCTTGTAACAAATATTCAATGTGGTTTCAGGAAAATCGAAGTACCATTGATCACTTGGTACGTCTAGAATCCTTTGCTAAAATGCTATAGTAAATAAACACCACGCAGTATCGATCTTCTTTGATTTGGGGAAAGCATACGATACCACTTGGAAGCATGGCATTTTAAGTGAGTGAGTTAATATTTAACATCACATAGACAATATTGCAGCCATATCGTGACGGGAACCATTAATAATATACACAATAGAGAATGGTAAAAAATCTGTCAACGAAGGACAGTAAAACTACGTGACTATCACAGACAGACATGTAAAACAAGTAATTAAATGTAAAACAATTTAACTCTAGAGGACGATACAATATAAAAACGGGCTATAGACCGTCAACAGATAGATCGCCATACCAGGGTCCATGGGGACTTACAGTACCTTTGCTACCTGCATGGACCCTTGTTGGGTTTACATCATCCCTTCAGCCGCTGGCGATTGTACGAACGTTTAGCCAAATATTTAAAAGAACAAATATACTACGTTTAAAATCGGGTCAGCAAAAAGTTACCTGAGAAAAGTTTACTGTGAAAGTTTTTGGACTTACGTACCCTCTCAGGAGGACAATACTTTTTCGATACTTTAACCCCCTTTGATGATACAGCCACTAACAAAACCAGTTGCTAATTTATACTACCAATCATTAAAATACATCTGTCTACAACACAGTAATAAACATTCAGTCATGAAATCAATTTCTTTTAAATAACCAATAATTAAATGAGCACGAAGTGGTAAAAAGATCCTTAACAGTTTTGAAATATTTATCCCTTGTGATGGAGAATTCAACACAGTCAAGCAAGGTATGCTTGACCGTGACTCTCTCATTACAAGGGATACAAAATGGAGGATCCTCCTCTTTTAACAGGTAGGCATGTGCATATCTTGTGTGGGCAATACGGCATCGTCGCAGGACAACCTCTTCAAATCTGGACTGACAACCCAAGTAGGTATAACCAATGTAGGGTTTTATTTCATGTAATTTATTTATACCCGCCTTGGTGTCCCACTTCTTCTGCATCAGATTACGGATAAAAGATCTACTGGTGGCTTTATAGTCTGAGTATGGAATAAGAAGTGGAGTCACAGATTTGTTGAGAGCTGCCTTGGCAGCAAGATCGGCCATCATGTTACCATAAATGCCTACATGGCTGGGTAACCAACAAAAGACGATGTTGTATTGGCCAGTAGCAAGGTCATTATACAATTCAATAATTTGTATTAAAAGTGGATGTTTACGTGATAAGTTTTAATAGCCTGAAGACAAGAAAGAGAGCCTGAAAAGATTATGTATTGTTTATGTTTAGGGTATTTCATGATATATTTTAGAGCCGCTAATATGGCGTTTGCTTCAGCTGTGAAAATAGAGCTGCCATCCGTTAATCTAGAAGATATTGTTCTGGATTCAATGACAGTGGCACAAGCCATTATAAGGATTTATAACTGCCATATTTATGTTGTAATTGATTATATTCTTGTTTATGTCGTAATGCATTAGTTTCTGATTTTCTGAATGATGTTAATGTTAGGTCAATCTGTGGCCTAACCAACTGCCAAGGAGGAGAAGAAAGAAGACGGGAAGGAGATATACTTTCCAGCTCAATGCCGGCAGAAGAAAAAATTCTGTGCCCTAGAGGCGGGACAAGAGAAGACTTCATGTTGTACAAATGCTCATAAAGAGGATAAAAAACACAGTTATATGCAGGGTTAGACTCACTAGAATAGAGTTTGTGACATATTGTAATTATAGTTTTATGCGGCGCAGGTTTAAAGATGGTTCATTAGCCTCTACATAAAGACTGTCAATAGGACAAGTACAAAGATTCAAGACAAGTCTCAGACCTTGATAGTGAATTGAGTCAAGTATTTTCAGGTTGCTTTTGCAGGCTCCACCATATACGATGGAGCCATAATCAAGTTTGCAACGGATTAGTGCCCTGTATAATTGAAGCAGAGTTTTCTGATCCCCTCCCCACTTAGTATTCGCAACAACTTTCAACACGTCTAGGGCCTTCAGGCATTTATTTTTCAAATACTTTATGTGCGGTAAAAAAGGTCAAGTGGCGAGCAAAAATTACACCTAGGAATTTAGCTTCCTTTACAACCTGTATAGGTGTGCCATCTAAAGTCTGGGTTATTATCAAAATCCATTTAAATCCATTTCCTAACGACCATTTATGAATTCTATTTAGACATAATTGTAACTGCCTTTCAATAGTATTCATATTTTTACCACGACATGAAATGTTAAAATCATCCACAAAAAGAGATCCTCATATATAACCTTTTAATTTTAATGCTGAACAATGTGACACATAAAATACTACCTTGTGGCACACCCTGATCCTGATAATAATGATCAGACAGGGTAGATCCCACTCGGACTTGAAATTGCCTGTCACTTACAAACTCGGATATGAACTTAGGCAAACGGCCTCGTAATCCAAAATCATGCAAATCTTTTAAAATGCCATATTTCCATGTAGTGTCGTATGCCTTTTCCAGGTCAAAAAAGATAGACACTGCATGTTGGTTATTGATAATTGCATTTTTCACAAATGACTCTAATCGAACTAAATGGTCAATGGAACTGCGATTTTTCCGAAATCCACACTGAATGTTAGTTATTGAATTATTAGATTCCAAGTACCATGTTAGTCTGTTATTGACCATGCGTTCCATGGTTTTGCAAACGCAGCTTGTTAAGGATATAGGTCTGTAATTCGAAGGATAAGCATGATGCCGACACAGTTTTGAACAACAATTGCTTCACGCCATGATGGTGGAAAGTGTCCAGATGTCATCAAATATGAACAGAAGACTTTCCAAACATGGCTGTGGTAAGTGTTTATCAGAACCTGTAGCAGTATCATGAGCTTACCCAAGGGCAGCATGGAGCTCATGAACAGAAAATAATTCGTTGGGATCTTCCCATTCTCCGAATTGAAATTAATAGTTTTCTTTTCCTGTTGTCTTCATAATTTGAAGAGTAAGAATGTTTTGATAGTTTCACGAAGTTTGTTAGCAATATCTGATTTATCAGTTAATAATTTGTCATCGCCTTCAAGATGGTGAATGCTAGACCAGTTTGCCTTTTTAAGTTCCATCGTTTACAGGTTGTAGAATAGTGGGGAAATGATCACTACCACAGAGGTCATCATGAACTGACCATTCAAATTCATTAAGCAGAGTTGGGCTGTAAGTGACATATCAAGTGAAGAGTATGTGATAATGATAATAATTCACTTATATAGCGCCTAGCATCCATCTGACCAGTTGCTCACTGGACGCTCTAATCAGAATCTGATTATCATTACCCCAGTTAACCCAAGCTGCCCTCTTAGTCACAGGACTCTATCTCACTGGGTACCCATTTTCTGCTGGGTGAACAAATGTAAGGCAAATTTGAACAAACTCACTTGCCTAAGGTGGGACCACATGTTTCCCATGTGCTTCATTGTGGGACAGGACCGAAGTTAAACTGCCAAACACGGCCACCCATCCAAGGACTGTCCGAGCTCGACGGTGCTTAACTTCAACTGATGGTGACCTGAGCACTATGCACAGGACCACTCGCCACCACAGTACCAGGATGTAAGTATGTTTTAGAAGTATCGTTCAAAATACACAAATCATTGGCGGACAAAAAGCCTTCCAAAATCTTCCCCCTATTGCTGGTGGAAAGTGTCCAGATGTCATCAAATATGAACAGAAGACTTTCCAAACATGGCTGTGGTAAGTGTTTATCAGAACCTGTAGCAGTATCATGAGCTTACCCAAGGGCAGCATGGAGCTCATGAACAGAAAATAATTCGTTGGGATCTTCCCATTCTCCGGCAGTCTCCTACTGCTGGTATGAGTACTTCCCCAAAGGGGATTATGTGCGTTTAGATCGCCCATTATACTACAAGGCTTTGGGAGCTGATCATAGAGAGTTTGAAGTTCATTTTGCTGAAGAGAATAGGATGGAGGAATGTAAAGAGAGCACAATGTGAAAACAATGTGCATAGTGATACGAACGGCCACCGCTTGAAGAGGTCTTTTGAGAGAAACAGGGCAGTGAATTATGCCTTGTTATTCCAGTAATGAAGTACCTCTGGTGGCCGTAGCCCCCGTAGGTGAAAGGAAATGATACGAATCATATTGTCTGATTTTCAGTTGATATGTACTTTTTAAATATGTTTCCTGTAAGCAAACTGCCGATGGTTTCAGATCTTATGATAACAACTGCAAATCACTGAAATGGTTCCAAAGTCCTATGCAGTTCCACTGGATGATGGTTTAACTGGTGAACGAGATGATCCCCTATTCCCTTGAGTAGAGACCAACCCACTCCGGTGCTACAATTGTCAGAAATTTGGACATGGTTCTACTTTCTGCAATCGTCCTTCTGCATGCTCTCGATGTGGAGGTAATCATGAAAACACTGGCTTTAGGGCTGCACTAAACTGTGTAAATTGCAAAGGTGAACGTGACCCTTCTTCTAAATCTTGTCCCTCGTGGATCAATGAAAAAGATGTTTTGACAGTAAAATGTCAAAACAACATTCACGTGGTCAGTCCATGATGACCTATGTGGAAGTGACCATTTTCCGACTATTTTGAAACCTGTGTCCCCCATCTGATGTCCGTCCATCGTCACGGTGGAACAAAGCTGACTGGCAATTTGTATTTGTGCTAACAAATTGAAACTCGAGCTTTTCTTGGGCACTCCTGATCCCATAAAATGTTTCTCGGGTGAACTGAATATATTTGCTGATCAATGTATCCCTAAGTCCTCTGCTGTTCCTCACATACGAAAACCATGGCTAGATGATCACTGCAAACAAGAAAGGAAGACACGGTAAAAGGATGAGCACTATTTACGTCGCCATCCCATGGTCCATAATCTCAATAAATTTAAGATTTTAAATGCCAAAGCTCGGCGTACTTTTAAGCAAAGTAAACGTCAATCTTGGAGAAATTATGTATCAAAATCAATTCACGTACGCCCATGTCCAAGGTATGGAATATGGTCCAAAACATCAAGGGTAAAGGCTCTCAACCTGGCATCCACCACCTTAAGAAGGAAAATGAAGTATTAACAGATACTTTAGATATTGCTAATAAACTGGGTGAAACTTTGGCTAAGCATTCTTCCTCCTCTAACTATGTACCTAACTTTCAAAAATATCCACAACAAGAAGAAAGGAAACCTATTCATTTCAACGCGGATTTTATTTTCTATTCACCAACTTCATGAAGTTCTTGACCAAGCTCACGATACTGCTGCAGGAGCTGACAACATACATTATCAACTCCTGAAACACTTGCCAGAATCCTGCTCAGAGACACTTTTAAACATCTTTGATAGTATTTGGACATCTGGTGAATTTCCTTCTTCATGGTGTGATGCTATAATTGTTCCAATTCCTAAACCCAGACGTGACCATACCGATCCTTCCAATTATCGACCAATTTCGCTCACTAGCTGTGTATGCAAAACCATGGAACGCATGATCAATAACCAATTAGTTTGGTACTTGGAAACCAATAATCTCATAACTGACATACAATGTGGTTTCCGTAAAAACAGAAGTACCAATGATCATTTAGTACGTTTAGAATCTTTTCTTAAAAATGCCGTCATTAATAAACAACATGCAGTGTCGATCTTTTTCGATCTGGAAAAAGCATACGATACGTCGTGAAAATATGGTATTTTAAGAGACTTACAAGATTTTGGATTAAGGAGCTGTTTGCCTCAATGTATATCACACTTTCTAAACGATAGACAATTTCAAGTCCGAGTGGGTTCAACCTTGTTTGACCATTATAATCAGGGTCACGGTGTCTCACAAGGCAGTATTTTGTCTCTCACACTGTGTAGTATTAAGATCAACAGTTTATCCAAGTTTTTAAATGATTCAATAGATGGATCACTTTTCGTGGATGATTTTAATATTTCTTGTCGGGGTAAAAATATGCACACTATTGAAACTACAGTTATGTTTAAACCAAATAAGTAAATGGTGTCTCGAAAATGGATTTAAATTTTCTCAGTCAAAAACTAACTGTCTACATTTCTGTCGAAAATATAAGCCACATAAGGACCCAGAACTGTTTCTAAATGGCACTCACATGAAAGTGGTCAAGGAGGCCAAGTTCTTGGGTATAACGTTCGACTCCCTTTTAACTTTTCTTCCGCATGTTAAATATATAAAACATAAATGCTTGAAGGCGCTGGATTTAATAAAAGTTGTTTCCAAATCAAAATGGGAGGGGACCAAGCTACCCTCCTTCACCTCTACAGATCATTGGTCCGTTCAAAGCTTGATTATGGCTCCATTGTATATGGTGGAGTCTGTAAAAGCAACCTTAAACTTCTTGATCCTGCCCACCACCAAGGTTTAAAACTTTGTCTTGGATCTTTCAGAACTTCACCTATTGACAGTCTCTACGTTGAGGCCGATGAACCATCTCTTACACAACGTCGTATAAAATTGTCCTTACAATACATTACCAACTTATACTCTAATGAATCTAACCCTGCATATAACCGTGTCTTCAATCCCCTTTATGAGTACTTACACAACAATCTTCCCTTGTTCCGCCTGTTAGGCTCAGAATTAAACTATTTATTACCGCTTCCAGCATTGAGCTGGAAAATATAGCTCCTTCCGTCTTCTTTCCTCTCCTCCTTGGCAACTGGTTAGGCCACATGTTGACCTAACATTAACTACATTAGCAATTACAAATCCTTATTTACAGATGGATCCAAGGACGGTGGCGCTGTGGCTTGTGCCACTGTCATTGGATCCAGAACAATCTCGTCCAGATTACCGGATAACAGCTCTGTTTTTACAGCTGACGCTAACGCCATATTAACGGCTCTTAAATATATTCAAAGACACCCTAAACATAAACAGTATGTAATCTATTCCGACTCTCTTCCTTGCCTTCAGGCTATTAAAAATATTTCTTCCAAACATCCACTTTTAATTGAAATTTTTGAATTGTATAATAATCTTGCTACTGGTCAATACAACATCGTCTTTTGTTGGTTACGCAGTCACGTTGGCATTTCTGGGAACACAATGGCCAATCTGTGACGCCACTTCTTATTCCATACTCAGATTATAAAGCTACAATTAGATCTTATGTCCGTGATCTGATGCAGAAGAAGTGGGACAGTCAAGTAGGTATCAAAGACTTCATGCAGTAAAACCCTACATTGATTACACGTACTTGAGTTGTCAGTCCAGGTTTGAAGAGGTCATTATACGACGGTGTCGCATTGGTCATACCAGATATACTCATGAATATTTATTGAAATGTGAAGATCCTCCATTTTGTATCCCTTGTGATGAAAGAATCACAGTCAAACATGTCCTGCTTGACTGTGTTGAATATTTCATCACTATGGATATGTACTTTTTTTAACTCAAGGATCTTTTAACAATATTAGTCCTCATTTAATTATTTCATTTTTAAAAGAAGTAGATTTGTTAACGGATCTGTAAATAGATAAATAATTTAATATCGGAAGTTTGAATTCTTTAACTCAGATTGTTAGTGGCTGTATTCTCGATGGGGGTTAAAGTACTGTATAATTATTGTCTTCCTGAGAGGGTACGTAAGTCCCAAAACATTCACAGAAAATTTAAACTTTCCACCTTTCTTAATCGTAGCATATGTGTATTTTTAATTTTGGCTAGATGTGTCTAAATTGCTAACAGCTGAAGGGATGATGTAAATCCAACTAGGGACCATGCAGGTAGCAAAGGTACTGTAAGTCCCCACGGTCCCTAGTATGGTGATCTACCTTCAGTTGTTGGTGGTCTATAGCGCGTGTTTGTTTTACACTGTTTTAGTTTCACATGTTCAGATTTGTCATAATCTTGTACTTTTACTGTCCTTCGATGGCAGGTTTTTATGTTCTAAATTTCTTAATTTTATTCGTGATATAAATTAAATTGTTCTCGTTACGGCATGGCTGCAGTATTGCCGACGTGACGTTAAATACTAACTCACCCACTGTAAATAATCGAGGCTGGACAAGAGTATCCAGTGATCAACACCATTAGCATCCGTATCATAACATATGACGTACATGGCGAGTGGTCCTGTGCGTAGTGCTCAGGTCACCATCAGCTGAAGTTAAGCACCGTCGAACTCGGACTCTTGGATGGGTGACCGCGTTTAGCAGTTTGACTCCACAGAGTTTCTAGGGCTTCCTTTCCCACAACGAAGCACATGGGAAACATGTGGTCTCACCTTAGGCAAGTGAGTTTGTTTAAATTTGCCTCTGTTCACCCAGGAGGTGAAATAAGGTCCTGTGACTATAACCTTCTAGCGCCAAAGATGCAGCTTGGGTTATACGGTTAATGAGATTTTGATTACAGCGTTCAATGAGCAACTAGTCCGATGGATACTAGGCGCTATATAAGTGAATTGTTATCATTATTATTATCATTACATTTTTAAATTCTGTTAATATTTACAGCACGGCGTATCTGGCCCCTTCATCAGATGTTGATGAGCCTGACCACCCGATCCTATTAGTCGTCTCTTACGACAAGCATGGGCTACTGAAGATCAGTTCTAACCCGGATCTTCAAGAACCACTTACGTTAAACGGGAGCAATATGCCCAGTGCCGTTTGATACTTCGTCCGCCATTTTATCTATGTTTTCGTAATGTTTTAAACACAAAATTATGAGACCCGCATCTTGAGTTTGGAGTATGATTTCTTTCGACTCCTAGTCGACAATTGTTCGACTTGTGTATGCTGATACATATTTGATGTTTTGGTTTCCTATGTGAGTCGTTTCCCATATGCATGTGTGGTTGTTTCATCTGTAATACCCAGTCTTCCATGCCATATGTTATATACACATTGTGAAATTTCGATCGCGTGTACATGTCTCAGTGGTGCTGAGACCGAGCTCCAATCCATTATTAATGTAACTCATTATCTAACTCCCATGCTGCACTGGCGTTTACTCAAAGTTTGTTCGTTTTGGTAAATAAATGAAACGTTGTCTATGGGGATACCATCAAACAACAAAGAAATCAATAAGCATGGAGAATGTAGTCGACAACTTAAAAAATCCAGCCACTGTATTTTTGTCAAAACGTTTAGGCAGTTTTGTTTAGAAATGATTACTCGCAGTCTCTCTTTATCAGCAGGACTAACGTTTGTAGTGACCTTTCGTGACAGTGTTTGGTCACTTTACTCAAAAACAACAAGTACAA
Source organism: Haliotis asinina (assembly GCF_037392515.1). Lineage (NCBI taxonomy): Eukaryota > Metazoa > Mollusca > Gastropoda > Lepetellida > Haliotidae > Haliotis > Haliotis asinina. Next base: position 47,883,386 of record NC_090283.1, on the reverse strand, counting down.
TCGTTTGTTACTTTGGCATTAAAATTCTACCATTGTGAATTTTTAATTTTATGAAGTGTGGAACCTGACCGTACACTGGTAGTGACCTCCCAACGTTGCATAAAATGATGTTAAAGTGTTGTTACCCTGTGCTGCTTTGAGGCCATGAAACAGGTGCATGTCTCGAAATCGGTACACTGGGCTTTTATGTGCATTTGCATTTCTCGCGGACATAAACTGACGTGCAAAAGAAAGTACACAAGTGTAATTGTTGCTATCCCAAATTTGCACTCTAACTAGAACGCAACCATCACGTTTCATTTGCCAAAATGCAACAAAAAGCATTTGTACGTGTTTTTGCACGATTTTGAGCAAAATTGTGATTATTGCCCTATGCACGAGACAGGTTAGTACACACATCGAAACAGACACGCACGTCTTGCCGATGTCACTGTTCCATTCACCAACTTTGGGAAGGCCATTCCTGGTGTGCCCCGATATGTTATTGTTTGTTTTCGTTGCTTTAATCATTATTTAATCTCGAAACTGGTATGAACGCTCGATCTTCCCACTGCTGATCTCAGAAACAACTAGGTGGGAGTCATCTGAACTCATGTCGTCAGTCATTGGTATGACTGGTCCAGTTCGATTTCATTATTTACTGGCAACGACGAAACAGTGGGAACACTGCTGTCTCAGAAACAACTAGGTGGGAGTCATCTGAACTCATGTCGTCAGTCATTGGTATGACTGGTCCAGTTCGATTTCATTATTTACTGGCAACGACGAAACAGTGGGAACACTGCTGTCTCAGAAAAAAAGTGAGAATTAGGAAACTGTTTGTTGTTTGAACTCAGCAGTATTCTATCTATAATGTGGCGGTCCGTGAGTGAGTAATGCAGACAATCCAGTGATCAGTATAAGCCCCATCCTGAGCAATCGGAGTACAATGAAATGTTTTTCGGTGTTTCAGCTTTACACGATGGTTACATAATACATATTTACAAGGATATTACTGCCATCATAAGCTATATATATATATATATATATATATATATATATATATATGTATGTATGTACGTACGTATGTATGTATGTATGTATGTATGTATGTATATCTATATATCTATATATATCTATCTATCTATCTATCTATCTGTCTGTCTGTCTGTCTATATATATATATATATATATATATATATATATATATATATATATATATATATATATATATATATATATATATATATATATATATATATATATATATATATATATATATATATATATATATATATATTATACTTATTATAAATATATATAACTCTTATACCCGTGAACTGGTCTTCAGCATGCTTGAGTTTACTAACGTGATCGGGTGATCAGACTCGCTGACTTGCTTGACACATGGTTTCTTATCTCATTTGTGTACATCGCTGCTTATGCTGTTGATCACTGGGTTGTCTGGCCCAGGCTATATGTCGAAAGAAACGGTTCATGTCGTAACAAATGGTTAATGTTGTAACAAACAATGTATGTGGTAGCGAACGGTTTATGTCGTAACAAACGATGTACGTCGTAACAAACGGTTATGTATAATCAAACGGTTTATGTCGTTAGAAGCGGTTCATGTCGTACCAAAGTTTATGTCGAAAGAAACAGTGAATGTCGAAACAAAACGTGTTATATAGTAACAAACGGGTTATGTAATAACAGACGGTTTATGTTGTTACAAACGGCTTATGTTGTAACAAACGGTTCATGTCGAAACAAACAGTTCATGTGGTTATGTAGGGTATGTATCGTGACAAAGTGTTTCACAAAATGTGAAAATGTGTGGCTATCCATTTCTTTAATGAAAGGAACATAGCATTGATAACTATGTCCTTTCACCTTTAACATTAAGATGGTGCATTAACTTCCACGTTTGTTGGAGACGATAGCGTATCCTCGGAAATGAATATACTCAAGTTTATGAAAGGCATTTAGAAGTTGACCGAACATGAATGTATGACACGTCTTACGGATAACAACTTCTTACTCTTTAGTCGACGTTTCAGAGCTGATTCTTGCGCCTTCATCAGGTAAATGAATGAATAATCAAGAATTAGTTCTAAAACGTCGCGTGAAGAATATAAAGAATCTGTTTTCTATAAAACGTGCCATGCATTCGAATGTACTAAATCTCACACTCATGTTCTCAAAACACTCCATGCATTTTCAAACCTACAAGTACATGTATATCACTTCTAAATGCACCTTCCCGTGAAGGTCCCATGGTAGAACAAGCCTTCAGCAACCCATCCTTGCTATCAAAGATGACTATGCTTGTCGTAAGAGGCGACTAACAGGATCGGGTGAGCAGACTGGCTGACTTGGTTGACACATGTCATCGGTTCCCAATTGCGCAGATCGATGCTCACGATGTTGATCACAGGATTGTCTGGTCTAGAATCGATCATTTACAGACCGTTTCCATATAGCTGGAATATTGCTGAGTGTAGCGTAAAAGTAAGCTCACTCACTCATTCTAAATGCACCCCAAAGACTATATAAATAGTTTCATTTTCAAAAAGGTATTTGCTGACAAAAACCTCAACCATATAGCTTGACAAAGCAAGTGTTGTCTTTCTTACTCCCAAAGCGTTATTAGCTACCATGTTTACAGTAACTGAATTTAAAAACATCCTATTGTTTTCGGAAATACATTCAAACATTAGTATTCAGCAGTCAACATTGTATATGACAATACTCATTAGTTTAAACTAGCCGATCATGCATTCGTGTAATGAACATGTAATGAACGTGTAATGAACATATTTTCTTGGAAGACTGACTTGGGCAGGAAATCAATTAGGGTTTATTGACAAATTACATGACTAAATTGTCGTTCCATAACATGCCAGGTGACTTCGATTAGCTGAATAACGTCATGCTTTATGTTGTGTGTTAATTCCCAGGGCGCAGTTGGACAAAGAGATATTAGTGCTAAGGTGACTGTCACTCCCATCCTTTAACACTGACCTAAAGTAGTCATAGCGCTAATGTTGTTTTGTACAACAGGTCCTTGGCTCCGAAAGAGACATTCGTCTGAGTTTTCACTGAAGTTTGGGTTTTTACTCAAATTTGAGAAAATAGATTTCCCAGAATGCACTGAAATTGATATTAAATTCAAAAGTAGTAAACAGTTTAAGTTTCGTGAATATATTGCTTAAGTTCTTTGAGCATTTTAATTTCTAAAAGTGCACTTGAGTTAAAATTTCAGCTGCTTCAAATTGTCACACTCAGTTTGAGATTTTAGTTAAAACGTAAGTTTGTTTCGAGAAATTGGGCCCAGGGCCCGATTTCTCGAAACAAACTTCAGCTTTTAACTTAAATTCAGATTCTCTACTATGTTTGAGCTGGATACCAATTTCATTTCATTCTGGAAAATGCGTGTTCTTGCATTTTCTCAAATTTGAGCAAACACTTGAACTTAAGTCAAAACTCAGACTTAAATTTGTTTCGAGAAACCGGAGCCTGGTCTGATAAACATCAGCGGTAGAATATGGGTCGCTGTATCCAATGTGGTGCTTGATTAGTACAAAACAATGTTCTTAATCACTCACCCACACGTAAACTGGATGGACACTAAACGATACATTTGACATACACTGGAATCTGTCTTAACAGACAGTTTAGTCCGGTCTGTAAATATAAACCCTGTCGGTAGAAAATATTGCCCCATATGCCTTCACGACAAATATGTGTAGTACATATTTGTTCTCTAATATTACAATATACTAAGTACTAAGGGCCATGTTCGAATCTCTGAGCTGTACGGAAGACCATTCACAGTTTAGCTCCCGACGTTTATGCTTTATCGGTGGAAACCCTCACTCACTCATGAGGTGATCCGTGAATGCACTACAATCATTCATAACTTGTAAATACACTATGGTTCCCCATCACTTGTGAATACACTACAATTCCCCATCACTTGTGAATACACTACAAATCCCTCTCACATGTGAATACACTACAATTTCCCATCACTTGTGAATCCACTTCAATTCCCCATCACTTGTGAATACACTACAATTCCCAATCACTTGTGAATGCACTACAATTCCCCATCACTTGTGCATACACTACAATTCCCCATCAACTGTGCATACACTACAATTCCCCATCAACTGTGCATACACTACAATTCCTCACCAACCGTGAATACGCTACAATTCCCAATCACTTGTGAATACACTACAATTCCCCATCACTTGTGCATACACTACAATTCCCCATCACTTGTGAATAAACTACAATTCCCCATCAACTGTGAATCCACTACAATTCCCAATCACTTGTGAATACACTACAATTCCCCATCACTTGTGCATACACTACAATTCTCCATCAACTGTGAATCCACTACAATTCCCCATCAACTGCGAATCCACTACAATTCCCCATCACTTGTGAATACACTACAATTCCCCATCACTTGTGAATACACTACAGTTCCACATCACTTGTGAATACACTACAATTCCCAATCACTTGTGCATACACTACAATTCCCCATCACTTGTGAATACACCACAATTCCCATCAACTGTGCATACACTACAATTCCCCATCAACTGTGAATACACTACAATTCCCCATCAACTGTGCATACACTACAATTCCCAATCACTTGTGAATACACCACAATTCCACATCAACTGTGAATACACTACAATTCCCATCATTTGTGCATACACTACAATTCCCCATCACTTGTGCATACACTACAATTCCCAATCACTTGTGAATACACCACAATTCCCCATCAGCTGTGCATACACTACAATTCCCCATCAACTGTGAATACACTACAATTCCCATCATTTGTGCATACACTACAATTCCCCATCACTTGTGCATACACTACAATTCCCAATCACTTGTGAATACGCTACAATTCCCCATCAACTGTGCATACACTACAATTCCTCATCAACTGTGAATACACTACAATTCCCCATCAACTGTGCATACACTACAATTCCCCATCAACTGTGAATACACCACAATTCCCCATCAACTGTGCATACACTACAATTCCCCATCAACTGTGAATCCACTACAATTCCCAATCACTTGTGAATACACTACAATTCCCCATCAACTGTGCATACACTACAAATCCCTCTCACATGTGAATACACTACAATTTCCCATCACTTGTGAATACACTACAATTCCCCATCACTTGTGAATGCACTACAATTCCCAATCTCCTGTGAATACACTACAATTCCCAATCACTTGTGAATACACTACAATTCCCCATCACTTGTGAATACACTACAATTCCCCATCAACTGTGGATACACTACAATTTCCCATCAACTGTGAATACACTACAATTCCCCATCACTTGTGCATACACTACAATTCCCCATCACTTGTGCATACACTACAATTCCCCATCACCTCTGAATACACTACAATTTCCCATCACCTTTGAATACACTACAATTCCCCATCACTTGTGAATACACTAATATTCCCCATCACTTGTGAATACACTAATATTCCCCATCACTTGTGAATACACTACAATTCCCCATCACTTGTCAATACAGTACAATTTCCCATCACCTATGAATACACTACAATTCCCTATGACTTGTGAATACACTACAATTCCCAATCACCTGTGAATACACTACAATTCCCATCATTTGTGAATGCACTACAATTCCCCATCACATGTGAATACACTAATGACATCGGGCTACTCTGAACACTTGTGTCGGGCTATTCCGGGCTATGACGAGTGGAAACCGCACTTTTAAATGCATGATTAATGTGTATGTAATTATGATATGTGGACGCACTTTTTGTAAGACAAAATTACCTAGAAATGGAAAATAATGGAATTACGTGTTTCAACAGGGACAAAGGTGAAAATAATTAAGTGACGTGCAAGGTGCTCGTCAGTTTGTATTAGAGCACACTCTAAGGGAAACCACTCTCAGCAAAGTCGTGAAATTAACTGCCCTTGATATTGCCGTAAGGTCACGGTCGAATATCCCAAACGTTTATCGACATGCTTCAAGAAACATGTTCCTGATGTAAAAGTAAGTTGTTCCCCTCACTAATGTTTGGAGTTATTGTCTGATTTTTAAATATTTGGCTTGAGAGAACGCAATAGCTTGTACAGTAAAGCCGATTCCTTCGTGTACGATCATCGTGTTTTTGTCACCAGGGCACGTTTCCAAAGTCAACGATTATTTAGATCTATGTCCACAGAACAATTAAGTTACTAACACCTACGGCTAGAGAATGCATGGAGACAGGTACAATTATCTTGTTTTGTGTTTGTCGTGACACTTTATAAACCAGATGGAGTAATTAAAAACCGTTGGGTTTTTTTTATTGTCAACAAATAAGCGACACAAACGGTCTTAGGCATAACGTTGAGTAATGAAAATTGCTGAGGTCAATATCGCTTGTTCGGTAAATGACGACAGGGTTGCACAATGAAGGGTTAGTGTTGATCGGACGGTACAGTCGACCATATATGGGTAAGAAAGCTTTGCATTATGGTTTGGAACAATGTAATGCACTTAAATAGACATGGTGTTATATATAGAATGGGGTATCCCAGTTTTCATCAACACTTGCTGGCTTTGCCATCTCATCGACAATATACGCACAACGTTTAAGGATGTGATGCCACTTGTTTGTCTTTTCGTGAGTTTTATTCTCCGCGTCTTTTGAATTATATATAAGGAGCAGACACTCGAAGTTCCCATGTCGATGCATGCGCATGAAAATTGCTGCTGTTTTTTCGTCAGTCATAGCGTCACGCTCCACTCAAAGTTTGACAGTATCTTGTGAACTATCAAATGATTCCATTGTATCTATTTTTAATTTGCTATTTCTTGCTACGACACTCTTCAGCAGAATATTCTAAGCGTATTGAGCCATTGTAAGCAATGATTACACGGCTGGATGTTGGAAAATTTCCGAAAATGATACACAGTGTAAAATCGGAGTTTTTCTTTGTTTACATTTCAAACCAGCGCTGTCTTTCGAGCACAGCGTTCATTTTCATACCAAGTATCTTTCGTTTCGTTTTATCTAGACAGTTGGTATTGGTGACAAAGACCATTTGTAATTTGGTTCTAAGATGTGCGGGGAATTCAATGACGCATTTGTCGCATCTGACTCTGAAATATACGTGATGAAATATACGTGATGTAATATACGTGATGTAATATACGTGATGAAATATACGTGATGTAATATACGTGATGTAATATACGTGATGAAATATACGTGATGTAATATACGTGATGAAATATACGTGATGTAATATACGTGATGAAATATACGTGATGAAATATACGTGATGAAATATACGTGATGAAATATACGTGATGTAATATACGTGATGAAATATACGTGATGAAATATACGTGATGTAATATACGTGATGAAATATACGTGATGAAATATACGTGATGTAATACGGGGCATGGTGGCGAGCTGGCTAAGGCGCCAGGCTAGTGATCCAGCGAGGTTCAGGTTTTGGGATCCAGCCCACCTGTGACCGGGTGTAAAAACCTTGGAGTCAACTTTGTGTGCAGACTCTTTCAGTGTTGTCACAACGCCCAGTGTGCAGTACACAACCCTGTGCACTTAAAGGAACCCACGAATCCGTTGGTATATGATGTGTACGTTGCGGGTACAGCAACGTGCGGTAAACTTGGACAAACTGCTGTGACTATGTGTCCCAGTCCACCCAGCTGTCAATTGGGTACCTCGTTCGGATGAGAGAGCCGCAATAAACTCGGTGCGCCTAGTGGCAGCAAGAGTTGTATACTCCCCAGGGAGTTGAGATTGAAATACGATGTGCTGTTGAGATTGGCATCCAGTAATCGAAAGAAAAATGCCATCGCCTTGAGCATGCACTAGTGCGTGGATATGTGCGCTATATAAATATCCTATCTATCTATCTATCTATCTATCTATCTATCTATCTATCTATCTAAGAGGCGTCTCAAAATACCAGCCTTTTCGAAACGTGTTGTTGTAAACATTACCCAATATGGGAGACAGCGCACGTCGGCGTTTGTGTAAGTGTATTTTCGAATACATCCTAACCGATTCTGGGTTCATCGGCGACGTTTCAGAATCATCATTACTGCTTACCTGAAAACTTGATATCAGTGATCACTAATATCCTACTATTGAAATTCAGTACTCCCAGTAATTATCCGATGTTCACATTTCAAAACATACAGCAAATAACGCTCTAAATCGCTATTTTGACATAATGTGAAAAATGGCGACATTTACGATGAAGCCTATTTTGAAAGGCAATTTTAAGCACTTTAGCTTGGTCTGAGATAATAGTGGATGGTCTCAGGAAACAGAGTATTTTCCACAGAATTCAACACTGTGAAGTATATATATGTGCGTGGTATATTTAAAAAGTTTATTGGACTTCAAAGTGAGGGATGAAGAGGAGGGACATATATGTCCCTGTGGCATCTAGGGGGTTGAGCGCTGAACAATGTGTCAGTTCAGGTCAGATGATTGCCTTTTTTAAAACTAATACCCATATTTCATACGACGTATATACTAAACAGTTATACTACACTGCAAATGAATAACATTTAATAAAAGATATTCATAATTTTAAAGAGATCATAAGCACGACCTGGTTGTTGGTTAATGACAAATGACCCCAATTTGCATACTTGGGAACGCCCCACAGAACGATCCACTTGAAACAAGAGGGAGACAGGTTGTCTGATAAATATCGAAATCTGTTTAACAGTATTGAGACGGGTGTTAATCAGTAGCGGTGTTGATTTCATGTCACGGTTAGCTTGTATTGCACGTGCATAATCGTCAAGCTACCTGTAGGGGCCAAGTGTACTCGCCCAATTCGCTGTACCGCCTCTCTTGTCACAAATGCGTTTAGTGCGCAGGATCATCTAATATGTGTCTAGCAGTACGCTATTTTACCCGGGATGCGTTTGATAAACCAAATGTTCAGCTGCATCTCGGAGTGTTACTGTGTTACTGAACAGATATTGTTACGGTTAAGAATTTACCGTGACAAACTATTTGCGAAATCCCCTGTGGACCAGGAAAACAGAACAAAGACAAGCTTACGTTCAAATTTTATATTGTTATGTAACGAGAGCAAGATATACAAAGTCACAGGTCAATATAACAATGCAGATTTCAGGTACAATTCAAGAGAGACAAAATCTAAGTCAGTGGGTCACAAAATGCCATATAGCAAACTCAACAAAGTCTTGGTGTGAGAGAGAATCAACTATGGCAGACTGTAAACACAGCTATCGGTGTGAACATCGAAAACTAGGAACAGATACATTCCGGAATGCCAGAATGCTAAAAGTGTTGACCAGATATTAAAACGAAATGTGACCCATAATATTTAGTATTCAGAACACTCAACGTTGTGACCCAATAACAATTATTACTGAATCAATAACAAAATATACGGAAAATACATACTCGTAACAATATTTACAAATGTAAACCAAAAGGCCTACTTAGTTATGCTATCGGCTCTCATTTACAACGAGTACGGGTACTCGCACATCACATACAGCTTTGGCGTATGCAAGAGAGAGCGTGCAAATAGAGAGCCGGTAGCCAATTAAGCCGTTTCAGCTGGTTCCAGTGGTCGCATCTGGAATTGCTCATTTCTGACGTCATTCCGACTTTATGTCACAATATGGTTTGAATGACGTCATCGTGCTGACGTCGCAACAATACCATATTTGCATGTGTCAATTACGCAGCGATTTCGGTCACGGTTTTCCACCGATTAGATTAAAGAACACGGTGACTTATGCTATACAGTAAGAACTTAATCTGACGTTTGGACTACAGTTCAAACTGAAACCTGATAATCATGATATCACAAGGTGATCGCTCTTCTATGAGAAGTGTAGCAGGTTTGTTTTGCACAATCAAGGACACGTTGTTCAAAGGTAAAGGTATTGAAGAATTCTTTAACCTAGACAAATTTAGGATTGATTTTTATCGATACCTGTTTTACCTAAATCAACAGTATCTAGGCTTATTTCTATTGCCTTCGTTAACCATTGCATGCATTATTCACAGGTATTGTTTAAGTGTACAGAGCGTAGCAATACATGTTGAACATAATCCTCCTTACTTTAGTAATACGCATACGAGGAAATGTAGACATGTCAAACTACGGATGTAACGAACCACCATTGATTTTAGTTCGGTATAACCATATATAGTTTGTTGAACGGACTTCAACTAAACCGTTCTCTCCAGAAAGCTGGCTGGTTGTTTTGTTGTTCTAACGCCGCGCTCGCAATATTAAAGCTATTTGGCTGAGATCTGAGAGTAATCTCATCTGGACCAGACAATACGGTGATCAACATCATGAGCATCGATCTACGCAATTTGGGTACGATGTACAGAAAGTCATCGGGATCCAAAACATAATCCGTTATATCAGTCGGTTCGTCCTGTAAGACGTTTAACGTATCCTAAAAATGAATGGGTTTCCAAGTTCCATCTGCCAAACAACGATGAAATCTAGCAACTGAAATATTGATATGTGACACTATATTAACTAATGTTTGTAAAAAGGTCAAAACAAAACGGAAGATGAACAAAGCATCCTGTAAGACGTACTGTTCTTAATCGCTGAAAACGTTATGGCGGCATAAAGAAAGGAATACGTATTTCAGAGTATGTATACTGAACAACAAAACTTAAGGAACGGGAAAACTTTGTCGGTTCGTACTTATTATAGTGAAGACTCAATTGGATAAAATTATCCCGGAAATATTCATCACAGTGTCTTCCGCGTATTCAGTGTACATAGGGAAATAGATGTGTGAGTGAGTTTGTTTTAACGCCTCATTAACAATATTTCAGCAATATCATGGCAGGGGACAACAGAAATGGGCTTCACTAATTGTACCCATGTTGGGAATCAAACCCAGATCTACGGCGTGACGAGCTAACGCTCTGACCATTCAGCTACCCCACCGTCCAAGTACAGTGAAAGAGCGCTGTGTACATAAAGACATTAAATATTGACAATGGACTTTGCAAACGTAAGTGTTGTTTACAAACACCATATACTGCGTTGAGCAACCAATGTATCTAACTTGACGATATGGTATAAGTGACCATTACGAGATCGAGAGCCCAATCCAAACGCTCAGATTATACATTGATGGTTGCCAGATGTAAACAAGTGTCAATGACGAAGTATTTACAGTACCGAACTCACCTTCTTCAAACAAGCTAACCCGTTTCAAACATTGTAACCCAACCTGTGTGTTTGGAGGAAGAGCTGCAGACGTATTGACTCGCTGTTTTAATGCGCTCTAATGTGTTACGTTTTAAGCTTTGAAACAAAGGCCAAATCGATAAATGTTCGAGAAATAACCAGACGGGGTTAGGCACAAATACGTTTAAGAACAGCTAAGGATTCTTATTTCTTGGATACAACCTCAGAGTGCTTGTCCAACAAACCCATCCCATTCGTGACATCAAAAGAATGCAAATTTAGGTGGTCTCCAATACTCAAGTTTTGTAATGCGTGAACCGAGCGCTTGTAAATAATATATCTCCAGAAACATGATATGTTTTTAGACAAAACAGAACTCTCGGTATCTTTATTTTATTACACAAGGCCTGAAGGCACATCAATAGCATTGATCACTAAAGCAGATCATTTTGTGAAATGTTCACTCGGATGCTCTTTGTCGGGTTCAGTAGTTTGAACCTTTCCTGGGTACAAATTACGCCATATTAAATCTTTCGGTTCTTCACCGCCGATAGGTTTAAAGTCAAACATCTTATTGTCGAAATTTGACCTGTCGAAGTCTGTCGCTCCTCAGTCTTAAGTCATTCATACAACATCGGATTACTCCTAGTTCCAAGAAAATATTTTCATTTTAAGTGTTCACTTACGAAAGTAAGTGAACGAAAGTACAGTATGTAGTTGAAAACGCTTGCTTGAATGTTTGCGTGTGTTATGTCAGAAAGAGAGAGAGAGCGTTCTTTGAGGTTGGTATCTGGTGAAAATGTGATATACAGTCCGTGTGATACAGAGATGGACAGATGAATTACAAATTTTATCGTACAAAACTGCCACATAAATATTAATAGCAAACAGGTTTATCATTTACTAATACCCAAAAGCTTTCTGATATTTGAATTTTTTCGGACTCCACCAAATAAGTTGTTTAAGAAACTATCATCATTGAAAACGCAAAAACTTGTTATCTGTCGCGACGGGTGAAAGCGAAGAAACGGAACACAATTGCTATAGGAAACTCAACAATGGCAATCCGTCGATGTTTCGATGCATCGTTACGACCCTAGTTATTGAGGTGGACAAGATCCGCTACTCATTTGATGTGAAACGAGATATTTATAAGGTATATAATGTCTTTCAACATATTCCATGTCATTAATATATACTTGAAACGAGTTCATTGACAAAACACCAAACGTTTGAACGATTCCTTTCCAGCCATTCTTTTTGCCTGGAACAAAAACCCATTGCCTGACTATAAACGATATTTGTTGAAGGCAGAATATCATTATATGATTCCGAAGATCTTATGAACATGTGTCTCTGAATCATTGTTCAAATATTGATAGCACCTGGTATGTGCTCAAGCAGTGATTAGAAGAAGGGCCAAACAGTAATGTATTCTCACGAACATGACATTCATAGAGTAACGTTACATTCTCCCGCTGGCAAGTATTAGCTCATACAGGCATATTTCTTTTCAGGACTCCACGATCCTTTTTCTATCAGCTGCACTGCCTGGCTTTCCCTTCTTTTTCTGGTCCCTTGTTTAAGCATTTGATCTCTATACTTCTTTTCGTAAGTTTAGACTCACTAGTCTAAATGCAGCCACTTGCTATAAGCAAATGTTCTAAAGTAAATTTTGCAAAATATTGAAAGGTACTGTTTGCGCATAAACTGATGTAAAACAAATTGGTAACGTTGCAAAGATTATTGTCATGAGCTCAATAAATGATAACAATCAGTGAAAATTGGTGAATTCTCGACAAATGCACACCAAAATGCAGTTCTTCACATTCGCACTTGCAAATTTGATGCATTATAGTCTGCCTTGGGTCTGCAGCTGGCTCCCACAAGTTAGTGGAGAAATCAGTATTCGATTTAATCGTATGTATAACCGGAACAGATAACGAGTGTTTTAAGTGAGTCTAAACTTTTGAAAGAAAGTATATTTTCCAAGCATTCTTGACACTGTTTGAATTAATACGAATCAGAAGGAATATTGAAAAGAAATGAAATGTTTTTGCATAACTTTTGTAAATGTATTTTAGCCACCTGCCTACCTATAGAAAGCTTCTCTCATGGAGAGACTAGGGTTCTCTCCCCGCGTTAAGCAAATCAAAATTGAAATTAATATTTGCAATATTTGTTGTTACTCTGCCTGACTCTTGACGGTCAGAGAGTAAAACCCGGACTGGTACGTGCTCGGTGGAGAATTTCAGTGACTAATCCGTTGTCTTTTAAACGCCGAGAACCCGAGACGCAACCCACATGGGTACGAGGTCCATTAGGAACCGGTGAGATAGCCAGGTGGTTAAAGCGTTCGCTCACTCTTTCACTCACTCACTCACTCACTCTGTCCCTTTAGCTGTCCCTTTGTTATGCTGCTACAGAGTACGAAGGCCATAAACTTCACCACTGAGTAGACCTTTCTTACCCATGGACGTCCGGGATAGAATTGTTCTCCAGCAACTCATGCTTATCGTAAGAGGCGGCTAACGGGACGGGGTGTATTTTGTTATCGTAAACATATAACATGCATCAGTCGATGAGTGAGTGGGTTAATGTTTTAGAATTTAGCAATATTCCATCAAAATCACTCAATGGACACCACAAATCGGCTTCACACATTGTACTCATGTGGGGAATCGAACCCGAGGCTTCGGCGTCATGAGTGAAAGCTTTAATCACCAGGCGTCACCAATGCTCCAATATCAGTCAGATCGTGGCAGATAAGATATAAAGCTATTTCACCCAACATGTTTCTTAACTCGATTAAAATATGGTATTGTATGGATTAGATTTCCTCAATGACAAATAATATAAAACTGTGATTATCCAAACTGTTTGCCAGTTTCGATCGATCATACTGATCGAAATATCGATGTATGGCATAACCCTTGGCGAAACGTCGGTGACATCGGTATAAAACTTGAAATATATGAATAGATGGATATAAAATGAGGAATTAACTTATAATCAACCCACCTGTGAGAACAAGTCGACGACGTTTACGCGTCTCCGGCATCCGTACAAAACGCCCACCCCGAAGGCCACTTCAGACGCCAGAACATCGACGTTAGTTAGTGAGTGAGTTTGATTTTACGCCGCTCATACACTCCAGAAATAAGACGGCGGAAGACACTAGAGCTAGGTAATACAAGACACTTGTTATGGATGTGCAGCTTCTTTATTATTCAGACACAACGTTTCTGGGCTAATACTTGTCCCTTCATCACGTGAATGACAGTTAATAGTTACACAGTTGTATATAGTATAAACAGGAAGGCACAGGTATGTGTAGTATGTACATGAAACCACAAAGTTGTACTTACAAAACATCAGTGAGGGAATTAAGTTCAAACAGGGTATATATAATGTTCGTACAACATGTTTAAATAGACTGAAGGACCATAAATGAAGCCAGTGAATTATACAGTGATAGAAATGGGGATGTACAATATTAGGCGACTGCGATGCACAGCATGTTAAGGTGAACACTAGTGTTCAAATAAATCAGGAAGGAGGACACCCTGTTCCCTCTTCAGCTCAGGTTTAGCCCGTTTGATGACTATAACTTCCATTAATTTGCGTTTACACCAGTTGCTAATGTTCACGGCTAAGAGTTATGTGTTTTACAGCTGTTGGGCAGGAATCGTAACTAAGTGTTTCGAGAGAGCTGATTTAAGTCAGACGTTGACAGACGTTTTGTGCTATTTGATCCGTTTTGTGCTCTTTCGGGTGGCAATAGGTCTGTCAGTCTCACCAATGTAGGTGTCACCACAGTTGCATTCCAATTTGTAAACACATTCTGTAAACACATTCTGTAAACACATTCTGTAAACACATTCTGTAAACACATTCGTTGAGTTGGGAGTGATGTTGCAGCTGCCTTTGCCATTGGCCTTTAATTAGGTTTTGGGGGTTCTATCGGATGATACTGGCAGTTTTCTTCAGTAGTCTGCTGATAGTAGTCTGGATCGAAGGTTTCCTCTTGCTGTCTCGAGTATCCATTGAGGGTTATGAAAGCCGAGGTGGTCTTGAGGTGGTCTAGTTCACGTTGAAGATGGGAGGGCTGCAGGTGGATTTGGCACGTCTGACTAATGTATGTATGGCTCACTTGATCTTGGGATGGTAGTTGGGGTGGATATGTTGGTCAGTGTGGCTCAGTTTGCGTTAGATGGAAGCGATGAGCTGATTTTCTGTTTACGATTGTGAAGGTATCATCTACTCTCTGAACCAGCATAGTGGTTTTATTGGCGATGTGGATAGGGCTGCTTGTTTACGTTCGTCGTGTCGATTTCCAATATGAGGGGTGACTGGCGAGCCCATGGGTATACCATGTTTGATGATATATTTGATCATGTGGAGTAAGACATTTCAAAACAACTCGATGCATGGCTGATGATGTTGTCTGTTGAAAGTTGTGTGTCAAGGTCATTAATGCTTGTTTCTATCTGAAGTTGAGTACTGCTATGGCTTCTTCTTGTTTGTAAACAAATGTGCCATATCATATCTAGCCATGGTGCCATTGGTGTCGGGTTCGTCTACAAAGGAAGATCAATCATTAATAACGTCTTCAAAGAGGCTGGTGTCAAGGGTGCCTTCAAGGTTGGCAATGGTTTTCAGCAAGTCATTTTCGAGGAAAGCATCTTGCGTCATAGGTGTTGGAATTGATTTTTGGATATTTGAGTTGTAAAAACAACCCTGTGGCTTAATGTACACACAATATGTTTCCAAGGATGTCGTCAGTGTTATTCACCTGATGAAGGGGCAAGCACTAGCTCAGAAATAATATAGAAAGTGCACATCAACATTAAACACCTGGCACATTGCACCCACATTGCATCCATATAGGGAATCGTGCCCAGGTCTTCGGCGTGACGAGCAAACGCTCTAACCACTAGGCTACCCCACCACCCCAATATCGACTTCTGGAGGCCGTGGACAGGGTGATAAGAGTTTTCTTCACCGATGAGCCATGTTTCCTTTACCCCCGAGTAGATCTCTGGCCACACACCATATGTTCTCGATTTGGGGTGGGTAACAGGAACAGCAAGGTGGGTTGTTTGTTTGAGGTCACACTCAGCTATGTTCCAGTTATATGGCGACGGTTTACACGCCATATTTGCTCGAGTTATACAGCAGGGTCACGATTCCCAAAGTGTTCGTAACGTTGCGACCTGTCGTAAGTCTACATCATATCATAGGTTTACGAATGTAAACACTACGGAGGTTTCGTGGATTGGAACCCATGCTCTCAATCAGATGTTACTCTGACCCACAAGACCCCAGATCGCGTGCCTGGGATGAAATGGAGAGACGTTTACGACGTCATCTGAATCCTCCAACCGTCCAGCAAGAACACCGCTAATTCTTTCCTTCGGATATGGAATGATCTTCAAGAAGGTGGCAAAGGTGCCAGGCCTGCATCAATGCACAAGGTGGATACAGGGCACACAAGCTACTGACCATGCAAACTTACCCCCCACCCCCCCACCCCCACACACACCTCGTGTTATCGATCATTTTCATGTGATAGCTGTTCTTATGGACCGTTGACAGTTACGATAATATTATACTTTTGTCAATCCATATTAAGATATTTCACTGGCGGCAGTTAAAGTTTACTACTGATTCTGTTTTTGCAGTCTGTGAGTCACAATTACTATTTGAGTTTCCCCAGTAGTATGCTGAGTAAGAACAATGGTAACGAATCAGGATTATTTAGTTAATAGTTTATACAGTCAACACTGACTACACATGAACATTTTCATTATCATTTGTATTGTAAAATTATTGTCCTCCTGAGAGGGTACGTAAGTCCCAAATCTTTCAAGTCAACTTAAACTTACCAGACGTTTCAGACACAGTATTCTTGTTATTTTACTTTCGTCATTTCCTACAATAACCAACAGCTGAAGGGATGGTGTAGAACCAGTTGGGGTCCATGTATGTAGCAAAGGTACTGCAAGTCCCCATGGTCCCTAGTATGTTGATCTACCTTCAGTTGTTTGCGATCTATAGCCTGTTTTCATGTTAAATTGTCTAAATAGTGATATTAGTTTTAACTTTCCAAGCTAGTTTTAATGATAATTCTGATATTCTAGTTGCTTTACTGTCCTTCGTTGACAGATTTTTAAAATATGCATACATTCCATTTTAATGTTAAATGTTCTTGTCACGGTATGGCTGAGATATTGCCGATGTGCCATTAAATATTAACTCACTTACTCATTATCATGTCTTTCACAATGTTCAGCATAGGTGTCTCTGAAGTTGAATATGTGCGTGTGTGCGCATGTGCGCATGCATGAAACAAGTGTCAACAAGAAGCATTTTGCATAGACGATAATATTTTATTGACCCTTACTGCTGCAGGATGTGAACGGTCAGCAGAATTTATATAAATATGTATTAAATATTTGGTTGATAATGACACTGGTGCTCAAATCATATATCCAATTATAAATCACCAGCCCGAATTAAAATAATTACAGTCACACTTACATACAGTCTGTGTAAACGTTAACGTATGTCACACTGCTATACTAAGTCTAACAAATCTTAGCAGAGGGTCGCGTCTGCTAACGTTTTGAATTGACCAATCAAAACACAGTTTATCAAATCGCTAAAGTTAACATTGGCACATACAGTTTGAACTTTTTTTCCCGAAAACGTTTGTACTCGAGCAATTCCGAATGTTATTTCCTGCACGATCGTGTCTGAGTGACACACATGGAGAACGGCATCACTCACAACAGTGAGTCAATATTGTCAATGTTCCAGGATGTCATCTGGCGGAAATATAAGCAAATAGTAACCATCTCATCAGAAACCTTTATGCGTAAATACTGCAGGCCAAATCCTAGTTTAAATCGCTATTATTGGTTTGCATTATAAGGGGTTACGCGCAGTAGTTGGAACAGTGAAGCAAATGCACGTGTGGTTCGTCATAAGCGTTAACTTGGACGAACCCTTCTAGGTTCACGGTGTTTCATTTAATGTGCATACCCTTTGTAATCCAAAACAATAACAACGATAAGAAACAATGATCTTTTGTTATACATGGTTTATGCTAAGCCGAATAAAATTCTGAGTTTTAAATGTTCATTTGGCAAGGTAAAATTATGAGGATTCGCAATCTTTTTTTCATTTCACCTTTTTTTGTTTAAAGTGACAGTCATCAGCTCGTTTTCACTGCAAACAAACTATAGCTAAGTTTCATTTTTAGAAACGGCTTGCTACCTTATCGGAAAAAGAACAAAAGATGAAATCCAAAACATGTGACGTCATACTGGTCATATTTCAGCTGGTTTGAAGCTGACAACAGTGGATCAGCCAATGTTAAACAGAGAAAGTGTAATTGTAATATACAGCCGGTACATTTTACCACTTTGGAAATAACATTGTGTATTCGTATCTTTCGACAATGTGAGTTATATTTGTGAGAGAATGAGTGAGTGAGGGAGTGAGTGAGTATGTTTTACGCCGCCTTCAGCAATATTCCAACAATATCAAGGCGGGGGACACCAGAAATGGGCTTCACACCCTTTAAACAACCAGTCTTTTTTGTTCGGTGGTAGTGACTCCAAGAAATGAACTTCATACATTGTGCCCATGTGGGAATCGAACTCGGGTCTTCGGCGTGACGAGCGAACGCTTTAACCTCTGGGCTTAACCGACTGTCCCTCAAAATATGACCGTGCCATTTTATATGTGTCAGTTGGGTTCACAAAGTATTCCATTATGCGAGTATACCACTAACAAATGTCAATGCATATAAGAAAAAGTAATATATATCCTTACAGATGAAATTGTCACATTTTCCCTTAATTTCTCTTCATCATCTCTTTCCCCCTTGGGTTCATCATTTGCATTTTTTCAATCTCGTAAATATATAATACCCTACTTACATGCTATCTAGATCCAGTTGTCGTTGGAAACAAGAATAGCGGAGTCGGTTAATTAGATAGATAAACCTACGATTAGGTGACTCATTCTGAAAGTGTGGGTTCGAATCCCGGAGATGAGTCTGGAAATTCATTATGTAACACTTTACAAGTTTCTTACTTTCTATTAGCCTTTGTGTTCAATCTTGTCCATCCTCCTCCCACATAAGTTACTTGTCAGATCTTCTTACGAACCTCTGTTCTAATACCGCCATATTTCTCATGAAACAAACACAGATTATCTCCCTACTTTGTATCCAATTAGAACACACGTTACATCGACTTACGTCCAATTTTACTAATACAAGCAAATGTGGGGACACATATATCCCTCATCTGCCGGGGACATGTGTTGATGTGACACATATGCATGTAATGGCTAGCTTGTCCGTTGTCAATGAGGGCTATGGAGACGCCATTGACCCGGCCATTACATGACTGAGTTCTGTCTAGATGAAATATTTGCGCATTGCGCTTGGGGATGAGGTTCTAAGGGGTTTTTTTTCCAAAGCATACGGGAATTACCGTGGCGTTACGAATGATCACTTATGAAACAAAAGTCACTGATGGCACAACTAAATCTAATTGCAACCAATCACGAATCCTGACCACGTGCACCAGGTCTTATTAGAACAGATGTTCGTAGGAAGATATGACACATAATCTCTATGGGAAGAGAATGACTGTTGTAATGTGGTATTATGGAACGTAGTCCATCTGATCCAGCTGCAGAAACGCCTGGCCTATGACCTTATCAACACCGCTGACCGGCCACTTGAGCTGATTCTGAGGAACTGTTAAAGCCCCACCTGTACAGTCGGATTTGAACCACCATCCACCTCCCACCGTCTTGGCACACCCCCAGCAGTCCCTGTCCCACGTACAGAACCTCCGAGGTTTGACGCTATCATCAAAAGCGTCATCACCCCACTCCCATGGATTGGAAAAAATGCGGATGAAATCAAGCTGATAGTTAGCATCCTCTCCTGTTATGGTAGCACTTTCCATGTACACGCTGGCAACACTAGAAGACCCTTGCAGAGCGTTGTAGATGTTCCACTGGTAACGGTTGTAGACGTTGAGCTGGTAAATGGTCTCAAGTCCGAGGAAGTACTCGCAATTGACGTCGCCGAAGCCGTGTTTGTACTCCTCCCACGTCCTATTGTAACTGATGCCGGGGCACCAGGAAGGGACAGGATTAATCCTCCTAACCAACCACACAGTCCCCGCGTTAAAGTTACAGTACACGGTGAAAGGGACAGGAGAGCTTGCTGGCTGCACTTTATAGAACCCAGTGCCCCTCAATCCTAGCTCTGTGCCCTCTCTGCAGCCTGGAATAATTATATAATATGGCAGTTTATGAACTGTCTTGTGTTTGCGATTTTCACACACCGAAGCTGCCCAAATTTGTAAAGTTGTAACATTTAGTCTGAATCGAGAGTGTGAGTGGGCATGTGAGTTTAGTTTTATGCCGCACTCAGCTATATTCCAGCTATATGGCGGCGGTCTGGTATCAGGGCAATAAAACTGGTTTCAGCATAGTTAGAACGCTGATCTCGGTCAATATCAAAGAGTATTAACTGGGGACAACGGATAAATCAGGCATAGCGTTCTGAAACAATGAGCGAGTGAATTCAGTTTTACACCGCACTTAGCAATACACCAGCTGTATGGCGATGGTCTTTAAATAACTGAGTCTGGACTAGACAACGAAGAGATCAACAGCATGAGCATCGATCAATTAGGATACGATGGCCCAGTGAAACAAGTCAGCGAGCGTGACCTACCGATCCCAAAAGTACCCTCTCACAACAAGCATGGGTTACTGAAGATAAAGTTTTACCCGGATCTTCACGGGTTTTGTCTGAATCGTAAGCATGTGTATATGAATCAAAGGGCAATGGGATGGGTGGCCAGGATGAGGGACGCTCTGTCTGCCTCAGGATCCACTGGCGTTTTATTTATATCTGACAAACGTGGATTTTGTACCATATACGTGTAGTCCATTACTCATCGTCGTCCAGCCCTTGACTGACCTTTCACTTGTCAACTGGTCACTAATTTCTTACACTGTTATACGTATATGTCTGTTGTCTAACGCTGCATTCACCTACATGGCGCGAACTGTGAATAATTCATTTTGGACATAAGAATCCGTTAAGATCGATTTACCCAATCTGTGACATGTGTAAACCAGGTCAAGAAGCCTGATCACCGATCCCGTTAGTCGCCTCTTACGACAAGCATGGGTGTCTGAAGACCAATCCTACCCCAGATCTCACAGGTGAATTTCATTAGTACAAGCAGTACGTCATCAATACTTACTATAAATATATCGTCCACAGTACTGTCCTGCATATCCGGCAATACAGATGCAGATAGTTCCAGTCCAAGTGCCGCCATTTTTACATGGATTCAAGGCTCTCTGGAGAAGAAGGTTAAGGAACATGAACGCCATGTATGTGTCATCAGAATTCAGGGTAGTTACAGCATCTGTAATCAATGCAGCAAGTGCGGTTCGGCGAACCAGCCTGGGTCACTGATTTATAACGGAGTACTCAGCAATTTTGCAGATATATTGCGGCCTCTTTAGTTAATGAAGTTTGCACAACAAGACAATCTAATGCTCACTGGGATACAAATGCAAACGACTAAGACACAGGGGCTGACCGTAATTTCTTTGACCATGTGGTATGACAGGCATAGATTGCTGGGAAAGAAGGGATAGTTTTCCTTGGAACGACGAGCACACTTAGTGGGAATGACAGGATAGGGTGCTGGGGATGTCAGACGGGGATGACAGACATAGGTTGGTGGTGAAGTCAGACGAGGATGACATACATGGGTTGGTGGGGATGTCAGACGAGGATGACATACATGGGTTGGTGGGGATGTCAGACACGGGAAAACAGCCATAGGTTGGTTCGTACGTGATACTGGGGAGAGCAGCTTCGTGAGGACGTCAGACTGGGGACAACAAACTCAGGCTGGCTTAGACGTCAGGCTGGGGATGACAAACATCGGTTGGTGATGAAGTCAGACGGGAACGACAGGCATAATTTCGTGGGGACGTGATGCTGGGTACAAAAAGTAAAGATTGGCGGGGACGTCAGTCTGGAGATAACAGGCAGTTGGTGGGGACGTCGGATGGAGATGACAAGCATAGGTTTGTGGGGACGTGATATTGGGGACAACAGACATAGGTTTGTGGGGACTTGATATTGGGGACAACAGACATAGGTTTGTGGGGACTTGATATTGGGGACAACAGACATAGGTTGGTGGGGACGTGATATTGGGGACAACAGACATAGGTTTGTGGAGACGTGATATTGGGGACAACAGACATAGGTTGGTGGGGACGTGATATTGGGGACAACAGACATAGGTTGGTGGGGACGTGATATCGGGGACAACAGACATAGGTTGGTGGGGACGTGATGCCGGTTACAACAGGCATAGGCTCATTGCGACGTCATACTGAGGACGACTGACATATTAGTGGTCCCTGATCCGATTCACAGTGACAAGGCGACTTCGGGTGTGGAATGGCCTTGACCTTCCTACACCATAGGAGACGTCAGCAGTAGTCATCACTGCATCACTGTTTATTGTTACAGTGCCATTTTGCTGATAAAACTAGCGTACTGCAGTGTGCTTCAACAACATTTTCCACTTCATCAAAAGGTTTTGTTAGTTTTATCTTACTGGAAGAAACATAAACTGTGTACTTTCTTTTGCTCATCAGTTTATATTATCAATATATGAAACCATATACCAAATCTGCAGCATCTTTGCGTTGTAAATGTCTACATCCGTTCTTTGAAGTCATCCCACCGCATCCTGAACTGGACACGTCGCCAAGGATGTCACACGTCACTTTACCGTCATCTCTCTTGCACGCGTTGACCGAAAAGCACCCATATGTACGAGCGCATATCATTGCGCACTCGACGGCGTTTAGTGTAGTGGTGGACCGGAAGGGGTCAATGGGATATATCACTTGGAGGCTACATCCGGGTAGTCCCATGAACCCAGCTGTGTCTGTGCTTGTATAAACAACGACTGTATCGAAGGCCAGCAGAGACGCAATGATCAACTGACAATGATTGATTGGAATGCATTTCACCATCATCCTGTGAAGAAAGCAAGAAACAAAATGATTATCATGTACAAAAATAAATCGCGTTCTTCCGTGTCGTGAGTGAGTACTGTCTGAATACACCAATATTCCAGGATGTAGGCCGGAAATCAGGAATGGTGCGCGAGATTTTAATTCAGAATAATTGACTTGTCTAGACGTGTATTTATTATATGTGGAACAGTTTACATGCACCTTTTCGCCAACACCTGGTATGATGACTACATGTGAGTCATGAACGAATGCACATGATATAAAAACATGGGCATTATGCATGAGTATGAAGCTTGTAGAGCTCGAGTCGTTAAAAGGCAGATGTTGAAGCAGTATATCGCTATAAGGGCGGCTTCATATGGAACACCACATCGCCAGAATTTCAGCTAGAGGGTGAACGTTAACATATATACTTTTCACGGTATTATATACACACACCGGTTATCCTATTGTAAATGTACTTTAAAATATTAGTAAAATATTAGTAGAAAAATCAGCCAAATGCTTTAAGACCAATTTGTTGTAATAGGTATTAATAACAATTTTAAGAAACCACATTTAAATCCTTAGAGTAACGGTGAAACACTAGCAATGATGAACTGCTATAAAATGGTACATTTTCATCATTTCTGTTTTTTTTCTGCTTAAAGCACCCAGTTGGGTTACTTCCTACTTACAAGTTATTAATTGCAGAAGTATGCCAAACCATTTATTCCCATTTGCCGGTACATGGAACAAATTACAGACCGCAGGATCCACAGGATCTTCTGAATAAATTATTTATAACATTAATGATTGTAGACGTCCTTTCGACCTGGACGACTGAATATATCAAATCAAATCCCTCAACAGCCAGGATTTAATGATTTGAATGCTCAGACACATCCTTGAAGGTCCTCTTGTTCTGATGTACGAGGATACTATCATACTACTGATTGTTTCTCAATATGACCAACTTACAGCACCATGAACTCAAATTCCAAACTTTTTTTGTCATGTGATGTAACCGCAACTCCTTTAAGGAAATTCCTTAGAAACCGCAAGATTTTCATTTGTTATTGTGTGCATTGCTAGAAAGGTGTTTATGCAAGTAGCAAGACATGTTTAACTTTGCAGCTGGTTTATATCACATGTATTATGATTAAAAATAACGACGTTGCATAATAAAAAGAATTGAATCTACAAATTTCCATCACAATACGGGATGAGGACAACGCTAACATGTGAAAGGCCTAAGACGTAAGAGACTTGTAAATGTATGGACAACCATATACAGTGTACCCTGGTTATAATACCACAGTTCGTCTAGAAAGTATGGCAATATATCCAGGGTGGCATTAGCTGGGATAGTTGGCGGCCTTGTGCAGTTCTGAGACAGTGACTGAGCTGATATCTCCTGTGATGAGTTTTATTTAAAAAATGTGTACAATAGGCCAAGTGTCTTTGAATTCCGAAATGAAACGTTTGATAGAACAGTTATGTGTGATGAAACACACATGAAAGCTTTTTAATTGATAAGCATTGAGAAAATGTCACAGTAATGGTTTAGTGAGCATCTTGAGAAAAAAAAGAAAACATGGTTATGGAAAATTGAAGAATATGGAAACCATTCGTAACATATTAAGGTAGAGGGAGTTAAGACAACATATAGGTACTAGAGTTGATGTGTTATGTAAGTGATCCAAAGTGATTTAAAGGTCGATATTATCTAGGGGACGAATGACAGTGAGTGCGCTTTTGTGCCACGTTTATGAATATTCCAGCGTGTCACGGAGGAGACATCAGTAATCACTGGATTGTCCGCCTATGCTGTATTGTTTACAGACTGTACTGTGGCCGAGTGATGAGTCCAAACAAACAAACCTAGTCGATTAATATTCCGGAGCGATTTGTAATAGTAGTAAAGTTATATCTTGAGTGAGTGAGTTTGGAAGACGTTTTGAAGCAACATTACAACAATACCAAGGCTTCACCCAATGTACCCAAATTGGACTCGAACTAGAGGCTTCGGCGTGAAGAGCGAACGCTTTGACCGCTAACCTAACAATTATACTTATAAATGAAATAGCCGACAAATAAAATGTTAATGGTCAGTATTTTTGAAGAAAGTTTTTGTCACAAACATTCCGTGCAAAAACACACCACATTACATGTGATATGGTATACGTCGGACGCATTTGCGCAGTACAGATCCCCTCCGTGTCATTCCTGCTTTTGACATTTTCATGGAATGTCGATTTGTCTCTTTGGACCGATATGTGTGTCAATGGTATCGATTTTGTCATTTATTCGTTGTTTGTGTATACATCAGCATTAGCTCGTCTCTAAACCTCTATTGGCAAGCTGGAAACTGCTAGACGTGAGGACACAGTGACTGTTTCGTTCAACATTTCACAGTCTTTGATCAACAGACTAAGGAAGTAATAACAATATTTCCAGAATAGGAATTAACACTTCGAAAGAGGCTATGAAACAAATCCGACATGCTGACGTCAACAGGACAGGAACAGTTGTGCTGTACACGTTCAGTAGGCTTCTGGGGAATGAGCTACAGGTCTGACTATTTATCGACACAAAATGCCCATGCACTAAAGTAAATTATACACAATATATACAGCTAAGCAAAATGCATCCGTAATGAAGAAAACACTTTACTTAGGCCTCCTGGGATATTGTCATATGCATTCATGTGAAGTCATGACATTCAGCAACCAGACAGTCATCACTATAGTTTGCACCATCCATAGATTTACATTTAAAATAGTACAGCTGACATTGTTTTAATAAAGTGACTAAAAGGAAAATCCAATATACATGATCAAAAGTCGTTACTTATTTGGAATACATGCCAAACATTCAGAGGAATGCAGGACAGGCTTCACGAGGAATACAGGCTAAATTTCCTGGGGAATATAGATTAGTGTTTACATTGAAGTATCCAAGAATCCATTCAACAACACTGCTAGTTACGAAATGCATGTGCAAAGAACAAATACAGAGGGTCCTACTACGTACAGGTTCATCAGAATTCACTGGGGAGCTGTCAGGTCGCCCTACCTGAACGGGAACAACCGGAAATGATGGATGTCACCATAACAGCCGTACTGAGTGCACTACAAGCCATCATCGGCAGAAACTCTAGACCAGTGTCAATGAATGACAAAACTAAACAAACATAATTGATCAAGGTTGACATATAATGGAGTTCATGTCAGTATTCACTTCATAAGATATTCACGAAAACAGACACTCTGCCGATGTTTGCTGTGGCATATAATAGATCTTGAGAAAGAAGGGCGGTCAACTAGTTAGTGTCCGCAAGCCTAATGGAAGGCATTGAAGATATCACTGTTTAATAATTTTACAAAATCATTGAAGATTTAAGAAATACAGTTTGTTCTACCATCATGTATAGTGTAATAAAGCACACTTTCTCTCTGAACTACTATAGTTAAAGTACGAGGACGCTTGCGTCCGAGTGCTTTAACGTTATAATAGTTCAGTAATTTCGAAGGCTAATTTCGATTAGTCTATGGCAGAAAACAAACGACGGTGTCTGTGACCTAAATTAAGAATCCTCACACAGGGTTAACTGGCGCGCTGTTCTTTTGACGTATCAGCCTCCTACGTTAAGACAAACGTTACTGGAAAAACAAATCATGAACAGTTTGGTGAAGGTTTATGTTCAGGTTAAATATCTTCTCTAGATCATTTTAATTACATCTCTGATTCTCCTAAACCATACAAAGCAATATGAACGTCCCGTTTCTACTACCAACGAAAGTTTGTATCAGCACATTCAGCTGAAGCTGACTAGTCATGCGACATTCCACGATTGCATTATGGGAATGTAAACATTGCAAACTGTGTCTCTGTAACACTGAGTCGAACTATGACACATTTTATCCGTCGGAAAACATCAACGTAACGTTTCCACCGGTGATTTAGCTGTGTGATGCATCTGCAAAACACGAAATGGGATGCAACGAAGCAGTTTACTGTGGGAGGCTGTACGAGTCGATGGCAACTGACGTCCATCGTGACGTCGGTTACATTGTGACTTGATGCAAAAAAGTTCGATTACGAGGGGGCAGACTGGAATGGCGCAGTGACGTCAATACATTGTGACGTAATGCAAAAAGTGCACGTTATCATCTGATAAAGTATTGTCGGTGCCTTTGATCTTTCACCGAAGCAGCTTTGAATGTGTTATAACGTTGCATGATGCCGTACATATGACGTCAAACTGTTTTGCAGTTATGACGTCACAATGCTAATAACTCTGTCAAAATATAAGTAGACCTTGTTTGACTCGCGGAACGTTGAGCATCACCACACTCGTTCAATTCTTAGGAAAGAAGAACTTTGCTCGATATTATTTTGGATGAGTAATAAATAAAATACTAAACTATGTCCCGGGTAACACCATGTTTATGAAACTCGTGAATGATATCGGTATGTAACTTGTTTTCGCTCGTTAGATGCCAAATCATTTACTCGTTTCATAAATATGGTATTACACGGGACATCGTTTAGGATTCTCTCTATATATAACTTCACACACCCAAATAACAAAATAAAATACGTTGAGTACTATGGTACTTGAGTACATGACCATATCTAAACATAGTAGCTACCAGAAACTATATCTACTGCTAAACTATTAATATCCGTATACAAACAGAAGTCGCATCAGTACAACACAGACATGTAACAAGCATATTACGTGTGATATATCTGGTCTATAATCAGTAAATTTACTCTTGCCATTTACATGATCTGACATCTTGAGCAAAGGTTTTGGAGCATAATCGGTTCAATTTATACATAAAATTCCGTTGCTGAAGATCAATTCTAACCCGAATCTTAAAGGGTAAAACGCACAGTAAAGAACTCAATGTTCTGTAAGTCCTTAGGTACATTCAAACTGGGTAAAAGATATATACATTTACAAAGACAAGTTCTTTATTTGCTCGTAGACGAAAGACGCAGAGCTTTTCTTGGCATAAGTCGCTAAGTTTTGCAGAAATGGCAACGGAACATCCTAAACTTTGTTCAGAATGATTTTAATTTAATTTCTCTGGTATGTGATCATACCTCAGATTGTAATGTACTTTGCAGACTAAAACATAATTATGCCATCGTCAGTATAACATCGTTATGAGATTAAACACAATTTGTCTGCGTTAGGCTGTATGTTATCTTCGCCATCCTGGTTTCCTAGATAAGCATGGCGCCGTTCCTCAAAGCGGCCGCAGTGACATGGTAGAAACACACAGCTATTCATTGTGCGTTTCTAGTCCAAAGTACGTTTCAAATTCAATACATGATATCGATTTAGAGCTTGAGACCAAGACATGCCAATCTTGCTCATGTTATCCTCAAACACACTTGTGCTCCCAGATGTAGCCAAATACCAATATACAGCAGACTTTTTAAATCCAAATAATCTTTCCATTTTTTACAAATAAGCAATAGTAAATATAAAATTCCCTAACAAATCTGGATTGTGGCACATTAATAATTGTACACCACAGCTCGATAGACGATTTCAGTGAATTCATATACATGTAAATTGGGTACTTTCTGGTTGGGGGTTGATGCTTTTGTTTACATGTACAGTTTCAAACAATAGTTTCAAATTCTGCAAGCTTTTCATCTCCCCAAATTTCCGAACTGTATTGTTAATTTGGGTTAAGTATAGTATATCATATTAAAAACAACGAAAAATATAGATATTGGTTAGATATGTTTACAGAACACCAGCAAGTATTTTTGCCGTTAGTCATGCAGTCCTGATGAGTCCTGCCACCTAGATATTTATAAATGGAAACACTTTTACGTTTGGAAAGTATGTCTTCTAATAATTTTTATTACAAAAATGTTCTTGTGTGGCGATACATATAAGTGTCTATAATCAGTGCTAGCAAACAGTACAATACCATGGGCGAGTGATGTTAAAACCATAGGTGTTCCATGTTAGGGGGTACATATGATGACTGAACCTACTGCTATTTCATTACCAAAAGTTGAAAATAGTAACGGTGCAAGCACATACCCTTCCCTTATTCCAAGTAGACGGTTGAGTTCGTCTGATAGGCATTTATTGATGGAAACATTTTGAGGGTAATGTATATGATGGACCATAATTTGGACCAATGAAATGCTTATTTCAGTTGCACCCTGTTTAGTTCTGTGATTCTTTGTTTAGAGTTGATCGTGATTCCATAACAGGTATTTCTAAACACTCGTTAATATAAACATATCTGTTGTTCATAATATCAGCCCCACGAATCTTCTTATTTTGGCCCCAAATGAAACTTATTGTTAAGTATTTTTCTGTAGCCCTTTCCCGAGAATGTTACAATCAAGTGGTTAGGCATCTGGAAATCGAGGACTCAGATAGTGTGCATTATCAATTCAAGTTACCAGAGACCAAAGTTGGGCAAAACATTAGTTGCCATCATGCTCCCAGTTCTCTTTCCTTTAATGTCCTTTTGTTTTCTTTTGGATTAGGCTTTGAATGTATAAATCAAACAGTTGGTGATGCAGTTAGTGATCTTTATGTATGCCTTATCAAGAATGTCATTCCACTACAGAAAATGCTAGAAGTTATGATTTTTATAGAACCTTTAACAGTCTTCTTCAACCAGAGGAAACACCTGTTTATGTTAACATCACAATCCCTTAGACGATCATTTATTCAGTTTAGACTTGGATTGTTAGATCTTATGATTAATGAAGGGAGAAAATATCCATTGAAAGATCAAAGAGGTTATGACCATTATGGTATTCTGCTATTCTAAATGAAATTCACTTTCTTTTCAATACCCATTATATTGTGACCAAAAAAAGAATACATCTGAAGGATATGTGTAATATTATCCTGTTTCTACATCTATTTCCGTTCTATTTTCAAATGACGAAGCTGTTATACTGGCCACACATGTTAAAATAACAATTTCTCAAAGAAACAAACTGTTTGACAGTGTATATTCTAATATGTAAAACTTACTTATATGTATCCCATGTATATATGGGCCAGAGGCCTTAAATGCAACTGCTGGTTTATTTGTGTTGACCTGACATCATGTCTTAAATATGCAAGTGCAATAAAGGGATATGATATATCAAAACCACTTCTTCTGATTTGAACAAGATAAAGTCATTCTTACCTCCGACGAAGACTTTGATCCTGTGTTAGACCGTGATCTGAGACTCGATACATATTTTGATTTATGTGGAATACCTGTACGGTAAGGTGACTATCAAGTTGAGTGTACACTCCAAAGATCGATCCGTACTAAAGCTGCTCAGTTTAACCGGGCGTTGTACGTCAGCTACAAGAACAGGATTTAACTAGTGAATCCCATGTTAATTGTGGCCCCAGGAGAAGCTGCTACATCGATTTTATAGGATCCTCTGACAATTCCTCTTAGAAACAAGTGTTCGGTTTCTATACGCCATATATTTTAAATAATGGCTCTGCATGTGTCTATTTTAGCACATGGTCCTGGCGAAGGAGATCGGTTTTGTTTATTGCTGCTTAAAAAAATATGTATGCGATCTAGTTTGTTTGTCTTCTCAATGCTCTGGACCAATTAGCACCAAGCACGCGTTGCTTGAATACTAGTACGTTGATTTTGCACAAATCAAACGTTTTTATGCTGACATTACAGGAGTGTTTTGATATTTAAAATGGTTCAAACTCTTTGAAGAGAAAATGGAGAGTTTTTTCTCAAAATCAGCAATATTGTGATAAATGTGCTGTGAAATAAACAGCGCAGCAAATGCTAAGTGATGTTTATTTCTTGCCCTCGAAGTCCGCGTCTTGGACGCTAGCAAGAATATACAAGGTAAAGTGCTGACAAGACATAAATTACATAAATTTGGCAAATCTTGAGTGCGAACCTCCCGTCGGGTTCCCTCGGACCACTGTGCCACCATTAACCAGCCATGTCAAATACTGACACAATATAACTCGAAAACATAATTATAAGAAGTGGAAGATGGATGACCGCGATGGCTGAACTGGTTAGATTGCTGCCTTTGCATATTGATCAGGTGCGTGATACTGAGAATGTGGTTTCGAATTCCGGATGGGGCTCAGCCTTGCAAAAATAATGGAACCTTACTGAGAAAGTGTAAACCTAAATATTAATTCTACATTTGACTACTTTCCAAATAGCATTGTGTATTCAGAAGTATGAACATAACTGAATTGGATTATCGGTTAAAACCAGGTGATGCATAACCTCTTTTGCTAAACTGAATTCCTATTTGTCTCTTTTCGCAGTAATTGTTATTTCAGAACTGTATGATATGTGTCGACAGCATAACAAATGCATCGCAGAATGAATAGATAGACAGTTCACCTGCACATGTAACTATCCTTGAATTTGCATCCGATCGCGTACAAGGTGCTTATTGACGCAGCGTAGGCTAATTGGTTAAGTTAATTGGTTCCATTGGGTTTTCGATTTTAGATAAGAAACACCGATGATAAGCTTTAAACAAGTAATGGAGCTATATGTGCTTGCACATTGTTATTGTTACATCAATGTAAGTTTCTTGTATATGTGGCAGGTAACATTCAGTAGTCACCATGGGATGATCACCTGGAGAAAAGTAGTCAAGACTTGGAAAGTATATTTTAAACCTTTGGTTACGTCAAGCCCTTGTAATACACAAGATAAAACTAAACATTGGTTTTGGCACAAAAGTACTCTTCTTTCACCTTTTCAGTCATGTATATGACTTTAAGTGATATTGTTTCTCAAAGTATTATTCAAATTCATGGCAAAATGAAAATTTGAACCGAATGTCCCGTTTGATGCGTAATCACGTTCAACATACCACGTATTGTCTGTATTGAAAATTTGTGTAACTTAAAGCCTCTTCGCGCTTATTTCGAATAGACAAGAATCAACGAGAATCAGCCAAAAAACCCAAAACAACAAAAGAAAACACAAACACAAAAACAACACAAAACGAAACACAAACACATACACACACACACACACACACACACGCGCGCGCGCGCGCGCAAAACAAAACAAAAGAAAAACAAAAACAAAACACGCTTAGTAAGTATGCGACTGCTGTCTGAAGTTTCAGCGATAGGTGGCCACGTTTTTGTGCGATTCGGCGATGTTCTGATGACGTCAGTGCTAATTTGAAGAGCATTCGGGACGTTCTCAATGTCTTCTGGGTGTATTGGAGGTACATTCAAGCTGTATCGGAAGCATTGGAAGTGGATTGTCTTTTCTATTCTTCGAAGATGTTCAGAATACTTAGAATACAGTTAGAATGCAGTAAGTATGTTTAGAATGCAGTTGGAATGTACCTCGAAAGTTTTGAACGTCTTCAAAACAATCGGACATGTTACAAGAATTGGCCCGAATGGTTGGAATGCATACGGAGTGCAGGAAGAAGTTTAGAGTTCAATTCGAATTTCTTGGAATTTCCAGACATTTTCATTCCGACAGCATTCCGGCTCATTCCACGTGAAGTGTGAAGGGGGTATTGCATAAACTGTAGATCCTGCTTGTATGACAACTTCTTTATCGCGTGCTTCTTATGTGAGAATAGCCCAATGTAAAATGCTTTTCCTCATCTTGAAACCCATACGCCATTGCCGTTGACAAATATACTGAACAGCAAAGGAAACGTAAAAAATGAAATCTCACAGAATCTCATGTTTATGCCTTCTATTTAAACACCTTGAAAAAATACAGTTGCGGTTTTTTGTTGCTTTGTTTGTTTTTTTTGTTTGTTTGTTTTAGCTGTTCAATATATATTTGCAAGTGTACACAGTCTTGACAATTCAAAGTAGCAAATCCAGTTTTGTGTAAAGGGAAAGATAGCTGTGAGAAGTATATGGATGAACAGCGGTGATGACACCAGGTGTTGAAGAAGATCGTAAGAATGTCCTGCCCGAAAATCTCACAGTGCTTTGACGTCGATCACTGGAGTTCCTGGTCCACACTCGTATATTTACATCCCGCCGTCACGTACCTGGGATATTTCTGAATGCGGCGTTAAACAACAAACCAAACCACAATGCATTCTTGCAGTCAACCGAAACCCTTGTTACATTTTTAACACCTTGTTCATTCATGTCAAAGTCAGTGGTGACTTTCGGTGACAGAGTTATTATCGAGAAAGCCCTATTCCATAGGACAGATACACCTGAAATCTTGAGTAATTTTCATTTATCTGAGTGGTAATGATGATTGCATGTTTAAAATTGGTTTTACACATTTGTATGTTTGTTTATTGTTTAATATCACACCCAGCAATATTCCAGCTATATGGTGGAAGTCTGCAAATAATGGAGTCTGGATCAGACAATCGAGTGATCAACAGGATGCACATATATCTACGCAACTGGGATACGATGACATGTGTCAGTCAAGTCTGCGAGCGTGAACACCTGTCTCGTTAGTCGCTTGATTTAAACATATTTTTATTTCAAAATGTGATGAAATCTGGATAGACGAACAAGCTAAGAGACTTATATTAACACCACTCCTGTACACTGAAGTGTTCCAATAGGTGGACATATAGTTTAAGTAGTTCGAAAGATCACAAAGATCAATAGAAGGACCAAATAACATACAACTGATGGTAGGTGTTGGTTATGCCTAGTATCCAAGTCAGTTACATCTAGTCTCTCTTACATTCAATATATATGCATAGATCATAATCACTGAAAACGGTTACTTTTTGAAATGAAGTTGTGTAATATGTTGAGAATATTACTTTTTATTACGTTATTCAATGCACTATTGCCGTATAAAGTTGTTTTAACATCATATCCTTGAGTATAAAAATACATAGTTGACCTTAGATTCGTATAGCTCTGACAATTAAAGAGATATTGGCGAACGTCTTCGTTATCACTTGGATGTTTCCGATATGTGCCGGTTATATCTGTCCGCGTTTAGATCACTACAGCCGAGCTTGAGGCGAGAGTGGATGATTTGACAGAATCTCGTTTCAGCGTTCAAGTTTCTGTTGGGTTTATCATTGTTCTAAATAGATGAGGGAAACAGCATTAACAAATGCATCAGGCAATTAATTCCACGACATTATCGCCCTTGGTAAAAATGATTGTGAATATGTTTGTGTACTACAGTTAATAGTTTGAATAGAAGTACTATTCCTAAGATTATAGTTGATTTGTTCAAATACTCTTCCTGGTACAAGGTTGTTCAAGTAATCTGGAGTCAGACAGTTATATATTTTATAGAACACCATGAGCTTAGAGCGGCGGCGTCTTTCTTTCAGTGTACTATAATTGGTTTCCCTGCATAGTTTATCATGACTTGTGCCACAAACCGCGCCGCATATGGACCGTAAAGCGTCTGAATGCAAGTTCTCCAGTAAGTTTGCCTGTTCAGTCGTGCAATTATCCAAGACATGACTGCAGTAGTCAAAAAGTGGCAAGATAAAGGATTTATATGAGGTGTTTAGAGTTTTCCGGTATTAGAGATAAACGGTATTTCAAACTTCTCAGACAACGGATCATTGGACTAATTTTGTCGCCTATATCAACTTTCCAAGAACAATCGCTTTGAAGTGTAATACCTAGATGTTTATGGTTGAAAACTTCTTTAATAACTTTGCCATTCAGTAATAAGTGGGGCCTGACATAACTTTGCGTTTTCCGAGTGAATGTTACACTCTCAGTCTTACTAGGATTGAAACCAATTTGCCACTTTTTAGACCAATGTGAAATTTTTGCCAAATCTCTGTTTAAAGTTGCGGATGCTGTGACATGGTCATCTGTTGTCGTATATATCGATGCATCATCTGCAAAAAGGCGAATGTTGTTATCTATACCGTCAACAATGTCATTAATATCGATGATAAACAGAAGCGGACCTAAAACGGAACCTTGGGGAACACTAGCTTCCACTGTTTTAATATCTGAACTGTAACCATTTATTACCACTCTCTGCATTCTGCTATCTAGATAACTTTTGAACCTTTATACCGTAGGTCTGAAGTTTATGAATAATGCACCGATGCCAAACTCTGTCAAAGGCTTTGCTTATGTCACAAAATACGGCTCTAATTTCCTTTCCTTGGTCTACTGCACCAGCGATAAAGTTATAAAGATACGTTAGCTGATTTACTGTAGAACCGCCAGGCATAAACCCAGATTGTAAGCTTGACGGAGTATTGTTATCTCTGAAGAAGTTAAAGACATATTTAAAACCGCATTTTTCAAACACTTTAGCGACACAGCTAGTTACCGCAACAGGCCTATAATTTAAACACACGTGTTCATCACCTTTCTTATGAAGCGGTATTACCGAGGCTAGTTTCCAAGATGAGGGGAAAGTTTTATTACGAATGGAGAGGTTAAACAGCTTAGTTAAAGGGGCACTAGTGCGGAGCAATTTCCGTGGACTGGTGTAAACTTTTGTTATTGTTTTTCTCCCGTGAGTACCCGGATGATATCCCAGAATTCGTGACTGGTTCGTGACCTCTGATGCGCAGTCCGTAGGCGCAACTGATAGTTTAATTATAGACAGATCAAATGAGGTGAAGTCATTGTTTACTTCATTACAAATGTATTATGAAAACAAATGAAACACTTTGAAGGTTAATCATCTGCCAGTGGTAGAAATGGTAAAAAACTATTAGGACGGAAAAATAACGAAGCCGATGTACGTCTCTATATTTTGCCTCATAACCCTAATTAGTTTATTGTCATATTTGTATGATTCTGAAAATAAATAAAAGAACACACGATCTGCTTATACTCATAGTAAATTTCTAACATAACAGCAACATTTATACATTGTATAGATTGTTTTCTGTCATACAGATTCTGCTGAATGCTACAACAAATAAATTAAAACAAAATGCAAATAATGAATGTAAAACAGACTAATTTTATAGCAACAATGTCAGGCTACTACCTTGTTCAGGAGCGTATCCATCAATATCCACGTAAAAGAAATCGTATTCCATTCATCTGCAGCTGGTAAATAATCCTGCTCTGTGTCGCGTGTCTTGCAACTGTCTCATTTGCGAAAAAGTAACACATCGTTTCACGTCTTTCGTTGGTGAAAACTAGATAAATCTCTCATTGGTCTCCCAAGATAGCACACCTGGCAACTAATTGTATGATGTCCACTATTTTAAGTAATTTAGTTAACCAATAATGAGCAATCAGTCAATCAACGCAAGGGTGGTTAATTCTTTGAAGGGAGGATGTTGTTTTTGCACTCACACTTTACGACAGGGTGTTGTCATCTACACACTCTGCCTTTTGACAAATCCGCTAGAAGATAAAAGTAATTAATCAATCAGTGTGTTATCGGTTAATCCTTTGATCGATGTTTGCTTTTGTAACTCAGCTGATAAAACCTCTTGCATCACTTACATGCACATATTACATAACATGCAATACATTTGCCATTACAGACCTTAATTTATAATGTTGAGTGTTTACTCCAGACAGGAGAAATGCCAAATGGGAACCTTTGATGAGTAACCGAAGTGGTGTTACTACTAATTATACTTGTTAAAAAATCATTAATTGACCATCCAGGGAATGATGACAAATAACACGTGTATTTACACCATCAAGCGCGAGTTACAGCAAGGAAGATGTAATCTCTGTGTCGCATGCAGCCTGAAAACACTTATGGGCCGAAACTGTTTTGAGGATACCAACGGAATTTCATTACATAAGGAATACACACTGGCATTTGCTCTGTACTTTGGTAAATAGGTGAATTAAGGGTTTTTTTACGTAAGAAAATTTTCAGATTTCTCTACCAAAGGCAAAGTCATCGTTTTTTGTTTACGAATTCAAATAAATCAACTGTGTGTTTTTATTATCATAAATAAGAAACCATTGTAGCTACCATAGCTACCAAAATTTACGTATGATACTTGCTATCACAGCTCAACCAACACTCAAAACTACCTAAATATAAAGCTTTGCAATCTTCCGTACTGAAACAAATGGCTTGCTACGTGCCTGTAGACATCATATTTTCATGTAACATGATTAAATATCGAGGTTAAAAACACAGAAATAGGATCAAATTGGATCAGTAACTATACCATCCAAGCATCCGAAAAGAACTACACTGCTGGGATATTTGGTTACGATCAGACAAGGAATACCATGGATATTTTTAAACAAATGGCATATGATGGGCATCAACGTTTTGCTATTTTGGGTTATCTTAGTAGGATTTCTTATTATTTGGCGGTAGTAACTTTCTATATAGTCTATTTTTTTATTATTACACTTAAGAATACCAATATTAAAATCACCGGTTATGATTGTCTGCATATTAAGATCAACTGCGTTACCTATTGATTCATTAATCAAGTTCCAATATTCGGAGCTCCTATCGGCGCGATAAAATGTTCCAATCAGATAGTTTCTTGTTTTACATTTAATTTGTACCCATAGTGCCTCAAGCCCGACTACATCCAAATCATTCATTAAAGAAGCACAAATAGTGTCTTTCACATACACTGCCACACCGCCGCGAGTGTACCGGTCTTTACGAAATGGAAGGTGGAAGTCAGGGATTCTTACATCGATGTTGTTTGAGTCTGAGGTTAGCCAAGTTTCTGTGAGGCATATTACATCATAGTCTCCTAGTTCAATTCTTAAGATATCTAATTTCTCTTTGAGGCTACGGACATTTAAGTGGACAATCTTAACGTATTTCAGACATTTAGGTCCTGGATTGGGATGGATATCTCCACAACACAATATTAATAACGAAAGCATCAATGAAACACGAGTACTATACATATATCTAAATTTGAAGAAATGTAGATAAAGTGCAAATTTATATGAATGTTCGGAATAGAGAGCTGCAGCAAAAGTACCAACTGCCTGTCTGTATTGTGATTTTTCAAGTGACATCAAAATCCATACATTGGTAATCCAACAAACAAGCCGCGGGTAATGGTAGCACGTAACTTTATACTAGCCATACACCAACACTGTCAAAAGTCTCGCACATGCTTTCTGTTTTGATACAACGTCTAGCTACAACGTTTATTCTATTATCAAAGAAAATTGAAAGCCAAAACATGAGAATAGTTCTGTTATCAAAGAGAGACGAAAACCAGATCATAAAAATAAAAGAATTCATAATGTTCTCAACTGAGAAGCTTGGACACAAAGAAAACTTCGATCAGGATACAACACAATCCGTACATGCTTCAATCATTTACAGAGTTATAGTAAAAGACGACAACCAGGGAAGCTTATGAGGCATATTGTCTGCGTTAGTGATTCTATAGGCTAAATATCTCTTTAATACTGTCTGTGTTTAAAACAAACCGGTGTAATGTCAAATCACGAACAAACACACAGATGCATACGCACTAATATACATACACATAGTCGCCTCTTACCACAAGCATGAATTGATGAAAACCATTTCTGACAAGGATATTCACGGGTTTTCATATTTATACAAGAATAAAGTAAAAGTCAAGGTCGAAAAATATATCCATGTTGTGATCGTATTTTTGTTCACATTCACAACCAATGAATACGATCTTATGATATGTAAAAAGTGAGCGTGACCTACTTCCAGTGAGTAACATACGCCATATTTCGAATATTAGCATTTGGTCTTAGGCGCAGAATTCACGGCTGTGAGCCCTTATTGGAGTAGGAGGATAGTAGTCGTTTGTTCTTTTCCAAATATCACGGATCTTTTAAATATCTCTTGGAATTCTAGTTACATTCCTAAAGTCTGGAAACATGCCATTATTATGCTTTTTGCTTTCTTCGGACAACAATGACTCCGATCCTTCCCTGACCTCAAAACTATTGTGAAAACACCAATAAAGATATGTACACTCAAGTATAAAAAAAACATATATATCAGCATCTAGTGCTTGATATGAATGTAATGGAAGTTTTAAGATGAACCTTGAACCAGAGAAATGCGCTATAGATTCGCTATAGATACATTAGCAACCGATTTTGCTCGTGCCGGTGTTGAGTATACAAGGCGATATACATATCTGGAGACATAATAAAATTCCAAAGTCTGAAAGGGTATGTACACGTATTGTAATTTAAATAATATCGGCAATCCGTACCATTTCACCCTTATATGTCAACCCTCAAAGAACATTCGAAAGAAATACATACTAAACAAATGTTTAATTCGACATTATGGTGATGTCAAAGACCTAAAATCTGTTACGTTGTACATTTGTATTTCAAATATGCCTCGAAGAGTAGAAATGAAATGTGAATCTTTTGTTTATTTGACCCCATACTGTACCATATACTCTTCATGTGTATGGGACTATGACCTTTCATACAACCTATACTTGAAGTCTACCCGATATGCAGAGACGATAACACAGTGTCCAGAGCTGCTAACTACCTTGTATTACCTGCATCGCCTACTTGGTGACCAGCAATGGTTTGTTTCCGTCATTTACTGAAATTCAGTTTTCGAGACTTTTCGAAACGAGGTTTCATTGATTTAAGGATATTCAATGAATCTTAGATTCCGGAAGTTTCTGAAATTCAGTTTCCTGGGTCCCCCGCTTTAACCTCACGCTACCCGACAGCCCCCGGTGTGAGAAGCTCTGTCACCTAAGCGTATTGTTCAACATTTGGATGAGACTAGTCAGTTTGTCATCAAGAAACAAAATTAGCTGTAATTCGATCAATAGTAGTCATTTTAGGTGTTGGTTTGATGTTTAAAGCTGCACTAATCATTATTCAATCTTAATGGCAGCAGCTTGTGAATAATCGAGTCTGGACTAGACAATCCACTGATCAACAGCATGAACATTAATGTAAGGAACTGGTATACGATAATATGTATGAACCAAGTCAGCGAGCCCGATCACCCGTTCGCCGCTTACGACACAGCATCGGTTGCTAGACCCAGATCTTCTAACCCAGATCTTCACGGGTGATCAGCAAAGGGCACTGCCGCACTGTGCCAGTAGAAAGATTGCTGTAACATTCTTAAATGTCTTTGGGTATTGGACCCGTGAAGGTCCCGGGGGTAGAATAGGCCTTCAGCAACCCATGTTTGCCATAAAAGGCGACTATGCTTGTCGTAAGAGGCGACTAACGGGATAGGGTGGTCAGGTTCGCTGTCTTGGTTGACACATGTCATCTGTTACTAATTGCGCAGATCGATGCTCATGTTGTTGATCACTGGATTGTCTGTTCCAGACTCGATTATTCACAGACCGCCACCATATAGCTGGAATATTGCTGAGTGCGGCGTAAAACTAAACTCACTCACTCTTGGGGTATTGGATCAGTAGAGGACACAGTTTCGAGTATCTCTAGATATTTATCACAAACAATGACGCCTGAGTAAGGTAACAGCTGACATTGACTTCATGGTGTCTTCAGATCCCCGTAAACACCCCGAAAATACCTAACATGCAACCGATTCGTTTACACCATCCATTGATTATTGGAAATGCCACAACAATGATCTTTGCTTTTTCATTGTTTCCGATAGTGATGCAGTTGACACAGCATTTATTGTGTCTCCGGGGATCCCTGTGACTACACCCATTAAGCTATAAAATGCAAGGGATTTGTTTTCACAATCGTATCTTACTTGGTTGAGGAAAGGCTACCAGTTGGCATTCTTCTGAAATCTGTTTTGTTCCCTGGGAACTTGTCTTAAATAAGCGGTGCATGATAACTGTTCATTTTTTTCATTTTTCCTCATATAACACTATTTTTGCCACTGAGCGTTAGAGACACGATTGGTTTATTGATAAGCGTAAATTTGGAGCGGTGGGGTAGCCTAGTGCCTAATTAAAGCGTTAACGTTCACTCGTCATGCCGAATGCCCAGGTTCGATTCCTAACATGGCAAGAGTGTGTGAAGCCCATTTCTGGTGTCCCCCGCTGTGATATTGCGGTAACCAGGGTAAAACCATACTCACTCGCTTTCTTGTGTCCTCCAACGTCATATTGCAAGTTCAGCCTGAATCATTTTCTCAAATGTTAAGATTCCATTACTTCCATAAAATAGAATTACACCCAGTCATTATTCTTAGTGCACGTAACCGTGCATATTTTAGTGAGCTGTGTTTCAAACCGCTTTGAGTACTACATCGTTGATACTAAGCACAATATAGGAGTAAAATACGCATCATGATGACGTCAAAAAAACGCGACCGGGGATATCGGAATCCCAATGCAATCATTGTATTCTGATATGGAAAGTAAGAGAGCTTTACCACACAACCCAATACCGGGTCAACTCATCTCCCCTGTTTTAAAGGAAGAGTTTAGTTAATATATTCACAACAAGTACATAGAAACTCGGTTTCTTCGTTTAAGTGATCTAATTTATCCGATTTATCTCAGATTCCGTAAGTTTTGGTCATTCAGGAACATTCAGAGAATATCAGATTCCGTAAATGACTGCTTTCGTTTCGTTTTCAGTTTTCGTGATTTATCTAAACGATGTTTCGTTGATTTAGGAGTATTCAGTGGGTCTTAATTTCCTCAAATTCAATTTTTGTGATTTATCGAACGAGAGGTTTCATGCATTTAGGAATACTCAATGAATAATTGATTCCGTAATTACCTGAAATTCAGTTTCCGAGATTTATTTGACACGAGGTTCCATTGATTCAGCAATATTCAGTGGATCTTAGATTCCGCAATTTCCTGAAATTCAATTTCTCTTGTTTACCGAAATGACTTTCACTGAATCAACGTGATTTAAAAACCCATATTGAAATTCGTAAAGGAGGAAAAAAATGGAAGCAACAAAACCCTTTCAACATTCATTATCCAGGACATGGGTCTGCCTGGACCATGATACTGGTGACCTTACCGCCTTCACTCGCTGCGTTTCACTGTGCATGTAAACAATATTAAATTTCATAAACAAGTAAAGTCAAACCACACATGTTATAACACGCGAGAACAAATACTACTGACTGCGTTTCACTGTGTGTGTAAACAATATTAAATTTCATAAACAAGTAGAGTCAAACCACACGTTATAACACGCGAGAACGAATACAACTGACTGCGTTTCACTGTGTGTGTAAACAATATTAAATTTCATAAACAAGTAGAGTCAAACCACACATGTTATAACACGCGAGAACAAATACAACTGACTGCGTTTCATTGTGTATGTAAACAATGTTAAATTTCATAAACAAAATAGAATCAAACCACACATGTTATAACACGCGAGAACAAATACTTCGTTTACCAGAAAAGCAACAACTTTGCGAAACTGTAACATGACATGCATTTCAGGCGCATCCAACTTACAATGCCGCGATGTACAAATCCTTCTGCACTGGAAAAACTTGTACTCTTGTTGACGGTTTTGTCCCAGTAAGAAATTTCCTCTGAATCCTACTTCCTCTGCTTCCATCGGTGTTGTCGTTACCA
The DNA here is from genome assembly GCF_037392515.1 of Haliotis asinina. Classification (NCBI taxonomy): domain Eukaryota; kingdom Metazoa; phylum Mollusca; class Gastropoda; order Lepetellida; family Haliotidae; genus Haliotis; species Haliotis asinina. The sequence continues at coordinate 47,840,563 of NC_090283.1, read as the reverse complement.
AACAACATTTGGATCAATTGAAGCCTTTGAACTGGATCAGTTTATTTCCCAAATCGTGTTTTCATTGGATTAACTGTCTGACGCTTGTCGATATTTTGCTTCGTTAACTTGCTTGTACAGAGTGAATCGATCAGGTGGGTATTTATAATTATAACATGTTTATCTTTCGGGGGCAAACATTGCTATAACAACAAACCGTGATACATACGTTTGATCTGATCAACTTGACAAAGACGACAAAAAGATTGCAGTTGTAGTTAGTGGAATCTTTCACACAAACAGCAATCCAGAAACATTCAAACTCGACAGAATACCCCATTCAAAGTTTGCGTGTTAATTTGTGTGGGGGACATATGTGTTGAAGTGAAAAACCTATTCATTCAATAAAAGAATACTCAATAGAACAGCAAGGTAAATATCAGACGTTTGAAACGACGAAACACACCGACATAGAAAGTGAAGAAACACCGCAGAAAAATCCTATCAAACAAAATATATGATACACAAGATACACCATACGACACTGCAACACTGAAACCACACAAAGAGAAATAGCATTGACATAATCAATGTGTGTTTGTATGTAGGTGTTTAAGTTAGTTTTGAGTCAAACTGAGCAATACAACCGATTATCTAACTATGTTTGTCATCAATGAATTACTCAAACAACCACGTTGTGATTCCTGATTAAGCGGCGTCTTAAAACAGCTTACATTGTACATATGTCATCGCTGCATGAGACGACTTTAAAGAGCAGCATTACTGGATCGATTGTGTGCCAGCATATTCCCACAGAGCAGGCTGTACTCATGATATTACACACTGGGTTGTGGTTTCGATTGCTTACACACAGTCAGGTATTAAGCGTATGGTGAAATATAACCAGTGTCATATATATTATCTTACCTCACACATAATGTCGTACCTCGTTTTCAAGGAAGTAACATAGCTTATGTTACTCGCTGGAAATGCCGAACTGCATTTGGTACTACAAGTTATCACATCGCGTCTAGGGAAATACGGGGTTTTAGCAGTCTCGAGTAAGGTTGTATTCCCCGAGCCGGAGACTGATAAAACCCTGTATTTCCCTAGACACGATGTGATAACGCATTCATCTAGCTTAATGTTTTCACTAAATCAAAACAAAACAACACGCATCGAATCGACTTGCTGCCATGTTGACACCAGCTGATCCTTTGACCTCAATGCACCGTACGTTACTAAAGGCTTGTCCATGCACGCTTTGCTCACTTCGCGTCGTCACCGAGGCGTAGCGGGGTGATATGACTTTTGTGGCGGGATCACACGACTTTTATACTCCCGCTCTCGGATCGTGATGGATGTACACGGTATTTTATCTGAGTCACGTGGACCAATCAAAACTCGGCATTCTTACACGAGGCAAGATAACGACCCATGCACCAGTGGTGACCAATGAACAACCTTCAGTCAGTGTTTCCGTATTTCGCCGTCAGTTGGCGTAGGGGGATAATAATGAAATTATTGCATTATTACCCTCGAGCAGGTGAGTCACTTGACATGTTCGAGCCTCGTGCAAAAGTTCGTATTCACACTCATATAAGTCATGTGACACACATGCTCGTGTATTAAATCTCTATATATTGCTCATTTATTACAAACGAAGAATAAGGGAGGTACTGACTTGAATGACATTTAATATCCTGCAAGAACACCACGTGGTATACGTGCATACAGAGTGAGTGAATATCGTTTTACGCCGCTTTTCGCAATATTCAAACAATATCACGGCGAGGGACACCAGAAATGGACTTCACATATTGTACGCATTTGTGGACTCGAACCCGTGACGAGCGAACGCTTTAACCACTGGGCTACACCACCACCCCTCTACAACTAATATTGACTAGGGGTGATCGTATATATCACACATGAAACTAGATACTCCCATTAGATCCCGTAAGTCCGACCTTTGTATGGTTGTAAAAACAACCTGGTCTTATAACATGCGCGTTTACGTACGTAACTGAATAGCTGACAACTAATGAAATGCGTGAACTAAACTCACTCAATAAACTCTCTGGTTCACATGTCAACTCTCTGGTTCAAATGTTATATTTCATTGCCTGAGTGGACACATTTTACATTTTGTAGAAAACCAGTGTTTAATCCCTTAAAACAACATCGTTTTCACATTAAAAGGTCGAAGGATTTTTACCTTGGCCCAAGGGTCGAGCTTACGGGACTAACCCAACATATACTATTAATGAATAGTATTAAATGTAATACTGCCAGTGTTGATTTTATTTAGTTCATGTTGCATTTTATTTCAGAAACGGTTTGTTTTTCGGTTCAAAAACTGTGAGATAACACTAATGTTTTACTGGGTTTTTTTGTGACCGACATTTATCAACAAACCTGTTCTCGTCAATATATGGCGTGACGTACGAGTTTTAACTCAAGGACCACTTCTAATTCTCAGGAATTGGAGGGTAAGTGGGTGAATAATGTCCCGAACTACTGAATCCGTTGTCATGGTCGAAATCAATACACTCTAACAAGGCAATCATGACATCTGACGTAATGCTCTCTCGCAAGGAACTCACAACTAGATCAAGGCAATTTCTACTTCAGCTTTAATGGAACCACGAAGTGTGTATATCCGCCCTCTTATAGACATCATTTACAGTTGTCGGAACAGAGAGATTGTGGGGAACATAGACGGAAAGGGTCTCCACTTTGTCACACAAATCCATACTTTAAACCTTGATATTTCAAACCACAAACATAGATTGATGATGGTGCTCGGAAAAATGTTGACGTGAAAATATGTTTTTGAGAGATAATATTTTGAACGCAATCCTGGAACTCGTGTACCTAATGTTTGTTTTCGGTTCTAACAAGTATAATAATGGATCTCGTCAATACGTGTTTGTTTGGTGTATTGTCAACAGTTTTGTTAATGAATCGGTACATATAGGTAATTCGTACACAAACATGGTGCAAGTTACAAGACCACGTATATTTATATGCTAGTGAAATGGTTTCATTTCCAGTTTACTGGGCAGGCCTAGCCGAAGCAGAACAGAACAGCGAACTTGGTGCAGTGACAGCACGTGGTCAACACCTGGTCATTTACGTGTCACCGTCACTACAATAGAATACTTTTATAACGAGCACGGACATAACGAACTGACGGCTATAGCGAACTGTTTTAAAAGTCCTGAATAAACCACTATATGTTATCATATAGTCGTGAATAACGAATTCTCTATAACGAACTTAACGGCTATAGCGAACTGATTTGCCATCCGTGTGAGTCCCAGGAAACACTAATTAACGGTGTGAATAACGAACTGAGCGAACTCAGTTAGCGTCACTGCCAATTAGCGGTGGTCACTTTGAAATCAGTGTATGGTGACCCTGGGAGTTCCATGTACCAGTAACCAACTGAGCAAACTCAATCAGTGTCAATCAACCCTCTGATGACGATATTGTGAAGGCCGTATCAGACCAGCACGGCGGAATCTCCCGAGCTGATTCGGAATGTGACGATCATGATTAGTGTATGTGTGTGTGTGTGTGTGTGTGTGTGTGTGCGTGCGCGTGCTTGCGTGCATGTTTGAGTGTGTGAAAATATGTATGAGTATTTGTGTATGTACCGTTGATTTGTATGAGTGAGTGAGTATTGTTATGCAATGTCTAATAGGCCCCATAAAAAGGCGACTATGCTTGTCGAAAGAGGTGACTAACGGGATCGGGTGGTCAGGCTTGCTGACTTTGTTGACACATGTCATCGGTTCCCATTTGCCCAGATCGATGCTCGTAGTGTTGATCACTGGATTGTCTGTTCCAGACTCGAATATCTATAGACCGCCGCGATATAGCTGGAAAACTGCGACGTAAAACTCAACTCACTCTCTCACTCACTCTAACAGGGCCAAACATAAGTAAGTTGTTCCTAAGGAAAGTAGCAATCTTGGAAAACGCATCAAAATTTGATGATGGGGGTAGTGACTTGTCAAAGCGTTTACTCATTGACGTCATGGGTTTCATTTCTAAAAGCGGCGTAAAACCCAACTCACTCACTGACTTACAAAATGGACATTCTCATGCCTTCTTTTGTTGAGTACCCGGTGAACTTTAGACGACTAATTGTGTTTCTCTTCACAGACATTGCAATTTTTCCGAAGCACCTTGAACAAAACGAAACATTAGAAAACAATCATCGATGCCGTTGAAAAGCAAGTCTATTTGTTGACAAAACGATACCTTGAATGTGTTGCAAACTGAACCATTAGTAGCATATTTACTGGATGAATTCACAGCCCATGTCAACACGTTCACGAGTAGAAAAAACACTCGTAACAAAATTCTGTGTATCTATTCTTCCTCACTTGCATGAGAAATGTACTATTCAAACAACATAAAGCGTCAAACAAGATCGCTTTTTTTTCAAATATAGCTGACAGAACCCTTTGTATATGCGTGAGAAATGTCCCCAACTGTCGCTTGTATGTTGTGAACCTCGGCCAAGCAAGAATTGGTAAAGGATCCTATAGCGGAATTATTATCGAATTTAGTTGTTCATGAATTAATTTCTTGTAGCCCCTAAGGCCCAGGAATATCCAATTTTCAGCTACCCACGCTTGTCGTAAGAGAAACGCGATATCTTGATTGATGCTGTGTGTATTCGAGTGGTATGATTTCACTGTAAACCTTCATCTTTCATCACCGTGTATAGCATTATTAGAAGCACCTTGGACTTCAATACTCCCACATGCTAAATGTATGAACAGTTTCAATATTTACAAAGATGTGAAACGTAAACATTTCTTCAGGCATGGAACCATTTGTAAATTTGTTTTATATTATTTCGGATATCAAGGTCCTCAATGTTAACAGTATTTATTTGCTCATATTTCCTGTCCTGAAACTGACATACTTCCGGTCCTAAAACTGACATATTTCCGGTCACGTGACTGAGTTTGATTCCTTTTCACATATACCGAATCTATTGCCGTCATTTGACCCCCTTTGTCTTCCTACACTGTAGGTCTGGCTCAAGACACTGCTATGGGTGTCGACTCGCCGACCAAGAAAAACACCCCAAACTCTCCACTTTCATATTTTCAAGAATTCGTCCATCCAGTGTGTATAACACACGTCGTCATTGGTTGTAGAATAAATGCAAGTTTCGTTTTAACTTGTTTATGTTACTGAAACATCTCGGAAGAGCACATTTGCTTTTTTGTTATGTTTGAAAACATGGTAAACATGTGTTATTCTGTTTACTTATGTATAAATAATAAAACACAAGCATGACACTTTGTCACAATCTGTAGTACATAGTAGCCACAAGTAAATGTTGACTGCTAAAATCGTCCTCTTATCTTTCGCGTTAAAGTTGCTAAAGCGCTTTTGTTGTGTTATTGTACAGTCCTTGGATAAAGATTTCTTTTCCCTTTCTTTAGATTTAATCAATAGAATTGGAATTAGAGATCTGTTTCTTTTTTACCCCATTTACCTGTTTAATTTAGGGCAGTGGGGCAGCCATGTGGTTAATGCTTTCAGTTGTTATGCCAACGACCCTCGATTTCCGACACTGGTACCATGTTCAAAGCTGGTTCTGGTGTCCCTGTGCTAATAGTGATAAAAGTGGCGTAAAACTATTCACTGGCTTAATCAGTTCAGACCGGAAGGGGTGACCTGTCGCTTCCAGGAACAGAAGAAAGATTTTCCTTCCACTATTTAGATGCTTCTGGAGTTGCAGTTGTAGGTCAACTCTAGGTCTCGAGCAGGATGTTACGTCATGACACACCTTCAGGTATACTCCCAAAACACAGAACTCCAAAAACGGAGACCCGTTTAAACAACACTTGTTATGGCTGGTTGCACGCCTGATTAGTAAGCTGAACCCTTGATGGTAGAAAAATGGCATCATTAATGGTATATTAATGTAAGGAGTTTTGACAATGTAACAAGTGATCCTTTGTTTCATCAATATCTGTTCAATCAAGAATATTTAATGTTGACAATATTCATCTGGGCGATCTGATAAGAACATTTTACCAGAAATATGGCTTACATATTTTGAAGATTTATTAAATCCCGTATCACGTGATGATTGTGACCAAGAGTGGGATGCTTATATTGAAACTATATTGCTGAGTATAGTTAGGACCAGTATAGTGGTTGTGTGAATGGTGAACTGTCTTACCATATAACAATGGCGAAAATTATATCCACATAGGCCCTTGTTGTTCTCCAAATTAAAGGTGTGGACAAGGCCATTCTTTAATTAAACCAGAATGGTCCAAATATTTAGTGTGCAAACTTTCATCATTTTGGGAGGTCTGAGGTTTTGGAGGTCTGCCTTATGGGAGAGAACCCATCTGCAGATGTTTTGTCACCCCTAACCGTATTGATTTATGACAGGAACTCGTAAATGGTCAGACTTGCATGATTTTTGTTGCCTCGAAGACCAACAATTATATGGTGGTTCTAGAGGCGTAATCTAAGCAAGTGTTATTCCTACACTTACTTGACAAGGAGAAGAAGTTGGGCAGCAGCTCTTTGTACAAGGACCTGGGATTGCCATACGTGTGTGTGTGGTACATTTGTCTCTGTTTTTATAGCTTCTTGCAAGAAACCTTCCCCAGACAATGAATGTGTCTGTTGAACGTGACGATATCACTTATGTGTAAAGCCACTCTGGTGATGTAGATAATATCGACTTTACTGAAATGCACAGAGATCAAATTCACAAGAAAGCCAATGACATGCTTATGTACTTCAATAAATGTACATAGGTACCACGTGAATCATCTGTATTGTTATTATTGTTTTCCTACGGATTAAGATTTGTATGGATTTGGTAAGGGAGATAATTTTACTTTTTACATCATATACCAAGTCGCATTATGTGTCTTAGATTGGTGGTGTACAAAGTAACTAAACATTTAACATAATAAACGTTTATTAACGTAATAAACAGAATCAATCCTGGGAAGATTACCATTTCAGCAAAGACAAATATTCTAATATGACTAAGACTGAAACGTTAAAGAGCTTCAAGAGCGATGGCTGGGTGGAATGATTAAAATGAACGTTTGTTTCCCCTTTGTAATCAATAGATCAAAGATGAATTAACTGAAGGTTATTTGATCTGTACATAGTGAAAGCTATATATATATATCACTATATATCATTTATCATTATATCATTATATCATTATATATCATTATATCATTATATATTATATATCATTATATCATTATATCATTATATCATTATATATCATTATATATCATTATATATCATTATATCATTATATATCATTATATCATTATATCATTATATATCATTATATATCATTATATCATTATATCATTATATATCATTATATATCATTATATCATTATATATCATTATATCATTATATCATTATATCATTATATATCATTATATATCATTATATATCATTATATCATTATATCATTATATATCATTATATCATTATATCATTATATATCATTATATCATTTCTTTTTCATCATGGATGGGCATGTCAAAATCGATTTTGTTGAATTAGTTTCTCAAGTCTAACTCTATGCCTGTTCTTCACGGGTCTTATACTGTGGTGAAAGAGAAGAGTACATTCATAATTTGTCCGATATAACAACGGTGGCTATCATACATGCCAAACACTTGTCTGTTAGTAACGGGAGAAGTCGAGGTTGATATTTCACGCTGCTTTTTATCAAATATAAAATTTGAAAAATTAGCTGGTGTTTGTAAATACTTCCATCAAGAAATGAAGCCAAGACAACGTAAACGAAATCTGAAATTAACAGAGAACTGTCCAATGCGCACGTAAAACCGCTGGATTCCTGATAGTTCAAGGAGTGGGCAGTTCCAAAGACGACTCACATTGTTTGAGGAAGAACCCCAAACCCAAACAACTGTCACAATTATAAACAATCTTTCATGTTGAATCTTAACTTTTATGCTTTTACACCTAGTGAACACCCAGTGATCACCCAGTGAATACCTAATGAACACCTGGTGCCATTACTGGTCGTTTCCACTTGTCCATTCCTAAGATCTTCACAACTTTGTCCATAACACCAGCTAAAATCGATTTCTGCTGAGATTCAAAACTTGGCATTCACTTGATATGTGTATCACTTGAGTCCAAGGACAATATAGCATGTTTTCTTTCCACCCTTAATTTTGGAATGGTGAGTGAGTGAGGGAGTTTAGTTATACGCTGTACTCAGCAATATTTCAGCTAAATGGCGGCGGACTAGACAATCCTGTGATCAACAGTATGAGGATTGAACTATGCACAGTACCCCCTAAGTAATTGAAGGAATTACAGCAAATTTGAAGGAATTGCATCTCAAATGTAAACAAGCGCAGCCCACTCGCGAAACAATTGCAGCGATTATTGCATAATAACATAAACACAACGTCCCCATCGGAAGCAATGTCGGTAATACTTGAAACACGCTCGGCCATCTTCGGAAATTTCTTGGCTCCGTTCCGTGATTTGTCGGTCGCGTCCTGAAACGCACACACATATAAACATGACGTCACTGGAGGGAACACCCGTCTCGGTGAGTTTTGGTTTTAGTTTCTGTTGTGAAATTTTCATAATTATCCACCTTTGACCACCGTGTTGAATGCGTTTATGTATGAGGTGTTGTCGGAGCTATAGATTGCCTTTTTAGGAAAAGATCGTCACTGCAACAGAGTGTCATAGGTCATGCTTCCGATGGCTCCCGATCGGACGTAAACGTCCAGCAATATTGTAGATCGATGCTCATACCCTTGACCACTGATTTGTCTGTCCCAGACTCGATTGTTTACATGCCGCCGATACGTAGCGTGTGACGAAAATGTAAACTAAACTCACTCACGTTTCTATAATTAAACAACAAACAAACAAACAAAAGCTAATCATTGAAAGTGTGAAGCATTTAAAACCCCTCTTTCCATATCGTGCTTGGAGGCTGTTCTTCTTCATAGAGTGTTTTCTTTCTTTTCTAAATTATAGAAAACTGAAGTGTTCAATATCACGCTTCCGTGTCGTGACTTGCGGCTGTTTTTCTTCACACAATATCTATAAATCACGTATGTTTTTCCATCCTTTCAAAATCAGCAGCTGTCCTTGGGTTGACGTGACAGTGTGGCTCCTGCAAATAATTTAATAAAATCTACAGCGACCCTTTTGGGTTGAATTGGTAAAACACGAATATTTAACTGAACCATCGTTTAACAGACGAATCCAGATTTAACAATTCCTGTTGTGATGTCAACGTGTCAACGGACGTTGTATTGGCCTTTATGCTCAACTCGTATTTCTGAAGAAGAATCACTTTGTAAATGATTTCATAATTATGATTCCTCTCCCACACGGAGCATGTGTGTGATGAAATAGTACGGTTCCAAATCCGCCAGATAACGTCCATTGCTACGACTGCAGAGACTATGGCAAACCATTCCATATACCGTCCATGCCCATTTGACAGACATTGTCCATGTACTTCAACACTCGCCGCGCACAGTGGGCATATCCAGTATTGAGTTTGTGACATTTCATGTTCGTCCCCTGCCCCAGGTTTGGACTCGTAACGAATTGTGTAATGTCATTAAATATGCCATTTTCTTATAATCTCAGTATCCACACATTAAAGTTCACCCTAAAACATTTCAATATTGTTACATTTTCAAATTTAGAAAGACTTTTAGCAATGCACATTTTTCATAACACACATATATATATGTGTACTTAGTTTTGCCAGCAGTATCGACAATGTCAAGTGGCATATATCGTCTCTAGGATTTTTGATCGGCATTCTAGAAGCTGGAGAACCAATAATAAAACATACGACTCTGCCGGTAACAACTTCTTGTTTATTGCATAGACCAACGTTTTGATTTCAAGCTGAGTATAACCAACGTTTGAAACGTATATATACTGAAGAGCAAAACAAACGCGCCAGTTTCGAAAAATGAAATCTCCTAAAAGTTCATGCGTTCATGCCTATGCCTACTATATAAAAACTGCCCCTCCCGAATAAATTGAATCAAATCAAATCAAATAAAATAAAAATACAATAAAGAAGAAAAAATAAATAAAACAGACAAACAAAAAAAAACACAACAACATAACGGAATAAAAAAACAAAAAGTAAATGACGAATTAACATTAACAACATCATGCAATCGAATAACATATGAACAAGTGACACATAACTGGACGAAGTCAGGTAGGGATGAAGGACTACTAGAATTTAAACATTTCACTCTTTCCTGAATGGTTAGTAGTGTTAACTAGTCAAGACAACATTTTGTGTATCGTGTGCAATTTAGGTAAAATTTTAAAAACAGCTATTCGACACTTTTTCTAATAAATCAGCAGCTTGTTTCCGTGTGGACTGGCCACAGTGGTGTATAATTACTGCATCGAATAAATAAATAATACTCTCATTGATCCTTACAAAGTACACGACGCTACAATTACAGATGCTGTGTGACAAAGCTGTCAGAGAGTAAAGTAGAGAGGAGAGGTTGACTCAGTGCTTGTAGTTATACAAATGTTATTGAAGGGTACTGTGTTAAGAAAGTTGAGGAGAATGACCCCAGTTACCATGGTTCTGTGTGTCATATCCATTGTGGTGACAGCTGCTCCCAATAGTTATTGTCCTGTTGGGGTGATCATGTGTAAACGAAGATGTCAAGAATTCAGCGGATGTTCCATTGTGGATTACGTTTTGAAGGACCTGCGATGTAGATTGATTTCAGGGCCATCTACCAGCCCGGGCGTATCGGATGCCATAAGACTTGACGCAAAGGACGTAAGTGGCCGTTATTACTGATACAACTTCAGCTAGTTTTGTTTCTTGATGACAAGATGACTAGTCTTTATCAAAAGCTGAACAATGCTCTTACCCGAGACAGTCTGTCTGTCTCTCAGGCAGGGGGCGGTAGGGTAGTCTAGGGGTTAAAGCTTAGGACCCAGGCTCGATTCTCCACATGTGTATAATCCGTGAATTCCGGTGTCCCAAGCCGAGGTATTGTTGGAATAATGCTGGAAGGGGCGTAAAACCTCACTCACTCACTCACACTGAGGCACCTTCTTTATATGCTTTACATACCTAGTGAGTGAGCATTGGAATCAAATCCGTCCTTAAAGTCACAATGATACGTCTAGTCTACCACGTTAACTTAACTATGTCCGACTAAACTGACGGTACTGACGGTATTCTGGTGCTGCTGCAATCCCAAATATGCACCTAACTTATAAAATTACTCAAGAACATTAATTGTATAGAACACAACCATCATTTCTCAATTGCCAGAATGCAACCAAAAACATTGCGACAGGACTATCACAAATGGGTACTTCCAACAGCCATATTGCAAGGACAGTAGGTTGCCCAAGACAAGCTGTTTAACCGTTTCAATGACAGGCCAGGAGCCAGACATGTGATCAACCAAGTGTACTTTCTCTTGTTCGTCAGTTTGAAACAGTAAACACATTGTGTCCATCTGGGCATATGTTGGTATGCAAGATAACTTCATTTTAATTTACGAGAGATATAGGAGTTAATGAATGCTGATATAATCATAATGAATGTTTCAAGAGTACATCACCACGCGCACGCCCTTATGAGTAAGTGAGTTCATGTTTAACGTCACATTGGCAATATTTCAGCCATATCGTGACGAGAACCATGAATATAATACATAATAGTGAATGGTAAAAATCTGTCAACGAAGGAGATTAAAACAACCAGATTATCACAGATAGATATTTAAAACTAATAATTAAATCTAAAACAGTTTATTACAAAGGACGATGCAAAATAAAAACGGGCAAAGAACTGACGGTAGATCACCATTCCAGGGTCCATGGGCACTTACAGTACCTTTGCTACCTGCCTGGACCCAAGCTGGATTTACACCGTCCCCTTAGCCGCTGGCGATTTTAGGCAAGTTCAGCCAAATTTTAAAAGAACAAATATGCTGCGTTTAGAATCAGGTAAGCAAACATTAAACTTTGAAAGTTTTAGGACTTACGTACCCTCTCAGGACAATAACTTTATATAGTTCAATCTCTTATACAGCCTTATACAGAATATACAGCCGCTAGCAATACCAGTTGCCAGTTTATACTACAAATAATTAAGATATATCTATATACAGCACATGTTAATCAAAATTCAATCATGAAATCAATTTCTTTTAAACAACAATAATTAAGTGATAACCAACAGTGGTAAAAAGCTCCTTAACAGTCTTGATATTGAAATATTTATCCGTTGTGATAGAGAATTCAACATAGTCAAGCAGGATATGCTTGACCGTGACTCTTTCGTCACAAGGGATACAAAATGGGGGATTCTCACCTTTCAACAGGTATGCATGAGTATATCTTGTGTGGCCAATAGGCATTGTGACATGATGATCTCTTCAAATTTGGACTGACTACCCAAGTGTAACCAAAGTAGGGTTTTATTTCATGTTGTTACCCACTTGGATGTCCCACTTCTTCTGCATCAGATCAGGGGTGTAAGCTCTAATGCAAGCTTTGTAGTCAGAATAAGGAATACGAAGTGGTGTCACAGATTTGTTGAGTGCTGCCTGAACAGCAAGATCGGCCATTGTATTCACAGAAATGCCAAAGTGGCTGAGCAGCCAACAGAGGACGATGTTTGTATTGGCCAGTAGCAAGATCATTATACAGTTCAGTAATGTCAATTAAAAGTGGATGTTTGCAAGAGAGATGTTTAATTGTCTGGAGACAAGTAAGAGAGTCTGAACAGATTATATATATTTTTTTATGTTTAAGGTGTCTTTGAATATATTTGAGAGCCGTTAATAGGGCGTTTGCTTCCGCTGTGAAAATAGAACTGCTATCTGGTAGTCTAGAAGATTTTGTTCTGGATCCAATGACAGTGGGACAAGCTACAGCGCCACCGTCCTTGGACCCATCTGTAAATAAGGGCTTGTCATTGTTATATTTGTTTTTTAATTTATGATATTCTTTTTTATATTGTAAGTCATTTGTTTCTGATTTTTTAGTTAACATGTAGTTAATGTTAGGTCAACTTGTGGCCGAACCAATTGCCAAGGAGGAGGAGAAAGAAGACGGGAAGGAGCTATATTTTCCAGTTCAATGTCAGCAGCAATAATGAAAGGCGTAATTCACAGCCCAAAAGGCTGAACAAAAGAAGATTTCTTGTTGTACACATCTTCATAAAGAGGATTAAAGACACAGTGGAATGTAGGATTAGTCTATCCTTATGACCATAGTAATGGCTGTAAGATATGATTTGCGTGTGATGTGAAACAGAAACAAGAAACACTAGAAGCTAACACTCACAATAGTGTGATGCAAGATGATTCTCATAATTAATGGTCACTGGTGATTTATCGCCCTTTATGAAAACCGTCAGAATCAAGACTGACACCCCGTGTATGGGGGCTACTGTGTTGTCCAAGTGTAACCCATGCGCTGTGTTTAGGGGCGGTGATAAAAAAGTGTTTGTTCATGAGATGTCGCTCTTTGAGAGGTTTGTTAAGGCTCAATTTCAGTTTCCCCTAATTTTTGTTTTGGGATGGTATAGATAAATTCTGACTCATATACATGGGGAAAGAGGTCAGGGTAGAGGAAATCGTGTATTAATCCGATAGTACCACTTTTACCCTACACCAGGATAATGAAATCGTTTATCTGAACAATGTGTTACATTTTATTTTTATTATGTATTATCAGGTATCTGCCGACAGAGCCATAAAATGTCCTCCAAACTTCAAATGGATATTTACAAAGAAGGCATCTTATGCTTGTGTGGATCCGAATACTTTTACAGGGAGGACTAAAAAGCATATGTCGAGTGGTAAGTAAAAACTTTTGTCGTTTCTCAAATGGGATGAAATGGGAAATAACAGAAAGGACCTAGACCTTTAGGTTTGATGCATTTGATGTGAATTGTGACGTAAGGAGATTCGAACTGGTACTGTCGATAGAACGTAGCTAATAAGTGTGACTGAATGAGTTAAGTTTTACGCCCCTTTGGACGGTTTTTGCGCTGTTGTATATATATCTTGGCTTGGGATACCAGAAATGTGCTTCCAACAATGTACCCAAGAGGGGAATCGAACCCGAGTATTCGGCGTGACGAGCAAACGCTTGAACCACTAGGCTACCCTACCACCCCGGTAGGGTATAAAACGTGCAATTTTTGTAATTTGAGTGGCGAGGTTCTGTAAAATGTAAGATTATTCAGAGTGCTCTAGAAGCCTCCAGATTGCAAGGAAGTATACGTACAACATCGTTGAGGTCTTCAGGTAGTCTAGTGATAAAAAGTGTTCACGCAGAAGAGTTCCTTAGTGGGTACATAATGTGAAGCCCATTTCTGGTACCTCCTTTCGAGAAACTGCTGAAGCGGCGTAAATCCATACTCACTCACTCACTCACTCACTCCAACATTGTTTCATACAACAACTGGAAAGATAGAAATAACTGCAGCATTGTACAAGTTGGTCTGACCACATCTGTCATTACTTTCAATTTATGTCTTCAGTGTAATCACTTTCAGATGGAAATGGCCTGCTCACTTTCTCAACACCTGTCGGGAACAAGTACCATATAATGCTTATGTTTGTCAGCAACAGAAAGTGGATCATTCTTCACACCATTCAAGCAAAGCATGTCCTTGCCCTGTCGTCCGATAACAATCTTGTTTTCTGGTGCCAGCAAGGACCAGATATCTGCGGGCGTTTCATGTATAATCCTGAGACATTAACCTATACAAAGATGAAAACCCGAAAAAGTAGGTGTTAGATGTCGTTATCGGATCATTGATTGTTTGATTCTATTGCTTGTTTGAGTGACTGACTGATTTATTAATCTGCACCATCTGGTCCTACCTCCACTTTGGAGGTGGTCTTCAGCTACCAATGGCTGCTGATGGAGGCGAACAACAGACGGTTTGTTTAGGCCATGGGCCAAAAACACTGTTTACAAAATTCATAACTGCAGAGTCGTGGGTGTTTGCGGATGCACATAGTTTGATATATACTCTTCAAAAAAGTAGGGGATAATAAACTTTCAATGTGGATAGGAAGTGGAAACGTTAACAAACGTTGCAAGGACAGACATCTTATGAACGCGCCACCATTTTCGGTTATTACCACCCCTAAAAACAACGCATGATTTGCACATGCACAACGCAGTAGCCCCATACACGTGCATGGGGTCCGATTTGTGATTTTGACGTTTTTTTCAAGAAGGTCGAGAAATCACTTAGAACATTAATTTTGACACTCATCTTGCGTCACATATTTGTTAGTGTTTGTTTCTAGTCGTTTGTTTTAAAAGGAAAGTCGGATATATGCAAATTACACGCCATTCACCAATCATCTTTCAAAAGCGACTACATTCCAAATAACTAGGGTTGTAACGATATGCAAATGCCGATGCACCCTCAAAACATTCAATAACATCACATCAACATCGATTGATTCCGATACATCTGGTAAAAAAATTTAAATCGTCAATGAAAAAATGATGATACTTTTGAAGAGTTTATAATAATTTAACAGAGAAACAAGGGGTGGTAACCCAAGAGTAAATAATAAAAATATGTCCATTGTATTTTCCATTCTAAAGATATGATAGACACATTTAGCAATACTAGTCAGTAGCTGTACATTATTAGTTTGTAACATGTTCACAAATTTCATCATACTCGGTCTGGTAATCACATGCTTTGGTAGATAACGATTCCTTGTGCTTAATATTTTGGACAAATGAACAAGGTATGGTACATCATCTTCAAGATCGTTCACACATCGGATGATCGGGTTTACTGATCCTATAGATGGAATATTGCTGACGATCACATAGAGAAACCATCTTTCTTAACCAAACATTCACTAAGGGATAAAACATATCATTGTCTCTCATAATTACTACAAGCATGACACCGCGAGCTCTCTCCGGGTTAGAATTGATGTTCAACAATCCAAGCTTGCCTTAAGACGACTAACGGTCGTCATTATGTTATTATGTAGATCGATACTCATGCTGTTCATCACATGAAAAAACAAAGAAAATAAGATTTTCTCAGACGTTTGTGCACCATTAAAGCGAAAGAGTAACCAATTTCAGTGTTTGGATTGAGTATCGCTGCGGACGGAACGGAAGACACCGTGTTTTTGGCATCTGGAAGCAACATCATACACATGTTGACCTGCTCCCTGTCCAGGAAGAAAGGACTGCCCAACATAAAAGCCTCTATGACTGTCATGAGGGTGGAAATAATCCCCATTTTAAAGTAAGCACATCTAACGTGAGTGAGTGAGTGACTTAAGTGATCAACATACTGTGTTGGCAAATGAGAGCTGTTAATCGTCACCTGTTAATCGTGGCATATTTTGAACTTGTGTATCATATTATGTTCATACCCTATATAATCATTCTACACGTGAAAATGTACAAATACTGCCTGAATATTGCTATGTCTTGGCGACTGATGCGTAAACAGACATAAAGATAAGTTTAGATATTCCAGAACACTTTTTACAATATCTCCAAGACATTTCACTTGGTCTCACTAATGCAACTCAGCAGAAAAAGACTAAAATCATAGGAATTATTCGTTGACAATTTTACACACTGTACAACATTCATTCTTGTTTTTTGTTCGTTGGTTTGTTTTTGTCTCAGAGCAACGTTTCTTTTGGACATCTACCATTATTGCTTTATTTTGCCATGTTAAGCGTTCTTGTAAACTGATACCTTCTAACATATCTTTGACAGTTTTTAAGTAATTCATACAGGCATATTGGTAAAGCTTCTTTTGGAGTTTTTGTTCATACGATGTTGGTAAATCAGACATATGTGTAGAGAAACTTTAATTAAGCAATTACAATTACAATCAAGCACTACTGAAGTCATGGTAGAATTTAGTTTTATGCTGCTTATATTCTTCGAAACAAATGTATTTCACTTCTTGTACACATGGGAAATCGAACCCGGGTCTCCGGTGTGACGAGCGAACGCTTTAACCACTAGGCCACCTAACCGCCCATGAGCACATCTAGCTTATATGCCATATCACCATTGTGACTTGAACCGTACGTTCCCGGATGATTTCAAGTGAACAGTTGACTAAACTTTGCACGTATGTATTACGGGTACGTTCCCTGATGATTTCAAGTGAACAATTGATTAGACTTTGCACGTATATATTACGGTTACTTTACCGGATGATTTCAAGCAAACAGTTGACTAGACTTTGCACGTATGTATTACGGGTACTTTCCGTGATGATTTCAAGTGAACAATTGATTAGACTTTGCATGTATGTCTTACGAGTACTTTTGGCGATGATTTCAAGTGAACAAATGACTAGACTTTGCATGTATGTATTACGGGTACTTTCTGCTTTTAGAAGAGATTTCGTATAGATGTGGATAGGTATTTTATTTATTTTTTTTTTTATTTGAATGCACATTGAACAAGTCAATATATTTGTATTTCACAGCAAGTCAATTTACAGAGTCATTTTCTATGTAAATACAATGTGGCAAGACAACCATAAATGTAACGAAAGTATCGTATTTGCTATGAGAGCATGCATTAAATTTATGTAGTTGATAATAGCAATTTAGTTTTTTTGTCAGATCAGCGAGAGAAGGTTCAGTGTTTGCTACCTTTCCAGAATATATGCATTCTTTCGTTAACATAAAGTACATCATGCTGTATATCATTTTGTATTGTGACGTAGCATATAAATGTCTATATTAGTCAAGGTGAACTTGTACAGTTCGCTTCTTTCGTGACCATCGTGTTGCGTTTCTTGCTGTAGGCTAGGGTTTGAGTACACTCTTTTGGGATTTTTATACACTGCTTGTAGGATGCATAATGTCCAAAAATGAACTTCGCCAGAGAATGACATGGTTGTTCAAGGCAGAGCGCATGTTTACGCCAACAAGGGGTAGCCCAACGGATAAAACGCTAAAAAGGCTAAAGATCGGGGTTCGATTCCTTGCCTGAGTACAATGTCTGAAGCCCATTTCTGGTGTCTGGTGATATTTATTATTCGCGGAGACACCATTGTTAACAACTAGATTTATTTATATCTATTTTATTTATTTATATATATTTATATGGTGCCAATATCCAGATCCTCTGCTCAAAGGCGCTTTGTTGTTTTCCCTCCATCATTGCAATGTCGCAAGCGATGCAATTATCAATATCAACTCCCTGGGGATCATACCACTCTTGCAATAAATGTACCATAAGCTGCATACAAAACGATAAGAAGTATTCATGATAGTTTGTATGGATTTTAATTTGTGGTAACAGCATCCATGCATTTTCAGTTTGCTTTTTCAGGCGCCTTTATCTGATCTTCAGAAACAGTCTGGACGTCGTCGCTGTCAATTACCGCGGAGAAAAGGAGAGGCAGTTCTTCTACAGTGAAAGAGGCCTATTCTTGGCCTTCAGTCCAGATGGTGAGAGATTATTGCATGATGTACAGCAAGCGTTGTTTTTAATGCTTGTCTGCACACTAAAAGCCTTGGTAAGTAATGTGCATTGACCTGCACTGACGTGCATTGATAGGAAACAAGTGGTTGACATCCAGCACCGTGACTTCATATACTGACAAAGAATAACACAGAATAATTTACACACTGGCTGAATTAACATACGGCCACTGAACAAGCTGTGTTTCATGACACATCACACTCTCTCCACAACGAAAGTCATAATATGTAAAACGTGTTGTGTTTAGTTGTGTTGTGCTATGCTGTGCTTAATGAACTTGCAAGGCTGTGAGTTAGCCTAGTGGTTGATGCGTTCGCTCGTCACACTCAAGACCCGGGTTCGATTCCCCACATGGGCACTATGGGTGAACCCATTTGTCTTGTCCCCCGCCGTTATATGCATGCATATTGATAAAAGCGGCGTAAAACTAAACTCACCCGCTTAATTACAAATTACAGTTTTGTCCTCAGGTCGGAGAATGTACACCACCTACGACAACGGCACTATGCACGCTATCCAGATTTCTTATGACACAGTCAGAACAATCAAGACAATCCAGGTGTCGAGCAGAGCGTATGAAGTACCTGTTGTCGCTTTCAACGACAAGGTACTGGCGTTTCTAGGTCGGTAGGTATAGTACTTCACAAATACTGTTATGGTTCTTGTAAATGGATGGACCGAAGATTTCTTATCAGTGGGTTTATTATGTATATGGCGATACCAAATTTCTGATTATCCGGGATCATTCATTCTCGTCCCTCAAACCACCCCCTTCCCTTCCAGTCATTATCATGATTTTATGACCCTAGATCTTTCATCTCCCTACTCACCACCCTCCCCAATCTGCCTCCTTCCCGCGCTCAACTTAGCAGCTCTGGTTCATCAGACTACAAACCAACAGACACAGCATCCACCTTCAGCCTATCTGAACTATCCAGCATCTGGCCCCTTACACTTGTATATTCCTATATAACTGTCTGCTGTATTATTTGTTACTTTTAACATGTAAATGATTGGTCTTGTCTTCAGGAGTATCTGGTGCTGTAAGGGACACTGCATGCAAAATATAACGCTCTAACAAGAACAATATCTTCCACTAGTTTCACATTAACATTCATTTGGTCAATTTACCTCCACAATCGTACACTGGCTGCTTCTGACCAACCAAACGACCCAATGACCGAACGGCTGACCGACCGACCAACCGAATTCAGAAAACTAAAGTCAACCAACCAACTAACTTGATGTTGCAAAGTTTTCTTTTATATTGTTGCTATCTTTACAGAAAGATGTACGTTTATGACGTCAAAGATGCCATGGCGACCCTACGTTTTGCCGACACCATACCTTCAGGTTGGATGAAGATAGGTACACCAATGGCATCCTTTGTACAGCCACCAGTGCAAGATCACGTTAATGGTAAATGCTAATTTCACAGACTGAATGTCTTTTACGTATCTCAGCTCTGAAATCATGCAAAGCTACAGACACTTCAAGTGGTGGTGTGAGGCCCTGTGCACATAGCTCAGGGCTTCTTTCACAAAGCACAAGTCGATAGTAAGTCATTACGGTTACCTATGAAGTGCAGTGTTAAAGAATGGGTGTTAAGGTGAACCTCAGCAAAGGTTGGTTAGTGATAAGAGCCCCTGGTCACTATCGGTTGAAGCGGTGAGGAGAGTTTCTGTGGGTTCAGTCCTTCGACGCACATGCAAGTGACTGTTCAAAATTGCCTCTGTTCACCCAGCAGAAAATGGGTACCTGGTAAAAGAACTCGCGAGCCTAACACCCATCTATCTGGGGTTATAATGATTAGATGTTCTCATTATTATCATCTTGGTATGAAGGTGAAGAGGAAGCAACAGCTGTATAAATATGAGAATACTGCAGATTTTTCACAACGGGTTATAACTCTTTCATGTAAGTCACTGCTGAAAACAGTAGCAACGATCCACGCGAGAAGAGCATGGCGTCAAAACAAAACAATTTCAATTAACAATTAACGAACAATTTCCCTGGAAAGAATGAATCTGTA
Source organism: Haliotis asinina (assembly GCF_037392515.1). Classification (NCBI taxonomy): domain Eukaryota; kingdom Metazoa; phylum Mollusca; class Gastropoda; order Lepetellida; family Haliotidae; genus Haliotis; species Haliotis asinina. Next base: position 47,819,978 of record NC_090283.1, on the reverse strand, counting down.
CACCATTTACAACGTAGTCTATTGAGACAGTTTAAATTATTCTAATTTATTCCAGAAGAGAAAACTCCACCCAGAGCGAGAAAGGGGACCTTTTCAGATACATCAGGTAAATCATTTATGAAAAGTATTTTCTCATTAATTTGATTGTGTTATGGGGTGGCTATGGTCTCACCAATCAACGGTTAGCGTGTGTTCCAATCAAATAGGTCCATGCAAATTTGGTATACCATGAACCAGTCTGTTATTTTAAGGGATCCTCAAACTGACTTAAACTTACCTGAATGTGTAGTATGTCATTAATATATTTCATCACCTTGATCTAAACATCTGAAGATATGTTCAGTTAATCTGTAGTTAAATTCGTATGGCGATCTTTCTGGTCCTCAGCAGCCAATGCTTGTGGTAAGAAGCGACAAACGGGATCGGCTGGTCAGGTGACTTGCTTGGCACATGTAATTTTTATCCCTGCTACTTAGATCGATGATTACGCTGCTGATCACTGGATTGTCTGGTCCAGACTTGATTATTTGCAGACTGCCGTTACATAGCTAGAATATTGTTGCTACGACAAATAACAGCATAAGTTCTCACGTGGCCTGATAACAATATTATGCAATGTGAAAGTCTGCGATTATGACAATAGACTGGCACAAAACCCCGTGATATAATTTTGAGAGTAACAAATTAACCCATTTAAATTGAAAAAGAGGCTTGGTGACTTAAGAGATTCAGCCCCTGAACCTGTCGAAATCTGGACTTGCTTCATTTAGGGCTTTAGCATTGCAGGGAGGGGAGGGGTAGGCAGTAGGGAGAGTAATGTGGCCTGGGGACTGTGAAACAGACTAGTAGGGCAACACAGTTCTTAAGCGCTTATAATTCCTAGCGAGTTTTATATAGGGCTTGTGAATTGGATATTCACACTTCAAGACGCTCAGTATTGCAGGTCTGTTTAATTAATATACCTTAAGCATTCAGAGAAGAAACAGATACAGCAAGAAGCAAAGCCACGCCAAGGCCAAAGAAGACACTATCAGGTTTGTATGATAAGAGAAACAATGAGCGAGTGACAAGAAAGATACGATACTTTAATGTATTATTTGTCGACGTTTCAGATTCGTGTTTGTAAATGCACGTTTTAGTGAAGAACAATGAAGTCAACATGAACATCAGAGGAACGCTTGAAAACTGTTTTGTTGTTAATCTCAAACCTAAATGGCAGAAATGGTTCAGAATTATTGTCAGGTATTTCCTTGCTAATACATTTCGTGACGTGAATGTCAGGCGATATCAGTTCTTATGCCCAGTCCTTTTAAAATCTATTATCTGCAAGGTCCCTTAATTATGACGCTGACTAATTCGCTGACTGAATTAGGCTGGCTTTGCATAAAGTAATATCAATTCACAAACATAACGACAGCCAAATGCATGCGAACGCCGTCTCAAATTTTGGTAGTTGGCATTCAGTCAGTTTCTATTGCCATCAGACATTCTGGGGAAACAGCGACTTCTTACTGTGACTACCACCTTCAGAAAATCGGCGTCGACTATCGAAGTGTTCCTCAGTGATACGAACGCTGAGAAGTGGAAACTCGTTGGACGGTTTAAAGGAATCCATGTTGCCATGGACTACGCCGAAAATATTCTTTATCACTGCCAGAGGAAGCCCTACGGACTGTTTACGTTAAATCTTCAAGACGGAAAACTGAAAAAGAAGCATGAGAAAATTGTTAAAGGTAGGTTTTCATCGGTTTATTTTGATTTACCTGCGCGCAAGTTTCTCTTGTTTCTGATGCCTACTGCTTCTTGTCTGCTTCAATCAGTGAGTGAGTTTAGTTTTACGCCGCACTTTTCAGCAGTATTCCACCCATATAGTGGTGATCTGAAAGTCATTGAGATTGGACCAGACAGTCCAGTGATCAACAGCATGAGCATCGATCTTCGCAAATGGCAACCGATGACATGTGTCAACCCCCTTTTATGACAAGCATGGGTTGCTGAAGTCCTATTGTACCCCAGATATTCAAACAAGATAAACAGTTTGTGATAAAGATGTTTCGCTGTCAGGATTCACGGCAGTGTTTTAACATGAAACCCATGTTAGTGGGATCTGATCGAAAGACCTCAACTGTAATAATCAGAGCTCTTTTTGGAAATGATCGCTTTTACGCCGCTCTTAGCAACATTACCTCTATCCAGCCGCCTCTGGCGCAAGTTGAGATGTCACTCCAATGACCGCGCAGTCCAGAGGACAATACTGACTACATGACATTCCTTACGTCATAGTTCTGTTAAATAATACCCAAAGTTCACGCCGGTCTCATCATCAAAGAAGGAAACCTTTAAGTATTTTACCTGGCTATCATTATACAAACCGACCTTGGATCAAAGTGTATGTGTAGGATAAAGGTTATGTGTATGCTGCTTTGTGATACATGTGAACCGCCAATGATGATCATGTAACGAAGGTTCATAACAGTAAATGAAGCGCTAGTAAAATCGGTGTAGCTAATTTAACTCCTGCATTCTTGTCGGCCCGGTGGCCACGAGGTAGAGCGTCCGCCTAGTAATACGAAAAGTGCGGATCCAATCCTGTTAGGGAAAACATCTGGACATTTCAAGTGAACTTTTGACATTTTTTCAATTGACGTCAATCACTCAAATATCCTCTGAACTTGAATGTTAATATTAATAATGATTTAGGAAAAAGTTAAAGTTTCCTACTTACTATAAGTCTTACTTATTAAAAGTAAAATCAGCAAATAGGTCTTACTTACAAAACGTAAAACTGGCAAATATGTCTTACCCCCAGTGAAAAAAAAAAAATATAATAAACTCAGGGGAAAGAAGTCATGTCTAATATATTGTGACAATCGCCCTGTAGGTTTATACTGTAGCCCCAATATCTGAACATTTGCCCTGTCGTAGTCTTAGCATTTGGGTTGGTGTGTACAACGGCACCCTGAACGTTTCATGTAGGTTGAATTTTATAAGCTAAGGTTTGCCTTTGCCTTTGCGTGTATTTGTGCCACTTTTTTTAGAACTATGTGCTCCCCATTTCATGAACACCTTGTATAATCGTCAACTTGGTAAAGATCAGGGTTCGATTCCCCAGATTGGTTCAATGTGTGAAGCCAGTTTCTGGTGTCTCCGTTCATGCCTGCTAACTTGGTTGACACATGTCATCGTATCCCAGTTGCACAGATACATGCTCATGCTGTTGATCACTGTATTGGCTGGTCCAGACTTGATTATTTACAGACCGCCGCCATACAGCTGGAATATTGCTGAGCGCGGCGTTATACAACTATCAACCAGCCACTCCAAATCGATGAAATTAATTACGTGGAAGGAGATCTACTAACCGAATATTGTCTTTGTATAACTCTCATTTTTGTACAAGGTGCATGTACTAGCGTGGCTGTTGATCCTGTTTTGAATCGTGTATTCTTCATCAAATCCCCCGGACTGTTGTCGTACAACCTCAAGAGTAAAGAGATAGCATCGATTCCAATTGGTCTTGAGCGAAGGTTTCAAGACTTCCGGATCGTCATTGATTTGAGGAAACAGTAAGCATTGGTCCTCTAATCGTTTTATTTCAACGTTTATTTAATTTGTAATGATTTCGTGATCACTAATATGGAAAGATGAACAACAATCACCATAAGACGGAACTAATGTAGGTTGGATTGTTAATCGCCGCAATATTCTAGCTATATGGCGACTGTCTGTATATAATCCCTCATGGACCAGGTAATTCAGTGACCTATATGGATACTATTACATGTATCAACCAAATCAGCGAGCCTGACCACTCGATCCCGTTAGTAGCCTCTTACCGCAAACACAGCCTGCTAAAGTGAGTTTAGTTTTACGCCGCTTTTAGCAATATTCCTGCAATATCACGGCGGGGGACATTACACACATCGGCTCCCCACATTGTCCCCATGAGTAGAATCGAACCCGGGTCTTTGGCCTGACTGTCGTACACCTTCACCACGGGGCTACCCCAGAGTGCTTAAAACCATAGTCGCTCACTCATAGAAATGTAGTATCTGCACAATAGCCCATTTGTTTCTTATTGCTTGATTAGCATATTAGAAGTTGGTGAGTAACAAAAAAGTGAGATATTTTATGAATGACAGCTTCCAAATTATATACGATGAGACGTTTCGGTGTCAGTTCGTACGTATAGTGTTGCATATGTTATGTTCATGTTTATAGTTTGTTTTTATAGTCTATCATAATCCAATGAGGGATGTTCACATTATATTTCATTATATGATTTGTACATATGTTTTAACCTGTTTGAGGTAAGACTAAATTACAATATCGGGCTGCCTATCTCTCTGTCCGTTTACCTTTGTCAAGCAAAAGTGAAGTAGTACAGCACAGAACAGACGAATATGCAGGGATTATGTAAAACAATATGTGCTAATGAATCACAGGGATTAACAACAACATCAACAACAACAACGATGGATAGCAGTTATAATGAGGTGACAATAAATAGAATAGGCAGAACAAAATATATACTCCTCACAAAAACGTAAGGAAGTTTTAGTCCCATCACATTTTAATTTATTTGAAATAGCAAATCATGAAGTGATGTAATAGAAAGGTGAAACGTAAGTACACACGATTAACAAAATGAAATGGTATTGATCAATCGTAGACTAACAAATCTTCAAAAGCATAAACCCTTGAAACAGTTATGAAACTGTGCGGCACTGATGGAGCAAACTGTTAACATTATAGGCCAAATAGGTCTCCGACAGTGGAGTCGTGTTCAGAACATGACCACCATGAGCACAAATGCAAGTGTTTACACGTCTTTGCATTGACCAAATGAGCTGTAAAGTTCTGCTCTTCTCTCTGTAACGTCTATTTAAGTTCATCCAGAGTGGGAGTGATCATGGAGACCAAATGAATTGACCAAGTTGTTGTTGTGTAATGTTCTGCCATTCTCTCTGTAACGTCTGCTCAACTTCATCCAGAGTCGGGGATGTGATCATGGACATCGTAAAGACGACTTCTAACAATGTCCCAAGCATGTTCGGTGAGATTAAGATCAGGTGACCTTGCAGGCCAATCCACCTAAACAACATTATTAAGAAATCTCCCTCGGGCATAATCATCCATGACACCATCATCCATAAATACCTATGGAGTGAGTGAGTGAGTTGGGTTTTACGCCGCACTCGGCAATATTCCAGCTACATGGCCTCGGTCTGTAAATAATCGAGTCTGGACCAGACAATCCAGTGATCAAAGCATGAGGATCGATCTGCGCAATAGGGAACCGATGACATGTGCGAGCCCGACCACCCAATCCCATAAGTCACCTCTTACGACAAGCATAGTAACTTTTTATGGCAAGTATGGGTTGCTGAAGGCCTATTCTACCCCGGGACCTTCACGGGGCTTGTACCAGTGGAAGGACTACAGGTAGGTTTTTATCCGATCAGACTGCATGTGTGAAGGGTGGAGCATATTCATGCTACACATTTCGCATGTTGTGTCTGAGGGTGGTTGTGTCCGGGTGACGTAATCAATGTTATCAGATAAATCAATCTGACAGTCACTAAAGGTTATATATTCTTTGAATATTTATCTTTCAGTAACATGCCGGTGAGAATCGCCATCGAGACTGATAAAGATATTACAATGAAAATATCTTAATTAATATTTAATCTTAATATCTTGTGAGGAGTATACATGTCTTATAAGATTATGACTATGATGGCTGGAGTGCTGTCTTCTAGGCTTGTGTCTGCGGATCTGAACCAGTTTTATCAGTATAAGTCTGTCCTGTGCTGAAGTACTTCACTTGCTTGTTTGACAACAGTATAAGAATCTATACATGGCATCACATAGATAAAGGCGTTGGCATCATCCTTAAAGTATCTTACTTGTTTGTTTTTCTCTGACCATTAAAGGTCCGGGATAGAATAGGCCTTACAGGCCGACATATACCTGGAAACTAAACTCACTCACTCACTCACTCATTATTCTCTTGGCAGCATGATCTACTCATATCGCTTGGGTCAGAAGCGCATCAGGAAATTTAACCACAGGGGAAGTTTTAAGGCTCTATTCTCCACTGAAAAGCCCATCAAGGACGCAATCATTTACTCGGGAAAGTCAAGTGAGTTGTGATCATTGATATAATTTGCTGTACACATTTCTGAGAAACAGTCAATGTTTATTTGTCAAAGTGTGTCCAAATGTACAAGAACGCAATGAATACATCATAGCATTCAGAAACTAGACAAATATGCCACAAGTGGTATATCCTGAAGGAAACGAATAAAGGAACACAGGAAAATTCAAGTTTAGCTATGTTTTCCCATTTTCATCACCATCATTGAATACCGCTGCGAGGGGATCAGAGAATAGATAAGGAAATACTGCCGTGGGGTGGTGTTCCCTTATTTATTTCTCTCAGTATATTTGAGATTACTCTCTCGGGAATGCAGATTCTACTATATATTTGGAGGAGTGAGTGAGTAAGTGAGTTAATAATTAACGTCACATCGGCAATATTTCAGACATATGCTGACGATAACATTTTGATACTGAAATGAAATATGTACACATTATGAAAACCAGCCTCCGCGGTTACAATTAAAACTAGTGTGGAAAGGTAAAACTAATATCACTATTTGAAGAATACAGTATAAAATACGGGCTCTAGATCGCCAACAACTGAAGGTAGATCACCATACCAGGGACATATATTTGGAGGCTGTTGGGGGTCAGTGGGTGGGGTATTGGTTGGCAGTATGGGGTTTGAAGCTGTGGGTTGCCTTAGTGGTAAAACCCATTGCTGGTGAACCTGCCGCGATATTGGTGGGATGTTACTTAAAGCCACGTAATTCCACACTCACTGTTAGGGGGTGACGCGGAGAGGTGTGACCGTTGTTGCTGTTGTTGCTGTTGGTAGAGTTGTGGGAATATCGTTATCCTGGATTCGAACCCAAATTCCAGCCCAAATCAAACTCATACACACTTAGACTGGATCAGGCACTTTGAGGACCGACGTGACTTGACACGGAGTACCAAAGTGGTTGATGTAAATAATGGTATTGGGCGTAGTTGCCTTGCATCAGTGCATATCCAAATAGGCAGCTGTCACGATTTCGTATTCTTTAAAAAATCCTCAAGATATGAATTCATGATGGCAAGTGATGAAACCAAATACGATCTATTTCACATATATATTTACATAAGAATCCGAGGATAATTCTTTCAGAATCCACATTGTACTGCATACATAACGAGTCACAGTCGGAGGTGAAACAATTCACAATTCCAAGATGGAACAGACCAATCGACTTTAGACAAACTGGAACCCACAAATGGAAACGAATCTCCGGTCTGGCAGCAACGGATAACAAGATCATATTAACACATGGAAGGTAAATTTTTCGTGAGTTTAGCTCCATTGCTAAGAATGCTCCGCATCAAGTAGCCCATATATCAAGTTTGTATGTTGTTTAACGCAATATTACAGATATATGGTGGCGGTGTGTAAATAATCGAGTCTACACTAGTAAACGAGTGATCAACATTATGAGCATTGATGTAAACAACTGGAACACGATGACACGTGTCTGCCAGATCAGCGAGTCTGACCACCTGATACTGCTAGTCGCCTCTTACGGCAAGCAAGGGGTGCTGAAGACCAGCTCTAATCATGTCTCTTCGTGTATACATAGAGCCCGTCGGTGGTGCAGCGACGGTGTCAGGGGTGGGGAGGGTACTTCGTAATTATGTCTCTACCTCAACTTTTGTTTGAGATAAAACTTTATAATATTTTAAAATTTTATTCAGAGCTTCAATATTTATTTCTGAAATATGCAGACTAAACATTTGAAATACAGTATTCAACAGCATTTCTTCCTAGAATGTGTGTGAGAGTGAATTTGGTTTAACGCTACTTTAAACATTGTAACGTCATGACGTGTCATCTAAATTTTGGAAACACTAGTGATGCAACTGTGTAATGTCGTATTTGGAATGACACCTTCTCATTAAAATGCAGATTCTAGCACTTTTGTTAGGTTAAGTAACCCACGCCTTAAAGTCAGATCCTAACCATCTAACCCACTTAGCCACCGTGGCTTCCACAACAGCACTGGCGATTTCAAAGTACATGTGTATGACGCTGAGAGACACACTAACATAGCTATCATATCATTTCGGGAACAGATAAACTGTATGAAAAAACCCAACTCTGTACTAATCCGTGTGATCCTTAGATTATAGTCTGAAAGCCTCCAGAATCAATGACGTCATTGCTCTAGTCAAATCCTTTGAATATACTCACAACAAGAAAAACATATGGTAGACTATCAACATTTTTTCGTCTGATGAACAGACAATGTGAGCAGTTCTCGTCATTTAATACAACAGACTTATATTTGTTTCAGGTTCCTGCGAGTTGTTGACAGCAAGACCCTCCATGAAGATTCAACAGTGATATCTGAGACATTCAGGCAATCGTTCAAAAATCTTCTAATTATTGAATTGCAAGCGCAACAAATAAGTAGTGGCTATGTCTGATATACGTCTTGTATTATACTAAGTAGAGACGACGCTTTCAGCTAATGTTCTGGATGGCCAAATGCTTTTTCGGATTGTGTCGGTTTCCTCTGTCCGATATTGTGTTAAACGTTTCTGATATAAATTGTTTCTGAAAGAACCACCAAATGTAACCATGACAACGTTTGTTGATTTGTTGTTTAACGCCGACCACAACAACATTCCAACTGTATGGCGGCGGTCTGCAAATACTCGAGTCTGGATCAGACAGTCAAGTGATCAACATCATGAGCACCAATCTACGAGACTGAGATACGATGACGGATGTGAACCAAGTCAGCGAGTCTGACCACCCAATCACATTAGTCTCTTAAGACAAGTCTGGGTTGCTGACGACCGATTTTAACCAGGGTCTTCAGGATCTCAGAATTTGATTCAACAAACTGATCATAGTTTCAAATCGACATTATTGGTTTGTATGGCAAGGGGGTATGCACATTGCATGAAACATGCTGGTCAAAGTTAGCGCACATGAATGAATTTCAAACCTCAATATTACAGAAGGAACACTTAGTTTATGCCACAAAAAGTAACGATTCTTTATCTAACATTTATGGGATGGTAAATACAATTAAATTTATCTCCAACTGATGGTTTTAAGAACGCTTTCCTGACTGTTTTGATACAATACTTTGATCATGGAGCAACATTTATTACTATTTTATTACTATTCTGTTTATAAACTACACATATTAGGAGTGCACTATGATCAATATTCTGGCATAAGAACATCTGATAAACACCAACCAGTGCTCCAAACACGTTAACTCAGGCTTGTAAACAACATTTTATTATGAAGTATGATCAGTGTGGGTTTGTGACATATCATCACTTATGTGCAAACAAATTACACAATTTAGCAATACAGCATGATCATTATCTTGGCATAAATGTCTATCTAGCACCACCCAGGGCTCCATACATCTCCGAAATTGCTTGGGTCAGAAGCTGGATCTCCATCGGGATAATTGGCTGGCACCATGGTCTTCGTGTACTCCTCAAACCTGGCGCGCAACTTCGCCACCATATCCGGCATCGCTGGTGCGATGTTGTTGTGCTCAGTGGGATCTTCTGGATGTTTGTCAGAGTATTTGTTTAGGTTTAGGCCCACCTGCACAAAACGATCTTAACGCTACGACTATCTTAAGCCTATATTGGAGAATGGGAGTTACAATCATTGTGGCGCTAAGATCGCACTGTGCAAGTGGGCTCACATCCTATTAGTCCCTCTTACGACAAGCATGGGTTGCTGAAGACCAAATCTAATCCAGGTCTTCACATGTTTGAGAAGTTCATGACATAACGCATTCAACTCACAACGCAGCATTCATTTTTGAATATGGAAGTGGTCAACGGTCTGGGTGGGATGAGGAAAAACCATTGGTCTTAAAAATCACAAATTGATTCTAATAGCCTCAGGTATTCAGTGTATACTAGTGCTGGCTAAATGATCGATAATCGGAAATATCGTCTGGAGGAATGAATATTGATGATAAGGAATGTTATGTTGCACATTCTCTTTCGTGACAAAAAAGGTAATATTTTGTTCATAAATCAAGCATAAATGTCACCACTTACCAATGATGTGACACTTATAATATATCTTAATTTCCGACATTAATCGATAACCAGTTGACATTTATTTAATGATTATCGATCTCTATAATCTATATTGATAACCAGTCCCAGTGTATGCCATGATGGTTCGATCATAAGCAGGGGTCCAATCCAAGTGCACAGTCAGGTAATGTCAGCAGCAGTAAATTTAAGAGTTGTTGAGTAATGTTGGTTTCGAGACCATGGAAACATACGGCAAGTAACTGCATACCTCGAATGTTGAAGAGTTGAACTGGGTCATCTCCTGTGAAGTAAACCGTTTCTTCATAGATATCATCTTCGGTTCTGTTCATGGGTTTGTGCCAGCCATCAGGATCTCCAGGGTACCCCAGGATCAGCTTGTAGTCTCCTACCCTGATACATAACAGGAAAACACCTCAACATTAAATTGGGATCTGTTTGCTTCAATCCTTTACTAGATCCAGTGGCCAGTGATGAATCAGAAAGGCAGTACTGATATAACGATGCAATGATGTAAATCATACAGATATATCTGACAGCTTGTACAATGTACCTGTAATCCAATTGGAACCAGTGTTTGAATTACTGTGATTTACCAGCTGGCCATCAGTGCCTGCTGCTACCTGCAGACTTTAAAATCTACAGGCCCTAAATGAAATCGGCAGGCCCATTTTGTTTAGGTCAAACCAATAAAAACAAAATGGACTACACTGTACATAGGGTCACGGTGTTTCTACAAAATGTAGCAATGTCTATGGCAAAGGGGAGTTTTTATTTGTTAAACTGGTGTTGGCATTACTACGCTGAAATACCATGACGTGAAACTGTATGTTGTAACGAAATGGATGGTGGCTGCCAGAGAAAAGGAGGAAACATGCCAGTTGAATAATAATTGACAGATAATTTACAGAAGCCCATAAGGGGCTGCCCATATTTGAAACTGCCGGCCCAATTCGATAACAATAACAACCGGCACTGGTTATTTCTAAGGTTGTGTGGAATCCCAAACACCCGTAAATACCTTATTGCAGCGTGCCCTTCCTCTGGAAATTCAAAGTAGTCAATGTTGTAGATGAACTCTGTCCTGGATGAGGGGAGGCCATTTCGAATAGAATCCCAGAGGCTCATTCCATCAATGGTAGATTCTGTGCCCATGTATGTTACATTTGTGAAAACAGTTTATTGAACAAAACACATTGAATCTGGATGTTAGTAAACGCAGTTGCAAAAGAATCGCTTGTTTAAAGAGGTATTTGATAATAAAAATCTCTTAACCTGGAGTTCCTCCAGCAGCAGACACCAAAGTGGGCTTCCAGTCGATGGCGTGAATCATTCTACAGTCAGGCGGATTATAACAGAGAAAACCTACATGTCAACAGTCTGACCACAAATTCGTCGACATGTTTTTACAACATACCATTATTTACTACGTCTATACTCTATACGATATGGATGATGTGACGATAATTTTTAACTCACTTATACTGACCACAAAATATCCCTTACGTATAGCTTACAAATACAACTACACTGTGGGGTATAACAGAAATTTTGCCCTCTGTGTAACTTCGATATTATCAAATTAGTTCAGTGAGATTTCAGGTGTGTCATCCATGTTATGCCATATGTCGTTGCTTTCAAAATACGGAAATATATGACATGTTCCTGTTCTCGCCTCTAAAATAAGATTTTGACTTTCTTCTAGATATATTCTATACCCTTCGTATGTCGTCCCAGTCTTCTGGAGCCCTGCACCATACATGAAGGATGCCCCCTTCGTACCCCCTTCCCAGATCGTGTACTTTCCTCCTCTCAGAGGCCAGTTGTTGGAATATGCTTGGAGGTGGCCTCCATTCTGAATGATCAAAGGCTTATTACAACTCAGTCTGACATGCTTAGCAGTAGGATGATACATAGCTCACGAAAAGAAAAAATATACCTGCTATTTTAAGAAATTGTACTTACATCTGTATACATGACATAAGCGTGCATACTCGACATATTCCTAAGTCATGCCATTTTAAGGGAGAAGTGACTGTCTGTCATGTTTTTCTTCTTCTTCTTTTTGTCATCAAATCGAAGTATCATTATTATTAACTACAAATAAGAAACGATTTTGCAGAATTACAAAACCTCATACTCCTGTTGGTTATAAGTAGGTAAAACACTAGCAAAGCCAACGACAATTAACCACAATTTCACGAACTTATCCAAAGAACTGTTTCCGAGTATTATTCAGTTCAAATTTGATTGAAAACTTCTTCCCTATTGATACTGATACTACACTTACATCTGCTGTGAATAGAATCAGAGTATTTTCAAACAAGCCCCGATCCTTCAGGGCCTTGGTAACATTCCCCACTGCCTCATCCAGAGCAGAAACCATTCCTGTTGGGAGTAGAATTAATTTGCAAGGCCCGAGCAGTTTGTCTGGTGTACCTCATGGTGGGTGAACAGTATACTGGTCAGAAGTACATTAAATGTAAACCTACATGGCATTTAGAAGTTGAAAATGAAATACTATATGATGACCACATTGATAACATCGTTAGAAGCTGCACGGAAAAGTCACTTGCTTGATAATGGTGTTAGAACCTTCACTGAAACGTCGATCTGACTGTAAAAAAGACAGATTTTGGTCATCCGTATGTAGATATTACCTCTTTATCAAAATTATTTGGAATAAATGGTTTTCAGTGATTTCGTAGATAATAGATTGTAAAGAAAGAGACAGAAATTAACATGCATACCGCTGTACTTTCGTCGCCCTTCGTTAATCACATTCGGATACATATCCTCATACTTCTGTGGCACCTGTGACATCCAACGTAAATATATACAAAGGTAAACTGAACATACATGTGTGTCTCATGGACAACAAACGAACACCATCCTAACAACTTTGCATCTAATCCTGAAGAGTCATGTATGTGTCATTGTATTGAATTTATCCAATCGTCAGATTAGACCTACGTCGGGCTCCTCAGAAAACCGTCAACACTATTTGAACTGGTAACAAAGTTGATAACAGACTTCTGATTTCCGGGAAGAATGTTGAAGTAAACAGGTGCGCAGTATCAATACAATGCCATTTATTACCTCAATTGGAGCATGTACACTCTGATACGGGAGGTACAGAAACAATGGCTGGGATACATTATGACGATGGATGATGTCAACGGCTCTCTGGCCGAATGTGTTCTGAAATGAGAAGTACATTATACACATGAACTAACTTATATTTTTATTATCATAATACTATATCAATGTAGGGCACATATCAAGGCAACTAGTGCTTACTCAAGGCGCTGACATATATATATATACAGTGAAGCCTCGATAATCCGGACAGTAGTGTTTTTCAGCAAATTCGTCCGTATTGCGGATCATCCGGACTACTGAATTTCAGCAAGAGTTGCTTCCCTTTACTATATCAAAAGACACGACACTGAATAAAACAAATAAGCATTTAATGTATATATGTATATTTAATGCAAGGATAACAATAAATTATAAACACATTGCAGTCTTTCTTGGTTGTTTATGTTCATGGTTTTCTCATCACATCAATAAATGTTCGCATTTTCACCAATCATGTCCAATGTCCAATTTCACAATGACCAATGTCACAGGGTTCATAACAAAAAGTCTCTCATTGTTGTTTGAGTTCTGTTTACCTTTTTCATTGAGTTCTTTACATCGATGATTTTGCCAAGTGCCACCTCATCACCAATAGTCTCAAAATAAGTCACCAGACTGTCCAGATATTTCGATGCCTCCGTCGAAGTTGGTGGCACTGGGGCTTGTTCACTTTCCTCGGAATCCTCCTCTTCTTCCTGTCCATCTTCACTCGGCTGCACCATGTTGATGATCTCACTGTCAGTGAGTGGCTCGCATGTTGTTTCGAGTTCTTCTTCGGCGACATATTCTTCTGCGCTTACGACATCATCAGAAGGATACTCGTTCAGGATGAGTCTAAGTTCCAATAGGGCAATGTCATCTTCATCCACAAATGAATCGCCATCTTGTGATATAATGTCCACGTGTCTGTAACAGTTCTTGATTGTTTGCGCACTGACTTCGGTCCAACTGGTTTTTACAAAGAGAAGCGCTTGCCTCAGAGTGAGTGTCTGGTCGCGTCCCTCCTCAGCACAACTGATGTAATGTCTGACAAGCGATCTCTTGTAGTAAGCCTTGATGGTCCGAATTATCCCTGCGTCATTTGGCTGAATGTGAGAGGTTGTATTCGGTGGCAAGAAATGCATGGTAACATTTTGCAAGTTCATCGAATCGCTTTAAGTCCACGTGACCGCATCTGCCTGTCAAAATACTTCAGCTAATCACAGAAGAGCTCACTTGTCATCCACGCCTTTGTGTTATGCCTGTATCTCACTTAGACTTCTAGGTTGAAATCACGTCCAAAACATCTCGGTCTCCTTGCTTGCTCCTTGTAGGTTTTCTCTTGCTTTGCTTAATTTTGATAGTTCCATTTGCATTGGCACACAATGCCACAGTTATTCTATCCTTCGACCGTTTAACGCCAGGCGTGGCTTTCGTTGCCAATGTGTAGTTCGGTCCTAATTTGTAGAAATGTCCCGTTTCATCGATGTTGAAAATAGCTTCGGCATCGAATTCACTCAAAACGTTCTTCAATTCTTCCCTCCCCGCGATCACTGCATTCTTGTCGGCACTTGCTGCTTCTCCCTGGAGCACTTGCTTCGATATTGAATGACGTGATTTGAATCTGGCCAACCATCCCCGAGAGTAAGCGAAATCTGTCACCGATAACTTGTCACCAAAGTCTTTTGCTTTCAATATCAACATTTCATCATTTACAGCTGCATTTTTGCTGGTCATTTCGTTCATCCATAGAAAGAGCGCCTCCTCCATTTTTTGATGTTTGGCGTTTCTTGCTCGAGACAGGGCTGCGGAGTCTTCAGGTATGGTAAGCCATTTTTCCTTGCTCTTTAGGATGTCTCCGATTGTAGATCTCCCCACTGAATGTCTAAATACTTCACCAAAGTGTTTACTAAGGAAATCTAAACTTGCTTTCGGATGTTCTTCTTTATACCTTGCAATCTCCCTCTTTTCAAATGCAGTTATCTCGTTTCGTTTTCGCTTGGTAGGTTGACTCGTCATCTTTGCTGATACAAGTGTCAAACAAACTGTGAATGTACAGCATCTTCTGTCGGGGACTTTTTGTCTAATTACAACAACAACCCTCAATTGACATTTATATTTCCCTCGATCCTTGGATGTCAATATCAACGACCCATCATATCATCAGTCTCAACTCCCTAGGGAGTATATAACTAAGGTAATGGAGGATCAAAGAAACGACTCCGTAGAGAAACGAATCATTGTCAGCTGAGCTTTGTGCAGCGTCAACTTGCATAATACTTACAGCAGAATATTCTCCAGTATAGTTTCTTGCAGGAAGCTTATTGTCCCTGAAGTCCAAGTAACGCCCTGATGAAAAATGAACCATTTCAAGTAATCAACGTCTGTGTAAACTACTAAAACACCATGGTTCAACGTGAATCTTTGAAATACACGTAAGCAATGGAAGATTGCAAGACCAATACTATCAAGCGGGATCATACGCACCAGAAGTGTGAGTGAAGTAGTCTTCACCGGCGTTATAATAACCAAAGAAAGTATCAAAGCCTCGGTACGTCGGGGTGCATTCCCACTTGCAATACCCAAGATGCCACCTGGAATGAGTATCTGCAAATTCACCCCTTTTCAAGCTAATATTACGAGGTTTCACAATCTTACTTTCACTTTATTTCATTTACTTTTATTTGTTTAAAGTGGAATTTCATCGGTACGTTTTCACTGGAAACAGACTACACGTTGATATAGAATGACAACAGTTCATGAGAAAGATGAAATAGGATTTAAATATTGCACCCACTGCACATCCTTGTTTTATATATGAATTCGGTTTCCTTGTTGCGTCGTCTTATACCTACTTTCCGATTATGTGGGTGGCATAGCCGAGTTTCTTTAGTTCCTGGGGGAGGAATGTATAGTTGAGGGGCACACACACTTTCTGGTCACGGTTTAATGCCATATGCTGAATAAGAATTTGTCATTGTTAGAACTTTCTTTATGCGCACAGGTGATATAAACTGAACATTATCCAAATCCGAGAACATGATGTTTCTGAGAATTCATCACTCCATCAACTGATGAATGACCAAAATATTGGTTACTGAGTACACGTGCAACGACTGTGATAAGATAACAGCATGGGGAAGCTAGTGGTTCGACAAGCCGACTAGTAATTAAATCGAATATATATAGTCATAGCAACTTTCAATATTTGACACATAATTGTGTGAAAAGTTACACTGCACAATTGTCACACAGTTCTCATCGAAAAATCAGTGAATGATTTAACCCTCAAATGGCCGGATAATATATGTGATAACTTGCATCCTTTCAGGAATTTCTCGCATGAATCATAATCTAAAGTGTAAGTAGCTTGTTCAGTCTGTATATGCACGTTGTATAATCTAAAGTGACAGAAATAATGAATGGGCTCAATTCATCAATATAATCAAGAGGAGAAACGAGAGGGTACATGCAAGGGCCACGACGCCAGAGGCATGCTCCACTACCTAACCTAACCTATAATCTAAAGTGTAAGTAGCTGGTTCAGTCTGTATATGCACGTGGTATAATCTAAAGTGTACGTAGCTGGTTCAGTCTGTATATGCACGTTCTATTCCTTTTGAAGTTTACAATATAATTACCTGCATGCCTGCATGGAACGGATACATTCCACTCATAAAGGCGGTTCGGGATCTGAAACAGTCAGTGGAATAACATTACTTCAGTTGGCTTTGTTTTGAAAAACAGAAATATTTACTTTCATGTTTTGAACCGGCAATTTAAAACTGCAATTACTCTAGTAGAATGTCGGAAAGTTTAGCCTGACTTCATGACTTCTTTGAGTGGCATTATTTAGAAGTTGGGGAGTTCTGTATGGATTAACAATTTCTTTATTCAGATGATGCAATGTTTCGATACAGATATCAATTCTTGTATGGTTGTCAAGCTGGTATTCTAAGGCAGTCAGTGAAGCATTCACTTTGTGTTTAGCACCATTGTCACCGGCGGGGTAGGTGGGTGATAATTTAATGATTAATAAGGCAGACATGTTGATACAGGTAATTAAGAGATCACGAGATAAAGTATGTAAAGTATATCTTGTTTCGTATATGAAGAGAGTGAACATGGCGATTTACGGGCTGCAAAGAGGCTGGACGTATGCATTGTTGAAAATGATTCCCTCTGTGGCCAGTTTGTCGATGTTTGGGGTTATCATGTCAGGATTCCGGAAACCAACATCATTCCACCCTGGGCAAACACAGAGATTTCCCTGAATACAGTATGTTGACAGACGTTGTACGATAGTATTCTTTTAAAATATATGAGGTCTGTTATTTAAGTTCAAATGTAACACTCACCTAAATCATCTGCCACAATGAAAACGATGTTAGGACGCTGTGCCAATGACAGTGATACGAAAAACAGGGAAACTGCAAGGAGCTGTAGAACCCCCATCGCGGTTGCTTAGTCAAAATAAATGAGACTGTATTATATTATCTCCCTACACGTACACTTTACAGGGTTATAGACTAGATTGATAAAGCTTATCTATATCTCAGAACTGACCCACATTCTCTGGTATGTGTGAAATTCATTACTGGGTCACAATGAAGAAAGAAACGTTTATACCGTTTTAATGGCATTTAGCGAACGATGTGTATATTCGTTACATATTTATGTAACATGTAACTATTTTAATCTTCAGTTCTTTCACCACTACCCTCAGATCGTTAGTGGCTGTATCCTCCAGAGGGTACTAAGTGCCTCAACATTCAATGTCAAAATTAATCTTCCTCTCTTTAGCTGTAGTATTATTGTCATTTTAATTTGTGGCTAAACTTGCATGCAGTCGTCAGCAGCTGAGGGGATGATGTAAATTCAGCTAGGGTCCATGCAGGTAGCAGAGGAACTGTAAGTCGCTATTCTCCCTAGTATGGGGGTATTCCTTCAGTTGTTGGCGATCTATAGCCCGTGTTTTATATTGTATTGTCTGCTTTAATTGCTAAAATGTTTTACTTTTCCATGCTAGTTTTATATCCATATCTGAAGTACACTATTATTTTTACTGTCCATTCGTGACAGGTTTTATTTTTCAAAGTGTTTTCATTTTTCATATATAAATTGTTTTCGTCACGATATGGCTGAGATATTGTCGATGTGACGTTACATATTAATTCACTCACTCACTCACTCACTCACTCACTCACCTACATGTCTCCAGACATGTAACAACAGCCGATAAAAAAGACCCTTCCTACTTTTCACACCGATATATTTGTGAGGACATGAATACGAACACATCAGGAGCAAAATATCACACATGGTGAGAAAAACTGAAGTATTGAATGTGAGCGACTTTAGTTTTACGTCTCCCTCCGCAATATTCCAGCGGTGGTCTGTTAACAGTCGAGTCTGGACCAGACAATCCAGTGATCAACAGCATGACCATCGTTTTGCGCTATTGGGAAGCGATGACGTGTCAACCAAGTCAGCGATCCCGTAAGTCACCTCCTACGACAAGCATAGTCACCTTTTATGGCAAGCATGGGTTGCTGAAGGCCTATTCTACCCCATGACCTTCACGGGTACATGTCAACTGAAGATACTATGTACTATAACGTTCAATGTCAAGCGGTATTGCATACTCACAGCAGAATATCCTTCAGAAGAGTTTTCTTGTAGGGGTTTTATTGTCCCTGAAGTCCAAGCAATCCCCTGATAAAATATATAACACTTATACAACCATACATCTGGTTACTTGTCCATCAGTGGAACGGAAACCTTCATATACAAGAAAGTGACTGGTACATTAAATCTGATAACTAAGATTGTTAGTGACCATACAATGTAAAGCAGGAGGTGATGTTAAGCCTGCAAGGACCCATGCCTTCAGGATATGTACTGTAAGTTAACATATGCCCTAGAAAGTTGATCTACCTTTAGTTGTCAGTGATCAATATCCTGTTTTTGTCACTACCGTTAAATATAGTGATGTTGTTTTGTGGTAACGCCGTGACTAGTGTTACACACAATCTATGATAATCTATGCATTTTGATGTCATTGGCAGGAGTATCTGTTCACATATTATCTAACCAGGTATTCATAACGTTTCTACTCGAGACATGGTTTAAATACGTGTTGAATATATCTCACTGACTCACAGACTCACCCAAACACGCAGTAGGAGTAATACACACTACTACTGCGAGTGAAGTAGTCTTCACCAGAATTGCCAATAAAGGATCAAAGCCTTGGTACGTCGAGGTGTGCTCCGACTTGCAAAAACCAATATACCATCTAAAATGATGGCACATGTTATATTTACAGCTTAACATACTAACACATTCACATACATGTATGTACTTTGTATGTTAAGGATAACTCTCCATGGAATCTAACCACAGAACCAAATGGCATGATTGCAGATATGGGTAAATGTATGTACAGTATTGTGTCTGTCTTAGAATGTCGGTATCCAATATAACAAATAACGTTTCATCATGGCATTCTTTGTATATCCCATATTTCTTGTAACATTACACGTTATATGTACTTTTCATTGTTGTTTACTGTGGTACAACACAAAGTGTGTGAGTTGTTTGTTCAGTTCCAGAGGGATGAATGTAAAGTTGAGGGGCACACACACCTTTTAGTAAAAAATCAGTGCCATATGCGGAATAAAATCAAATACGCTTGTAAGAACCTCATGTATACGAGTTTAGGTGACGAAAAATTAACTCAACTTTCATCCAGAGTTATGATGAGCACAAAATGAAAATGTAGACTAGAGATTTCCATAGTTTACGTACCAATGAACGAAAAGTAACAAATCCGCCATAAAGACAATGGAACAGTAAAACAAAAAATCTTTTCAACAATCGTCAATATTCGTTAGTGAAAAGGTTTACCTTCGGGTGAAGAGTAGAAGATCAATATACACTCTTCAAACAAAGTAGGGGAAATGTACTTTCAATGTACGATTGTCGAAATTGGGAGGATATGGGATTGAGTCAATGTTGATACTATCATAATGGATGTTTTGAGAATGCATCGCCACATGGATTTCATTCAAAGCAAAGCTGATCGTTCAGTTTCAGGTTTCAATTTTCAGTCAGTAGTGTGTGAGTTTTGACCCTGAAAACCCTGACCATGCACATATGCAAGAAAAGTATCGGAAACAATGGTCTAAAGTGATTTATCGACCTGCCTGAAAAACGTCAAGATTCATAGTGACACCCCATGCACGTGTAGGAGGCTCGCACGTTGTGCACGTGCTTCTCATGCACCGTGTTTGCGGGTGGTGATAACGTGAAATGATGCTGCATACACAAGATGAATGTCATTGTAACGTCAAGCTTATTTCCGTTACCAGATCTAGCAAGCGTATATTCAAGAAGCAGTTCAGGTTCGAAATGCGAGACTGCCCAGTATGATTTTACCAGACCAGACCAAGTGTACAACCATGCTTGGCTCTCACAGCTGTTGACTGACGACCATGACAGCATTCGAAAACTCATGCAATGTTGTTTGTCACCGGAAGTACTAAGGTCTTGAGAAGTGTCGTGACCTGCTTATGGGACCCACAGGACATTGACATTCCACTCATTATTTCCTTTTGTTGAATTGTGATGATATTCCGATGTGTATTCCATGTCAACAACATGTTACCATGAGACATACATGTTTTACTGTATTAAAGCACTTGTTTACATCACAAATATTACAATGTTTCCACTTCAAATGGCAATAAGATATCATAGATTTTGAAAGATATAAATAACATTTAGCAAATATGTCAGTTTTTTCGATACTTGTTATGTTATAAATGTTTACATGGCGGTGGACATCATTCTTGTTTTTGTTTTTCAAGTTTCCACATTGAATGTATCTTACCTGGCTCTTGTCGCAAACAGCTGCAAAAGCGACGCTGTGGCGTAAAGTAATACTCAATCATCCGATGAACGTTGCTTTAATCAAAGATCTGTGTTATGAAATTAGCTTAATAAAGAGGCATGGAAAAATACGAACTGAACACAGTTTTCATCCATAACCCTCTAGCCTGCTGTTGGACATGATATGGTTATTTACGTGTATAACCTTGTCAACACATGGTTTCTCTGCTTCCACATTACCAAATGGTCATCACCATGTCATGTTATTATTAAAGGAAGTAATTTACAATCATCAGTTTCATATATGTTCATCATGCAATCGATACTGGTGTTCCTTTCTTTCTGTGGGCAACTTGTTTTCTGTAGCATCTGCAACTGCAGCTTCATCGCACATGTTGTTGTCACTGCACGTGCTCAGTTCTGTTAGAACATCATGCCGACATTTCCGTGTATTTTCCTTTGCGTTTGAAAGAAACCCTAATGCAGAGGCCAAGAACATCATTGCACCTGAAAAGCAATGTAACCGTCAATTCAGCATCATGTAACTACTGTTTTTATTTAAAATGTCCTTTGTCATATCAAATAGAATAGTTATAGGATGATTGTCAAAAACCTCAAATTCCAGGTCAACAAATAATGTCTGTCAAATCTTTTATTTGTTTCCCTCAAAGATTTCCTTGAACAAACCGATTTCACCCGAAGGAGTGGGAATAGTAAAGTTTCAAATTACCAAGGTTTGTGATATAGATAGTGACTGAACTGACTTTGTGTTGTTATTTAATACGTTCGAGCATACATTTTAGAGGTCCTCTTCCGGGTTCATTTGTAACGTTCTAACTTCATAACAAATGGATTTATCTGCCATTGTGACTGCCGACTGCCGTTTTTTTCTATTCCTCGTCTACAATATGAAGTTAGGTATGTAGAAATATGTAAGGTGCCAATGAGATTGTCTGCTTTGGCTGTGAAGACAAACCTTGAAACGTATTCAGGGGAAATCTATGATTTGAAAGTACGATTGCAGGGTTCCGCAGGCCTACGGAACACAGTGAAAGTCAATTGTTAACACTATATACATAATTCTGCATGATTGTACATGATACATAGTAAATTGCCACTGATCAAACTGAACCCACATGGGAGGATGGGGAAGGCCCCATTGTACTTCTATAAGGTACAAATTATACGAGTAATTCACAGAACAAGAATGATTTTCTTCTCAGCACATTGAATAAGTTACCTCCTATAGCGAGAATTAAAGTTTCCCTTGGCAAAAACCATTTTCCACATATAAACAGAAATGTTGGTTTTGTCAGCTTTGTCTTAAATATTAAATGAAAGCTACCCGTTCCAATAGGTATTTCGTACACACACCCGACTTTGCCCTCTACAAATAGGTTTCAAATGTCCTCACTTGTTGTTTTATTGCCATTGTGGTTTGTGCCGTTTTCGCACGGTATGATATGACGGAAATGATGTGTAAGAAACAAACCAGGCATAGACTGATACATACCCGAGAACAAGAAGACCTTGTAGTAATCACCAGTCGCTTCCAAAATTGCACCTGCAACGAGATAATATACAGCTAACTTTGCCACCAGGGTGGAGAGTCTCCTCCAGTAAACCTATCAGTGAGTGAGTAGCAATATACACACAATGTACTCGCGTAAGGAATGGAACCCGGGTCTTACTAACGAGCTAACGTTTTAACCACAGGGCTACCCCATCCCCTCGTGCCTATCAAGATTAGTCAATGAAGTATAAACAATAGCATTTTCCCGTTTAAATGCGGTTAGTTTACAATTTTTCGATATTATGACCATTAAAAGCACCTGTGTTACGAGAGTGTGTTTTCTGTAATTTGTAGTATTACTGATTAAGTGATCATGATAATAGTGTTTTAGCTGCCTGCCTTTAAGGTGGCGCTTAAGAACTGCCTCCCTTTGGTGTGTGTTGATAAACACGAGCCGATGGCGAGGGTTCAATACTTCGCTTAATTCGTTCAAGAATCTGTGACTGTATATGTAGGGCTGGTTTTTGTGTTGACGACGCACACATGGACTTACTCTCGGAGTTAAACTTGAGTTATGTCCTTATTCGGCCTATCTACATATGTTTGCCCCTTCGTCTGATTATCAAGATGGTCCTACATCCAAGACTGGCCGCTCGCCGTGTAACATTCAGTATAACTGTTTCTCACTCACAAAATAAGACTTGAGTGAGTTGATATCATATTTGTGACCCATTACTTTAGATTTGTCACAGTTGCCTTATACTAGAAACCTCTAATGTGAGTCATTGTATTCAAAAGAAATTCAAGACCCTTTCCGGAATTGACACGCCAAATGAAAATACAACTTTGAAAAGTGAACAAATGGCCCTGCTTACCTGAGAGAAAAAAACACATTGACAAGCACTCAGTTTCGCTGACTTGTTATCCTTTTATCTCAGCCACATTCTGTTCATTGTTTTCTAAATGTTGTTATACACATTATGTCTGTCTTTTCCCGTGCACGCCAAGTTTCAATTATTCAATTATTGTAAAGCAAATCCGCAGTAGTTTAACACATGCTAGATCTTGTTACACACATAGCGTAAGTTAAACATATTTATCAAAACAATAGTCATTTAATTACTCTTATGAGATCTGCACATGTAATTCACATTGCTAAACTTTTGATGTTTCACAAATTAATCCTAAATTCATCAAATGTGAAACGCATATTATTATTTAACCTCAGATGACCTTGACCTTGATAGGAATCAGACAACAGATTTGAGCGATTACGAGATAATGTATATATCGTGTCGTTAACCTGAATTGACTGTCTATCGAGGGAATGGCAGTTGATGACGATCTACTCCCAGTTGCCCCCTGTGTTTCGTGGTCATTACTCTGCAGTCTAACAATGGTTCCTCGTATTGTTTCTTTAGCAAAACGAGTCTGTGATAATCTGGTTGTTTTACTACCCCTGGGAGTCGAAATGAATTTATTATGAGAATTTTCATTTAGTAATGTTCCAGCAATATCATGGCGGTGGACAAGACAAATGGGCTTCACACATACGGCATACGGCGAAGTCAATTAACCGCAGGGCTAACCCACCGCATTCATCTATCACCAAGATATCAACGTATCAATGGATCAATACTTGACTAATATTTGTAAGTCATGAACTCAGTGGCATTGTTTGGGGAAAGGTTGCCACATGCACAAGTTTGCAATACTCTAGACACCAGGGAAATGATACATACATGGTACTGACCCTTGCCAAACTGAAAGTCGTGAAAGCACTATGGGCATATTTGCATGACGGTAAAATTATCAGTGCTACAGTCGGAGATCCGTTTTACATGTAGTCGTGTAGAAGGGCGTACCTGCAATCGGAGGTCCAATCAAGTAGCCAGTTCCACAGAAGAACATAGCCACACCAACACCAGTTGCAAAGTTTTGAAGTCCTAGAATGTCAAGTGTTAATGTATTCATAAGGACCCAAAAACCTCCTGTGTATAATCCAAGGAAAAAGCCAAAGAGAATCTGCAGATACGAAGAAGATAGGAATAATGACACAAAAAGTGTTAATAACGCCATGATGCTGGCCGTAGATGTATGCAATATTGCACTGCCAATGTTCTCGTCACTGGAAGCAATTCCCGTGAGAATACGCGAGATGACGCTCCCTATGCCGGACGTTGATATCACGAGGGAAGCATCCCGGAACGTTGCTCCTTGTTTCATGCAAAAGTCTGGTAGAAAGAGATATTCTGCTGATAAGCCAAGAGCAAAACAAAAAATACTGAAAGCAAAAAATAGGAAAGATACATTCTTGACGACTTTCCCTATCCTTGAACAATCCCCACAAAGTGAGAGTATTATTTTTCTCCTGAGTCGTCCACCTCCAGTAATGTCTCTTTTCCTCTTTCTCTCAATGACAGAAGGGCGCATCAGCATTCCAGTTACACAGGCATGGAATGTTATACCTCCAGTTATCAGGAAGGCCCCATGGAATCCGTAATTATCGAACAGATACTGAACTAGGACTGGGTGCAGAAACATGCCTAGTCCTGCCCCAGCGACGCATAACCCTTGGGCAACAGCTGGATTGTTGGGAAAGTAGTATCCAAGAACAACGATTGCCCCGGTCCCTGACAGACACGTGCCTAAACCTGAAAAAAAATCACGAAGAGCTAATAGGTTTCTGTTGTGTTTTCACACTCGTCCTGACAGAGTTAATTCACCATTAATGGCAACAAGTCTTAGAGATAACTGCTTAGGCCAGTACAATATCAGAGGAATCGGAATATATTGTATTGTCCAAACTTTTGAGGCTTGGAGTCTGACTATGTGTGCTGACGATTAGGTGCCTAATTCTAAAGGTGTGGTTCGAATCCCGGAAGGGACTCAACTCAACGAAGGTACTAGAATCTGCGTTCCCAAATAAAACAGATTTTATATTTGACCACTTTCTGAATGGCATTGTGTTCTCAATAGTCCTGCTATTTTCAGTGGTCACAAAGCTGGGCAACCCAATAGTCTACGCACTTACCTGCCACAAGAGCATATGTCAGGAACAACAGTCGTATATCTGTCACCAGACTGCTGCAAGCAAATCCCACCAGCATTACGATTCCCGACATCACCACGCATGTTCTGCAGCTAAACACGTTGATTACAAAGCTAGCCACGGGACCTGAAGTAAGTAACGAACAACAGCAATTTGTCAATGAACAAACCTTCGCTTTATAAGTAAATACTTTTAATTCGAAAAAATATCCCAAATTTCTGGAAAAAAACTATCGTGTATTTAATGGGTGGTAAAACACAGTACAGTTGTTAATCAGAAATATAAAAGCTTCACTAATAACTGAAATAAGAAAACAATATTAGTATTTTTATTTCTTTCTCCGAATTGATGATATAGCTTGGTACAAACAGAAAGGTGGATATATCACATCCACTTTCCTCTTACTTGACCTCCACGCCTTTTTGGCGAGACTAAGACTACTATAATTCAAAGAAAGCATGGTCTCAAAATCAAATGTATTGTGGACCGTAACGATACATAATTGTGCACTAAAAGGCAGCACGTGTACAAAGGCGAAATCTATCAAGGCTGGGCCCGAATTAGTGCTGGTTTTCAAGAACGATTAACGGGATCGGACAGACATCGTATCCCAACTGCGTAGATCGATGCTCACGGTTTTGATCACAGGATTGTCTCGACCAAATTCTATTATTTAGACCTGGACTACTGCTGAGTGTGGCGTTTGACAACAAACCGTCCAAAACAACTATCGTTGAAGTCTGTTTGAAATTATCATTGTTCTTTCCCGTACCTGCCAGGGCAAACATGCAGCCGAAGATGGATCCTACCCAGGTTGTGAGAACCAGGTCTTCGTCAAACTCTTTCAACAAGGCCACGTGAAACACACCTGTGGCATAGTTGACGCTAGGGCCAAACATCATCGTCATGAAGGAAGCGACCAACACCACCCATGGGTACATCCGTGTGTGTTTCCTGCTGCAGATATACGGGTATGTTGAATACAGGGTGACATATTGCTCGGAGTTCTTGCAATGATCAGATGGGGTAGACTAAGATCCTGATTTAGTTCCCTACATGAGAGAAATTGTCAACGGGTTCTTACCTTCAATGTTTCTCAGATCTGAAAGACGTTTGTTGCGTATTCCTGTTACCAATGCCAGGATTGGCAGCGATACTTTTAAATTGACATACCCATGTAACAGTAATAATATAATTGAAGAATCATTCCGTCAGTGAAAGCCCAAAGCAAAGCAACTGATTTCGATGACTGATCAGCACTAATGAACCAATCATCAGTTGTGAGATTTAACCAGTTTCCACAATTTATGTCAACACGTATTTGTGTCGGCAGCGGAACCAGCTAGTAATTATATTGTGACGAAGACGAGCGAATTCGTTGAGTCCAAACTCATAATTAACAGATTACATTAAGAACTAGGTCGAGCAGTGAAAATAATTTTAACTATGACGGGAAAGTCCAACAAGCTAGGCTATCATACTCACATACATACGAATGCGGTCGGGACACCGGACGGCCTGACAGTATAGATGTGAACATATGGAAGTTGTCAACACTCGCATCTGCCAACGCCGGGCTTACACATCATTGTTGCCAAAATGGTTTGGGAGGTCCTGAGTACTCTCTGAATATAAAACTAAGCAACCTAGCGGGCTTACATGTAAAGCATGGCTTGTCACGCGCCTGACTAATAAACTATCTAGTGAATGAAACACGACCTACTGGCGTTACCAGATTTACACATTGTCAAGCAAGGAATATAAGGTTACCTAGTTTTGAAGCATGCTCATACGTGGTATATTTATTGGATCACTATCTCCAAATACCAAGCCTGGTATTTATTAACAATCGATATTCACCATTTGTTCTAGGTAAAAATACATGAATAATGGATGACAGGGGACAGATATGGTCTTACTCACCTTTCTCGGTGCAGCGAGAACGCTATCTTCCTACTGACCCTATCATTTGACATGGAGTGGGCATTTTGTAAATGGAGCACAGCCCTCCACACAACAGTGTTATATTGTCAGGGATCACAACACGAATGATATGATTGACCTGACTGATGTTGAACATGCAATTCTAACTACCATCGTGACTAATTGTAAATGTAATGACTAATTATAAAGGTAACGATACGGGCTATATTTATACATAATTGATTTGTACTGTACAGTGTACAGTCAATTGTTCCAACTTTTATTGTGGCGGATATGAACAGAACAAATATCTGGTTACTATCTGGTTTGCTGCAGAAATGACTGATTTTTTTATTTCAAAAGCAGCGTAGAAAATGAACTCACTCACACTGACACCGACGTCAGTTGTGACATCAGCACATTACGATAATGTGTATTCATGTCTGCAAGCCTTTTTTTTCGCGCTGGCAGAGTCTAGTTTTACATTCTGTCAGCATTTGGCAAAGCCATAATCTCGAAGTAACGTGTTGGAAGTGCACAAAACATAAGTTGACATCGTGGCTGTTCGAGGGCTTTACTCTGTTTACAACCTGTGATGATTACGGTTAAAATATGGCTTCAGGTACTCCTTTCGTAAGAGGTGACTTTCGGGGTCGGGTGCTTGTGCTCACTGACCTGCTTGACACGTCCTTGTATCCCAAACATCGATGCTCATGATGTCAATCACTGGGCTGTCTAGATCTAGTCCAGATTTAATCATGTACAGGCAACCATCATATAAGCTGAAATATTGCTGAGAGCGGCTTAAAGTAAAGAACAAAGAACAAAACAACCTACAATAGAGCCAGATGTACTGAACACAGGTAATTCTTTTGCATTCCAGTTATTCAATGGCAAACATTCGTAGTAAGATAGCAGTAGAACATAGCAGAATATATGAATGAGGAACCGGTCCTGATTTTGTTATGAATAACATTTCCCGCGGCCACATGCGTGCAGTGAGTAGTGAGTAAAATAATGATAAATAATGATAAAGATTATGTGCTTTTTCTATGTCTCCCATGTTCAGTTAGTATTCGTCTTATGCTCACAAGACGAAACTGTGTGTTATACACCGACACTGGCGATAAATACATTGAACCACTAAAGAAAGGTGGATAGCGGTTTCCAGAAGTACACACTTTAATTCACTCTCAGTAACAATCAAACTTAGAGCATTGACTTCAAAATATAACACCTTTCCGGGAATAACGTGTTCACACAAATAAAATCGCCCAAAAACCATTAGGATACCCTATATGTCAGCATTGTGTGTGGCCTCTATGGAGACCTATGAAAGCATTGCATCATCTGTACATGGAAAGAATTAGGCGGTTGATGAAAGCCATTGGCTTTTGGGTCCATACTCTGCGAAGTGCCTGATTAAGTCCAGCCGCAGTTGTTGGCCTTGGTGGAAGGTCACTCAGTCTTATTTGAAACTCGTCTATTTGATTCAAGTCCTGACTGAGTGCAAGCTATTGTAGGGTTTGGATGTCATGTTGTCTTAAGAAGTCCAATGTTGCCCTGGCAGTGTGGACACAAGCGTTGTCTTGCTGGAAGTTCAAAAACGTCTAAAATGTGGTACAACATTGGGTCTTATGACCTTCTCAATACAGCTAGCAGCTGTCACGTCATTTGCTCTTCCTGGGTCAAGATTCTGGAAAACCACGGTGTCAACTAGCTGGTTCAGACCGACTGGACCCCACACCACGTTGCTCGAACCAACTAGCCTCTTTCAACAAAACATTCACTGGAAAACAGTGCCCATGCTTTCGTTATACACTTACTCTGTCATCAACTATCGAAACACAATATCGACCTTCCATGGTCGATAACGCCAACATCGATGGTAGGTTGCCAACTGAAGATGGCTTTGGCGCCGAGGAGCGGTGAGGACAGGTCTATGATATGGTCTGTGACAGGAGAGGTTCATTCCGCGGAATGGTCGGCGCACTGTCTTGGCACTGATGTGTCTGTTCAGCGTCTGAATGGCCTGGCGTGTTGTTTCCGTAGTTCTGGGACAGCGCTCTTGCAGGTGGTTGCACACAATCTGTCGGTCCTGACATTGTGATGTTACTAAAGGTCGCCCACTGCGTGGACGGTCCTGGATGCTGTTAGTCACGTGATACCTCTCTTGCAGTTGGTAGATTTCCTACAGCTTTGGTAGACTTTTACACACAGCCAAGACAGCTGTCTGTAAGTAAGCCCGCCAGGCCTCACATAGCCTGGTTGATATAACACATGGCCTTGTTATATACTAACGTGACACACGGCTCTGTTAGGCCTCCACATACACACGTGTTAGACCTCCACACAAGACAGCTGTTAGGCCTCCTGTTACACCTCCACACACTGCTCTTTCATACCTCCAGACACTGTCCTCTTACACCTCCAGCCATTGCCCTGTTACCCCATAGAGAGCCCCACAGTCGTTCGACACACAAACCCTTTAGAACTCTACACAGCCTCATTATGCAATAAGACACGGCATGACTTGATCACCATTACATACCCGTTTCTCCTAAATTTCCTGTTTATTTCCTGTCTCGCCTAATGAGCTGACATATCAGAACGCCTAGTATGTATAATCACTGAACCGTGGAGTTTCTCTGGAAAAGGCTAAGTTCCCAAGTTGTGGTGTCCCGTCTCCCAGCACTACATTAATTCATAGAACAACATAAATTAAGCTGTAGAAATTAAAGATTTATGTGACTATGAGGTGAAATTAGAGCAGGATATGTGGAAAAATATAAGTACAAGGTTATGTTTGCCACAGATTCTGCACATAGATTTTAAGAAAGTCGTCGCAAACGCAGTCCATGTTGTCTTCGATGGAGTGGAAATCCGTGGCTGCAACATCCAATACACCCAAGCATTATGGAAAACGATTCAAAAGAGTGGCCTTACATCACACTACAAGAAGGACGCCGACTTCAGGCACCTGGCTCATAGAGCAAGGATCCTCCCACGTGCACCCCTGGAACAGGTCGAAAATATTTGGACAGACGCTGTTGCCAAAGTACCCATGGATGAGACGTGTACGAAGTTTATGGACTATATCACTTTGACCTGGCTACATGAGGGCCTGTGGGATAAGCTTGAATGGAGCCACTTTGCCAACAGAACAAATAACAACCTTGAAGGCTGAACTCCGTGACTTTCTGCCATCCCAGCATTAATGCGTTGTAAAACTGATTAAGAGGGAGCAGTCAAGGACAACGTGAGCCAAAGAGGAAGAGGAAGTATATTGTTGTGGACGACCGATTGCGATGTGCTAAAGACAGACTGTTTGACGGCGAATGTTGTGATGCACTTCATAGTGAACGTGACTGAATGTATGACATGAGTATGACATTTCTACAAATTCATTCACAAGAATACACATTTATATAGAACGCACCATCGCACAACTGGTAACATATCCCCTCTGTGATGAGTGTTGATATTACATAGCTATATCTACCTACCTACATGATGATTGTACGCCTGTGCACATCTGTTGTGATCCACCCGCATACTGAGCTTGTACTGCCTGCTCTGGGTTACCGATACTCAGCTTACTGACACACGATATTAACCTTCAGTTGCCTACACTTTTCTATATACCTTTAAAAAGCCGAATACATGATTTCTTTCCATTAGATTCACCTATTATTGTGACTGAGTGGGGCATGTGTTAATCATATGTTAATTATGTGTATCAAGCATTACATGTAAATAGGACGGTAGCTTGCATTTTGTCATTCTTTGAACACCCTTCTGATCACTACAGAGGACTGTGTGTGGACTCTTCCATTCCCACTTCCCCAACTGTTTGGGTTAGAATTAGACGTAGTGTGAGAACACCTATGACACACACACTACTCCTTGGGAATCATCCAGGCGTTACATTTCCACATTGCCTGTAAGACTGTCCGTACTTAATGGGTTAGAATTAGACGTAGTGTGAGAACACCTATGATACACACACTACTCCTTGGGAATCATCCAAGCACAGTCCCCTTATACTTCCACACAAGCCTGACGCCAAATAATCAAATATTCTAGACATCCATGTCAGAAGGCTCTTCTATTGGAAGTTATTGTCCTGAAACAAAATATATACGCTATTAACAGTGTCATTTGTTTGGCACAAACGGTTTCCGAATCTGAAAAGTTAACTTACTGGGAACAGTATGAAATCCACATTGTGTTCTACCCACACTTCACCATGTTTGTTATGAAATGCATCAACCCACATCCCACATCGAATTGGGATCATACAATCGCAGTGTAAATCTAGTCATGTCATTACATTTACTAGATATAAAATAGGTTCATGATATATCTGGAAATGAACTTGCTTGTCTGCTTTGTTTTTGCATATTAGAAAATGCGTTTTCATCTAAACTTGCTACTTGCACATAGTTTCTGTAGTCCTACACTATGTTTACATTGTGATAAAAGTGATAGTTATTCACAGTCTGCAGCAACCCGTGGAGGTCCGGGGTAGAATAGGCCTTCAGCAACCCATGCCTGCCATAAAAGGCGACTATGTTTGTCGTAAGAGGTGACTAATGGGAGCCGGTGGTCAGGCTCGCTGACTGCTCTGGCTTAAATTTTCTTGGGGTCCGTTGGACCCCTTCACTTACAAATTAGGGTTCCAAACACAAAATGGAAGGGTCCATATTTTGGTTTGTAATATAGTATTAACAACAGAACACAGTGGTTGTAAATATTCAAATTTCATTTTGAAACTGCAAAAACATCAACAATGTTCATTTCAGCAAAAGAGCTTTCTCTTTTAGTCACTTCTGTATTTTGTGACGGCTGGTGCAAGAGAAACATCCCTTACAGGAGATCCTAAAGCCAACTGCATCAGCGTGTCAAGCCTTTCTGATGACAGCCTGTTTCTGTGTGACCTCTTTATGAGCTTTTGAACACTGAAACCACTCTCAAAAGTTGCTGTTTGGAGGGGCAACAAGACAGCCACTTTTGCAATCTTGCACAGATTTGGAAAAGTATCAGGATGTCTTGACGACAGTATCTGCCATAACTGACATATACTTGTACAAGGATAATGCTGTTGATGAACCATATCCTTGCACATTGCCCATTCTCTGATGGTCACCTCGGCGTCTACAAAGGTGTTCTCACAATGACTGTAGAAGTCAATGATGTTTTGGAGTTGTTCTGCATCCCAGTGTTTTCTGCCACAGCAACAGCAAAGGAATGTCTAGAAAATACTAACTCAGGCCATTTGCACATCTGTTTTTAAATGTTTGTATCATCACAATGTGAAAGAAATCTTACTTTCATAAAGTAGTCTGAAAATTATTAAATACGCTTAAAACGAATCTACAGTCTGTTGTAAAATTTGGTATTTTATGTATATATTTTCAGAAATTGTACTGTAGTTAAATGAAGCTTCGTTTTCATCAGATTAGCTAAACTGATAACACATTTTACAGTTGTTATATTACCTTCAAACAAGAAAGACAGTCCTCTAAGTGACAGGATTGACATGCATGTGACAACGTCAGTAGCCACAGCTGGGAATCTGCTCTCAAGCTCGCTTATGACGTTTTGTAGGAAAGCAGCCCTAACATTTGAGAACTGCTTCTCAACGCCAGCCTCTGATGTTATTGGAACGTTAACACCATCAAACTCTCAGCTTTGTGATACCTGTGTAACAACATCAATGGATGGTCTCAGTGCAGCATGGTCTATGTCCTCCTTCTGAAACTGGAGGCTTAGTCTGGTCATGGTGGGGATGATGTCCATCAAAAGGTGAAGAACAAGAAGGAACTTGTAAGACGAAATGAACTGCAAGATGCCTTTGGAAGTACTGTTGTATGTTTCATGTCATTGGTTCCCAATTAAGCAGGTCGATGCTAGATTTGTTGATCACTGGATCGTCTGGTTCAGACTTGATTATTTGCAGGCCACCGCCTTATAGCTGGAATAATAGTGCGGCGTAAAACTCAACTCCCTCACTCACTCACTCATATTGAACTGCAATGACGAGGATATAATATTCTACGAAAATAGTGCAACCGTATTTTCTAAAATGATCAACATACTTTCATGAGCCCCTGCCTCTCGTCATGAAAGGTTTCTGTACCTAGTATAGTGCGCATCAAAAGGTAATAAGATAGCATGACTGTACTTTACGTCAGAGTCCAAACAATGTTTAGGTAACATGGTTGGTTGGGCATGGTTACACAGCATAAACGAGTGACTTGAAAGTGGTGTCACATAACTACAATAATAGTATTATCTCTTCAGCAGTTAACAATCAAAGGTGACAAAAAATCTTTTTTTCAGAATAGTAATCTCAGAGGGTTACCTCCCTTCGCTGACAACTACAGCCGACTTCATGTTGTCATATAAATGTTGATGTTATATACTTCACTATTGATTTCTGTAACGGTAGAACATTAAATACACCGTTTATTCTTTCTAACTGTTTGATCGACATTCGTTAACTGCCTCTCTTTATCTTTCATTATGCCTCCTGATTAACGCTAATATCAAGATATACAGTTAATATGCTGTATTCAAAACTTTGTATGTCGGGATACTGATAAAGAATAACCATATTTAAATGATAAGAAATGACTGTCCATTACCATACTAGTTTTTGTGTGTAATCTTTCATACATAATGCATGTGTAAGGAGCACGGGTCTCGGTTCCAAAACACGCAACTATGTTTAGGACTGTATTATATAACTGTGAAACTATAAATATATATTAAGTGTAAAACTGGGATATGTATTTGATGATAGGAAAACGATTTATACCATTCCATTTTCTCGTGTACAAAAAATATATCAAATTCTTAAGTTTGCCCCTGAATTATAAATACAACCAGGTATCAAAGCAAGTGAAGTTGTTTTTGTTTTCAGTCACAATACTAACATCCTTGGGAATGTGCTTAGACAATATATTTGCATCTTTCATGACGGTCACAAAATATAGCATTAAAGCATTAAGACAGTAGGACATTAAGTGAATAAATTCCCACTTTCGCCATGCAATTAGTTTCAACACACAATAGAAACTGCATTTTTTCAAGCAATTACAACAGAACACACTTTACATCATGTGGATTTGGTTACATTGCACAAGAACTATTTTTGACTGATGACCCGGAATTGGTTATAAGGCATGGACTTGTGAAGAGATTAACCCTCCTACTGACAAGAAATATCTTTACATACATGTAGTATATTTCCAGATCTATTTACAGTTTCTGTAGTCTGTACTGGTTTATTCACAGGAAGGCGTCTCTTTAGTTTTACTTGTGTTGGTCGCATCTCGCATCTAATCCTCTCGGATTAGGGTTCTTGTTACACACCTGAATCCTTTGACAGTCTAATCATAAAGTAAAACAACAAACACACTGCAGTTAAAATGATAGTTTGAATTTTGAATGGTTTTGGAACTTAAATACCCTCTTAGGAGGACAGTAGTTTTCAAGTACTTTAAGGCTGCATAAACATAATTAATTGTTTCTCGGGCACATTTTTTCAAAAGTGACGAGGGTGGTAGGACTTTCTTTTTTGTTTCTTGATAGAAAAAAGTGACTAGGGAGGAATCCATCTTTGTATTTTGTTCTCTCAGAAATACAGCTTGGAATGTTTGGCACGTGTTAATGAGGTGACACACTCGCACTTACAGACCCTCATTCTTAGAGTGGACAACTAGATGATAGCGATGCGTCAAATTATATTTTTCAAATGGCAATAAAACATTGTTGCGCGCACACATGAAAGTGACCCGCCTATGGCCGAGAAACATTTCACTTTTTTATTCACATTTCGAGGATACAGTCATAAACAATATCACTTATTAATTTAAACTACCAATCATAAAACATTTATCTATTTATATAGCATTAATCCAAATTTATATGGCAAGCTATTTTTCTTTTAAATAATAAATGATTAAATGATACTTAAGATGGATCCTTCATCCTTTTGACACTGAAATAATTATCCTCTGCGATGGAAGCACTGTAAGTCCCCAGGGTCTTTACCAGGTTGAAAAATCCAATCGCTCGACGCCCGCGACAAGTCAGTTCTCAATTTGGGCAATCAAATAATGGTAACTTACTTGTCCTCTACAAGATACTTTTCACTTATAGTTTCAAACTGCAAATAAATTAAAACTTGGACTTCATTTCATGTCTGCTCAACTTGTCCATAAGTAAACCTGAACATCAAATACCATGTTGATCTATTCTTTCATCATTACTTCATCATGATTACGTAATAAAATCAGAGCCAGTGGAATTTTGTGAGGACAAGTTATTTTCTTAAAAATTCATTAATTTAATTATTTACAGTATTCTTGGCCACTGAAATACTGTTGATGTGGCTCTATACTTCACTCACTCACTCATATGGCTATGAAAATGAGTAAAATTGTTATTTTCATGTAGAACATATAGTTTCAAAGATATTTTGAAAAACATGGTGCTACTGACTTCCTTTACCTCAAGTACAGGTTCAGTTTAGCTTGTTCAATACGAAACGTACATTAAGTTTCATACGGAGGCCGAGTTCTAACATTATCGTGCACCTCATCTTATCAGACTCAGATACGTCCGTGACCTGCCACATGCTGTAGTTCAACTTCTGTTCCAGTAGGATCAGTCCAGTATTCACTGGGCTCCATAGATCTTTTAATTTTCTGAAATTTATGACAGTCCACTGTTATTCCAAGTGTCATAATAGAATTAACATTTTTCAGCTACTTGTTAGATTTACCCAGTTCCGTTGGAGACTTACTGCGATGTTATAGCATGTTTAATGAAGAGATTATACACTTTGATCTGTGAAATACACGCAAATGTTACATATCAACATACAACACATGAACTCAAATATAGTATGGCGAAACGTAAAGTATACCTCTTTCAGTGTAGATTCATTTCTGTTGCCAATGGTCCACAAGCACATGATAGGAATGGGTAGAATTGAGGCCAGTGATATCATCCACCCAACGCCTGCAGCCCACGTAGGGTATATGTAGTCATCATATTTCGGAGGCCGGTAGGAATACAAGGAGTAGGAGAATGTGACCTGAATCGATTAGAAGGAATACATTGCATGGGATTACTTTGTCGATTAGTATCCCAAGATAGCTGAAGTACAATTGTCTGGAGCCTTGGGATTTGGGGGTGACAACGTCAGCACTGTGGGCACCGTTTTGATTTTGGGAGACATTCTGAGCACTGGTTTTGGAACCAAATACGACGTAATTATGAATAGCAATAATTCGCAGGATTTCCATAGGTGTCATTCATGAAGCAATAACTGAATATATAATATATAATATAAATAGCTGAATTACTGTTTCACGTCTAAATATAGAAATAGTTTGCGTAATTTGTGTAAATTTGGCACGTCCATCTTGGTATACAGTCGACATAAAAGAATGTTGTCAACGAACATTTGATGCACTTAGAAAATTTTCATTTTCAATTCTGTTTATATGACGGTTATCCACCATACAAGGTGCAGTGAAGATTTGCAGCACTTGAGCTTGGTGCATGGATCCCACCTGCATTTACACCATCCCTTTCGATGTTGATGACGATTAAAGCAACATATATTCTTTGATTAATAACATGGTAGCAATAAATACAGAGGACAACCATGCTGCACTTTTCCTAGGCTATTCTGGTATTCTGTATTATTCCAATTCCAATGAAATACACATCTCTATGTGACGTTATATATAGTTAATCTTT
The DNA here is from genome assembly GCF_037392515.1 of Haliotis asinina. Classification (NCBI taxonomy): domain Eukaryota; kingdom Metazoa; phylum Mollusca; class Gastropoda; order Lepetellida; family Haliotidae; genus Haliotis; species Haliotis asinina. The sequence continues at coordinate 47,782,515 of NC_090283.1, read as the reverse complement.
GGTTTGTTTCTTTGTTTGTCGTGCACTGATGTTGATGTTGCCGTTGATGTTGATGTTGATGTCATATTTAAAATTCGTTCCCATCTGAGCAATATGTTTTGTTAGTTTGTATGGTTTTTTTAATTTTGGTGCTCTAAACATCCAAGCATCTTCAAATGTATTTTTGACCAAATTTCTTAATGACTACCTCTAACATCACATAACGTCACTCTAACGTCAGCTCCGTTTTATAATATCTAAGGTTTTTAAATTCTTAGTCTCAGTACTTGTCGTTGATCAGTGTCGCTCCGATGTATTTGACAGTGCCATTAAGAGGAACTTACGAGCAGAAGTACTGGACACACGAACTTCAGACTGATGACCATAAACAAAGGCACCCTTTGTCTCCACATCCCAATGACAATCGTCTGTAGCCTCTCTGTGCCTGAAAGAATACACATTGATAATCACACAACCTTACAGCCAACAGTATGTCCCCTTGGAGATTCCCCGCAGACCAGAAAGATTTTTATAAAGATTGTCAGGTAAAAGATAAACTGTAAACACTATCTTCGGCAGTAGTTCAGTTAGAGATAACACTACGCTCAGTATGCCAATCCTTACCATGGAACCATCCAACAACAATACATGTCAGCATGTGATTAAAGATTACACTTAGCTCAAGATGTCAATCCTTACCATTGAACATCCAACAACAATACATGCCAGCATTTGATTAAAGATTACACTGGGCTCAAGACGTGAATGCTTACCATAGAACCACCCAACAACAATGCATTCCAGCATTGCAATCAAGGCAGTGGACGGAAAGTAGGCGTACCAGTCCACCAGTGTCACCACATATATTCCTCCCTTAAATGTGCACAGGTTTAAATCAGTATCATGGCATACTGCTTCCATATATTAGAAACAAACAAATATGGGAGCACACTAAACTTTGATAGTCATATATAAACTAAAACGTAGAAAGGTCATGTGTACTCTAATGTAAATGTTTTATTTTCACAATGTCTTATTTGACTTAGACTCAACGGATATTGAATCAGTTGCTTCACTACATGTCGGTTAACGTGCCCATTAAGCACAGCTGCAGTTCAATTAACTTACAGTATGAATGACCGCACCACTTTTGAGTTTCTGTCAAACAACAACAAAAACAAACAAACAAACAAACAAAACAACATAAACAAACGGTACATAGAATTACAACCAATATTCTCTTGTCAATTATATTTTTTTATAGGCAAAACACAATTTGATCGAATAAAGATGTCTATTGATTATACCTGTGATACATATATAAGAGCAAACAGAAGAGTACTAAGAAGAACTGCACATGTGAAGAATAGACGCTTCTTAAACCATTGTGTAAACAAGTCTTCTAAAGCTGCCGCAATGCCTTCAGTTCCTGGTACCTGTGGAAATAGATCTGAGTTTAGTTTGTGGTAGTTACTATCAGTCGTGTTTATTTGAGCAACTAGAACTACTGTAACTGAAAGTTCAAAACGACCACTTCTTACTTTGTACAACTATCATTATCATCAACCTCACCATAGTGTCTATTCCCAACATCATCAGTGTGGCAAACGTCAAGACCGACCACGATTGGGGAAAAGGGAGAGAGGCCAGCATCTCTGGGTAAACGATGAAGGCAAGGTTGTAACCTGAAACGTTTCCAATATGTTGAGTGTTCTCAAAATTATGGGTATCTGTCAGCTTATTGACCCGTGATACAGAGTTCAGGAGATCAGGCTGAGGAATTTTCTTCCTGAACCCTTGCTTACCATAAGAGGCCACTACAGGGATCTCGATCTGATCTTCTGATGTGTAAGCAGATGTCAATATGTCTCCTCAGAAAACAATCAGATGGACAGAGTGCTTGCAACAGCAGAGAACCATCCCGTTGCTTTCACTTGCTTACTTGTTCCCGCCTGGGGCAATGTTTATCACAGTAGATGCATCCGGCACAGCAAAAATAACCTGGTTTCCGCAGTGCGGAAACCTGATGGAAAGTGGACTGAAACTTAAGTTTCCACCAAGAATCCAGTGAGTTTCCGTTCTTTTACACTGAGTTTCCGCAATGACGGAAACTGTCAATTACCCACTTTCTAAGGGTTTCCGCACGGTATCCGTTACCCATGCTCCAACAAGTTTCCGTTGAGTTTCAGTTAAGTTAGAGATCCATCAGGTTTCTGCAGGGTTTCAGTCACCAAGACTCCATCAGGTTTCCGCAGAGTTTCAGTTACCAAGACTCCATCAGGTTTCCGCAGAGTTTCTGTTGCCAGAAAACTTTCCACAGCATTTCATTTACTCGGGTTCACAGGAGTCATTCAATGTGTGTCATTGCATATAACATTCTTGTTACTCCTGGTTGGCAAAGACAATATAAGGAGTTTGTGTGCAATCATCACGTATACATAAAGAAAAACAAAAGATACAATAAGATTCACTGTTTTATTTTCAGACAAATATGGATCAAACATATATCTAATAAATAATAAAAAGATATAGCACTAGATAACAGATCAATATTTGTCACTTATGACAAAAATATTTCTAAAAACATGCTATAACAGTTGCATCCCTTGACTCCTCCAGCACCTCCTCACGCTGACACAGAAAAACACACCCCAGTCAGTCAATGCTAAACATATAATAACACACACCATGCAATACAATACAACAATGAAATAAAATGCAATAAAGAACTTAGGTTACATTGAAAGTACAAAAAATGTATTTAAAGTAAATAAAGGTCTCTTGGAAAATAGATAAAAATTAAGATTGAATAAAATTGTATTAATTGAAATACAATCAGAATATCAAAACTATTAAAGTTTTAAATTGAGAATAATTCAAATTTAATTGATCACAGATAAAATTACGTTCATGTGATCGATTAGCTATTTACTAGCCCACTTGGGCATCCTTGAGCGGATATCTCTGTCATTGTGGTTGGATGCCGCATCCTGGTCTTCATGTTGGCCTTAGCTTTGGTGGTGGCGTTGAAAATTGTGGCTGAGTCCAGTGCAGACATCTTGAGTTTAGATTCCCAGGTAAAGGGGTAAGAGAGCAATGAATTGGCATCTTCTTCATCACTCACAACTGGTGAAGTCATTTCCAAGGTAAGTATAGTTGAAACCCTTTCCTTTCGTCGATCTGGCCAGTCAATAGTTTTCAGGCTTTTCATGCGCAGTGCAATTTTCTGAAAATGAAACAAAAATCAATCAACAGATAAGCCATAATGCCAAGATGGATTGCAAATTATTAAAAAGGAAGTGTCGTGAAAAATTATTTACTTCATTAATCACCCCAACACAAGTTAAGCAGTTCATCACATTTAATGACATATCCTATTTTCTTATGGACACACAATCTGTTGCTCTGAAGTGACATGAAGTCACTGAAGTGTAATAACATGTTTATATATCACCATTAACTGACTTGATTCTTATGTTATGATTTATGAAATTATGATGTGAATCATGTGTTACATATCTTAAGAATGTAAAAAGCAATAATCCATAAACATTTTAAATGTATATTTCCGGAACTTAGAATCTGTCACACATTGTAATGAGAAGAATTGTTACATGTTATTATTCGAATAGATATACTTACGGATTTCATTCTTTTTGTTTTTTTGCTGCTGTTCTGTGTGACACTTTCTTTCCGGTTTCTTGTCTACTGAGATCATCACGCCTGTTCCGCCACACTCTACAAAGCGCTTCTGAAAATAAATGTTTAAAGTACTATACAGCATGTTTCACACATTTTAGTTCATCTGTTAGGCAAAGGTATTTATATATGCCATGCTGGCTTGGTTACTGAAGTTAACATCCATAAATCTGTCTTTACACTATTATTTAAATCATTAACTATTTATAATGACAGGCAGGTGAGTGAAAATTACCTTCACAAGATCCTATTGACCATCCTTGGTCGTGATATAGTCACTTGTTTCTTTGACTACTATATTCATAGAGTCCTCGTCATCGGCTTTACTGAAATAAAAACAAATGTCATTTTTCTTGCACTTCATTCAATCATGCATTCAACACAATGTCTATTAAAATTAACGATCGTCAGTGAAAAATATACAACCAAGTAAACTGCAGATTTATAACTTTGAATACATATATTGTTCTGAAAGTTTACCATTTTGTAGTTAAATGATTTAAAATAACTTCCAAAAAGGCTAACCATCCTTTGTGTTATTTCGTGCAAATTCTATGTACATCCTGTTTGCCAAAGTTATGCAACCGGTAAGTGAACAACTGACATAAAGATCATGATAAAAGAAGTTTAGTTACATCACATGACATAACCTTGCAGCAATTAAGCATTGTAAAATCAAGGGGTCAGTTTGATGGCAATTTCACACAGGTGTAATGTTAAACTGATTTAGTTTACCGGCTATTCAAATCCATTTGCAAATGATACTTTCATGTATTTTTCATTTTGAGAAAACGTACGTAGGGAAGTGAATTAATGAAATATTCAAAGTGAAGTTACCTAGTAACATGAGCACATACCTTTGATAGACGAGGGTGATCCTCCAGGAGCAGTCGTGTCCAGATTTTTCTCACAACAGCCTAAAAGATTAAATCAAATACGTTAAATATAACAGGTATATATATATGATTATGCTCAACACGTATGTATTAAATTATTGAAAAATTACATGAAATTTTAAATGTATCCTACGCAGAGCTAACAGTTTCTTATATGAATTTAGTGTTTGCCTCAAATAGTTCAGAAACACATCTGACCCCTCTGAGCGAATTTGGGGGTAAACAATTTCATTTCACTAATGATCCAGGATTGCATTTAATAAATTACACCGAAATGTTGCCATTGTAAAAGCCCATCATTTTTATCATTCTTTAAAATATATCTGAATTGGTGAAAAACATCTTGCAATACCCAGTAAACCCATGAGTGAACCACTACATATGGCGGATCTTTTTGATGCAGATCGTAATTCATCCCCCCCCCCCACCACACACACACACACACCTTTTGTACAAGTGTTAACCGAGTTGCAACGCTAAAATTTGCAAACTATTAACAGGAGCACTAAAATCAAAAGTCTGCCCCTTTAAACTTAAATAGATACTTGTGGTTAGTACTAAGATAGTTACTTACAAGTACAAGCTTGGTGTATTCTATACCATGTCGATCTATTGAAATGGAATATAAACAAACTTATTTTTCAGGCCTATTTTACTTAGATTTAACGATAACAGTTAAAAATAATACGAGCGAAAATATACATTCGCGGGATAAACTTTATAATCTATCCGGATTTCTGTCATTAACGCAATATTTCTTTAAACGTTATTTACAATAAAATACCCTCGGTCTTACCTGACACATCCGAGGTACTCCGAGTTGCTCGCATCCGTTCTCTGCTTTCTTCTCCAAGTCGCGAATTCTTTCGTCGAGTGCTTTTGGGGAAAGTGAGGTGGTCATGGCAAAGTTTACACGACGCAGCCATCTTATGCTTAAAGTTTTGAAAAATAATTGCTAGGAAAACAAATTTGTTCCTACCCGCCAAACAAGATGGCGTCTCGCTAACACTCACGGGAAATAGACAGCTTTGTCATTGTGTTTTTTTAAATAAATCTAATGTGACCATTTGACAGTAGATTTCCTCGTTCTACAACAAAAGAGGAAGGTACACCCTGTTGTGAGTTGTTTTGTTAACAATTAGATAGTCTCGCGTGGACGTGATCCTGTCGCCATTCGTTTATTTGTTTACATTGCCGACATCAAAGGGGAGTGTGAAAAGTGGAATTCAGCGGATTGAATGTAAGTACTCAAAGTGACAACAGTGAGCAGTTATGGTTTTAGCAGTCTTTTCATCGCATTAGCGTCACTGATTGCTTTTTCTCAGTGTCAAGCATCAATATGTAGACCTTGTTATTATTAACAGTGATTAATTGTGAAAACATGTTCACCTTACTTTAACATGCCCGAGCGTCATGAGTCCTACTGATTTAGCACTCATGGGAAACTTTATTGTGGCAAATAAGTTATTTTCTAAAATCCTGTCAGGAGAAGGTATTATCCGGATATATTTCTGCTGGATGGACCCCCCCCCCCCCCCCCCCCACGTACCATGTAAGTAATTTATGCACTGTGCTCACAACATGCACGGGGGTTAGAAATATTAACATTGTTTGTTCTTTTCAGTTATACACCCAGATCTATATAGCTACTATCCCTATCTACCCTTTAAGTTAACTTTACTACTATTACTAATATAATTTGGTGATGTGTCACAATTTCTTTGAAACCTTAATTCATTTGTCAATGTGAATGAAGAATGAAGCACAATCCCACTGACCCTTTGGCTATGATTTGTACATGCATAATTTCTGTAGACTATTCGTGGCACTTTCTGCTGCAGGGACACAGTTCTTTGTGGACACTGCGACAAGTAATTGTCAAGAAAAACAACCTAAAATCACGAGAAATACGTTTCTGAAATATGGTTGGTTTCTACAATATTTGTTTTAACATGGGTACCCAGAGATATTCCGCATATATGTCTTCGTTATATCTATTCATATAATCTGTACTCCAGAAATATTTCAACCAAGTCACATCATACATTTATTAGTTCATCAAATTATCTAGTATCTTATGTTCGGTGTCAGTTCTGTGTATCCAGTTGTACCAGTTAATCAATTTCATGGTTTGATATTTGTTTTATAACCATTAAAACCTTGTCCATCAGTACATGTTGCATGTGTTAGCCCTACAATGCATTGACATTATCATCACACCTCAAGTTTCATATTTCTGAAAGAATCGTTGTGTCAGTTATTTGATTTACAGATATGGATTGTGGACCAACAAACTCGGAGAATGATGCCCGGTAAGGGAATCTCTTTTATAACAATATTATTCATATAGCTTTATAATGAAGCTGACACTATGTTAATACATACAACAAACCTTTTTGACCTCACTCAAAGTGTAACTGTACATGGATTCAAGCATAATATATACATATATTTTAAATTCCAGGAGAAATACGGCTTTTCTGTCCTCACTGCCAGAAGTCTGTTTCAAGAAAAAAACGTTATCTCCATCTCCGTAACAAGATGTTTGTTAGTTTGTAAAGATTTTTCGGGTGAATGACAAATGTTTCATCAGGTTAGTCATCAAAGAATTTTTAGACAAATGTTTCATCAGGTTAGTCATCAAAGAATTTTTAGATTTCACTAAAAATCGAGTTTGCACTGTCACTTTGCTATCTATGTTTAATATATTTAATGTATGTATCATACATGTAACTGTAATAACTGAAAGTGAGCAAATGGTAATACGTATTTAATATTTGTAATACATGTTATCTGCATTATCATATATATTGCTGTGTTTCATTCATTGAATTGTCTCTCAGTTGAATTGATGATTCAAACTGAATGTCCTTTTCCTTTCCAGACACTGACAGTGACCAAGATATTAACAGCACATTCAAGGTTTGCGAGCTATTACCACCACAATGTGAGAGCCTGATTGATTCGGATTCAGATGTTTCGCCAGATATTAACCAGGACTCGCATACACCAACAAACATCAACAGAAGAACAAAGCACTTTGTGTACTGGCTAGCTCGTCTTCATTCAGTGTGCCTACTTCCTGAGCAATGCTTGTGTGCAGAGAATTCTGTTACGCTTCTCTGAGCGTCCCAGTTTCTTAATACAGCGAATTGTGTACTACTGCAACTGCCCTGTTGCATTAAAATGTGAGCTTTTCTAAGAAATGAAACAGTTGGATCATAATATTTCCAGCGTTTGTTTTTTGTTCAAATAAATATGTAATAAATATAACAAGATAATACAACATATTTCAGCTTTCTAAACTAAGCGAACTCTCATTGTCATCTTCCTTGTACAGAAACCTAGCGGAAACCTACATTACCCAAGATCCACAAGGTTTCCGCAAGACCAGAAACTTACTCACTCCAGCTATAAAGGTTTCAGTAAACTGAAACTAAATGGAAACTTCCAACTACAGTTTCAGTTGACGGAAACATGACGGAAACTAAGACTTGTTAGTTTCAGTTGTGGAAACTATGCGGAAACTCTCATTGCGCGTTTCCTGAAACTGAAACCTAGCGGAAACCTACATTACCCAGTATCCATCAGGTTTCCGCAAGAACGGAAACCAAGTTATTTTTGCTGTGCGGGTGGTGAATGTAGCCAAACTGACCGCAAGAGGAGCATGAGAACAGTAAAGGATATTTCTAAAAGTTCCTAATCACCCATAACCTCAAGAGGACTCGTGGAAATATGTAATATCTGCTACGTACCTGATGATTCCAAAGCATCCACGCGAACTCCACGCATGTAGGCAACGTGGCCGACGATTGTGAAGAAAGCAAATCCAGTGACAACAGCTGTGAGGGAATCAACCAAGCAAAGCAGTACTGCATTTCTGAAATGATCACCTCATCAAGTCAGGATGCATGCCACTAGAGAAAATGGTTGGCTGATGTATTTTCCAAATGTGCACAGAAAGGAGGTTTATTACACAGCTGACTTCTAATCATATTGACATGTCTTGAATGCATGTTTTCCACTAGTTAATGTGAGTTTAAAGGCTGAATTGAACAACATTCCGCTGTCTCAGTGTCAGAGTGATGTTGGAGTTACTAACGAACTCACTTATCGTTTGATTATTTTGTAATCTCAAGGTAATTTCTGGATTCGTGCAGACCACAGAAGGTTTCTGCCACGTCAAACGGATACACTAAGGTAATTCAGGTATCTTAGGAGGGAGTAAGAGCAACTAATAACACGAGTTTAGAAGCCAGTGAAAAGTAAAAGAGTAAAATCACTCTTTCCACGATCATTAGAAATCTCAGCTGAAAGCTACAAGATGATGGGGTGTTAGTGATATAGCCTATAGCTTAATTGACTCTTTGTAGACCGATCATATGTAGTACCCTTTGTCTCTGTTGATCAAGGGATTGTATGCGACGACCTCTTGTTTTTATTCCCTACCTGACATCATCCAGTTATGTGCCAGCTATATGCTATTGTTAATGTGAATCTGATGTTTGTCATAACATACTAAAGATATATATTGGTTCTAGTTACTGTTAGCTTGATAACGGTAAGAATCTACAGTGAAACATAGCTCGACGGAATAACCAAGAAGTTGTCACTATAAGGATGTATGTTTCATTATTGACCAAGGGTGGTAAACGACAATCACGTAAAGCTTCCGTTTCAGATCAAGATAACACAATGTGATATTACACATGAATAAACCACAGTGATTACGTTAAACATGATATATTATATGTTATTTAACATCCCGAACAAACATAACTAATACTTAAGGCAATTGTTGTCCATTCTGTTGCGACCAGACATGGTAATAATGCATCCACTGGCAATACCAAGAGAATGCAGTGCAAAGCTACAGGATTGGATCCAAACCTGCAAGCAAGCAGAGAGAGCTGTGAATAATGGTTACACCAAGGGTATTTAAGGAATATGGTGTCGACAAAGGACAATAAAGTCAACTCAAGTACCGTACCACAGATATGAATGAAGAATACCATTTTATCCTAGAAAACAATGCAATCAAAACGACTGTAGATACCCAAACAGAAGAATCAATGTTTGCATTGCTGTTATATTCATATACGTTTTAAGTGGTAATGAAATGCTAAAATGTCTGCATTAATAGAATTTTCAATAATATAGCTATTTTACCATGCATGAGTGGCCGTGCTTGGCAGATTGTGATTTTCACTCATGTGAATTCCGTCCTTCAGCACAACATAACACATGTGACACATCTGGTCTCAGATGAGACAACCGGCAGTGTAACAGGCTTGGAGATAGGCGATTGAGATAATACCTTTGCAAAGTTATTTATTTACTTTTTTTGCTGCTCACTGAAGAATTCGATGTAATCAGACGAGTGCTCACCTTGTGAATGAGTCACTGAATGTGTATGGTTGCCATGGACATGTCACTTAAATAGTCATAAATTTTCTGTGTTAATTATGTACAAGGTCTTCCTCCTCTGTATCAGCTACTGGCCTCGGCGAATGACTGAGTGGTTCCTACCCTTTCACACTGACATGCTGTACCTCTCGATTAAGTCGTCCGTTTAGAGGTGTGTGCACCGAGGAGAGAATGTAATCAATTCATGCGATATCTGCTGCGAAGCAAACAGCTGCGCGTTGTTCAAATGCCCGTGCCACTTTAATTTATTCGAACATCTGTTTCTGTCAATTTCATTTCTGCTTAGAGTAGGTTTGAGGACACCTTCATCTAAATTCATGGGTGTAATCGATATCTGATGACTGAAGTACTGGGTTTGTTTCATTGAAAATATTAAATAACCGGGATTTACATTTTAATATCATGCATGTCATCAAAAATCATCAGGCCATATCAGTTGTTATCGTGTGACAGTATCGTGAACTCAAAACATGACAGAATGACATGTGTTAGCTATCCTTAGAAGTCTGTTTGATGTACAAGGGAGTGGATCACTGACAATCCGTTATGACGCCAGTGTTCCCGAAAAGGATGAGCCTCCTCACTCCTACCGATAGCACCGTTCATTCACACAAAATGTATGCCATGTTGACGATGCGGACACTTTAGCTCCACCACACTAAATCAGAATCACATGCTCCCTGAGCGAGTACCGTGTGCAAACAAGAGATAGTGTGACATGTTTATGTTTTTAAAGCACATCTATCCAGTTAATAAAACTACAATTTTAAATTATTATTGCTGTCTTTTTTATCATCGTGACTTATGCGGAACATTTGAGATGACATTTGGTGCGGAACTGTGTTCAGCTTCCTGTGCTCGGAAAATTAGCTGGACAACCTGGTCAGAAATGGTGTTTTATCGTAGTTTGAAGGGCAGAGTGTACCCATGTGTACACGGAATGGCTGCTGATAGTCTGGAAAATTTATGCTACTAGCATGGACCCTGGCTGGACTTCCACCATCCCTTAAACTATTGGTGATTGAAGACAAACTTGAATAAATTAAACGGTGTTTACGTAGTTGGTTACCAATCTGCATGTTTTTGGTGCGGACAAGTAGAATGCGCATGCCTTCTTGTGGCTAGTTAATACCATGGATTAAAAAACACATACTCTTTACTTCGTCTGAACCACCCAATCGTACACTGCACTCACTTTGGGTTCCATGAGTCGCTCAAACTTTGGATAAATGTAATAGTATATTCCGTCGGCAGATCCAGGAAGTAGGCAACCACGGATGAGGAACACTGTGATGAGGATGATTGGAAGAGCCACAGTGATGTAGACAAGCTGAGCCAAGATTATACATACAATATTAGATCATATGCAAGAGCTACTTTCGTTTTTATGGAGACCAAGGCTACCGGGAAGGTTAGTAGTTAAAGCGTTCGTCATCACACCGACGTCGTTAATTCGAAGACTCACATAGGTACAAAATGTGACTCTCATGTCTGGTATTATTTTCACCTCCGCCGTGAAAATGGAATATTATGCTACTAGCATGGACCCTGGCTGGACTTCCACCATCACTTAAACTACTGGTGATTGAAGACAAACTTATTGCAGTTATCTTTCAGAACAAACAGAGCAATAACAGGCCAGAGATTGCTTAATTTCACTATAGACTGGTTCATAAGATCGCGTGACCCACATGTGTAAAGTCGAGGGTATTCCCAGCTTTCTTACCTTCCCCGATACCTTTATTCCTTTGAAAATCCACAGAAATATGATCACATGTGTGATCACCAAGCACCCCAAAAGATGCCATGTGATACCACCGAGGTCCATCAGACCATCAGTCATTTCCAACACCTTGTTTCTTAAAAAGACAGGATGATGATGTAAAAAGAATATGAATAATGAAATTTCAATACATAATACAACATACAGTACCAAGAGCTTGTAAGGAAGTTTCAGTGAAGCAAGTAACACGTCGAAATTCCCTTCTGAAAACCCCAATGTCTGGAAACCCTTCTCCTTACTCTGACCAAATTTGGACAAGGGATTTGACAGAACTCATTCAGTTGCCATGATTATATGCTCAGGATGAAAACAAGCTTTTTGTGAAAAACAACTGGTGGACAGTAGCGGGATGTGATGGCCCATGGGAGAGAACGTTGTACATAAATGAAAGGGTATTTGTAAGAATCATGACACCAACTTTATACATTTTGACTTAATTTGAATAATTTAGAACGTTATTAAAATATTCCAAGGACGAGAATACTTTTTTCACCTTTGAACAGCAATACGTATCAAGGGGTAGGCCAAGGGACGATGGTTTGTATATGTAAGAATTCAAAATCTTATTGCTTTGAAAAGGTGGAAACCTTACTTCCAGAATTCTTCAGCAGCAGTGACCCCCTTTATTTTAGAGGTATTTCCTATCTCACTTGCATTATACGACGGAATACTGATATTTGTAAGAGTCCAAAGATTCGTGCTAGATACACATGCAGGTGTGTTCCAAGTGTTGTTACAGTTGTTCCAGGGTATTACTTCAGAGAAGGAAAAGAAGAAGTAATACATGAACCAAGAAAATGTGACATTATAGTAGCTGTGGAAAAACCAGGCACATATGACAGTTCCCAGACCCAGACCTGCAACAGAAAATAATATATGTGAGAGCGTTATCAATTTGGCGAATTAGTGTAAGACAGTAGATCAAACTTAATTTCATGACATTTCCCGTAATCTTGAAAATTTGGGCCACGGATTTACTTATTCACTTGCTCAAACTGAAACTTCAATCTTCTTATGATCATTTCACGGTATTTTCTAACTTAGTAAAGATACCATGATGCTAACGTGTACATAATCTCTGTTAAGGTTGGTTGGTTATAGATCAGTGAATAGAAGTGAAGTCATAACTTCTCTGGCAATCAAATAATATAACGCATCACTGAGCTGAGAAGTCATAATTTCTCTTGCAGAAATCACTGACCTGTCTCCCTCCTCTTGGGTAGTAATTCGTAAAACAAAAGGGAACATATACTTATTTATGTAAGTACTTACTATTTCTTGAGGGGCATTTACAAATTGGAATACTTAAGCAAGATTCATGAATGTCAATATTTTTATTGTGAACAACACAACGTTTTTGGAGTGTATACTTACTCCTTCAACTTTTCTTCGATACGTACCTTTGAAAAGAGGACACAAGTTCCAGACGTTAACAGGTCCACTCTGAGAGTGCTGGCCTATTGTCATCTCCACGAAAGTGCATGGGATGGCACCGATTATTGTGAAGAACATGAACAGTATCAAAAATGCCCCTTTGTAAAAAAATAGACATGTGTCAGTAATCTGAAAGGACTTACTTTCATACTCTTATTGCCTGCCATGATAATATGATTATTTCTTTATCAAATGCTGGGATACGACATTTTGCTTTGTCAAATCATCGTCCACGCATTTACAATATACATCTACACTGATCCCATCTCATATGTGAACAGTGGAATATTAGCAGTAATTAAAGACAATGAAACAGCACAAAATACAATAATTGCACTGATCCCAGCTCATATGTGAATAACGGAATAGTAACAGTAATTACTGACATTCAAAAGAACACAAAAAGTAACTACACTGTTCCAAACTGATATGTAAATAGTGGAATACTATCAGTAATTACTGAGATGTTTAACAGGCACTTGAAGCTGGACGGGTAATACAACATACTTCGTACGTGAATAGTTGAATATTAACAGTAATTACTGGCATTTAATAGAACACGTAGCAAGATGAATCCAGACACCACCAACCTCCGCCATTGCGCATACAGTAGAAAGGAAACTTGATGAATGTTCCAGATCCCACCCCATATCCTACTAGGGTGACAAAGAAGTCGAACTGGTGTCGCCAGTGTTCACGAGGCATGCTCGTTTCTGCAACTGATAAGAACATATTCACGTCACTGACAAAGAGTGAAAGGTTTTATTGGCTTAATCGGCACATCGGCAGAATTCTAGCCATATATTTTGACAAAAGAAAAAATATATATCGATGACAAACATAGACCAACAGTTCATAGAATATAGCATTTTTGGGTTTTTTTAAATATAAACAAGTCAGTTGTCGTATTATTAGCACAATGTTTTTACCTTTATATGAAATTGAAACAGACCCACTGGCGTCATTATTTGTCTCTTTTACAGAAACCAGTTGCGTTTAAACATGGGATATTATATGCTCCTTCCCCACCAGGCAAGAAACTGCCCTCAGTCTGAAGATAATCGACTCTGGACAAGACATTCGAGGTGGTAACATCTGTAATTTATATTACTGAAGGATGCTCCTTCCCAAACAATCAAGAAACTGCCGTCGGTCTGAAGATAATCGACTCTGGACCAGACAAGTGGTAACATCTGTCGTCGAGTAATTTATATTACTAAAGTATTTAGTTGATAAATGATGTCTAATTAACGTTTATTCAAATGTTTTCAAGCATTGTTTAATCTTAATTACCATGTCTGGTCTTTTATCACTTCAGTCATTACATTACATGCAATTGCAATATACATAACAAACATCAATAAGTGTATCATGTAATTACATTCTGATTACATCATATCCAACTCAAATGATTAATAAAGCTCCATTCCATTTCCGACCATACCTATTAAAAAACCATTGGAGGGATGTTATGTCACTTGAGTCCATGGTGGGACATTTCTATGACTATTAAATGAATAATCATAAATGTTTATTTAGAGCAAAGGTCAATATCTTTACATTCAATAATCATTTAACATGCATATAACATTTCCCATCCAGCCAACTCCCATCCCATCATGGTGGCAGACCCGCAGGATACATAGCGATTAAAACGATTTCAGTTGTTTGCTTTATCCTTAAGTATAATTATGATACACAAACATTGACAAAAACAGTTTAACGCCAGCTTCTTGTTCAAAACAAATTTAGCCATACTTGGATGTTTGTAAACCGACCTTTATTTGTATCTTTTTCTATGAAGTTAACACCTAGGACAAAACATCACAACATGCTATTCATCTTCAATGTAGTCAACAGTATCATCGATAAAGAGTGAAAACAGCATTAGTGACAACTTTTCGCCCTGCCTAATCCCTAGTGATGAGAAGACAAAAAGTCTGAAAAAACTATTGTAGATAATCTGACACAGGATTTAACATCACAACCCAGCTAACAAAAGTTTTGAGGACGTTGTCTCAACGTTACGTTTACGTCCCCAGAACGTCAGCATATAACGTCCCACTTACGTCTTTTTTGTGGAGTCGAAAACACGTCCTCACAACGTTACAAGTACGTTACACCAAAGGATGAAAAATACGTTGCAAGGACGTAGAGAGAACGTAATGTGTAACGTTGTGGCAAGGTTCTAATAACGTCCTAGTGACGTCATTTCTCGACGTAACCAAACCCTGACGTAAACATAACGCTGTGGGAACATATTAGGAAGAAGTCGTAAGAAGTCTGACTTTATACCGAGACCATACGGCTTAGACCAAGGAGCTTGTCTGTTAATATTATGGAACGCCTTACGATAATCAGCAAAGGATAGTTTAGCCTCCTTACTAACCGAGAGGTTCATCAGTCCAAGGAATACAAAAAATACCTTCTGATGTACTATAAAGCTTTCTAACTTCAGCTTGTTCCTTGGTAAAAATAGAATATTTGTCACACCACTGGGCTTCCCCGAGTATAAAATATTGCCATACAACTTCCTAATGCATGACACGCGTATCATTAAATTTTACATGTACAATTTCAAATCCTTCCTTTCCATCCTTCTCATTAAATTACAAGACACAAAGCCTACTTCTGCAGACAACTCGTACTCAGGTCTTCATTGTCATTATTAAAAATACATATGAAGATACGTAACCTACAGTACTCATCACAAACACACATATCTGTTACACTGTAATTATCTTGTTTCTGTTTTCTCCTATACTTATTCCCAATGCATCATCTTACGTTGTTAGTCTTCATTTGTCTTCGTCTTTACCGTCATATGTGCGCGTGGCAAGACATGTGCTACCAGCACTGAAGATAAAGTATCAACAATGCACCAATTACCAGAGAATCCGAAGGGAGACAAACAGGCTGTGGCCAATAATGTTTTTCGTCACAATGAGTCTAAATTTGAAAATGTGATATCGGTAGCGCATCAACCAGCGATTGCAGTAAGCTTCAAACCTATGTTTATACTTCTCAGTGTCCGGCGTGCAATTTGTTCACCGTTTGTATGGTAGGCCTGTTAGTGACTAACGTATTAAATCGTAGTTTGATCGAATACCAAGTCACCACGGTGTACTACATGGGCGATCAGTAAAACGGTGCCGTAGGGTCACCTAACAAGTAGATCTAGGGTCAGCCATGCTTAAACTACAGTAACAGTAGCAAGCTTACTACGGTCAATGCATGGGTTTGCTGTTGATGTACAAGTACGGTCATATCAAAGTTGATATACGATGAATTACGCCTTAATACGTTGGTTACCTAAGGTCAAATACTGGTCAGATACGATCTACTACGTCCATCTCCCACTAAGTTCTGCTATGTGATTGTCCTTAAATATGGCCGCTGTACATCTACGTCTGATGCTATGGCCAACAGTCTGAAACAAGACTCATGATGCATGATTCATATGTTGGATGCAGGTCATGGAGTCGTTTCAACAGCAAAAGTCAGAACGTAAGCTGAATGGGCGTATCCTACATATCAATGAATACAGAAGACTAGTGATTACCAGATATCCCTGATGGTATTGCCCTATGTTCCTAATATCAATTTGTTATCATACCTACCTGTTCTGTAACGTGCCTAGTATGAAGTCGTGTAGTGAGAAAGTGTCAACAGCCGCGATATCACGTCCCGAGATAATGGCACAGCGCTGACGCGTATGATATTTAAGCATTTGAATAGCTTTTAAATATTCACAAATACTTTTTTCAATATATTGTATTCTAATTAACGAGTATGCTTATCGCGAATACTGTCATAAAAGCTATGTCTACATGCATGGAATAGCATAAATATTAACAATTTGCATTTGAGATAATACGTTATGATGAAGTGTACTTTTCAATTACTGGAGTTATTCATTCATTCATTCATGTATATGAACAAGTTTACTAAAAACGTGGAAAACAAGTAGAAAAATAACGATGCATTAACGTATGAAAATGGCATAATAAATGGCAATTCTTCATTTTCAACTGACTATGTGCTAGGTCAACCTAGTGTTGATTGTGACGTCACACACGGCCACTGGATATATTCATTCACATACATCTATTTATTGACCCTTACTATTTACATGTTAGACATCTTATCCTAGATTTCCACGGAATCAATATTTTGGTAAGCATTGTCAAGGTGAATCATCGTGTTTCAAGAGCAAGATGTGAAATTTGTGGAGATATCAAGAACGTAACTCGTCTCCAAAAAGGATCATTGCTTGTGAAATGTTCCCGTCGAGCAGAGTTCATTACCTTACTGCAATCACGTCATTTCAGATGTACTGAAACTACTGTCTCTGTTCACAAATATCTTGATTCGTGTAAATCCGAAACTCTGTTATCGTGCCACATGTCTGGTCTGAGGAGGAAATTGCGATAGAGTTCAAATCCTAAGGAGTGATATCTGCACTATGATGACAATTAAATACTGCAAGGATCTGTACTACCACTATCTTTTTTATTACTCCCATTACACCTGCACATCAGATGTCCCATACTAACATGCGTTTGTTTTCGAGAACCTCCGAGCAATGTGATGGCGGTCTGTAAATATTCGAGTCGGGATCAGACAATCCAGTGACTGATCCTCTGAACAAATAAACAAACTAAGCCACTTGATTACAACGACTCTGTCGACCAGGTCAGCGAGTCTGACCCATTAGTCGCCACTTACGATCAAGCTTAAGACCAGTTCTAACCCGGATATGCAATGCAAGTGATGGAAAACAATGACTTGATCAGTCAGGCCAGTGAGATTGATCTGTTTAGTGGCTTCTTGTTGAGCAGCAGAACTACCCCGAAATCCTTCACATGTCAAAACGCACTGTTAACGGATAGAAGTATGACTCCTACTAAACACGGTAAAATAGGTTTCTGGTTTCGAATACGATTCAAAGCGGATGTGGGTACCATAGTGGTGAAATGCCGTTTTTAAGAGAGTTGAGAATAACTGATTTTGACAGACAAACTATTTCAACATATACCTCATCTTAAGTAGTCTACCAAGAGCCATCGTACTTCGGAAACCATTGCGAGTATGCTTTAATGAAACACTTTAAATAGTGACAATACAAAATAGTGGATACCCGCCGAAATAGTGGCTTTCTGCTGATGTGGCTCACGTCAAAACACATGCAATTAATGAGGAACGCATTTGACCGAAATACAGCTATAGAATACCTTGTATCAAAGCAATGATTTCCAAGTAACTCATTGCCAATGAAAATTTAAGCTGACGACAAAGTGACTGGCAATACAGACGAGATAACGTACGTACTGAGAAGCCCAAAACAAACATATATATCAACTCACATTTTGCCGTTTATGACCGAGATTTATAAATTTCGCTCTCAATTAGCGGAAGTAAGTTAAAATGAGTTGAAATTTGTGTTGTGATACTTATGAATACACCTTCATTCATTTACAGCGTCCAAAACATGGGAAAAAACATGTATTTGGGGTAACAGTAAATATTCTTGTCCATGGTCCAAAATGTTTTTTCGTGCATGGAAGAGATTATTTTAAAAATCGCTCTAAATTTGCTGAATTAAATGAAAATGATTTGATTTTTGTGTTATGATACTTATACACATACAGTCATCCATTTGCAACCTCAAAAACATGGTAAAAGATATATTGTGAGTACAAGTAAATATTCTCGTCCATGAAATGAGTCAAAATAAGTTGGAAGTTGTGTCATGATACTTATAAACATACTTTCATTCATAACCTTCAAAACATGTGTTCACATAACAATGAACTGAAGCGGGATGGATACTGAAACAAGATACCAAAGGAGTGCTTGTATATAGGTGTCCTAGGTCTTAATGGCGATATGATGACTCAAACCTTCAACTGTGTCACTCGAAAGTATAGACCCCTGGAAAAGACGAAAGTACTTTACTGTCATGTCAAATGTCATGTTGACATTCATTCACCATGGTATCAATGGAATTTAATGTCTGGGCCTTCTATTGTTAATTGCTCCATCCGCGATTCAATGGCTACACAAACACAATACACTGACTTTTACATGCAGTTGCATTATCGACTCATCTGCTCCACACGTGCAGAGGTTTCAATAGGCTATTTGACAACATTTGTGTTCAACGAACCACATGCCTAGGAGTTAACTGGGGTTATCGCTCATTTTCTCATTCAATATATGGGCGTACTATATATAACATGTAACATGAAGAGTACATTTGCGAAAGCAATGATTAATTGATATATAACAAATTCAGATTTAACAACATCATTACTAGTACTGTTGACATTTCAATTAATGTTCGTTTGTTAGCATGAACAGAATGCTTTTCTGCAAATGTCAAATCTATTTGATTGATTACCACATCCACCCTAGCCACACTGCGAATGTTTCTTCTTAGTGGGTGTTTGTCTTCTTCTGACTGTTTGCTTGTGCTGTCAGTCCAGACGTGAACAGGTCATCATGCGACGATTTCGTATTGGCCATGCGAGACACACCTACAAATATTTATTGAAAGGCGAAGATCCTTTTGTATCCCTTGTGATGAAAAAATCACAGTCAAGCATGTTCTGCTTGATTGTGTTGAATATTACTTCAGAAGGGATAAATATTTTAAATCGCAAACTGTGAAGGATCTTTTTATTAATAACAGTTCTCATTTAATTATTGCATTTTAAAAAGAATTAGATTTGTTAACTGATTTGTAAATAGATATACATTTTATAATTGGACGTTTGAATTACAAACTAAGATTGTTAGTGGCTGTTTCCTCGATGGGGTTAAAGTACTGTAAAATCATTGTCCTCCTGATTGGGAACGTAAGTCTCAAAACATTCAAAGTACATTATAATTTATGGTGTAAATCCAGCTAGGGCCCATGTAGGAAGCAAGTGTACTGTAAGTCCCCATGGTCCCTAATATGATGATCTACCTTCAGTTGGTGGGGATCTATAGCCAAGTTTTATATTGAATTGTCCAAATAGTGATATTAGTTTTAATTTCCAATGCTAGTTGTAAATTCTGACTGTGATATCCTAGTTGTGTTGCTGTTCTTCGTCGACAGGATTTTCATAATATACATATATTCCTTTTCTATGTCACGTATGCTGCAGTATTGCCGATGTGACGTTGAATTGTAATTCCCACACTTGCAGACACTGTGTACAGTGACAGATTTAATAAATGCATCATACGTTAGTTAGGTTCCGGCCTTCGGTGTTTAATGGGTAAATCATCCAACCCCTGTCGTTGAGTTTTCGTTTCTACTGGTCCCGATAGATTATTGCTAATTGATACATTCTAGCATTTCCCTCGTCCTCTTGATGGTGGTGACCCGTGAAGGTCCGGGGTAGAATAGCCCTTCAGCAACCCATGCTTGCCACAAAAGGCAACTATGATTGTCGTAAGAGGCGACTAAGGGGATCGAGTGGTCAGGCTCGCTGAATTGGTGGACATGTCATCAGTTTACGTTTGCACAGATCAATGGTCATGCCGTTGATCACTGGATTGTCTGATTCAGACTCGATCATTTTCAGCCATGTCGCTGGAATGTTGCTGAGAGCGGCATAAAACTAATTTCACTCACTCACTCACTCTTCTGATTGTATCAATGACGTTATCATATTAACTGATCAATTCCATTGTGACTGAGTGAGATTAGTTTTACCCACTTTTAGCAATATTCCAGCAATATCACCGCAAGAGACACCTGAAATCGGCTTCACACATGTGCCTCTGTGGGGAATTGAACCCGGGTCATCGGCGTGACGAGCAAACCTTCAGTCTATCCCACCGCCCCAAGTCCATTGTCAGCTTCAAATATGATTTGTATCCTGTTATACAATATTAATGAGATACAAACCATGGAAATATGTTTTCTTATTTTCGTTATGTAACCTACTCGATTGTCTTTAATACAATGACGTTTATTGTCTTGCTTTTGTTCAGAGGTTAGCACCGTGACTTCAAGAACAGCCACCGCCCTCGAGTAAATGTTTGAACTGGCATAAACAGTGGGCTGTACATGCCATACACTACAGCTGTGGGGGTTTCAACCACAGACTGGTTTCTAAGATATGAGAGTCGCTGATTCATTGAAATGCTCGCCGTCTAGTACGCACCAAGAAGTGTTTATTATTGTTATGGCATAAACAGGCGGCCGTACATTCCTTCCTATGTCTAGCTGATCGACACCCGGTCATATCAGCACAGCTCAGTTACCGAAACTCGATGTGTTCACTGAAATACTCTCCTTCAAGTGTTTCGGGTTTTTTCATCCATGAACTATTTATGAAGCATATTACAAAACCAGTCTGGGGTATATAAAGTCGATATAAACTGCTACCCGATGAAGATTCTAGGTACTCCAGATATGTCACCGGGAAGCAATATAAGAGATACATAGAGAAGTTCTCCTGCTTGTGTTTACATATCAGGATGTGTTTTAACACTGAACAACAGAAGTGGGTTGTGCTGTGTTTAACATTCTGTATAATTTACTCTACAGCCGCCTGTCACGCCGAGTGGCCATGACACCACCCTCGATGTGTCTGTGTGTTGCTGTATCCGGTGAATGCATTCACATTGTTTGTATGCAAGCTAACGTGTCAACACTGCAACGCAACAGTCTATTCATTTCTTGGTTCAACTACAAGGAGTTACACTATCTCAATAGCTAGGGGCATATCAGCACAGCTCAGTTACCGAACTCGAGGTAAGCGAGTTCACTGAAATATTCTCCTTGAAGTGTCTCGGGCTTTTTATCCATGAAAACAGTCTGAAGTATACAACCTCGATATAAACTGCTGCCTTATGAAGATTCTAACCACAGACATGTCAATGGGAGGCAAAAGAAGAGATACATCGAAATGTTCTCCTGCATAGGTTTACATATCATGATGTGTTTTAACACTGCAAAACAAAACTGTGCTGTTCTGTGTTTAACATTCGGTATAATTTACTCTACAGCTACCTGTCACGCCGAGTGGCCATGACACCATCCTCCCGGTGTCTGTGTGTAGCTGTATACGGTGAGTGCATTCACGTTGTTTGTATGTTGTAAACACTGCAACGCAACAATCTATTCAGTTCTTGGTTCAACTACAAGGAGTTACACTATCTCCATTGCTACATTTAACGGAAAGACATTTGATCCATTGAGGAAAACATGAGTGAATATGATACAATTTACTGTGATGTCGACATTGTTATGTCTTTTTACCTCTTTGCGTAACACAAAATCACACGAGACTGCTGATCGGTCCCGTCGTTTGGTTTGTTTGTTGTTAAACGCTGCACTCAGCAGTATTTCAGCTATATGGCGGTCTGTAAATAATCGAGTCCGGACGGAATAATCCTGTGATCAACCGCATGAGCATCGATTTTGATATAATGACATGTCAAGCAAGTCCGCGAACTTGACCACCCGATCCCGTTAGTCGCCTCTTACAATAAACATACCTTGTTGAACGCTAATTCTAACCGCGATCTCCACGATCGATCACCCCATTCGATATATACCATGTTCCAATTGTTTTTCATAAGGCTATTTCTGCTTAATATTGGTACTTGAGCGAAAACAGTTGTTGGTGGTCTATAGTCCGTTTTTATGTTGTATCGTCCTCTATAGTTAACCATTTTTAGATTTAATTATTAGTTTTATATATCTATGTGTGACAGTGTAGTTGTTTTACTGCCCTTCGCTGACAATTTTTTACCATTCTCTATTATGTATATTAGTGGGTCTCGCCACGATATGGCCGAAATATTGCCGATGTGTCGTTAAATTGTAACTCACTCACTCACTTAAGCGATACACTTGTGATAGTGCATAAGGAACTCGAATAAAATCGATAGAGAAGTAGAACAGAGATTCCAGCATTACTTCTGAATAACATTTTTTATAGAGAGCGTCTTTTCAAAATAGCATTTGTTTCACTGCATTGTACAATTATGATATAACGTTGGTTGGTTCTGAGTAACAGAAGTTAAATCTTAAAGGTCCCTATCCCGAACCGAACCGACGTATTACCAAATGCGTCTGACAAGCACAGTGATAATTATTGACAATAATTTTCACAAGGCTAGATTATCATTGGCACTTAAGCGAAACACTTGTGATAATACACAAGTCACTCAACCGAAATAGATCAAGTCGAATAGATTACTTCTGAATAATATTTCTAATAACATTGATGTATTTCACTGCATTGTGCAATTATGATATAATGTTGGTTGGTTCTGGGTATCAGATCATAAATCTAAGACATAAAAAGCAATTAAAGGTCTCTATCCCGACGAATGATCCGATTACCAAATGCGCCCGACAAGTAAAGTGGCAATAATGGACACGATACTAGAGAATGATGGCGTTGTGAAACATTGTCTAATCCATATCAAGGGCTTCTTCTGTTTCCTTTGTCTTTAGCTCTGCTGGTGAAAATCGCAACTGCAGTGAGAGGAGACGTCGAGTGTAAATGGGAACGAGAAAGTAAAGAACTGTCTTCAGTTTTCTCTATGGACCTGTATATCAACACAAAACATTTGATCAGCCTCAGCGCCAACAATGTCAATGTTCTGGATAGCAGTGGAATTGTCACAGGTCAGTTTGGCAGTATTACAGATCAAGCTGGAATTCTAAGAGCAAGCCTCAACACTGAATGCAGTGATACCCAACATATTCGATGCGAATCATTTGGAATGGCTTACGACAAGGCATCGTTCAAAAACTTGACCATCACGCCGCACTTGGAATTTAATGGTGAGATACAACTGACATATTCCTTTTCCAATGAATTTATGACTGGTCCCGTTGTTGCTTAACGCCTCACTCAGCAATATTCAAGCTATATTATATGTCGGCAGCCTGTAAATAATCGAGTGAGGACCAGATAATCCAGTGATCTTTATGAACATCATTCAGTCCAGTCTGGATACGATGACATGTGTCAACAAAGCCGGAGAGTCTGACCAGTCGGTCCGTTAGTCGCCTCTTACGACAGACAAGGGTTGTTGACCGCCAATACTAACCCATATCTTCAAGGGGTTACATGGATGTGAAAACTAACTAAAAGGATAACTATAATATGCTTATCCATATCTGTTTGAGTGACTGTGAACGTTAGTTATTCCCCAACGCATCACTGAAGTGACTAACTTGGTCAATGTTTACTCGAAAATTTGTACGTGTCGCTTTTAGTATGTTATTCATATTTTTACGCGAATGAGATCACACTAAGTTTATACGAGAAGTCGCACCAGTGCATTTTGTGTGGTAACTTGTTGGTGATGGCGTAGCTTAGGACTGAAAGGTTGTAACAGGAATGTGTGAATTCAAATGATATTTTGTTAAATGCACAATACTGGTTGATAATGTATTTAATACTGATATATACTTCCACGTTCTAGTTGCTGCAAGCGGCGTTTCACTCTCACAGACGCCAATGAAAGAGACGTATGGTGTTGGTGACGTCATACTGTTCACGTGTTCGGGAGTGTTCGGCGCAAACGGAAGTAGGCTGCAATGGATGATCAGTCACTCAAATACACCATCGACAGATATCACACACAGTCCAGTTCCTATTGGTAGTCCTCAAGCAAACACATGGACATTTGAAGAGTGCTCGTTCCATGTTGTCAGCAAATATGTGCACGTGCCCAATGAACATGGGGACATCATTCTGACATGTTTCGCTGAAAATACGTCTGAGTCCACTTCTCTCAGCATCCGAAGTGGCGATGGTTCGTCATTTTCACCATTTATGCAATGCCTCAATGTTCTAACTATATCACTTTGTCAATTTACAGTGTTGAATTGTTATGTTTGTTGTTTAACGCCTCACTCAGCAATATTCCAGCTATATAGCGGCTTTCTGTAAGTAAACGAACCTGGATCAGACAGTGATCGACATCACGATCATCCACCCGCATGACATGTGTCTAATAATGTCAGCGAGTCTGACCACCCGATTACGAAAGGCTTGTGTTGCTGAAGACCAACTTTACTTTTCCATTTGCAAACAAATGTCACATATTTCATGCAGTCATAAATTCGTACCAAGTTTAATTTGTTTTGTCGGATAATTGACACTGGTTATTGTCACGCGTTGGCGTCCTGTGATCTTGACCTACAGGCCGAATGTTCTTCATTTTGCAATGTGTTAGCTATCACCATCTGCATGTGTATAAAAGAAAGAAATATTCCAATGTATGAAGACGTAATTATACATGTAACATTTCTGTTTCCAGATAATCACAGCACCCATCTGTTTCTCTCGAGTATGCTAGTGTACACTCATTTCATCATCTTACCATGCATATTTGCTCTGTGTGGTGACAAAGTAACATTCCGAGAACCAGGTAAGTCTACATGCAGAAACACACCCTGTTCGTGAACATCACAACTTAATGGACAATTGAAATGTGTTGTCAGGGTTCTTCATGCTGAGTCGGTCACGATATATGAAATTGTATGGTTATTAGTCATGATGATTGTTCTTGTTTTGCAGAGAGAGTGTGTATGCGCAGATTTCGGACCGCCATCTCATTTCTTGTTGGCCTCACATTCTTCATATGGTGGATGATTGTACTCCGAGACCACCATCTTAGATCATTAGGTTAGTGATTCTATTTAGCCTGGTTACCACTACTTCGAAATTGTTTGATGTATGCATTTGTTTTCTAAATATGTGTTTTCCTTTACACAGGTTATTTCATGTGTGCTGTGATAGAATTTATCTTCATACTGGGCTACACCCTGACAAGGTTCTCAGCAAACCTGTCGAGGCCCTTCGAGAAAAAATGTAAGATTTATGATTTTAATGTAATTTTCTAAAATCAAATTTTAACATTTGTAATTTTACCCGATTTGTTGGAATATTGACTATTTGCCATTAACGGTTTGATCGATATTAAGTTAGAACCGGCTTATTTCCTTACAATGTCATCTATTATAATATGTCTGTTAATGTGGGATGTGTCAAGATCGCAATACAAACGCATGGTATTACAATTTGCTGTTACTTGATATCATGATTTGAAAACAAACTTATTGACTCATATGTGTGATGTGGACAGATCAGAGACACTTGCACAACTTGAGAGTAGCCACTTCCTATGGAGCCACCATGACTCCTAGTATATGCTGGATCATGATCAAGTGTTATGGAGGCACCAGCATCATTGGACTTGGTGGGTACAGATGTTTTCTCTTCATTTGTTTACATATTGCTTGATGAAAACGTTGCGTCAATGTGTCGTTTAAGACTGGTACACCGTTATCAAGCTACAAGTACAGCGTTTAGGTTGATGACAGTGTACGAATCTACATTGAATCGTGGCTTTGTGGGATAAACAGGAAGTTGTCTACCATAAAGTTACATGCTTCATTACTGACTCACCAACTTCTAACGTGAGGAACAAACAATCGACAGTACTTCATTTTCTTTGTTTGCTTTTCAATGCAAAGGTCCAGCACTATGGCGATTGCCCGTAAATCTTTGTGTCTGGGCCACGCATGAGAAGTGATCTATATAATTGGGAGGGAGCGTGGCCACCGGATGGCTTCGGATTTGAAACTAATAATCAGATCCCGAAAAGAAAGAATGCCAATGCGAACTGCTGAACAGTATATATTGCTACTACATTGTCTCATTTCCATAACATTTCAGAGATCTTTTTCTGGATTGTGACGATCGGATGTTTTACCGGATTCGTTTGCGTCTCAAAGAGTCGAGAGGGAAGGTATTGGGAGATAAAACAGTATTGACGTGCATGATGTTAGAATGTGATAAAGTGATCTGGCTGTGAACAGATGGACAAAATCTAATGATTATTTCTGAATGGTGTCACATGAGGACGTCTTCGCTCGAACGGTATTTAAGATATCAAGTGAATAAAATGCAAAGTACTTGAAACATGACTTACCTTTAGTACAATAAGTCATTCTGCAGGGGGCTTAAAGCTGATAGGGAACTTCCAAAGAATGGAACTGCGTTCATGTTTATTTTCACATTTTCACACATACACATACGCACATGTTTATTTACATAAAGAAATGTATCTAATAGTGTTTTGTAAGTAAACTCTGCACAGATGTAAGGTAGTATTCAATTTGGTTCTTGCTAGGTGGAGTCATGCCTCAGTATGGATTTTCAAAGTCCAAAGTGAGAACGTATATTATTTTACTAAAAGCTTGTTTAAAAGTGATTAAATAACATATTTAAATAATTACACGTATCAACATTGACTGAAGTCCAATTTTAACTGGATAGATAGGAAATGAAATCGTTATTTAGCTCCCTGACAAACAGGTAAGAACGACATTTTTCATGCAGAGTGCCTCTAACCATATATTGTCGTGGGTTTCTTCTATCAAATTCTTTTGTCCCATGTCTTCCATTCTCTCTTGTTGGAGACAGAGACGAAGGCAATGAGCGAGAAGACGGTGAAAATCAACCAGACGATTTCTGCAAACAACAGTACAGACTTCTGTTTATGCATGAAAATCCTCACGCGTGTTATTGTTTTATAAGTGACATTAATTATTTTAATACAATAAGTGGATGTACTTTGACCTCTGTACGAAGTTATGTTACTGTACGTGTACAATACCTTGTACAGTGACCTCCAGTTGCATCTGAGTTCTCATGATCAGCCAGCAAATACCGGGTGTGATTACTGCCCCGCAAGACAATGCCACTCGAGAGTTGTAGAGGAGTCTTTCACCTGCAGAGATAGATAAGCGTCGGAACATATGATCATCCACTGAAGGGGTGGAGGGGTAGCCTAGTGGTTACAGAGTTTGCTCATCACGCCGAAGACCCAGTTTCGATTCTACACATGAGTTCAATAAGTGAAGTCCATTTCTGGTGTCCCCCTCCGTGATGTTGCTGGAATATTGCTAAAAGTGGCGCAACACTAAACTCACTCATCCACTATAACTGAACCAGGGAGAATGTTTTGTTCATTTTAAAATGTATTCTGACTAGGCAATGCAACATGATATATACCGTTGATCGTCAATTCCGTTTTCATATGTCTTCTCTTGAAAGTGATTTCCGTATCATGAGGTCATATCGTACATTTGACACCTTGTTAAAGAACACGTCGATGTTAATTCTGTTTATGTCGAATATACCTGCAGGTACGATGATGCAACTGTTAACTCAGATTCTCTGAACAATGTGGTTAATGATCATATGTTACTAGTGATCAGAGAACCATCTTAAATACCACTATAGATTGTTTATTCAGATAATACGCCTAATATTACAAAACTCTTTGAAAATATAAGTAACCCTGAGTTCGCAATCATTCAGATACACTTCAGAAACCGTCTACGATTCAAATAACCCTGGACAATGACCCTTCGTCATTCCTACTACCTACCGTCTTTCTCGAAGCGTTCTGGCAGAAGTCTGACCCCAGCATATAGAATGAAGAATACCGATTCCATAAGGAAAAAACACAGGAACCCTGGACAACCATCGATCAACATTATGTCAGTCTATATGCGATATATCGGAAACTGAAAGTATCGAACACACAATGCACTTTAGAATAAAATAAGCAAAAGTAACATGTGCTGTTTGGATTTGAATTTCAAGAAAGTACAGATTTTCATACTTTTGGAGTACGGGTGGTATGGTGTATTAACAGCTATAGCAACCATGCTGACATACGCTCGTCAGAGGGAAACACAAACTCCGTGATCTAGACAACCTGTTGGCACTCTTCTATCGTTGTGGAACCTATGGTGGCAGAGTGGGTTAGTCGGCTGACTTTGTGTGAGGGTGATTAGGTAGCTCTCTCTGAAGTGTGGCTACGAATGCTCAGCTAAATGCGCTAGCACATGTATTGTATGCATTCACCCACCAGATAGAACTCAAAAGAACAAAGATAAAAAAATATCTTAGTGTTGTCTTGCACTTGTTATTCTATTGGGTGAGTATCAAAATGTACGACATCCGTTTATTGCTTTTCCTTTAAACTGTTCTTACCCGGTGCGTAAGCATCATGAATCACAATTAGCCACCATACAGAAAAGATGAACCCTGCAAACAGTGAAATAAAGGCTCTGCGTTTTCTGCTCCTCGGTGTTTCTGAAATATATGGGAATAGTTAATACACTAGGCATTCCTTAATATATGGGAATTATTAATACACTAGTATGCATTCCTTAAACTCAAAACTATACACGTGATGGAACGAGCAAAGGAAGTGTACACCCATCTTTGACGGTGGCAGATTCTGAACTAATTGAGAACTGATATTCGATGGTGATTCGCGAAGAGTTTCGTGGTACATTTGTGACCATTAGCCACCGTCCTCAACAGGTGATACAAATACAGATTCAAACCTGAAGCTTGCTTGCTTAACGCCGCACTCGGCAATATTTCAGCTGTATGGCTGTTGTCTGTAGATAGTCCAATGTGGGCCAAACAATCCAGTGATCATCGATATAGTATACGTTTTTGTGATACAACAGCAACAGGTTTGAACATCCGACCCCGTTAGTCGCCTCCTACGACAGGCATGGTTTGCTGAAGACCTATGCACTGAGTTTCAGAGACGGGAAAATCACGTAGAAGGGTAATCACTGTGTGTTTGTCCATGTCGGTCCCCTTAAGGTGTGGATGAGTATGTTAGAGTATCACTGAAATGATGTCAATATTTATAAGAAGATTTCACAACCATTACGATACTCTTGTTCAAGAAGGTTTTATCTTTCAACACACACCGACTCAGTATAACTCCTCTTTGGGATGACAAGTCAGTAAATCTGACCATCCTATCCTGTAAGTCACCTCTTACGACAAGCATGGGTCACTGAAGATCAGTTCTGGCCAGGAGATCCCCAAGTTCAGTCTTAAGGTATCGTCGTTATCTGGATTAAGAGTGAAACATTGAATCACCCACTAACTCAACTGTCACCACGCATACATGTAGGGTGTCACAAAGAAATAAAATGTCTTACTTGGATCTCGGAAACTTTCAGGAATGACTTTTCTTGCCAGTAGGAAATCACAGAAAGGTGGCAGGAAGACAAAATGGGGGTACACCAGGATCCCCGTTGAGAGGAAAAGATATCCACTTAGCGCATCTTCAGGTTCTGTCAATGAAAGTATTTCATTGAAGTATACATACATACACGTGTAGGCATCGTCTTCACGGGGACGTGAAGTAACACGTGCATTTTGAACAAGACTAGCACATAACCTACTTAACAACAATACAGTATTTGTAAAAAGCAGGCATCAAGATATAGTTAGATATAATTTTGATTATCGAAATCTGTTTGCTTCACGAAGACTTGCTGATATCAAGTATATACATAATCGTCTGATAGCCTAGATATTTATTATGTGTAAACAGCCATGTAGCTGGCTGAAATACAACCTGACATTCAGGTTTACCTCACTCACTTGTGGGTATTAACAAAGTGATGGCCTCTAACAATTGCATCAAGACATGTGACATCACTAGAATAATGTTCACAGTAGTAATACAATGAACTCACTTTATTTGTCATATCCAAAAGCGTCTTTTCCATATTAGGTCATTAATCTTAACTTAGAAATAATTTTGTTTGGAGTTTGTGTTCTACATAGCTATTATTGAGATTATATGTAAGGAGATGGCGAGATATTAATTGTGTCGAGATGACTTCATTACAGGAATTCTGCTAGCTCTATATACAACTTAGACATAATAATACTTTATTTGTATGGTCACAGGCTTCTGTCATGGTTTGTATCACAGGGTTACCAAATCCATGACGTGCCATGTCCCAGGATTCCACAATATGTATACCAGGAATGAGAGTCTGTCTCTTGTTGGTTTGGACAACAAAAACGCTTTGGACGTATTGGTTGGGTTTTAATCACGCAGTGTTGCGATCCGTACCTAGGCTGATTCCTCCACCTGCAATCGATCCCACCTCCTGCAGCCCGAACATACACTTGAACTGAGTGTGCCTTTCGCCTGCCTCCAGTCTCAGTTCACTGAAGACGTGTACATGACAACCAGGTCCATTTCTCCTGGTGACTGTATAGGAACTAGGATCAGCTTTCGAGAACCTCTTGTCAGACGACCCAATTAACCACCACATCTCAGATGCTCTGGATCCAGCCTCTAGAGAGCATGTCATTATTGAGACGTCTGCACTGTCATTGGACAGAACCCTTCTGCGAGTAATAGAAACATTCTCCACGTCAGCTGAAATGAATAAGTGTTCGTTTGTCGTTAAACGCATTAATTCATTATTGCCCAGTTACATGACTGCGGTTCCTAATAGTCGACCCTTTACAGACACATTTTTAGCTATGCATCAAAAGCATCGATCAACCCATTTGGGATAAACTATTTGAGAGGCATTCTAGCAGTTGTAAGTAATAGGACTGACAAGTCTTTATTGATGGACAACTGTGTGGTACAATAGCGATTTTTCAGTACCGATACATTTATGGTCTTCATGCTAGGTAGCTACACCGAAACGTCGCCATTGTACACCAAAGAAGTTGGTCATCCATAATTACTTGCATCCTAGTCTATCTCACAGTCCCTGAACCGCATTATCTCCCCTACTTTCAAGCCCTGTCTGCAATGCTTAAATCCCTAAACGAAGCAAGGATACATTTCCTCGGGTTCTGAATCAGTCGTCTCCCTGGCCCTCCTTTTCAATATATATGGGTTACTATCCAAATTATACATATTCAGAGACTAATATTTCGTCTGTTTTCATATCAGCTACTTGAGATATGGCCACACACATAAATAAGTCGATGTGACTGGCCACCATGTTCAGACAAGCAGAGGTTGCTAAAGATCAGTTCAAAAACGGACCTTCAGTGGATTACAAGATTCTTCTTACGAATGCTGTGTTTGTTGTGAGTATTGTTGTTCATGGATCTGGTGTCACATTCTTGAATTATTTAAACACAGTTTACATGTGAAGAATATCTCTTACCATCAAATTCAATCTTCGGCTTGAAACGTGTAGTCTTGTAATCAGAATCTGAGTAGCCATACAAAACACAAAATATAGAACTCGCAAGTTCACATTCTATGGTAGCCGTTCCTCTGATATACACCTCCTTGTCTGTAAGTTGTCCACTGACGTTGCCCATGATGCATTGGTCATTGGTAACAGATTCCGGGTCTTGTTTGTTTTCCAGATGAGCCACTGTTACGTTGGATACTTCAATAGAAATAAGGAAAATCTTCTGATATGAACTGTAATACTCGAATGCCTGACAGTCCACGGTGATCTGTACGGGGATTCCAACTGTAACCTGGCATGTGCAAACTGAAATTGAAGCACCTTTCATCAAAACAACAAATACAACAGAAACATCTCTAACAGCTGTGGTGGTATGGCCCTGTGCATAGAGCTCAGGTCGCAGATCACTTGAAGTTAGGCACCGTTGGACGCGGATAGGATGGATGAGTGACCATGTTTGGCAGCTTGACTCCTGAGGGTTTCCTCAATCCTGTCCCACAACGAAGCAGACGTGATACATTTGATCTGACCGTTGCCATGTTCACCCAGCAGAAAATGGGTACCCGGTATGATAGGTCATGTGACCTTCATGTGACAGGCAGCTTGGGTTATCCCTGGTAAAATAATTTAGCTTATGTGTTAGCGCTTTTAACCTGAACATCGCACATGAAAAAGACGCATTATAACTTCACAATTCTAATGCATTACATTAGTATAGTTCCAAGGTCATGGCCTTGACATGTCAAGTGCAAAATTCTCGGTCCAGTGATATTTTGCTATACTTACATATTGCACATATTGCTGTAAATCCAGTTGAACCACTTGTGATTGTCATATCGTCTGAAGAATAGAACATTCCCACATGTAATACAGTTACTGTGTGTGGACATTATGATGACAGCATTATCTATTATATACGTGAAATATCTGGGTCACTTAGCACATAAATAAACACATTTCTACATATTGTCATCGTATCTCATGAAGCTGATCACTGGATTGTCTGGTCCAGTGGCGATTATTCACAGACCGTCGCGTATTTGCTGGAAAACTACTGAGTGCGGAGTCAAACAAGCACCAAACACACGTTTGACTCCAAATAAGACATCGTAAGTATAGAAAAATCATAAATACAAA
Organism: Haliotis asinina; assembly: GCF_037392515.1. NCBI lineage: Eukaryota > Metazoa > Mollusca > Gastropoda > Lepetellida > Haliotidae > Haliotis > Haliotis asinina. The sequence continues at coordinate 47,749,118 of NC_090283.1, read as the reverse complement.
CTTACAGTCAGCAAAAACATAAACAGACGCAGTATCGATATATCAATAACTTTCAAGGTGTCCTCAGTAAATAGGACAGATCGAGTCTGCCCAGGTGGACTAATGTTACTAGTAGGCACGTTGAATGAAGTAAACATATATCAGAGAGATCACGAGACGTTACAATACGTAGCTCATGGACTATTCAACTGCTTGTCGGAATGTTTAAACGTGCATATCTCAGCTACATGTCACAGTCATTTGAGGACAACGCATAAACGCCCTTACGTGTGTGCGTACTCTCATCCTCATTCTTGACATCCATTTACTCTGACATCAACACTATTTATGTATCTCACCTCACTGTGTCAAAATGGTGATACGTGACTGGCTTGCGTGAAGTTGATCTGTGTTCACGGATTCCACCTTGGAGGCTGTTAAGGTTCTGAGAGGGATCTGCTACATGTCGTTTACTTGTAAGTGACATTCATACGACACAGCACAAGTTAAAAGGTCGTCGGCATTGTTTGTAAACAACAACCGATCACAGTAACACCGTGAGACAAGTTTGTGTTACAGTGAGCTCACCGTAGATGTAGGCCAATCACCAATGTCAGTGGGACTCTTTTCTCGTTTTAAGTGAGTGAGTGAGTGAGTATGTCTTTACGCCACTTTTAGCAATATTCCAGCAATATCATTGCGGGAAATACAAGAAATATGGGAAATCGAAACCAGGTCTTTGTCGTGACGAGCGGACATTTTTAACAACTACGCTACCCCACCGCCCCTAAGAAAACAACACTAAACAAGGACTGATGGTAATAGTTATATAATGATACTTAAAGGCACTGGACTCAGTGCAACACTGCCAATATCTAAACAGATAGACATGAGTCTGTCTTTGCAGTGCGGTGAACACATTTCTTGCATACATATACTGCTGCAACACCGACAGCGAGGATGACATCAGTATAACTTGGAGCATGTCGCTGGTCCTCCACAAAAGGGGGAGACAGCATAAGGATAAATACTCCAAATGGAAAAAATGCTTGGGGATATTTTAGAAAGAAAGTCTTTGGTAACCGCAGCATCTAATCCATTCACGGTGGAGATGAATATTTTCCGCATCAGTAGGAAATACGTATAACCTTCTCCTCCAGTAATCTCTGCCAGCAAGGCGGAAACCAGTTCATCTACGAACAATTCTGCTACATTCTGAAAAGCTCTCGGTTCCATCACTACTCGCGAAGCTGCAGTCTAAATTTTGTTTTAGGGAAACAATAACTGGCTCGTCTGGTCCAAACGCGAATGAGTGAGTGAGTGAGTTTAGTTTTACGTCGCCCTCAGCAATACTCCAGGTATACGCCGGCCCGTACTCAAATATTTACAGACTGATGTTATAGAGCTGGGGAATTGCTGAGTGTGGCATTACCCTACTTTAAGAATAACATTCTTTATCTCAGTTTCTCTTCATCACTTTGGGCGGTGGGGTAGCCTAGTGGTCGAACACTCGGGTTCGATTCTCCAAATGGGCACAATGTGTGAAGCCTGTTTCTGGTGCCACCAGCCATGATATTGCAGAATCTCGCTTACTCACTATTCGGTAAAAAATGTAGCATCAGTTGTTGCCATGGTCATCCTGAATCGGACTACCCCGACAGAGAGGCTGGTCAAACCCATGGTGGAAGGATACATTCATCCCATGGCAACACATATCTGGCTGTGCACAAACAAACATCAAATTGTGCAGTGTAGTAAGAGCCTGGGTCATCATGACCTCGATTTACCTGATAACAAGTTCCCTGGCTCTCAACATGCTGAACAGGTCTAAAGTAGGTAACGGGGACGCAATACACGAGTTCCCGTCATTTGAAAACGTTGACATATGTCATTGAAATACTTTCAAATAAAACGCACATATCACCTGAAACCGTTGGTTGGCTTTCAAATAAATATTCGTCAACGTTAACTGTTCGATTTGCATAATCCATTTGTTGGGTCGTACGCAAATCAATATTTGTTCAGTGGCATGGTGACAAAGTAAAGTCAAATATTCATGATAGCACACAATAACGTATCTCTTACCAGAATCCGCGAAGGAAAACCAAGGTAGTCTTAAACAGATCACAATCGCTCTCACACACACGCACGCGCGCACATAAAGACACACATGCATACATACACACACAATAGTTTTGTAACGGACTGAGATATGCATACATACCTACCTACCTACCTACCTACCTACCTACCTACCTACCTACCTACGTACCTACGTACCTACGTACATACATACCTACCTACATACATACATACATACATACATATATATATACATGCATACATGCATACATGCATACATACATACATATATACATACATACATACATACATACATACATACATACATACATACATACATACATACATAACATACATACATACATACATACATACATACATACATACATACATACATACATACATTGGACCAAATACACGACAACAACCAAAACTGTCTATAAAGCATACCTTTTGATCGGAATTGTTTACTGTAAGGAACAGTGAGCGAGATAGTATGGTTTTATGCCACTTTTAGCAATATTCCAGCAATATCACGGAGAGGAACACCAGAAATATGTTTTCATACATTGTAAACCAAAAGTCAGTGTGTTCTGTAATCTGATTGGTTGAAAAACATGATCAAATGGTATTAGATTCCCGGAAACTGGAAGACTATTCACTGCGTATTTACACGTAAACAATTGTTTTGTTGTGTCATCAACAGTGGTGACGTCATTCAAATCATATCGTGACGTAAAGTTAGAATGACGTCACAAATGAGCAACTCCAGACGTTACCATTGGAACCAGCTGAAGGGGCCAGCTGATGACACTTTACTGCTGTACTCATACTCGATGTAAACGAGTGCAGGCAGTAAAACCCCTTTGGTTTACTTTTTTGTTTACAATGTCGATAAACATCATGTGTTGGCCAATTTTGGGGAGTTATTGAGTAACAATAACACCCGGAAATTGGCCAACACATGATGTTTATCTCCTAATTGTACCCACGGAATTGAATGGAACCCGGGTCTTCAACATGACGGGCTTTAACCATTCGACACCGTTACATATGAAAAACAACGGAACAATTAACTTTCAGTTTTCACACGGAAATTGATGATGGGACGATTTTCACGTTTGTACATTGTAATTATCAATATGGATATGGAGAAAGTTTGCATCCAATTACACTGGTCAGTTAACATTAACATCACCACCACAGGTTAGACTCGATTTTCATGCGATATCAGACTCAGCTGACACACGCCTTCTTGTAGCAGTTTCTTTGTAATACAAACCAGCAAGTACGATTTGAAACCAGCATCGCTTGTCAAACAACTTTTATCCTTAGATGAATAAAATTCTGAGATTTAAATTACAGTTGGCAATATAATATCATAAGGATTCGCAATGTTAATTTCACTTTATTTCATTTACCTTTTTTTGAAAGTGAAATTCATCGGTATGTTTTCACTACAAACATACCATAGTTGGACATTTGAGTTATACAACTAAGTCCACAGTGACACAATCCACCCGAATATAGTGTTTCTACTGCATGTAAACTATCAGTTGTTGTTTAACCCCCGTAGATATTATTCGCCCAGTGGTAGTTTTGGCACTGTAGCAAATTATTTCCGGCTATATGTCCTGATCGTGTGCCAGCATTCCTCGGCAAATACAAAACCTTCCTTTTCGAGCGGAGTTTGTACAACCAGCGGACAGTGTGCATCTCCCTTTTCATTCAATCAACAGAATGGATGGATTGTTGCAGACAATACTCTACATCCTACTCGCTGGGTGGTCTGGTAGGTTTTCCTGGAAATTTAGATTGATTGACAAATTTATTTAGCAATGTTCATAATATTCACGTGTGCACTTTATATATATTTCCAAGCGGAAGCTATCGTCAGTATATCTCAACTGCTTTCATTGATGAATATGCCCTTACTCTATCCCGGTGATATCTGTACAAGTGCCTCTTGTAATTCAAGCTTGCTGAACTGGCAGACACATGTTAACGTATCCCAATGAATGCTGCTAATCACTGGATTGTCTGGTCCAGACTCGACTATTTTCAGACCTCTGCCATGTGGCTGCAATATTGCTGAATGGGACGTAAAACGCGCTCACTCACTCACCCATTCCAATACGTTCTGCTTGCTTATTTCTATTCTGTTCATATGCAGGTTGCCAGATCTCCCTTGATATCCAGCCGAAGGTAGTTCAACTTGGCATTTCACGACACGTGAAAATTAGATGTAGCCTTAACCTTGACTTCTCGAAGACGGGCACGGTGTACTCGATAATGCTTAAGAAAGGAGGGATTCCCTTGGCAGTGTTATTCCAGGACGGAAGCATTGAGATGGCAGAACCGAAGTACAATGCTACTGGTTCTCTGTCTACAGGACCGTTTTCTTCTGCATTTCTCGAACTATCACTGGACAAAGTCACGTGTATTGACAAGGGAGAGTACTCCTGTAGCATGGCAATTCGACGTTTGTATAAGAGCATGGAGATTGGACCTGCTATACATCGTTTGCAAGTGATAGGTTAGTCACCCCAACATTTTTTATAATGTTTCAACTGTAGTGGTCATTGGACGTGTTGTGTTAATATGGGTGACGAAAAGGAAGCACGAATAGAGAATGGGTGCGAAGTCAAGGTCCACGAACTCCCGGAAATGTGTGCTAATTCTCGGGACCATATTGACGACATAATGCTACTGATCTGAACCAGGAATGCTCCGCCCATTTTGTACGTGCTTCCCAAATAAGGCAATCTGTCGCAACCTCAAGTTATAGTGTTGACAGTCGTAATTGGTTGAGGGTATTTTTGTGTATATGAGCGCTTTGTCGGCATGGAATCTAAAACAGTTGATAAACAAGGCACGTACAGTCTCTTACTGTACTCCTAACATGAATACGATTTCTGGTATTTACATACATGTGTACGATAGAATGAACGAGAACTTTATCTGCAACAAAGTTGTAACAAATGTTTTGTCACATGGGAACTAAAATATTAGGGGCGGGGTCTATTGGTACAAATGTTATTCAAAACTATTCATATATCTTGATATTTCAAGACAACTATTGCAGCACTGATACACTAGGGACAATGACTAACGACGAAAGGTTATGTGAAATCGATGACTCGTCAGCGTGAATAGGTCAAATTCGAAGTTACTTTAGAAACAGCTACAAGATTCGGCTACGATGACTCGTGTTCCTGTGAATTTAACGCGCAAAATGTAAACAACAATATGACACTCAGTTAATATGTCGACCGTACAGATCCGGGTGAGAATGGATCTTCAGCAACTCATTATTGTCGTAGACTAACTGAATCGGATGGTCAGGCTCGCTGACTTGGTTGACACATGTTGTCATATCTCAATGCGTACAGCTGTGCTCATGATGTTGATCACTGGATTGTCTGGTCAAGACTGGCTTATTTACAGACGAGACCCGTGAAGATCCGGGTAGAATAGGTCTACCACAAAGGAGGCTGTCATGCAGCTGTATTATTGATAGGTGTGACGTAAAACAACACAAATCAGTCACCATGACAACCAAATCAGTGAGCGTGAACACAAGATCCCATTAGTCTAGTTTTACGACATGGGTTGCTGAAGATCAGTTGTAACCAAGATCTTCTCGGATGGTACCCGCTGAGTTGTAGTGACAGACAATGACGAGTATCTGCATTATATTTCACAAACAATGAGTGAAAATATTCTACAATCAAACATGTTCCATAGTATTTCTATTCTCGTGGTTTTGTTATATTATGTTTCCTCACTGAACAACACATGACTGAAAGTGATACTTCCGGTTTCATACAGGAGGTCCAAGCACTATTTCCCTTTCAATGACACCGGACAGACCTGCATACGCTGAAGGCGAAGTGGTCAACATTACCTGCTCGGTGTTGAAGAACTCCGAGGTGGCTGACTGGTCGTGGGTTTTGCCAAATCAGAAGAAGCACACTGTATTGAGTTCTTGCGTATACAATGAAACTCAATGTGACCATTTCTGTTCGAGCTCTACAGTGTATACTGTCACAAGAAAAGACAACGGGGGTATTGTTGAATGCCATACCGGAGAAATGAAGAACGAAATTCAAATAAATCTGTACCATTCTCCCGTTGAAGGTAAGAGTTACAGTGAGTGAGTTTAGTTTTACGCCGATTTTTGCAACATTCCTGCGATATCTCGGCGGGGGACACCTGAACCCATTGTACCCATGTTAGGAGTCGAACATGGGCCTTTGGAGCGACTTTTTAACCTCTAGGCTACCTCTCCGGCCTGAAATGATTTATAAGTTTTAAAGATATGAATCAACTGGACATTTAAGTGCCATATCATCACCTTCATCATCACTAGCACTATCATCAATAAGTTTATGTGGAAGGCAAGTAACTTCTGAAAGACTGAGTTACTTTAGTTTTCACAACATCTCAGCAGAAATTTGCATCAAACAGCGCCCCTGAATGATAATAAATTGAAGTGCAATTAACATAGATCAATCAAAGTATGTAATTGTTTTCTCTCTTTATATTTGTAGATAATTTGCCGCTCGAAAAAATGTATCCAAACGTCACAACGTCATTTCCAGGTAAGATCCAAATTAAAATACCAGTTCATCGTATACTGATTAGAAGTTGAAGTTTGATGGGGGCGGGGGGGGGGGGGGGGTACTGACTGCATTTCATAACCCTCAATGATTTTAAACTACCTGTTTGATGTTAATAAACTTGTATCATCTTACAGTTTACCTTAACTTAAAAACACTACTTTGTGACCTATGGGTAATTAGCAAAATCCCTTCTGCATCTGAAATGCAAGCTTAAGTATACAATCATGTATCCTTCGAGTGGTGAGTATCTCCAATGTACAATTATTAAAACTGATATGACTTATTACTTTCACAACGATTGAACGATTGTGTTTTAATCGGTTATGCATTTGTGCAAACAATATTGTCCCAGTCGTCTCTGGACAACGCGATGCCTATTTAATTTCACATTAATTAGTTACAATGACGATGTTTGTCTGCATGGGGTGGCTGAAGACCAAATGCCAGGACACATTCACTTCCTGTTAAACTAGCAGTGGCTATCCTATGGTCAGTTTCAGTTAGGCTGAAAAATGTCACCATGTAACCACAGAGTGACAGGTAATGAATAACCTCGTGTCCAGATGAGTTTAAGCTGCATCGTAAACAAGAAACGTTCATTTGTATTCATATGACATTTCCTATGGATATCCAAAGGGTTTTGTGGCTTTTATTCATTGAGTCCATACAATCAAATTAAGCATTTCTTTCAAGGCATCTCAAAAGAACCCACAACAGAGGTCACAGTCACAAACAAAGCCCTGACTTCTCCACCAACCATCACACAGTCAGGTAAGTTACAGAATGGCACGTCAGGGTTGTTATACCCAACGTTTTGTCGCTTTATGTTTAACTCACTTATTCTGGAGACAAATACATGGCGTTACAATGAAACCTTATATTATGTGTTGCCTTTAACAGACGGACAAGGAACTGGACTGACGGTGCTATATGTTCTTGTGTCGGTGTTTGCTGTTATCCTGGTTTTCACTATGCTCCATCTCTTTTTAACAGGTAAATTTGCCACCCGTGAAGATCAGGGTTGGAACTGATTTTAGGTAACCCGTGCTTGTCTTACGAAAGACGATTAACGGGATTTTGCTGGTCAAGCTCGCTGACTTGATGCACGTTTTCCCATTGTAAACACTGATGCCTGTGATGTAATTAATTGGATTGTCTGGTCCAGACTCGCTTTTCTGTCGTCATATAGTTATAATATTGCTGAACGCGTCGTTAAACAACATACAAATAGTAATCTTGCGGAAAGCGATCCTCATTTCGCTTCATTATGGGCCTAATTTGAGCAGAAGGGACATTTTACTGAAAGACGAAAACTTATGTTAAAACAGAGAAAAGGTATTAAAAACTGGATGATATACATGATTCCATTTTATAGAAATGACATATAATACGAACAATTTAATGTTATATCGTATATGAAACTTAAGTAGATGTATTAGTGTGAATATTAACAGAACATAACTCCAAATACAAAGGCAGGTGAACAGTTAGTATTTTGTCAAGTCACCATGGGCACCAATGCAGGCATCAATGCGGCACGGTAGGCTGCTGAAGTTAGAAATTAGGAAGTCGTGATCCATGCTGTCCCAATATCATCCACGATATCTCTAGGGCATGCTTTCCGTTAAATCGACACTATACCCTGGGCGCATCTACGGCCTAATAATTATAGTACCTCCCTTGGCTGGCTTTTCATTCAATCAGATGTCTTCTCTGGGCAATTGAACATACCAATCACAGTTCACTTTCGCTCTATAAATTATCTCATCAAGTAAACACAAACAACACAAATAATGCTTTGTTATAATAATCTAAGATCAACTTCGTTTTCTCTAAATCATCCATTCTGAAGAGCACTGAGAATGTCGTCTGCTAGCAAGTAAACAAAGGGGATAACTCTTCACAAACTAATGAAAAATGATTAACGGAGTTGTCTCTCCTGAATGAAACCAAGCACTTGATAGCTGGTAAAGGCTGTTTATACTAGAAGTCCAACTGGACATATTTTCAATAATTTCTGGCCATACTATATCTAATTCACTGAAACGTCAATAGTAACATCGGCTTTACGACATCTCGTCATCAGACACCTGAACATGGAAACATCAATGGTCTGTAACGGAATTTACTGTTATATTTCCAGATCACAAATGTAAATGTCAACAATCAAACAACATTTCAGTGCCACATCTCACTGAAAGTCACAAGACAACGGGAAGTAAAGTCCTTATCATTCACGCCAGTGACATATCAAGTGTTCGCTCTCACAAGAACGTAGGCATCCATGAAGCGGCCTATCTTCATCCCGAGCGGCCCACAGATAGCAGCGAGTTACAGAACGAAACACTTCATACTGAACCCGTCTACGAGGAAATTGTGTAGACTATATATAACTGTATATGTACTCAACAAATATGTCAAGGGCCACCTCAATTTTCAAAAATCTTAGTATCTAATAGTGTATAATATGATCCATATAATACATAGCTATTGAGTACTGCAGCGGGGCTAAACTTCCCTTGTTGAGCACTGAAAATTCGGGTTAGTATTGCTCTTAAGCTGTCCATGCCTGTCGTAAAAGACGATAAACGGGATCTGGTGGATTGCTTGAAACATAAGATTGTATCCCATTTGCGTAGATTTGTGCTCATGATTTCAATCTCTGGATCCATTAAAATAATAACAGACCACGGAGTCCATTCACGAAACAACCTTTACTAAACCTTGGTTCCCATTCTTTTACATCGCCGAAAGGTTAGACTTGGTGACTTAGTGTCCATACAGATATAGCTTAAACGTTCCCAGTGTGTGTTAACAACAAACAACAACAAATCAGTATGCGATGTTTCATTATGATCATGTACTGCGTCATATCTACCTCGTGTATATGGATCCAATGAATTTCACACAATAAGTATTTGAATATCATTCAAACAAGCTGTCACTCAAGACGAGTCACTCACAGCATCGACTTTCATCAGGACACACTAGTGCGGAGCGCATGACAAGCGATTTTCCATGAATATTTAACTCAGAAAACAGTTACCTGGACTGAACATGACCTATCTGAGCCGTGTGTTTCTGCATATTGGCACTACTTATTTTCCTCCGGCCTTGAACAAAACAGAATGTTTATTTCCCATGACGGCGATAGCGGCTAATGGGCATTAAGATTTTAAACTTCTGTTCATTGTATTGTTCACTTTGTTTTTCTTAATATTATTTTTTGAAAAGGGGTTGTAGTATACTATAAGTCGAACCTATAGTATAAATTATTTTTAGCAGAATGTTACACTCTACCATTCAAAGGAAAGTTTCATAAATATGTATATAGATTTAAAGTACGCACTGCTTTAGTCTCTGATATATAATCAGCGATTTATGGAAAATTATCTGTGTAAACCTATCCCACACCCGTCCATCATGTTTAGGTTTCCGCAGTAGACCTTTGCCATCCTGCAATAATACAAACGAGAAACAGGGCCTAGAAGCTTTCTTAGCGCTAAGATTGTCTTAAGTCAGTGTTAATGTATGTCACTTACGACTATCTTAGCGCAAAGGGAGCTTCGAAAATCTAGGTCCTGGTTCCCCTTGGTATTATTGCAAGTCATCGATTTGAATAGCCGGATGTCTCAGAACGTAACTAAAGTCTGTGTACGTTAACTTTTAGTTCCATTTTAGTTTTAGTCTCCATTTGAATTATAGGACGTGTGTCGGTAACTTTGGAGATTATTACTTGTGTTAGTTGTAAAATTGGCGGTGGTTGTATTATAGATCTGCGCTGACTATTTTGAAAGAGTAAAAGTAAATTTTGTTGCACTCCTGTTCACATGGGCATTGGGGTAGCCTTGTGGTTAAAAAGTCCGATTGTCACCCTGAAAAGTTCGATTCTCCACATGGTACAATGTGTGAAGCCCATTTCTGATATTGCTGGAATATTGCTAAACCTGACGTGAAACCATACTCACTCACTCACTCACTCACACCTGTTTCCAATACTGCAACATTCTCCACCTCTTCATTCTGTGTTACTTTCAGACAGATGTGTTGGATCTTACTTCGTTTCTTATCTTGAAATGAGAATAAACATTTTAGTTCAGTTTTCTTTGTCTTGTTTTCTTTTCTCACTGAATGGAGTGTCTGGTATACGATGATGGGCTTTTTGTTCCCGTGAGCAGAGGTCATGCATTTGCTGGATCGTAAGTCTACAGCTCCGAGCAACTACAACTGTCTTTACTGTAGTGAGGTAGGGAGTTATAGGTATAGGTCCAGCCAGACGGCTGCTGGTGAAAACACGAGACAGGGTTGGATGAGATTTTATTGTGGAATAGGATGAGATTTTATTCTGGAATAGGATGAGGTTTTGTTATGGAATACAACAACAAAAAATAGTAAATTGTGGTCACACTTTTGTGAAGGTTTTTTCACATTTATCCGTTGTAAAATCCTTCTTGGTGAATGAATGGTGAAGGTCAATGTCACGTTGCGAAGGTGTAAAATGTTATAAAATGTCACCCTTTTGTGGAGACGTTAAAAGTTTTTTTCACAGCTATCTGTTGTAAAATCCTCACTGGCGAATAAATGAAGATGGGAACTGTGACTCCGGGAAAGCTGTACTTCCTCGTCATTGGCGGTTTGGCTCGCAGCAATGCACCAGCGTCTTTTGTGGCCTATATGACAAGCGAGGAAACATTAGATTTCAATGTGATTGTTTCTGTACCACTTAGTATAGGCCTAGAAAGTGAAAGTATACACACACGTTTGCTATCATTGTTGCCTGATTAGAAGATGCTATTCGTTTACATATAAGTCAATATGGTTTTACGCAGCTTTCAGCAATATTCCATCATTATCACGACGATGGCTTCACACAATGAACCCATGTGGGAAATCGAACCCGGGTCTTCGACGTGAGGAGCGAACGCTTTAACCACAAGGCTCCCCAACTGCTCCACGGTCACATATCAATAAAAAAGTATGACTTACGATTTTGCATATTTAACGCTCTACTGTACAGTTCCGATTATATCACGACGAGGTATTTATGAATCACTAAAGGTGACCTTGTTCTGCGACTACAAAACATGCAAAGGCTAGTAAATAGTTCATATGAGAAACACCAGGAACATTTGGTACAAGTTAAAATTGGGAATTGCCTCGGACATCGACTTTGTCACTGATGCGTCAGAATTTTAAAATTTGTCAATAAAACGGTGTGAAAGTTTTTCAGAGGCCTTGGATATCACGATCCTTGATTACCGTAGTGCTGTGATAGTCGTACTACCATACATTAACATTAATGTACGACTATCATAGCGCTAGGAGAGCTTCAAAAATCTAGGTCCTGGTCGCGAAACATGTTAGCATCGCCATTTACATGGACGTTAGTGCAAAAAATCATAGTAGCATTATTCATTAGGAAACACTGTCGAGGTCGGAGTTCAAACATTAAAGAAAAGCTTGGAAAGCTCCCTGCAGCTACAGGTGGGATCTGGTAACTGTACATTATTGTCAGTACATCTACAGGTGGGATCTGGTAACTGTACATTATTGTCAGTACATCTACAGGTGGGATCTGGTAACTGTACATTTTTGTCAGTACATCTACAGGTGGGATGTGGTAACTGTACATTATTGACAGTACATCTAAATGTGGGAAATGGTAACTGTACATTATTGTCAGTACATCCACAGGTGGAATGTCGTAACGTACATTATTGTCAGTACATCTACAGTTGGGATCTGGTAACTGTGCATTATTGTCAGTACATCTACAGTTGGGATCTGGTAACTGTACGTTATTGTCAGTACATCTACAGGTGGGATCTGGTAACTGTACATTATTGTCAATACATCTACAGGTGGGAAATGTTAACTGTACATCATTGTCAGTACATCTACAGGTAGGATCTGGTAACTGTACAATATTGTCAGTACTACTGCTAAGTGTAAGTCTTCTTTTAACTGTCTGGGAACGTAGCACAGTTTTAGAAATCTAATCCTTAGCTTTTTGCCCGAGGAACACATAACGTCGTATTGTACTTGTTCAATACACAGTGATCACTTTTGCTTATCAAATACAAAATTTGTATTCGCATATTTAAGAATTGAAACAAAATACAACAAGGAATAATATTACTTCAATACAATTAAGAACAATCGGCGTTGTTTTTATTTAAATCAATGTATATTTAACAGAATTTAATTTTAGATATATAGGACTGTTCACTCGGATATCATAGACAGACGGGTGGACAGAGAGACAAATAGATATGGAAAAAAAAACAATGGGTAGAAACATTTTCAGCTAAATACACACTTCTGGCTTTCAGCGTTAGAAGTACAGTTGCTATCATCATCACAGAGCAGAGTCCCGCGAGCATGAACGTCGTATAACTGATGTGTTTGGCGTGATCACCTGAATATAACAGGTCAAAGTTTTAATACGTAATAAGATTACCCATACATATAAGATACCCCATAAAAGACATAAATTGCAGACAGTAACTGAACAATGACAATGGCACGTAACCTTTGTATGTCATAAGGACACGTAAACACAAATGTCATAAAATCTTTACACGACATGTAGAAGCTAACGCCCACACACAAATCAGCGTCAATTAACTACTGGATTCCCTTCTTGTCTTATCACTGTTATTGTTTCACATGTATTACTACAGGTATTCGCCTCCTAATCACTATTCACCTCAAGGACACTGTTCTCCTAAACGTTGCATAGAAACGACACCACCCTGGGCTCCTCAAAATAGAGAAGTTCAAGTCTATAAATGTTTGTCTAAATGATTATTACATATATAAATGAATGAATTCATTAACAGGTTCATGGGACATTTGCAACATTGTGATAAATCCTGATGCTTACCTTGTGTGGAGTGGAGCATTGTTATCGGTTTCACGTCATCAGATTTCCATAGCGCTGAATCTCTGCCTGTAATGAGATGTGTACGACATTTGAAACGTATAAACATATTTAATGGGAGAGTTTAGAGTTAATTTACAGATGTATAAAAGCACGAATTGTTGTTTGATTCTTTGTGGGGATGTTTTGTCATGTTACATACATACAATTCACCTACATTTCCACATCTGTTCCACAAACCGTACCTTCTGCGGCATTATCCTCAACATCAATCATGACAGTTTGGGAGACATTTCCAAGTTGGCAGGTAAAGGCTGAACTCCTGTAGACGGTATACTCCAGAAGACTTGAGCAGTTCATTACTCCCTCTGCAACCGCCTCGCACCCTTCTTCCGATTTGTAAAACGTTGTATTATGTCCCACGGACCAATGCCAATCGGAGGATGCATATTCAACCAGGATAAAGCAAGTTATTCTGACCAAGTCCCCGGTCTTGTAAGGTTTCTCCGGGTAGATGAATGTGTCGATGAACCGACAAGATTCACCTGAAACGAATGCTCAGCTGATCATTGATACTTTCACGGAATACTGTGACTTTATACTCGGCCATTGAGGTTAATAAATTTACGGGGGGAATATAGTGCAGTGTACCTGTCATCTTCAGATATTCTTTAACTGGACCCAATTCCATGCTTCTGTGATTTTGTCTGACGGCCATACTGCAGGAGTAATCGCCCCTGTCATCACATGTGACTGTCGGCAACGTGAGCTGTACGTAGGCTTCCGGCGTTGTGAGAGATGAGCTTACAGTAGCTTCCTTCAAACTTTTGTCATAGACATTATCAGAACTGTTTGCAAATGTAACAAGAAGCAAACGGCCTCTTCTTCTCATCATGATAGAATACACAGGGTCAATTTTTGATAAGACCAAATTTAGTTTACACCGGATAATTAGTTTTGCGTCATTACCGAGCTTTATGAATTTCGGGACAAGCGACAGCTCTATGGCACAATCTGAAATGACAAAACATTTACTTTTGACAGTTTCACTAAGCATCAAAATATATGTATGTATGTATGTATGTATGTATGTATGTATGTATGTACGTATGTATGTATATGTGTCTGTATGTACGTACGTGTGTGCGTGTGTATGTATGTATCTGTATGCGTGCGTGCGTGCGTGCGAGTGTGTGTGTGTGCTTGCATGTATGTATATCTGTATGCATGTATGTATGTGAAATGTCAGATCTCAGAGAGGGGAAACATGCAAAGACACTGACACATCTAATAACCGGATAGTGGCGAATCGTGATTCCAACCCATGATGACAGGTACCCGGTAGGACTGAAGGAGACAAGTCAGTACGGGTGAATGGCGAGGCCATGTAGGGTATTATCAATTTGTCTATTGCTACAGAATAGTTCGAACGCAGTATAATCGCAATCACGTGACTCCAATACAAACAACATGTATGGTATACAAAACAGGTAGGTCAGCGTGACATCATCCCCGCATTTACTGATTCGAGGTCACATTGTAACACCGGTTACATTCAAAATCGATCCAGCGCCAAACATTCAAACCGAAAGTAGGTTATGTTATTTTTAGAAATGGAGTCAAGAAACACAATACGTGAGACATGAAAGTCTTAACGAAAATATTAACAAGCACACTAACCGATACTGTGAAACATACTTACAGGTTACTGATATCATCAGTGAACACAGCAGGAAGAGAGTCTGGCCCATGTTTCACAACACAGATCATTGTAGAACTACTCACAGTGACTAGCAACCCACAATGTATGGAAGCTCATGTTGGACAAACCACACCAGTCTCTGTCGCGTTGAAAACGAAACTAACGTGTTACTTACGACAATCTGTTACACCTATTTCCAAGAACATGTCCTGCTGGTCACGTGACGCTTGCTTCACAAAACATTATTCTGCAATGATACTGTTTCACAACTGACCCGGAACAAGGTTGACGGCTGTGATTATCCTGGGAGAATAGGTAAATTTCCCCGAAAAATCCTCTCTTGTAGCGACTGAAGGAAGTTACGTTTTCACGACACAACATGATTTGAGCCAACGCCTAGAGAGGAAGACAGATTCTTTTCTCCGGAAAATATTACAAGGAAAATCCGCTTCTTAAAAGACAGAAATTCATCAAGGATAGTTGTAGGGAAAATGTTCTGAGAAAATACAATGCATATATTTCATGAGGAAAACCTGTTTGTGTCGAAACATTTGATGTATGTATGTATGTATGTATGTATGTGTGTGTGTGTGTGTGTGTGTGTGTGTGTGTGTGTGTGTGTGTGTGTGTCTGTATGTATGTATGTATGTATGCATGTATGGATGTATGTATGTATGGGTGGATGGATGAATGGATGGATGGATGGATCAGTTCGGACTAACCACTTTACCCCCGAGGCTAGCCCGCCACCCTGGTCTGTTCACTAACACACTGATACATACTACGGTGGTACCGATACTTGACTACAAGACCGGATCTCCGTACCGTCTGCATGACCTACAGCGGAGTCGATACTCCGTCTCTCTCACGTAACACGGGCGTGTGTGAGTTAAATATAGTATAACTTGCACAACAGCTGACTCGAGAACGCGTATGGCTTGTGAAAATTGGAACAAGTTTGTTGTGTTGACGTGAAGATACTCGCCAACTGTTCAGTAAGTATACGTTTACTTGTATGCCCTTATATGTTGGATATGTGCAGAGAACGCACTTGACATTGTGACACACATTTCATATTTGCACTGGCTTACTTTATTTGATCTGCAGGTTTACTGTGATAGCAAAAATTGAAGAATGGAATGCACCTCTCGGATGGAGGCATGGCTGTGTTGTGTCATCACGGCGTTAGGTAAGTATATCAATTATTCGTCGTTCGTGGACACGTAGTAACCTCCAATCATGATAATGTGAGAAGGACTGGGTTTCCTTATGTATTTACCTCTACACTCAGCCATCTGACCGCGGCCTGGAAATAGTCGATAATGGACCAGAAATCCAGTGATCAATATCGTTTACGCCCCTATGTATGCTTGTGAGTACGATGATATGTTGTCAGCTGAGACTGCGAGTCATCCATTCCATCCGTGTGACTGCTCCTTGCAAACTCTGCATAATTTATTGAGGCATGTCTCCCGGCTAAAGGTTCCTGCTCAGGTAGACCTGTAATTGATTCGATAGTCGTATCAGCACACGATGATCACGGGTTGGAATATTCGTCCCAATTATTTACCGTGGTTTATAAAACACCTCCTATTTACACCCTTGACTTTCCCCAAGGTGACACGATGAAGGCGTGAGTGGGTATCCTTGTACGATGCTTTTAGCAGCATTCTAACAACGTCACAGCGGGGAACACAAGATATGCGCTTCTAATATTTTACCCGTGTGGGACATCGAACCTGGATCTTGGGCGAGAAAACTTTAACAACTAGGCTACTCCACGGACACGGCACGATGAAACCGAAACAGTACAGATTTTCAAGATCCGGGCCGGGCTTCAAGTGGAAGTCGCGGTGGCCGAGCGGGCTAGGCGGCTGACTGGCGTGCTGGCGATTAGGTGCCTGACTCTGAGGGTGCGGGTTCGAATCCCGGATGGGACTCAACCAAAAAAAGTACTAGAATTTGTACTTTACTTTATGACATATGTTGCATTTGACTACTTTCTAAAGGGCATCGTGTGATCACAGTTTTGCTTGTTTCTTGTTTATCACCTCACTCAGCAATATTCCAGCTGTTCCTAGTTGCTAAAGATCCATTCTAACCCGGATCTTCACGAGATATTGTGTGATCCGAATACTGTCGAACTAAACATATATCCTTGCTTTAATATTCACGTTTTACGTTTCAGTTTTAAAAGCCGGTACCGCAGCCACAATTGTTGCGACTGTCGCGTGCAATGGCAGCAGTATCGAGAAACAGTTCTTCCAAGTGTATAGCAGAAGTATTCTGTACAAAGGATCTCAGATAGTTTACATGGGTAAAAACGGGACCCTCTCACTTGTCCCTGACTCAGCTGTTAATGTTGAGCATTTTTACAAGACTGATGATAACATCATCACTGCTACCATCAGAGTGAATTGTAGTGACGTCACCGAGATTCAGTGTGAAATGTTTGGAATGAGAAGAAACCAGCGAGATACTGGCTTTTTAAATATCCAATTTTCGCCAGAAACTGCATTTAATGGTAAGTTGCTTATTACTTATTACTTCTTTGATGTACATACATATTCCAGTAAACTGAATTCCAGTACTTATACTTCCTCTTTTCAGTAACACCTGGCCCCGATTTCTCGAAACAAATGAACTCAAATCAATATTAAACTCAAACACAGTAGATATTTCGAGTTGGGTGGATAGATTAAGTTCGCATGAGCTTTTTAGTTCAAAGATACAGTTTAGTTAAAATTCAACTGGTTCATTATATCAAACTCAGTTTGAAAGTTGAGTAAAACCTAAGTTTGTTTCGAGAAATGGGGCTGTCCATATCCACTCGGGTAAGGGAAGTGCAGCGAAATGTTTTTATTTTAAATGCACCGATTCATTTTGTATGCGCCATAATTATTTTATTCATTAGTTGAGCAAACTGAAAATGACTAATATTCCAATAGTGAATGAAAGGTTTGTTCAGCGAAGCCATTTGCATTAATCATCTATATGTGTGGAATGGAATTATATTTCTATCGATAGTCAAAACTGGGTATACTTTCACAATGATATTTTGTATGATACAAATGCACAGTAGAATAAAGTACAGTGGAAGCTGTCAAAATCGGCATCTGTCCGCCAGGTTGTCAACACTGGCATTAAATCTCACCCCCATCCGTGACTTGTACATTTAACATCAGCTCTACTACTGGTTCATTTTTTAAAGCGGATTATTTCTTCAGTCCCAATGAGTGCCGGTTTAGACAGCTTCACTGTAGCTGTTTTATACACATTATGTGCACATTATTTGAGCCTAGGCACACAGATACTATAAGCACATACACAGGGGACAAGACAGACGGCTTCTTACACATTCCCTTGCTATCCGCAGAGTCTCCTTGCTACTTTGTAATGCTGTCGCAAAGAGATTTTTTAGTTCGTCTTATTATCCCTTGAAGATTTGAACCGCTTCACTTCTCTGTCCTGTCATTCTTAACCCACAGGAAAAATTTACATCACAATATTTCAGAGTATATTCATACAATATACGCTCTATCTTGCTGTCAAATGAAGGTATTTATGTCATAAAGATACCTATATCTTTACCTTATTTACTGTGCAGAATAAATTTATGACAGGACCTGTAAGTCTCGTGAGGCGTTACTTCCGGTACTGAGCTGGTTCCCAACTCCCTTTGCGCACGCCAACTTACGATATGCGAGACTGGGCCAAGCTATTTGATGACGTACCACGCAAAATACACATGTATTGAAGCACGAATAATAATCCTGAGGAATGACGTCTGTTGATACTCACATGAGACGTCTATTACCCTCGCTGTAGCGTAACTGTTAATTTTCTGTTTGCGGCAATTGAAATTTATATGTTCAGTTTGTAAGCAAACGAAAACCCCTTCTGTAAGCCCTCGGCGCGGAATCATTCTACATACTGGGCCTCCTACCTTGCATCAAGTGGTCAAAACGTCCTTTGGACCAGACGTCCAGATTTTATGGTGGCTTCACATCTGTGGCGGGAATTTCGAGCCTCCTCTGGTGTACGTTTCCATCTGGTATACCGTATATACAACACACATTTCAATGCGGTTCACATTCACGCATAGAGACGATTAAACCCTGTCCAGCAAACCTATTAAAGATAGATATTCGACATGGTCGACATTGCTAACTCTTGTCGTCACGGCCGGAGGTCTGTGTCGGACTGTTCCTTACGTGATTGTCAGGCTATTCCGATTACTGATGATTGGTAATTCCGGACAGTGATGTCAGGTCATTCCGACCACTGCTACTGGGCTGTTTTGGAGAGTAATGTCAGGTTATGCCGACCACTGTTGCTGGGCTATTCCGGACAGTAATGTCAGGTTATTCCAGTCACTGTTACTGGGCTATTCCGGACAGTAATGTCAGGTTATTCCAGTCACTGTTACTGGGCTGTTTTGGACAGTAATGTCAGGTTATTCCAGTCACTGTTACTGGGCTGTTTTGGACAGTAATGTCAGGTTATGCCGACCACTGTTGCTGGGCTATTCCGGACAGTAATGTCAGATCATTACGATCACTGTTACTGGGCTGTTTTGGACAGTAATGTCAGGTTATGCCGACCACTGCTACTGGGTTATTCCGGACAGTAATGTCAGATCATTACGATCACTGTTACTGGGCTGTTTTGGACAGTAATGTCAGGTTATTCCGACCACTGTTACTGGGCTATTCCTGACAGTAATGTGAGTTTATTCCAGTCACTGTTACTGGGCTATTCCTGACAGTAATGCGAGTTTATTCCAGTCACTGTTACTGGGCTATTCCGGACAGTAATGTCAGGTTATTCGAGTCACTGTTACTGGGCTATTCTTTACAGTAATGTCAGACTATTCCAGTCACTGTTACTGGGCTATTCCGGACATTAATGTCAGGTTATTCCAGTCACTGTTGCGTGGTTATTTAGGACAGTAATGTCTGAACATTCAGATAAAACTGCTTTCAAAAATTGTCGTCTTTTATCAACATATTCAGGGAGGTTATGGTCTCCCTTCTTATTACTGACATTTGCATAATATAGAGTTTAAACTCTGTCTTGGCGATCTCTCATGGATAATTTTGGTTCCAGTTGAAAACAAGACGTCAGTCAGAAGAGATCCGACATATGATGTCCATCAAGTCTTCAGCTCAGTTACGGTCTACTGTCAAGCCGTCGTTGGCAGCAAGGCACCTGTCTGGCACTGGGAGATGAAGAATTCTACACAGGAACTACACTGGTTTACCATCACCGAGGGCGTCATTGAATCACAACCACGTCTTACGTCTTGTGCTTATCATACAAGTAGCCAGCTTACATACATCCCCATCGTTGAAGGTCAATTACACTTTCGTTGTTTACTGGGAAATAACATAGTTGGTGCTGTGGAGGCTGAAGTAATCGACTTAAAGGGTAAAATAGTTTTAAAACGTTGCATTTTGGTGTTTATTTTTTTTTGGTATTTTTATATTATAGATACTATATTCTTTCAGGGATACCTCTGAAACACAGGTGCAATGATTCGATTTGTCTTACGTCTTGTGCGATAGACGATCAGAAACGTTTCATGGTGTGTCAGAATTCAGTTTCTTCGGATCTTCACCAACCTATGCTTGTTGTAAGAGGCTCGCTAACTTGGGTGACGCATCGTAGATCGATGCGCATGATGTTGATCACTAGATTGTCTGGTCCAGATACGATTATATACAAACAACTGGCATACAGCTGATTATTGCGGCGTTTAACAACTAACAGGACGATTAGCGACACAGGACGATTGGATCTGCGGAAGCTCAAGGAATATTATTGTGTTAATGTTTCAAGAGTGAGTGAGTGAGTTAAAATTTAACGGCACAGCGCCAATATTACATTCATACAGTGACGCGAAATGTTGCAGATACACAATAAATACAAGTAGTTAAAGATCCAGTCAAGAATTGTAAAATAACTAGAGAGTCCCAAAAAGAGTTAAAACTAGCCAGCATGTATTTTTAAAATATGACAGCTATGCCGTGTGAAAATGGTCCATTGATTACCAACAAGGTAGATCACCACACCAGGGTCCATAGGGACTTACAGTACCTTGCCTACCTGCATGGACCCTAGCTGGATTTACACCATCCGTTCAGCTGCTGGTTCCAGAACAAGAATACTAAGTGTGATCAGATGAATTTAAACAATAATAGAAAGACAGCCGTGAATAAGATTTGATTTTCAAACACAAACATTTTGAAAACACATGTATCGAGCGTATTTAAGATGTTTATGACTGGCCTTATCATGACAATACATACTTACCCATATTTCCATATCGTAAGCAAAGCAAACGAAAGCCTCAAGCAGATGCAGTACTTTCATGAATGTTCGGGAATATATTTCAATCTGACTACATATATACATTCTACATTCAGTGACTGAAAACAATAAACATATAAAAGACTGCCTGTATAAATAATTGGCACAGTTGCTAGATTTAATGGCTTGCATGGTGACGAAAATGTTCTTGGTTTAAAGTATCTCATGCTGTGTCCATCATATACCATATGTTTGTTAATAATATGTTGCAGGAATATTCAGCTTCCACCTGTTTCTCACCAGTATTCTCTTTGTATACATCCCTTTCATCGTCACCCCACTCGTCTGGACGTGCTTCCCAAATGGATTAAAAAAGATTCGACAACCTGGTATGTTTTCATGCAGAAGATCTTCTTTTGGAACTATTTGAAGGCAGAGAAACGTTTGTTTTAAATCATTAAATCGTTTTAGCAATAAAATATATGTTAAGGCGCGCACTATCGGATCCGAATCACTAGACGAATCGCAGCCGAAACCGATAATTTAATGTCAAATTGGCGCTATTCCCTTCAGTCTAGAGATGGCACAGGTAACATGCAGAAAGATCACCTCAAAATGTTTTAGTATTTCATCAGAAATTCCTTGCAAATATCCCTGTTGCAGAGAAAATCCTTTGTAAGGCGTGTGGAAACATGTTTTATGAACCCTTAGTACCAAAGACTGTCTGATTCTTTCGGTGATGATAAGCGACAACAGTTGTGGAAATCGACTAGATTCTATCTTGCCTTTGCTACATTCACTGTTGAAGATCAAGTGGTTATTTTGTCACAATGGTTGTAACTGCAGTGGGAACGAAATGGATATCTGAAGCGCTGTCATGATTCGAGTTTGTACATGCCGCCGTCAAATAGCTGAAATACTGTTGATTGCGGAATTGAACAACCAATGGCATCCGGTCCGTTCTCGCAGTTTAACTAAAACAAATCTGACTTAAGCGACATATAATAGGTAGACTGTGAAGGTTTTCTACTTTCTTTCCAGAGAATACCAAAATGCGGATATTACGAAGCTGTGCTTCATTTCTTTGGAGCATTGCATTTATCGTATTTTGGATCTATCTGTGTTATAACAATGGGAGTCATCCGCTTACAAATGGTAAACCTTTCTTCTTTATGTTCATATTGCTTACCTATTTTTATGCATATTCTTGTAGCAGTAGATGTAATTTAATGTATCATTGAAACAGAAACCGCTTCTAATATGTGGTGTAACATTAAACCGTAATTACACCTTGTAGATGTGTGTTGTAATAGTGATCTATAAATTCCACATGCACTCCGCCATTGTTTTGCTTCAGGGTATGGGTCGTTTGCGGCAATGGAAGGATCCGTTCTTTTTATATATGCAGTGCTTCGCAGCGTGGTGGTCTACATCAGAAAACCTGGTGGGTAGTTTAGCAGTGGGTGGTTTAATGTACAACACTTGTTTTTAGTCCTCTGGAATACACCTAATTCAAATTCCACGTCTATTTACTATACCACGTATCCTAGTTAGTGCTCTCAGACAGACACTCTGTGCAAGTTCCAGTCCTAAATTCAATACCACATATCAATGTCGAGTCAGTTTCTCTTTAGTCCTCTCCGAGAGACACCCTATGTAAGTTCCACTTCTATATGCACTACACCCTATGTAAGTTCCACTTCTGTATGCAATACACCCTATGTACGTTCCACTTCTATATGCACTACACCCTATGTAAGTTCCACTTCTGTATGCAATACACCCTATGTACGTTCCACTTCTATATGCACTACACCCTATGTAAGTTCCACTTCTATATGCACTACACCCTATGTAAGTTCCACTTCTATATGCACTACACCCTATGTAAGTTCCACTTCTGTATGCACTACACCCTATGTACGTTCCACTTCTATATGCACTACACCCTATGTAAGTTCCACTTCTATATGCACTACACCCTATGTAAGTTCCACTTCTATATGCACTACACCCTATGTAAGTTCCACTTCTATATGCACTACACCCTATGTAAGTTCCACTTCTATATGCAATACACCCTATGTAAGTTCCACTTCTGTATGCACTACACCCTATGTACGTTCCACTTCTATATGCACTACACCCTATGTAAGTTCCGCTTCTATATGCACTACACCCTATGTAAGTTCCACTTTTATATGCACTACACCCTATGTAAGTTCCACTTCTGTATGCAATACACCCTATGTACGTTCCACTTCTATATGCACTACACCCTATGTACGTTCCACTTCTATATACACTACACCCTATGTACGTTCCACTTCTATATGCACTACACCCTATGTAAGTTCCACTTCTATATGCACTACACCCTATGTAAGTTCCACTTCTATATGCACTACACCCTATGTACGTTCCACTTCTATATACACTACACCCTATGTAAGTTCAACTTCTGTATGCAATACACCCTATGTACGTTCCACTTCTATATGCACTACACCCTATGTACGTTCCACTTCTATATACACTACACCCTATGTAAGTTCCACTTCTATACGCATTATCACATGTCCATATCGAGTCAGTTTCTCGTTATTCCTGTCATAGAGATGCCATATATAAGTTCCATTTCTGTATATAATACCATGTACCCATGCCGAATCAATATCTCGCTAGTCCGCTCAGAGAAACGCCCTGTGTAAGTTCCACTTGTATATACAATACCACATATCCATGTCGAGTCAATGTATTCACTAGTAGTCTCAGAAAGACACTCTATGCAAGTTCCACTTCTATATATATACATTGTCACATTTGCATATTGAGTCAATGTCTTGTTAGTCCTCTCAGAGAGACACCATATGCAAGTTCCGCTTGTATATACAACACCATAAATGCATATTCAGCTAGTTTCTCGTAAGTCCTCTCAGAGAGACACCCTATGTATGGTCTATTTCTATATATAACACCACACATTCCTTATTGGGCCACTTTCTCGTTAGTCCTCTCAGAGAAACACCCTATGCAAATTCCATGTCAATGTACAATACCGTACACTCATATTGACCCAGTGCCGGTATGTGTGCCGAAATATAGGTTACCGCATAGCCACCCATTAACAAAGTCCTCCTACGTGTGGAAATTTATATTTGATGTTTTGTGGGCTTTATAAGTACCATACTTTATAATGTACTATATGTAACAAAGACGCTATAAATGTTAAGTGCACAGCAATTATTCAAGGAATCATCCGCCCATTCTGACCATTTTCAGAAAAACGCCATCTATACAACGCCCGTGTTGCTTTGTCGTATGGAGCAGTGCTTTGTCCATGCATGTGTTGGCCCATCTTAAAGATGTTGAGCGAGACACAGATGTCAATTACTGGTGAGTATTTCCCCAGGGTTTCCCATGTTGAATGTAATTTTTAGGCTATTATCATGTGACCATATCACATTCAAGGGGCAGATGACACTTCATTCACATTTATTCAAAGAGTTACACCTATTAACCAAAATATTGGAAAGAAATCGTTGACCATGCTGGATATAAAATATTCATGTGTATTTTGAAAACGAATGACAAGGGTTCTATCCTTGTCACTTAACGCTGAAAGATTGAGTCTTAGCACTGAATAGGTGACTCATTAATGAATCTTTAAAAAAAACAAAACGAATGAGGCCTAACATAAAATTGGTGAGCCCTGAGAGTTAACTTGTGAGTTGTTCTGACAATAAGGGAGTTCTGACAGTCAACGAGTGAGTTCTAACAATGGATGAGTTCTGACAGTGAACGAGGGATTTCTGACAGTGAACGTGTGTGTTCTGACAGTGAACATGTGTGATCTGACAGTGAATGGGTGAGTTCTGACAGTGAATGAGTGAGTTCTGACAGTGAACGTGTGAGTTCTGAAAATGAATGAGTGCATGACAGTTTACGAGTGAGTTCTCACAGGGATTATAGTGAGTTCCGACAGTGTACGAGTGAGTATGACTGTGAACGTGTTAATTCTGACAGTGAATTGATGAGGTCTGACAGTGTACGAAGAGTTCACTGTTAGAACTCATTCGTTCACTGTTCGAACTACTCGTTCACTCTTTGAAGGGCATTTAGAAGTGAAATACATACGAATGAAGATTTTTATGGATATCAACTTCTTTATTGTGAAAACACAACGTTTCGGAGTTAATGCTTACTCCTTCATCATCACCTGATGAAGGAGTAAGCATTAACTGACAGTGAACGAGGGAGTTCTCAAAGTCAATGAGTGAGCTCTGACAATGGATGAGTTCTGACAGTGAAGGAGTGAGTTCTGCCAGTGAACGTGTGTGTTCTGACAGTGAACGAGGAAGTTCTGACAGTGAACGTGTGTGCTCTGACATTGAACATGTGTGTTCTGACAGTGAATGAGTGAGTTCTGACAGTGAACGTGTGTGCTCTGACAGTGAACATGTGTGTTCTGACAGTGAATGAGTGAGTTCTGACAGTGAACGTGTGAGTTCTGAAAATGGGTGAGTGCATGACAGTGTACAAGTGAGATCTCACAGGGAATATAGTGAGTTCTAACAGTGTACGAGTGAGTATGACTGTGAACGTGTTAGTACTGACAGTGAAATGGTGAGATCTGACAGTGTACGAAGAGTTCTGACAGTGAGTGAGTTCTGACAGTGAATGAGTGAGTTCGGACGGTGAACGTGTAAGAATGAAGATTTTTAAGGATATCAACTTCTATATTATGAAAACACAACGTTTCAGAGTTAATGCTTACTCCTTCATCAGGTGTGTTTTCATAATAAAGAAGTTGATATCCATAAAAATCTTCATTCTTATGTATTTCACTTCTAAATGCCCTTCAAAGAGTGAACGAGTAGTTCGAACAGTGAACGTGTGAGTTCTAACAATGAACGTGTGAGTTCTAACAATGAACGTGTGTGTTCTAACAATGAACGTGTGAGTTTTGACAGTGAACGTGTGTGTTCTGGCAATGAACAAGTGAGTTCAGACAGTGAACGTGTGTGTTCTGACAATGAACGTGTGCGTTCTGACAGTGAACGTGTGTGTTCAGACAATGAACGAGTGAGTTCTGACAGTGAACGTGTGAGTTCAAACAATGAACGTTTGAGTTCTAAGAGTACACCAGTAAGCTCTAACAGTGAGAGGGTGAAAAAGCAATGAACAGTCGAGTCCTAAAAGTGGATGAGCTTGAACTTCACATTTACACCACAAGAACTGCAATGTGAGGAAGGTACAGGACACCTAGCCGTTTAAATATATGTACTAACATAGGTGGTAGATAGATAGCAAGGCCATAAGGACTAAACAAAAGTCTTCTTGTGTGTTTTTTAAAATCCATTTGAGCTTGTAATGACAGCATGTTTTCCATATTGCAGAGATTGTATTCTGGCTGATTGCCGCGCCTTCACTTGTGTTGTCTATCTACGTGTCGCACGACAGAGAGGGAAAGGACTGGGAAAAGGAAGACTAATCTCTACAGATATGCAGTACTCTTGTCTACACGTCCTTTGTTTAGATATGCTGTTGTACACGCCAGGGTATTGACAATGACCCAAGCGACTCGGATACAATCAACAAGTCTGATCCAGTTGATCACTTTTTTACGACAAGCACTTCCTGAACAATTCTAACTCTGATTTCACTACAGTAGTAACTACCAGAGCCCTTCATCACTTCCTTCCACGCACATCAAATCATGAACACTGTGATATCAGTCTAATGAAGTCCAACGAATAATATTGCGCCTGTGTTTACTAACACTGACAGTGATATAAAAGGAATATTTAAAGAGGCGTTGAAACCAAGTTGAACGTATTCAGCCAAAGTCGGTTTTACCCGGAAAACATACACCATTAGTTTAAGGGCTACAGTGTAATTCTTCCTTATATTTGTTCGTGTTTTAATGAAAGGTAGACAATGTTGCACTACTTAATAGTATAGTTTCCATCTTATTTCTGACTCTCGTACTCGTCAGATGATTTTGAAAAGTATACACACACACACATACCGCACACTCCCCATTTGTTATCGTATTGATGTATCCATGCCTTAACAAGTCTTGTTTTGATTACATGATGGCATTATGTATCTGTGTAGAGAATTCCTCTTTCAAATCGTGTTGGCACTTGTGGACCCACTGTCAGACTATAGTTCCCAGAACCAACTAGAATCTCAGGGAATTTAGCTTTAGAATAATTGATCTCTTCCAACATGACCGCAGCAACATGGGGGAAACCTCAGTTTACAAATGGATTAAAATGACATGTGATTATTGAAGTGCAATTTGAAGGTGTTGGCTGTCTGATCTACGTTATTTAAAAAAATATGTTTTTTTCACTGAAATCGTTATTTATGATAAATAAAAATATTCATTTACGGATGTTATGTTTTCTATCCCCTCAATCATCTCATTTGTCATGTAAAGGTATTTTTAGAGGACGATACAATTTAAACTTGGTTGCATGAATAGCAAGATCACTTTTAAATGAAAGCTTTTGTTGCTTTTTGAGTAATTTTAGAAGTACACACGTTGTACCCCTGTGGGGAATTGAACCTAAGTCGTCAGCTTTACGAGCTAACACTATAACCATCCCGCTATCCCACCACTGGTATTGAACTTACCAAAGTACTACATCTACATCCGAGGAGTAGGCGTTCAAAGGACTTAAGGTAACGCATAGGGCAAACATACGTGTTAATAGTTTGTAAGTTCCATATTAAATAACAAGCCTTGAGTAAGAGAGAGTGTTTAGTCTTACGTTGCGTTTAGCAACATTCCTCCAGTGGACACCAAAAATTGGCATCAGATATTGTACCCATGTGAGAAATCGAACCCGGGTTCTCTGTGTGACAAGTGAACGCTGTAACCACTTGGCTAACCTAACAGCCTCTGTAAACTGCAAGTAACACGAGTGAGTTGAGTGAGTTAATATTTAACGTCACATCGGCAATATCTCAGCCATATCGTGACGAGAAAATTCAACAATGAAAAACAGCATTTATACATTATAAACACCTGTCAACGAAGGACAGTTAAACAACTAGAATATCACAATGTCAACTGAAACTAGCACGGAAAGTTAAAACTAATAGCACTATTTAGACAATACAATGTAAAAACAGACTATAGATCGCCAACAACAGAAGGTAGATCACCACACTAGGAACCATGGGGACTTACAGTACCTTTGCTACCTACATGGACCCTAGTTGGATTTACACCATCCCTTCAGCTGCTGGCGATTGTACGAAAGGGTGGCCGAAATTAAAATCACATGAATGCTACGATTAAAATCCTGGTAGACTTAAATTTACCGTGAATGTTTGTGGACTTACGTACCCTCTCAGGAGGACAATAATTTTACAATACTTCATCCCCTTTGAGGGTACAGCCACCAACAATTCAAGTTTCTAATCCAAACTACCAATCATTAAAATACATCAGTTTACAAAACATGTTATTCAAAATTCCACCAAAAAAATCAATTTCTTTTAAAAAACCAATAATTAAATGTGAATTAACGCTGGTAAAAAGATCCTTAATTGTTTTAACTGTAAAATACTTATCCCTTGTGACGGGCAAGTAACACGAACACGTCACGGTTGGAGCCAAAGTGAGGAGGTCAAATGTCATACGAACCTCAGTGGTCGAGCTGCACATCAATTTATGCACATCAATATTCACACGCAAATGTCGATCTAATGAAGTATCGTTATAAAACTTACACACACAATGCAAATATGTTCGTGGTTTTAGAGGAGTAACCGGGGAATTTAGTAAAACATGAATTGTTGTGTTTTCCCATATTGGCCAACCAACTGTTATCTGAGTGCATTTATCATGAGTTTAGTTTTGCGCCGCATTCAACAATATTCCCGCTAAAAGCGGTGGTCTATAAACACTCGAGTCTTAATCAGATATGCACTCGGTAATATCAGTTAAGACGTGTCTGAGTTAAGCAGAATACTGACTGTGGAAAATAAAAACATGAAGGGGGGTGTATTTTAATGATCAAATACGTAAACAAGTGTAGCCATAACTTCATTACGAGTATACATATGCCTTCATTACAAGGACGTGTGTGATAACATCGTTATAAAGGAGCGTGTAAAAAAGTCAGATACGACATTCTATTAGTCCCATCATCCAACATACGTCCATACAGAGCTTAATACGTGTAAATACAATGAATATAACAACATCCGTGAAAGATCCGAAAACCATGTTAGTAGATTCTGAATTATCAATACGATGTAGAAATCCAGGTAAGATTCGTAATACCAAAATGGTCAATGAACGCCATGAAACTCTACCAGTACTGATGCTCTGTCACTGTTTCCTTATGGCAAAACAGCAGTTGCACTGGTTCAACTGGGCAACTTCTCAGACATGTGAACATTGTTTAGCTCAACGCAATTTTTGTCTGTACATTTAAATGTTATGTCAGCAGATTCTGATTTCAGAGCTCCAAGAAAATCATACTTTGGGTGAAGAATTTCCCTCTCGAACAAGAACTTCATCATATAAGAAACGACGATCAACCCAAGAAACGATACAAGAAAGGCGAATGTCCTGAATGGAAACAGTTGTTCCGGCACGTCATGGTCATAAAATGGGTAGAAAATAAATGGAGGGAGATCCAGAAAGCTTTCACCAGCACCGATCCTCAAAACAGTGCCAAGAGCAAATCCCACAATTCCGCCGTATCCGTTTGTTGCTGGGAGGAAGAGTGCGCATGTCAGCTGAGGTAACACGATGACGAACACTATATCCGCAGCTAAGACAAACAGTCCCCACACTGTCCTAACGAAGATGGACAGCACGGTGGCTATTATTCCGATCATCAAGATTGATGTTCTTTGTATCCACATCAACTCTTGTTCTGATGCCTGAAATAAATGGGAACATGGAGGGGTTAAAATTAATGGGTTTGTATACTTTTACTCTGCGCTCGGCAATATTCCAGCTGTAAGGTGACGGTCAGTAAATAATCAAGTGGGGACCAGATAATTCAGTGGTCAACACAATGAGCATCGATTTACGCACATGGGTTACAATGACATGCGTCAACCAAGTCTGACAACCCCTCATGGTTAGTCGCCTTTCATGGGTTACTGAAGATCAAATCCAACCAGCATCTTCGCTGATTTAAAGACTTGTGGATGCTTTTCTACTTACTGGTGGTTTCAATACACGTGATATGTTCAGGATGCGGTTGTACTGTTCTTTATATATCGATTTTAAGGCTATGCTCAAATATATGTTCATAAACCTATTCCTTTGGTTCTTTGAAGACATGCCAAACAACACACTAGGCGCCGACGATAATTCGATAATCATGTTCAATAAACTATACATGGTTACAATCTAAGGCCAAAAATAAAGACAAGAGGTCCATATTGGAATAATTTATTATTATTCCTCGTTAGTCATTCGACCCCTGATTATTTCAGGAAATGCGCCACCTACAAAACGCGGGCGTTACAACTGAAAATGAATTCCATGGGTTTTCCCAACGGAGAAACATAGTCCTTTTTTCCCTAAAACGTCCTCGAGAGGCATTGGAAGTTACAGCAGGAAGGAAGGATGGCACTATATTGATGAACAACGTCTTTTATGACTTTTCAGTGTAGGTTCTAAAGCCGTTATCAAGTGAAATTGAACAGGATAAGGCTAGAGAGGCATGTATATAAGAGTGAGTGAGTTTAGTTTTACGCCGCTTTTAGCAATATTCCAGCAATATCACGGCGGGGGACACCAGAAAATGGGCTTCACACAGTGTACCCATGTGGGGAATCGAACCCGGGTCTCCGTGAAGAGCGAACGCTTTAACCACTAGGCTACCCCACCGCCCCCATGTACATAAGAATGAGATGTCTGTACAGTTCAGTAGGGATTGGGATTGTAATAACACAGGGAAGTCAGTTAACAATGAACAATGCATGTGTTTACCTGTGTCCTGATCGTCGTCCTGTAGACGTTGTGGGTGAACATGGAGCTGGACCCGAGGATGGAGCTGTCCATGGAAGACATGACTGCCGCTGAGATCGCCCCAAGGCCTTATCAAAACACATTAATACATAAAACATCACCCAGAGCGAGTATAGTTTTACGCCGGAGTCAGCAATATTCCAGCGGCGGCCAGTAAATAATCGAGTCTGGTCTAGACAATCCAGTGATCACCGGCATGAACATTGATCACTGGGAACCGATGACGACGAAGCGTTACTCGCCTCTTACGACACGCACGGGTTTCTGAAGATCGATATTCTAACACGGACCTTCCGGAGTCAACGCTACATAGCAAATACCAGAACAAGTGAGTACCGACTGTATGAATAGTTTATAGACTTGTCACAAATACTTACATCATTGCTGTAGGGATCACTCCCAGACATTAACGAAACATTAGCAAGTAAGTACTGACTGTATGAATAGTTTATAGACTTGTCACAAATAATTACATCACTGCTGTAGGGATTACCCCCAGACATTAACGAAACATTAACAAGTAAGTACTGACTGTATGAATAGTACTTCTGTTCTTGTGAAGAGATCACAACACCCAATTAAATAGTTACCTATCTCAGAACTCAAGTAAGTAAGCTACCAACAAGACACACTGATGACGAAACACAGGGCAGTAACCGTATAGTTATAGACTTTCGGAAATGTTTCAAACCATCTAGTTGTGGAATCTGTTTTGTAATTAAGTTCTTACTGTAAAACACATCCCTCCCCCAGCACACACATACACACCCGCACCCGCACCCGCACCCGCACCCGCACCCGCACCCGCACCAGCACCAGCACCAGCACCAGCACCAGCACCCGCACCCGCACCCGCACCCTCACCCGCGTCCGCGTCCGCACCCTCACACGCACCCTCACCCGCACCCGCACCCGCACCCGCACCCGCGCCAGCGCCAGCGCCCGCGCCCGCGCCCGCGCCCTCACCCGCACCAGCACCAGCACCAGCACCCGCACCCGCACCCGCACCCTCACCCGCGTCCGCGTCCGCACCCTCACACGCACCCTCACCCGCACCCGCACCCGCACCCGCACCCGCACCCGCGCCAGCGCCAGCGCCAGCGCCAGCGCCCGCGCCCGCGCCCGCGCCCTCACCCGCACCCGCACCCGCACCCGCACCCGCGCCCGCGCCCGCGCCCGCGCCCGCACCCTCACCCGCACCCGCACCCTCACCCGCACCCTCACCAGCACCCTCACCCGCACCCGCACCCGCACCCGCACTCGCGCCCGCACCAGCACCCGCACCAGCACCAGCACCAGCACCCGCACCCGCACCAGCACCCGCACCCGCACCCGCACCCGCGCCCGCACCCGCACCCGCACCCGCACCCTCACCCGCACCCGCACCCGCACCCGCACCCGCACCCTCACCCGCACCCGCACCCTCACCCGCACCCGCACCCGCACCCGCACCCGCACCCGCGCCAGCACCCGCACCCTCACCAGCACCCGCACCCGCACCCGCACCAGCACTCGCACCCGCACCCGCACCCGCACCCGCACCCGCATCCTCACCAGCACCCGCACCAGCACCCGCACCCTCACCCGCACTCGCGTCCGCGTCCGCACCCGCACCCGCACCCGCACCCGCACCCGCACCTGCACCCTCACCCGCGTCCGCACCCGCACCCGCACCCGCACCCGCACCCGCGTCCGTACCCGCGTCCGCACCCGCGTCCGCACCCGCACCCGCACCCGCACACCAAGAGCTTCCTGTCCAACACAATTCACAGTAAATATACAAAACCATCAATTCATATTCGGAATACAATCCATATCTACATTAATTCGCCTGCGGTTATACTTAAGTCACCTCCGTTTGCCTAGAGTCAATATTTCTGCCATATTGGTTCTAAACATAATACCTTCCCCGTGTTTGTACGTGTTTGTACCTATGATGGACACAGCATCTGGCGTGAACTCTTTGAGAACAAGGGGCAGCACCATACTGCTCATGTTGGCACTCACGGGGTCAAGGCCACCGGTCAGACTTGAGTTGGACCAATCTGCAGAGTATGCAAAAATGTCGTCAATGATAAATGTAACATGCAACAAACATATTTGTACGTATTTTCGAAACATTCACTTTCAACAACGGGTAATGTCCGGGTCTTTTAGGATTGTTCGAGTAAGGTATATCATTTGTCTTTTGTATGTTGTTTGTTGTACAACTGTGCAGTCATGTGGCTGCGGTCGACGAAACTGTGACGCGACTACATGGAACAGTCAAGTTAGCCTGACCACCCTGTCTTGTCTGTCGCTATTTGCGCTTTTTGCGCTTTTTGCGACTGGCATGTGACCCGAATCTTCAGATCCGTAGAATGGCATTCTGTTGGTGATAAGTTCCTTATTAAAACTTCCAACAACGTTGTTCTGTTGACGAATTTAATATAGTTCCTTAGCAACAGAAGTAACTATTAAGTAAGAGAACGCCCGATTATAAGAAATTATCTTTCAGTATGAAAAATTAAATCGGGTACCATTTACATATTTTGAGGGGTATATTCTAACCAACGGGGATCGTTAAATTATTGAAAACAATACTTTTCATACCGGCAGCTGTACTCAGAGCACCGATTAAGAAAGGTGGCACAGCAAGGATCAGAGCTCCCATCCCGGCTAGAACAGAGAGCACCTGGGCCTGTTTCACACTCCGGACTGACAACACACGCTGGAAGTAAGACTGCCAGGGAATGGTGCCGAATATCTGCAACACAGGAAATGTCATGGTCTTTTAGTGCAAATATGCAGAAACACATTTAAGCTCATGAGTGTGGCGATCATATTACAGTCACTCAATATAATAAATATCAAGGAAAAATATAAAGCCCAATCGTGTTGCATGGTCTGAACGATGGATTGAGATTTGATTGAAAAAGGTGAAAGTTGTTTGCTTGCAAAATGGTCTGGTTTGAAATTCAGGATAAAATATACAATGATTTATGCGATGCCCTCTGTATATCTGAAGTTATTTGGGGGCGATAAATACTGTTTGAAACTATTTAGCATGCCATTATTAAATGTACATCAGAATATACAATAACGTGGTGATTGCCATGGATTCGCATTTTGAATACAAATGTGGATAAGTAAAATATGCACTGATACTATTTAACCGGTTTGCACAGGCACAGAGAGATAGATAAGCTAATTGATATGTAATTGTTAAAGCTATTTATCTCTTGTAACACAATCTTTTAAACGTAGATTAACGACATTTCCAACACCCTTGTCACGATTCACGTAATGGCGTCACAAGCTAGTGGTACATGACCTGTGCTTGTAACAATGCATGTGTGCATGCTGCGAATTTTAGCGACGTAATGTGTTTGTGGCACGCCCCAGATCGTGGGAAATGGCCGGTATGCGGGCATGCAGCGAATGTTAGATCGAGTGAAATGGCCGGTGTTTAGATCGAGGGAAATGGCCGGTATGTGGGCATGCAGCGAATGTTAGATCGAGGGAAATGGCCGGTATGTGGGCATGCAGCGAATTTTAGATCGAGGGAAATGGCCTGTATGTGGGCATGCAGCGAATGTTAGATCGAGGGAAATGGCCGGTGTTTAGATCGAGTGAAATGACCGGTATGTGGGCATGCAGCGAATGTTAGATCGAGGGAAATGGCCGGTATGTGGGCATGCAGCGAATGTTAGATCGAGGGAAATGGCCTGTATGTGCATTTGTGTAAAGGAACAGAAAATGGATTGGCCACAAAGGATCTATTGAAACGTCCCCGTACACATATAGATATGCCCACATGAATATGTAGTTTGTAAAAGGTATGCATAACCCATGTATAACCCATACCGAGACCCACAAAGACAGCTATGGGGGAATTCGATCCATGAGACACCCCTGGCTGCATGTAAGTAAACAGTTTGCCCTTTCCTGCCAGATAACCCTGCATCGTGACAAATACGCCCATATACTGTACAGTATTATATATGTTGTACGTACCATAGCAAGGGCAAGGTCGACCCAAGCTACAGCATGTCGGCCATCTAAGGAACCAAGCCACGTGTCTGACGTAGTGCTGACGTCACCCACACGCTCGTCCGTCACCACGAATGGAATTCCCAGCACCTGCAGTATCATTAAAATAAAGAATTCTTTATTCTGAGGACCATGACCCTTCGTAGTACATGAGTAGTACTTTCTTTTAATAACATTATTCTGGACCTAAAAACACTCCAATGTTGTGGCAAATACCTAAAGGCGGTGGTGATATGCTGATTTGAGAACTCTGAGTAAGTGAGTATGGTCGTACGTCTCTCTTAACAATGTTCCAACAATATCGGAGGACACCAGAAATGGGCTTCACTCATTGTACCCATGTTGGAAATCAAACCCGGGTCTTCGGCGTGACGAGCGAACACTTCAACCACTAGACTACCACACGGTCCCGAGGGCAATGAGACACTGGGAAGTCTTTCTTATGAAAATGAATTATCCATACCAGACCGATGGTGATCAGAATTAGTTGTACTATATCAGTATATGCAACTGATATCATCTGACCAATCATCGTGTAGATAACAGTGATACTAGCGGACACGACAATGGCCGTCTCAACGTTGATAGCGAGTATTATACTCAGGCTGGTGCCTGTAATACAAAACAAATGAGTAATGTCAGAATATGACTGATGCTTGTTTGAAGAACATTTATAGGACTTTCACATATTTCAAAGCGTTTATTTCTGCTATCCACAAAGCAAGGATAAACCAAACGAAGGACACAAAGTGAATCAGGAACAATGTGCACGTTCAAGAAAATATTATTTATTGACTCAAGTCTGTTACTAGTATGTACTATAGTGGACAATGAATGCCTCAGAGGTTTCCATTTTGGTCTTAATAATATAACTGTTATCTGTCTGTGCGTCACGGGCGTCTGACTCTACATGTTGGGTGCGGGATACAGCACGCAGAGAGTTTTCCCCAAATCCCGTACACATGTTCCCTTCAGTATAAACTTTAATAGAATTTTACCAAGTGCATTGAGGATAGACGCCGTCCAGAAGACGTCTCCGCAGAGGGAAGCCAGATACACGAGGCACGTGACCACGCGGCCATAACACTCCTCGATTGGCTGTAGCATTGTGACGTACTTCCTTTCACGCATGCGCCCCGCATATATTATGCCTCCTTGGAATTGAAAATGAAGGAAATATAATTACTGCTATATTATAAATAGCAGTTTGGAAGAAAATTAAGATAGTTTTGGACAACAGTTAAGCAACATAAAAAGCAAACACAATAAGCGAGTGGTTTCATTGCACATACAGAATTTTGCGCAAGATGACACAACCTTTTTGACAGTATATACTCTGAACATTGTCAAACTATAGTTTATCCAGATATCCTTATTTTGATTGTTTATTTGGCAAGTGAACGTTTTATGGTTCCTCGGGTATCTGGTCCGGATAGCGAGTGTTACAACAAGAAAAAAGACTGTTCCCTTGTTAGACCCAACTCGCCTGGGTCGACTAAGCACGCAAAAAAGAGTGAGTGAGTGAGTGAGTGAGTGAGTGAGTGAGTGAGTGAGTGAGAGAGTGAGTGAGTGAGTGACAATACACAGGACAATTCACAAGCGGGTTAGAGTAACTACTGTGGAGTCAACTCACCCATAACGAGACCCACAAAGATAGCCATTGGGGAGACCGTCCAAGCAAGGCCACCAGTAGCTATAGACTCTGCTGTCCCATTTATAAAACCACCACCAACAGTAGTAGCTGAAAA
This sequence comes from Haliotis asinina, assembly GCF_037392515.1. Classification (NCBI taxonomy): domain Eukaryota; kingdom Metazoa; phylum Mollusca; class Gastropoda; order Lepetellida; family Haliotidae; genus Haliotis; species Haliotis asinina. Next base: position 47,711,740 of record NC_090283.1, on the reverse strand, counting down.
ACAATTGTCATTTTATAAACATAAACACTGCTACATTTTGGAGTTGTTTTTTGTGTGTGTATGTTCTTCTTTTATATGTTTATTATGCCGATTTGACGTTATATATATTGAATTATACATTCTTCTCCTTATGAAGGAGGACCCGTGAAGGTTCCGGGGTAGAATAGACATTCAGAAACCCATGTTTGCCTCTAAAAAGGCGCCTGTGCTTGTCGTAAGAGGCGACTAACGGGATCGGGTGGTCAGGCTCGCTGACTTGGTTGACACATGACATCGGTTCCAAATTGCGCAGATCGATGCTCAAGTTGTTGGTCACTGGATTGTCTGGTCCAGACTCCATTATTTACAGTCCGCCGCCTTATAGCTGGAATATTGCTGACTGCGGCGTGAAACATAACTCACTCATTCTTTATGAAGGAGAAATACATTTTGTCTAAACGAATATCGAAACGATTTGGCATCTCTACAATGTACTACACATATTGTAACAAAAAGGATACATATTTAGAAGCATTATTAAATTTAACACATGTTATATCTGGGCTTACGCTTTTTCAGTATAAATTTTAGTACTTCTTTTTTTAGTTGAGTCCTATCCGGGATTCGAACCCGCATCTTCAGCGTCAGGTTCCTAATCGCCAGCCAGCCTAACCGGCTCAGCCATCGCCACTCTGAGGGTGCGGGTTCGAGTTCGATGAGACTCAACTCAAAAGACGTACTAGAATTTGTACTTTGTTCAGAAAGTTTAATCCCAGGTATGGTATAGTTGACTACTTTCTAAAAGACATTGTTTAATCATTATTAAATTGTTCAGAAAGAAAACAAGAACAAGTCGACACCCGGCATACCAAAACTGACCCCAGTGACTCATAAGATATATCTCCTCACCTATCATGGTGAATATACCAACGACACCATAAAGTTGACGACCAGCAACGGACGCCATTTCAGATTTATTCTCCTCCTCTAATTTTACACATCTGGCTGCAATGATTCCGACCACCAAAATGATGACGTAGAACACAATCAGCACGACAAGACCAGCTACGTTGATCTCCATCTTGAACGTACCGAGCTGAAATGTGAATGTATGCCGAGGTTATTGTTCATCATCATTGTGTTCCACGGGAGACATCGCTTGCATGAGATCAGATATCTCCTAGGAGATATCGCTTTGACAGTAGATTTTGCACAATGCCGTGACAATGCTATGACGTCATGAAGTGGCTTTGACATCGTTAAACTGGAAATCTGATGCCACCGCTGTGTTCAGAGATGTATATTTTTCACAGAAAACTAATGAAGAGAGTTTTTCACTGAAAACTAATCATGATTTTGGTTGACAGAATCTCACCCTCGTGTCTGCTGATACCAGTTATATCAACACTGGTTGATAAAGGTAAAACTATCCTCGCCAAGCCTCGGATATTTGTTACTTTATCAACTCGTTTTGATATATTTGATATCAGTAGACGTTTGGGATTATTTGTGTATCGTCAGTGAGGTGACGTGATGCAACAAAATCAAAATGCGACAAAAAAAAGAAAAAAAAGAAAAACAAAAACAGACAAAAAACTAATATTGTTGAAGAAGTACATTTTTTTAAAAAAAAAAGTGTCGGTAAATATGATTTACACAATTAAATTTCCAAAAATGTTCAGCTGCATTATGGCAGTAAAGAGTTAGGGTTAGGGTAGCTGTGAAATCATTTGCACTACAAAGGTAGCATTTAAAACCCGGCATTACGTTTGCGCAATTACACCGACTATAGTATTGACCGTCCATTGTTCATTTCGTATCACCGATGTATATGAGGCAGTGTTAACCTATGCGAATAGAGCCCTGTGTTGCGTTTATCTTCGAGTGTATGTGTGACAATAGATAGATGGAATGTGGGTAGTTGGGAGTCACGGTCGTACGCTCCCTCCCTCTTTGATTTAATGACCCTCGACGGACCAGGTCAGGGTCAAGTCTGAGCTTGCATCCCATCGGATCATGTGGAATAATTAGTTTACTAAACAATCGAGTAGGATCCACTGGCGTCCCAACGCAGTTACAATTCTCTACACGGAAGCCTTATGAAAGCACTGGTGTGTGGAACTGAACCTCTTACGGTGCATGGAACTATCTCTGTCAACACTTCCAGTTCATGCAACCTAGTTATGTTATCTATTTACAATGTAATTTCGAAGTGACAATACGCAGCCTTTTTAAGATCGCATTCTTATAATAATGAACTGAAGTACCCGGGATTGTTTGAATTATAAAGTACATACCTGGATCCTTGTGTGCATTTTCGGACATAACATTCTCGATATGAATGTACGACTCTTCTTTCGATTTTTTTTTTTTTTGTTTTTTTTTTGTTTTTTTGTTTTTTTATTTTTGTTTTTATCTGTAATTGTTTATGTTAAAGTCTCAAAGTTAGATGTTTAATGGCTCCCGATGTCTTAAGGGTAACTTCTGAGATTACAATTTCTCATTAAAGTACAGGTCTTTTGTTCTTTTGGTGGTTGACTCCCATCCTTCTACTCTTAACGTAATGCACCTAATGATCGGAACACAAAGTCACCAATCTAACCCCCTCAGCCACTGGGGTTTCCAAATAATGGCTACCTGACGACCGGTAGTGTAGATCACGCCCGCCTGGCAAGTGAAATTTGCATTGCTCGCATTCCCCAACGCCATACAGCCCGCAGCAACATGCACGCTACGCCGCGACAGCTTGTAAACAAACCCCATTCACTACAACGTACCACAAAGCATATCTAAGGATCGACATGTGCGCGTCATATCTCAGAACTTTACGACATAGTTAATGCTATAAAGTCCATATTGTACACAAGGTGCTGACCTTGGTGTCTTGACTTTGGCTAACAGTACGTTCGGACCCTGAATCATAACTCACTTTCAAGGGGTCACTGGAGAAAAGTTGCTCGTCGTGAAATTGCGTTGCAAGAGGTTAAGAGAAGTGATAAATCCCTCACCTTCCTGCTCGCACGTACCTGTCCTAGCTCCCCTTGTATGTGGTTGTATCAGGGACCTGTTTGTTCAAATGAGCGAACTTACTGTTCATACGATGTTTTGTTGACAACACTTCACGCCGTATGGGTGCGACAGTACATGCGCAACAATACCACCGCCTGAGGTTTATCAAAATGCCTGAGAAAAAGAGTGAGGGTCGTGAGGATGAAAGTGAGAGAGAGAGTTCCCTGGTTTTGAGCCTCAATTTCTTGCCGTGACAGAGCGGCGCGCGACTTCTTCCTTCATTTGCCTTACCAGCTTTTGTATTGTGACAGACATCGAAAGGTTCGTCTTCTCTCTGTTTATAGGTAATATGATTATGGTCTTATGCACGTGACAAACAAAGGATCAGGGTGACGCAGATGACCCCTTCAGGTTTTTTTTGCTTCAGCTAGTGGTGGTTGTGATGGTGTTATCGTAGCCCGATGACGAGGGCTGTTGCTTATAGTAACACAATATCTTTTAATTAACTAGCCCCCAACAGCTGTTATATGTACACTTGTGTACAGACTGGCCGTAAAGCAGCAAGATTAACTTCAGCAGTCCCTTCTCCGACAACAGGAAGCTAAATCGATCTCCCAGTTCCGCACAGAAAGCTACCAGCGTAAACTTTGTTGTTGTCACATTCAGCATGCGTCATTGCGTCATGTTAAAGGCGTCAGAGCTAAAGACAAAATAATAATTACTGTACGAATGAACATTTCATGAACACAAAGACACAACTCTGGGGCGGGTGGTGTGTGTCTGTGTGTGAAGGGTGGGGGTGGGTGCAGTAACAGGTGAGCACCTTGCCTTTCATTGCAATTACTAAGTGTGAAATGGAGTGACGGAACAAGTCCAATGTCAGTACAATACAAACAAACAAGGTAAATAGTTATTATATTGTATGGGAACAGGTGTGGTATTGCACATTCTAAATGATTACTCAGTTAAAAACGTGTGTTGAATTTTGTGCAATAGCTTTTCACATGATCTTCACGTGAACAGGCAGGTAACATTGAAAGTAAAGCATGTCTGCATGTTGCTGGACATTATTAAGAATGGACTGAAAGTTTTTCTGATATTGTTGACATTGGAGAAAAGATGAAGGCTTTAGACCCGGAACTGTACATTCAAACTAATCATTTCAAGGTTCAGACCCAATCGTTTTAACCGGTATAATTCAACCATCATGTCAATACTGAGATTTTCAAACATACAAAGTTTACCCAAGAAACCTCCAAAACACACGAAAGTAATACACTGATGTTAATATGCGTAGTTTGTGTTGTGAAAACTTTCGTTTGAGGGCATTTACTGTTATTGTGCAAGTGAGTGAGTGAGTGGTTTCACCCACCAGGGTGTTGCGGTTATTGACCTTGACATGCATATGTAGATCTGCTAAACTGCGAAAGAAGTTTGAACACGAATGTATAAGGACAAGAATCTTTGTTTCCTTTGTCATGTTTGCTAGTGTGGTAGTCAGATAATGCACGGATTCTCTTACTTTGGTTGGCATTCAGAAATATTCCAGTTATATGACGGCGGTCTGAAGAAGATCGAGTCTAGACCATACAATCCAGTGATCAACAACATTGAGCATCGATCTGTCAAAAGAGTAGTGAGTAATTGAGTGAGTAATTGAGTGAGTGAGTGAGTAAGTGAGAGTGAGTGAGTACAGTGATTGGTCGCATTCAGTAATATTCCAGCTATATGACGGCGGTCTGTAAATAATCGAGTCTGGAACAGACAATCCAGTGATCATCAGAACCCGATCGCGTTAGTCGCCTCCCATGTTAAGTATTGTCTACTTAAATCAGTTCCATCACGGATCTTCACGAGTCGAAATATTGTGAATTAACTGGACCATTGCTGAAAAAACAAAATGCACGCATTCATTATCTTTGCAACATAAATTAGAGGGTGAATATATGTTTCCTTGAAAGAATTGAACTGTGTAATATTGTTACGCACAAGATTGATTGATATAGTATTTAGTGGTGCACTTTATTTCATAACTGATTGAATAAATTGGATAACTGAGATTGTATCTTGCTCTGCCCTCGAAGTAGTGTTGTCTCCATGTACTATTAAGTAAATCTGTTCTCACCACGTCATTGAATAAGTGTCAACTATTTGTCAGTAGTCGCTAGCATCTGACAGGATGCGTAAATCAGCAAGGGCTCCTGAAAGCAATACTGGGGATAAAGAGCAGCTTGACTGCTTGATAGCATTAACAACGTAACTAGACTCCTCGATCTCATCGGATTCGTGGATAGGCGAGTCGGTGGTTCAAGGGTGGTTACTCTGTCTCTCCCTCACAACATCGGACATTCACATGGGGACCCACATTCAAAACTAAACATTCGAAATGTTGTCGACATAAAATCGTTGATATCTGCTGAAATAAATATTAATAAATACAATCTAATGGGTCACTTATTAACACAATAACATGAAGAAACAGCAAACGACATGGACGTATAACTTAAGAGAATACCAACGGGCACTTGCTCCGCGATTTATCTCTGGTGTCACAGGCAGGGACCATCTGCTAACTGCAGAATCCCTATTTTGATAGGCCTTCGGCAGTATATCATGTTGTACTTAAGGAACATGGAATAGTTTCGAGCATGTTACGTTATTTTAACGTGGATAAAGAGTTTTGTTAGCTTCTGGGTAAAATATGATAAAATTTCCATCAGCACAATCAAGCTCAAGTGATACTCGTGACAGAGGGCAGACTCATTATTTATTGTTTTAAACATTATTTATTGTTTTATTTACTATAAACTTGGAGACGAGATCACACAGAATTGCCGTAAAACGGTTTCGTTTTAAACACTATCAGTTACTGATTTCATGAAAGCATGAAACACAAAAGGTCATTGTTTTATTACTACGTATGTCACACGCTGAGTGACAGTACCCTGGTTCCCATACATGTTTTGGTAAATAGCATGCTGTGTCGTTGTTTTGTTTTGAAAAAAAAGCATACGTATATATATATGTTGCATGTACCTTGTGCAGCTCGTGCTGCAGTAATTAATAAATAGATCTTACGGCACCACCCTCCTTGCATTTGTCGTATCTTTGCGAAGCAAGTGCTCCTCTGGACATCGGTGGTCGGATCGAGGGTACGGGTAAATTTTACATCTTGCAACCTTTATGACTGTTTCTCAGAACATAATTGTATCATACAAATGAATGGAATCTGCAAAGCGAAACGATAACATTGTATATTTTTCATATGAAAGCAAAGCATTGTGGGATAGGGCTAAATCATTGTTTCTTAATTTTAAAAGGGAGGTAATCATTGTGCATATGAAGAGCTTTAAAATGACATTTTTGGTAATTATCTCGTCAACGATGTTGTTGAAAATAATATGTAATAGGTTTACATGTGTGGATAGTGTAATATGTGCTATTAGTATCTATGCTTATGTGGAAGGTTAATTTTAGTACACATTAAAGGAAGATGGCTAAAAATGTTTTCCTCGATGTTATTTGAACGTTGTTTGTTGATTGTAAATGTCCGAAAGTCTGACAAACAGGTTGTAATGAAAAAGTGACGTACGCAATAGAGTTGATATACATCACCGCAGAAACACTTACGCAAATATTCTCAGTTGTACACAGATTGATCGTTATGTTATGTGAATGTACTTTTAAGAATAAACAGCACTTAATTTACTCTATGAGATGTGACTGACGGGTGCTACAGTTAGGGCAGGACACATTCATTATTTAGGCGAACACCTGGTGTCATGTCTGCACCTTCAATCATTCACAATTTCCATTGTGAACTGATAGAAAGTGTGCAATGATATATCTTTCTACCTTATTAATATATCATTAGTGGTGAATGTTTTTGTGTGTGTATTTTTTATATAGCGTCGCTATTCATCCTCATTAGTTGTGTATTGTGTCTTGTCTCATCTAATGCTACATCCGTCTCTACTCACAAACCCAGCACCAATTCCGAATCAAATTCTCAACAATCTTCTGAACACTCATCCAAGGAATATATAAAGTTAAAATCACTGGACAAGAAATACGCAAAGAAAATGAAAGAACACAAACAATTGCTTCATCAACTACAAAAACAAAAAGATAAACGAACTTAAACGTTCATTCCAAACGCTTTTTCAATGCTTATGTTCAGACACAGACACAGACACAGACACAGACACAGACTGACTGCAAGAAGTGTGACGTTACAAATGGACATCGACAAGCTCATTTCATAAGTTGAATCGACACCCGCTTTGGAACTTTCCGGTACCAAATGTAATTCTAAATTAACTGACATCGATTTAATGAAGGGGAATGCTTATAGTGACGAGACTGTTAAATGTGTTTTGCATCTTTTGGCTGAAAATGTAGGGTATTCACACGTAGGACCTGTTATAAAAGCCGTTCATAATTTAGTGGGATTTCAACCCAAGGCCATTCCACCAGCAGCTACAGTATCTGTTATGGCGAGAAAGAGAGCGCCATTAAACAGCATGTTTGTTGCACGACAACTTTCGGATACGACGGACACAACACTTTACAGTGATGAGATTTCCAAATTTGGGCAGAGGGTTTAAAATTATATCGTGACTGACGCTGACGACAATACCAATTTGATAGGTATGAAAGAATTGGCTGATAAGTCGGCCAAGTCCATTCTTTCGACGCTCACAGGAATAAGTCTGTGACTTAGCATTCGAAATGAAAGATCAGGGTGTACTTTATGTGAAGCGTTTATCAACCCGGAAAAATAATGAAACTATCCAAACAAACACGTATCTGTTTTCCTTCTCGTCTCCAAACACTCTTAAGTCAGTAAAGGCAGGCTACTGTAACATCCAAGTTGAAACATACATCCCCCAACCCGCTCAGGTGTTTTAAATGCCAGACATATGGACACGGTGTATCTACCTGTACATTGTCTGTTGTGTGTGCTCACTGTGGCAAGAAGACACATACAACAGAAGATTGTGACAACGTATGTTGTGGATTTACAACTTCTGATGAAGGGGCAATGAGTACGTCGTGTTGTAAATAGATATATTAAAGAATTTGTAAAGGCACTGACATCAACAAAAGAGTTCAGTGCTATTAGCTGGAGGTGATTGTCAGTGCTCAAAGCAACAAAGTAATAACGCCATGTCATTAATGTTGTTTAATGTCTGCAAATAGTCCCACCCAAACTCCATTGTCTACGGACAGTGATTCATGCAAACATTTGTAACATTTGTATACAGAATGAAAGAGCACGGGGAGACGACGTAACCTTAAGGTACTCCGCTGTTTGTTTGGTTCGCATACACAAACGTGGTCAGTCGATTCAAAAATAATACAGCATACAAATAGATTTCTGTTGGCACTGAGGGATAAACGTTATGGGGTTTTCCAGTTCAGTCTGAGGCGACAAAACAATCTGATATAAAGGCAAATCAAACAATTCGGGTGTAATTTTCACATATAGAAATTGTTGCGAGTCGATTAAAAATATAATGATAAAAACTGTTATAATAAAAACATTCTGTTGACGTTTCGGGATAAAAGGTTTAATCTTAGCAACCAAGGAATGTGGCTGATAATATTTGAAACGAAAATTAGTACAGTCCGTTCTAAATAAAGACTTCTTTGTAATACAAGTTTGGTTGGTTGGTTAGTTCGTCAGTTGGTGTATAACAATATACAAGAATCTCCAGTGACTGCCTTAAAGACATCGATCTAGGCAGTTGGGATACCATGACGTTTATCAGTCAAGTACAGAGGCTGATCACCCGGTCCCGTTAGTCGCCTCTGTATCTGTACAGATAACAATCATAACAATGCAAATACACCATTTCTTTCGAAAACGTCATCTGTGCGTGACTGTAAACAGATCAATTGTATTTTTGTTCCCTTGTTTTAGAAGCATTTGTAGAAATATTCGCCAAAACGTCACCAAGATAACATGTACAAAAAATGCACTTGATAGTTCGTGCGAAAAGCATGTAAGCTATGGCAAGGCAAATGTTGTGTTTAATTTTGTCGTTCGTGTTGGACTGGGAAAGAGGGAATCATCGTGCCACTAATGGAAACATGGCTATAGGCCACCTTGAAGCTGGTGAGTCGCAGTCTGCAGTCGCCCGACATTTCAACATTCATCAGATCACTACATCTAACCTTTGGGATCGTCTCCCGCAGATCAGTTCCAAGAACTGGCCGTCCAGGAGTGGCCAGTCCATCCCCGGATATGCACAAGGTATGCCTGGTTTGAGATGAATTTCCGACCAACCTGTCGGGAATCGCTCTGTGATAATTCAACGAAAAAGCGAGTTGTCGCCCCTGTTTTGAGAGATGTCCAGGGGCCAGGGCCTATATTTTCGAAGCTCTCTTAGCGCTGAGATAGTCGTAAGTGCCATTAATTAACATTACCTTACGACAATCCTAGCGCTAATAGAGGCTCGAAAATTTAGGCCAATTTAAGCAAGTCTGATTCAGAGATGAATCACGATTTCTTTTTACACCGGCGAGATGGAAAGCAACGCAATTACCGTCGGAGAAACGAACGTTTTGCTCCTATCTGCACTGGACAGGTCGACAGATTAGGTGAAGAAAGCGTCATGGTGTGAGGTGCTATATCCAAAACACGATGGTCTTATTTAGCGGTTGTTCAGGGGAATCTGACAGCAAATCGGTAAATCACCAAAGTCCTTGTACGTCGCTTGCGACAGATGGTCGCTGTTCCATCTATTTCACATGCAGCACGCGGCATGTTTCGTTACCTTGACAATTCTAACGTCAGTGTCATACCATGACCTTTCCGATCACAGGATCTAAACCCGACAGAACTCATATTTTACTAATGCGGCAAATTCTTCTAAAATGATTTACACATTGCTTTTTTATATATGAGGTCACATAGGCCACATGTTAAAAATATAGATCCTCTGATCTCAGCTGCTGGACGTCTAAATTGGCACCGTGGTACTTAAACCACAGTTGGCAATGTGGCCAATCGAACCCTGGGCTTCGGCGTGACGAACAAACGCTTTAACCACTAGGCTACACCACCGCTCCAATGGCAATACAGCTCACACTGACCTCGCGCTGTGGGATCTGTAACTCTTTCATCTTAATGTAAAAGGTCCCGGGGTAGAATAGGCCTTCAGCAACCCATGCTTGCCATAAAAAGGTGACTATGCTTGTCGTAAGAGGCGACTAACGGGATCGGGTGGTCAGACTAGCTGACTTGGTTGACACATGTCATCGGTTCCCAATTGCGCCGATCGATGCTCATGTTTTTTATCACTGGATTGTCTGGTCCAGGCTCGATTATTTACAGACCGTCGCCAAATAGCTGGAACATTGCTAAGTGCGACGTAAAACTAAACTCACTCACTCACTCACTCATCGTAATGTCTTTCATCTCAGATGTAAATCATCTCCAGGAAATGACAACATTATCATTATCATTATTATTGCACCTTCCCAGAATTGTGGCACGTATTGCTGCAAGCATTGTCGTTGCTACTTTTCAACAAGAGGGATATATCAACACACACAGGGTTGTGCGTCTTTAAGCTTGAAAACCCCGTCGTAAGAACGACTGAATAAAGCATGAACAGCACTGGCGTTTTTATAACGTTTTTACTTCAAACGATCCATCCCTGTGGTCGCGATATGATCAATAACATATGTTTGTAACCAAATAACAACATCAATACACATAAATGTAACGAATACCATGAAAAAACACAATAATTTATCCCAAATATTTAACATACACAAAGCAGATCAGGGGTCATCTTGTAAAGACTGAAAATCCTCTCATTCTGTGAATCTGCATGTACAAGTAAAAAATTTTTATATCATTTAGTATTTGCTGTTTAATTCAAATAGGAACCCCGGCTGCCTGTGAGACTTCCAGCAATATTTCGTCGGACACCAGAAATGGGCTTCACACCCATGTGAGGGAATCGAACCCGGGCCTTCAGTGTGACGAGCAAACACTTTAACCACTAGGCTACTCCACCGCCCCGACCTTGTAAAGATGGATGTAACTAGCAAATGATAATCATGAACGCCAGCGCCGATCATCGATTATCATATCAGGTAGAAGATAAAATAACGGTGATATATAAGCATTGATTACAGAAAATCACAGTGCACAGTTTGTTTTATTATTCCTTTTGTTCATAAAACACGATTCCTCTGAGACAGAAACGTTACTAACTGCACCACACTGTAATATATAGAGAGTACTAAACGAGTGTTTGTCAGGTACCCCTTCATACAACGAGTTCTTTCAAAGTGTATAAATTTAACGAGCGAAAGCGAGTTAAATACGTTGTGAAACGCGTTGTGAGATAGATGGTATCGGACAGACACAAGAACAGAAATCTGTTTCTTACACACCATAAAATCGCACCATTCTTCTATTGAAGCACGAGTAACTTATCAATGAATTTTAATCAGGAAAGTATTTCGTCATAACCTGACCTTAGCTCATCACCATGGAGTAGCCAATCACGGGATTAGAAATCGATCCGACACATGTGTGTCATACCAGTTTTCTTACATGGGTTTCTCGCCCACGGGTGTGTAAGAAACTGCAGTATTTTCCACGGGCGAGTGATAAATGAGTCCTTTGGCCGCAGGCCCTCTACTTGTGACCGTGCCCACTTGTGTCCATGACTAATTGTCCAGCATTGCTGGTATCTTACACATTTGACAGTGAGATCAATGTCATACGTATGGACGGAAGGTCGGGATGTATATGCATAAAGAAGGAATCGTGCATCATATTTTTCAGGTGGAAACATGCACTGACGATCAAAAGAAAGTATACACCCCTGTTTGATGGTGGTTATAAATGGAGCGAAACAGACATAGTTATTCGAGTGCGGTGAATTTAAAACGATGATCGTGGCTGTGATGTGGGCTTCTCTCCACAAAGTTTCCGTAGCGCTACCCTATGATAGACCGTAGAGTTACGGATCCGGGTTCTGTAGTGTTTCGGTGACTGTTTTCGGGAAAGTAACGCTTTGTTTATTATTTTGGTCAGATCTAGTATTAAGTATCTACCTCCTCTAAAACGACTGTTTAAAAGTTAACTCTACAATTACGTATACTTGTGACGACTCAAGTTACTTTCTCTTGGAATAAATTATATCTACCCAGCATGCCTCTGTCGACCACATATTCTCTCCTTTGATAACGGTTTGTTTGTTGTTTAAAGCCAGACTCAGCAGTGTTACAGCTGTATAACGGTGGTCTGTAAATAGTCACGTTTGGCCCAGACAATCCAGTGATTAACATCATGAACATTGATTTACACAACGGGGATACGATTACCTTTGATAACGGTTTGTTCGTTGTTTAACGCTGAACTCAGCAGTATTACAGCTGTATAACGGTGGTCTGTAAATAGTCACGTTTGGCCCAGACAATCCAGTGATTAACATCATGAACATTGATTTACGATTACCTTTGATAACGGGTGTTCAGGCATGATGTGCATCAGTAACCAGTTTGTTTGATATGTATCATCGTGTATCCAGAGCGGATTATCGAGATCTATCTGTATCGGTAAGTGTATCTTCACATGTCACACATCAGCACTCGGACTCATCAACAAGAGACCGTGCCAGTGCCCTACTAATCAGTTGCTGTTTTTGTGAGGTCATCACAATGTCTTTTCCGCTGACCAGTTTCACCTTCACGGACAGTTCGTCTGAGAAAGGATGAACACTGAACATCCGATAAAGCGTTTGTTTGAAGACAGCATCAGTTTTGTACAGGAGAACGTTTCTTCCCACGTCCATAAAGGCTATCCTGCCTCTTTGAACATCCAGAACAATGCCAAAACTAAGGGTGGAACTGGTTCCTGGAGATCGAGACATAATGTCTTTGAAGGTTACAAGGTTTCCTCTGATCCATATCTGAGACGATATCACCCGTTTACAGTCTGCCACACGAATACACCACACACCAGTCTGGCGGTAAAGAGACATATTGTCCGTCGATTCCTCTTCCGCTACGCCAATCTCCAGACATGTCTTCCATTTCCACAACTTATCAAGGTCCGTAATATCAACCTGGGCTTCGACCTCCCAGTACTGGGGTAGGGAGAGGGACGTGGCAGTATTCGGAGAGGGGGTCGTGGCAGTATTTCTAGGAAGGGGGATGCAAGGTGTTGCACATGTTCCGAAACATTTCTCAAATTTCATTTTTCCCTGATAACCGGGTTCCGTTGGTGAGTAGTTCATCAGCTGACCGTCCTCTGTGATGTGGCAGCATTCCGTGTTGACCCTGCTCTTGTCCAGCTGTTGGTGGGGACCTGGAAACATACCAAGTGAAATCCCCTTTGTTCAGCCCTCTACATATAATTGGCAAAGAAAATCAAGGGCAGGTAATTCAAGAACCAGGGATCACTGTCAGGCTACCAAAATGCAAGTTGTGGATGTACAGAGGATATGTATGTCCAGATCCTTTGAACTGATTTTGTTTAACACAGTAGTCATCAACATGCCAGAAACGAATTCTACCAGGCTAAGTAAACTTAAGCTCGGTATTATTCGGTACACTGCTTATACTGAGTCTAACATATCTTAGTAGAAGGTGGCGTCAGCTAACAACTGAGCGACCTATGGCCGTCCAATGAAATGCGAGACGACCGAAAGGATTTAACCAATCAGACAACGGCTACAGTTTAGGGTTCGGCCTATGAACCTGATTTCGCAACAAACGAAACTCCGTATACAACACAGATATTTGATCCTTGAGTATTGACAAAAATGCTATTTTCAGCGACTGTTCACTTACTGCTGTGGCGAGCTCAATGTGCATCACTCGGAAGCGATCGTACGGAAAATAGCATTCGAATCGTTCGGGTGCAAAGTTTTGCGAGATGAAAAGTCAAAGGGTGTTTGCGAATGTCAACTCTCGCGGTGTGGTAAGCCGGTTTAAGATTGGTTATTTGAAAAGGATAGCTGGCGCGACCTTCTAGTGTGGATTGCTGGAGTCAGTATAAGCAGTGTAAAGAAAAATATTGGCCTTAAGTTTACTTAGACTGAAGTAACCACACGAACGTGCATTACATCACAGCACGTGTGCAGTAATCTTGTTCGGAAGTGCTAACCGTTTAGTGGAATGTCCTCTTATTAGGTCTAAGGGACATAACTATACACGGCGTGGTACAATACTAACATCCGTTAGGTCACCAGTGTCCCTTACACCCTACATCCCCCACCCACACCTCCTACCTCACCACCCACCACCACCTCTACCCCAGTTTCCCAACTTCAACAGTACACTCACATGTGATAGAAATGCTGGACATTCCCTGGACATCGGGCAAGATGTACACCCACCCTTCCTCTGTGTCTTCATCCGGATACACACCTACAACACCGGATACACACCTGCTGTATTCATAACACAGATAAGATTACACGCCTATAGTACAACTGGAGCGTGTTAGTCATGTATAACAGTTCATATACTAGTATTCACCACACAGAATATATACTATAATGACTGTATACCAGTGTTGAATTCCTAGTAAAATCTGTCCTTAAAATGTTTTGTTATTTCACTCGTAAATACTCTGAGATTTTAGGAAGTGTCACGTGGATGAAGATGTAGCATAGCCTCACCTGGAGTCTGGCATTCTTCATCTCGCAGCACCGCCACATCTACAACTAGAAGTCGTGTACAACATGTAGCAGCAATAAGGGTAAACCTCGTTACAGTGGACACCAGTGAACCAGTAACCCTAGCTGTCCGACGACAACTAAGAATCGAGTATGCGTACATATATCAATGGCGGAATGGGTCATGATACAAAGCATTTCATATACTACAGTGAGTGAGTGAGTGATTGAGTTTAGTTTTACGCCGCTTTTAGCATTTATTATTGCAGCAATATCACGGCGGGGGACACCAGAAAATGGACTTCACACATTGTACCCATGTGGGGAGTCGAACCCGGGTCGTTGGCGTGACGAGCGAACGCTTTCACTACTATCCTACCCCAACGCCCCTATGCCTTTGTGACTGGTCTCAGGTTTCAAATCACAATATAACAACCTGTGACGGCTGTTTGATTGTCGAAACACCTTGGAATCTAATAGTTACAGAAATGTACTCCTTTCTGGGTGATTGCTATCTATTGCAGGTAACAACATACAGATCCGATATGTTACAATATATTTTGGTCGTAAAGTGATATGGAATATTAAAAAAGATCTTCTGGACAAAGGAAAACATGTGGCGCTTTTCTTTATTAGACAAACCGCCATATATTTTAGATCTCAGCGATCTATGTAACTGGTGGATTATTGCTGGAATATTGCGCAAACCTCACTCATTCACCAAATAGTTCGTATTCATACAATATATATACATATATATCACAGTTAGTTATCAGTAGATTCCTGACCGCGCTAAAGTATACGTTCGTTTTAATCAGTAAATAGGTTACAGGTGATCAAGCGTCATCAAGCACTACACCGAAAACACATTACGCGTGTCTCCGTGGAGTGCTTCATGTTTAACAAACTACAGTCAAGCACCATTGTCGAACTCTGATAACTCGATATCACGGTTGTGTCGATATAATATTTCGGTCCGAGCAAAATCCTTAATAATTTATACGGATGTCTTGACATTTACATCAAACAAAATTACCCTTTTAACGCGATATTTGCTGAGAAACTCTATAATCACCTACCTTTCATGGGCAAATTATCCCTCTGCAATGAGGATGTAATATATACTAGTATATGCAAGTGAATATCCATGAAATCTACTTTTTGTTTTTGTTCACAGTGATATGTGATGAAATGCCCTGGTCGCATGTCTCGAAGTTGAATAACTCGATGTTTTGTCTTGTTTTCATGCATATCGAGACAACGGTACTCGAATATATTGCTAATGCTGTACCTTCATCTGGTGTCTGTGTGTCTGCATCCGTCTTCACCACAGTATCTGAAACAGACGTTGTTGTTGAGAATATATCCACATAAACAACAGTTATCAGTGGGACGACTTGAACCGAAATATGGCAAATATTTGAAAACTTGTTGTTCAGACAGCACCGTACTCGTGGCAGAATCATGACCCCGAGTTGTAATCATATTTCGACTCGAACCCGGACCTTCGACTCTACCCTGCTGGACTACCCACGAACTCCTAAAGTGACAAAATTCAATTCGCGTTATTTGTACATGTAATCGCATGTTACGTCCACAGGTCTTATGCTTGCCACCTAATGGCAGCTTAAGGACTTCAGTTGTTCTCATGATGCATAAACACAGACTAACAACACCATCAGTAAAAATCTCATGTCGTGTGTGAGTTCGTTTCTGCGCACTCCTCCGTCATAACAAATAGTGAACTTGTCAAAAGTGTAATGGTAGTTTCTTAAACTACGTCTTTTTCAATTTTAGGACAAAAATTCATCAAAAGCCTCAGAGAGTCGGTATGGTGTTTTGATTATGATCAGCGTTTCCTTGAGTATTTTATGTGTATTAGTTTTCGAGTTCGACTCCAATTCATCGGTCCGCTTTTGAGGCAAACGGACTATGGTGTATTCATGATAACGGATTAGAGTGAGATTTTATGAGTGCATCTACCATTCAACGATAAAAACTTACGCTGGTCAACACATTTTAGTTCCGTTATGCTACCAAATCAGGCTCCAATGAGAGTTACAGGAAGATGTTGTCATGGTAATCCAGCACTACATGACTACACATGAAGATTTGCTCAAGTTGTGTTCACTACCATACACAACACTAAATGAATGAGTTTCATAACGAATAGAGGCGGCGGGGTAGCCAAGTGGTTTAAGCGTTCACTCGTCATGCCGGAATGATGCAAAAGAACACTCACTAACTCACTCCATGAATACAACCCAGCAGTCACCAAAACATAGCACCCATCCATGCTTTACTGACTGAATTGTTTAACAACGACTTCATGTCTTATATTATGGAGTAAGTTTGATTTTAAGTTGCTTTCAGCAATATTCCAGCAAAATCACAACGGGGAACACCAGAAATCTGCTTCACACATTGTACCCTTGTGTGGATTCGAACCCGGGTCTTCGGCGTGATGAGTCAACGCTTTAACCACTAGACTATCCCACCGCCCCTCATCCATGTTCGATGATTGCAAAGAATTATATAAGCATAAACATATTGTTTTGTGGTGTATTTGATGAGGGTAATATGGGAGTGATGCGGGTTCTCTGGTGCTTTCGTTTGTTTGCCTTACAGTTGTTTATATAAATCGTCCGTGTGAAGACATTTTCTGATTTGTAAAATCCATATGGTGACATCCCGTGACGTAATTATCAGTCCCATCTGCATAAAACAAACTTAGTTCAACTTATTTGAATGCATCCCCAGCGATAACATCATTTAGTGCAGTTTAGTCCTGCGCCCCTCTTTCCCAAAACGTTCTTCGCGCTAAGACAGATGGAACTCCAGAACTGAAACATTCACCACCGACGGTCATAAAACTAAGGTCGCTTTGTGTAAATCATCCCATTCCAAAATCGATCTTACAGCAAATACGAGTGTAGCTCCTACACATTGACGTATTCCTACGATGATATAAAGCTTGCTTCGTGCAAGCAGTCCCTGGGCCCCGTCTCCCAAAGTGATCTTAGTGCAAAGTACTGCTACTCCTACTTCGTGCAAGCAGCCATAGGGTCCCCTTTCCCAAGGCCTTCTTAGGCCAGTGACTATCGTAGCTCCCATACATTAAGGTACTCTTACTATGTTGCTAAGACTGTGCCCTGGGCCCGTCTCGCAAAGCGGTCGTAGCGCACATCGTACATGCCGTACTTAAACGTGCTCCTACTATGACACTGTCATCGCTTCGTGCCAACAATCCCTGGGCCCCGTCTACCAAAGCGGTCTTAGCGTACATCGTACATGCCATACTTTAACGTACTCCTACTATGACACTATCATCGCTTCGTGCCAACAGGCCCTGGGCCCCATCTACCAAAGCGGTCATACAGCAATACGATTGTAGCTCCCATACATTAAAGTCCTCCTACCGTGGCACTAAGCTAACTTTATGCAAGCAGGCCCCAGGGCATCCTCGATATCTCCAGGATAAACATTCCGATGAACCCCATCTATACCCTGGATGCATCTACGGCAATACATTTATTACCTCCCTTGACTGGCGTTTTATCAAATCAGGTGTCTGCGCTGGGAAGTTGGGCGAACAAATCACAACTCTTCTTTCAGTTTTTAAATTATCTAACCGATTACACTTGGCAACACACACCATACAGGGGTTCTCTGAAAGAGGTAGAAGGAGTTCTTGCATATATATATATTTTTTTACGGACCTAGCAATTTGTTTGATTTCCCCAAATCTGAGTCGCACTGAGTTGACATTGGCAAGCTCAGTTGGAACGGCGGCTTAGCTGATTGGCTACTGTGAGAATGCGAAGCCAACAAAGGGAGGTAATAAAATGCATCCAGGGTATAGTGGAGACTTATCAGAACGTATACCCTGGAGATGTCGAGGATGGTCCCAGGGTCCCCTTCCTCAAAGTGATCTTAGATCAAAGTGCTCCTGTCATGACCTCATTACTAAGATCACTTCGTGCACGCGGGCCCTGGACAAGCATAGTTTCGCTTCACTCACCTTTGGTTCTACTTCGCCTTAACGGTGCTTTCATCTTCTTCTTGATGTTGTTGAGTACGTTGGAGATCTGTCTGCCTTTCTCTGACCTCCCCACCCTGTTGAGGCCAACCCTGCTGGACAGTGACCTCCAGCTCCTCCTCAAGTTATAACCAAAGCTGCTTCTGTTATCCTGGGGTTCGTCCGTCAACGACACCGACTCCAACATCTGGGTCAGCTCCTCTTCTTTCTACTCCAGAAAAACATCATTGTCAATACATCAAAAATGGTCTTCATACCATACCCATGTGGGAATCGAACCTGGGTCTCAGGCACGACAAGCAAACACTTTAACCGCTAGTCTACTACATTTGGGGGATGTTGTTAAAAGCGGTGTAAAATCATACTCATAGGCTTCTCCTGCCTCAGGCATTAACGTTTAAGGTTGTTCACTCACAACTCGCAATATATACTGAACAGCAAAAAAAAACGCAGGTTTCGAAAAAATGAAATCGCATAAAGAAAGTGTTCGTGTTTATGTCTTCTATTTAAAAACCAAAAAACCCGTTGCGTTTCTTTTGCTGTTCTGTAAATTATTTCATCAGATCTTGGATGATTGATGATGTGGGTTATGATTTCCACTTGAGACCAAATATAACTGGTTCGTGCTCCAGGTTTTAACTAAACTACCAAAATGACGAGGTATGTGTGGATTTGGTGTGTTGATGAGTGAGTGAGTGAGGCCGCCATTTGCGGAAGTAAATAAATCCCAGACTGTCAGCTTATCGTCAGATGACTGAAATGGGACTGTCAGGATATCAGGTGACGTGGTGCTGACACATTCAAGGGTCTTAATGTGGCCAAACTGAGATTCGCACCAACGATTTCTGATTTCCAAGATGTGAGGGGGTGCAAGGCCGCAGAAAAATCATTGAGAAACCCGTGTTTGCATGAACGAAAACAGGTCTACGACAACATCTTATCACTTCCGACATTTACATAACAGAAAACCAGTGGAGCAGCCAGTCAACAAAGGAACGACGACAAAGAATACAGTAGGTCGAGGTGGTCACCCATCCATAAACTATTTACACATCTCCAGTATCTCCTGGAGCATCACATTGTGAAGTCCCTACAAAAGCACTGTGCGCTTGGGGATGTGCGCATGGGGACTGCTCTGTTGCTGAATCTCTCAATGAATGGAGAAAGAGAACAAGAGAGGAAGTAATGCTGAAGAGTCGCGAGACAAAAGGAAAATAAATCTTATTTACCGTGAGTGAGTTTAGTTTTACGCCACTTTCAGCAATATCACGGCATTGCACACCAGAAATGGACTTTACTCAATGTGCCCATGTGGGGAATCGAACCCGGACCTTCGGTGTGACGAGCGAACGCATTTACCACTAGGCTACCCCACTGACCTCTTACACAGTGACTAGTTGTACCTAATGTTGCACGGTGTGTGTATGCATGGCACAATGATGTCGACCCAGATATGAGCTGATCCTGTCGCGAGGCGGTGGGGTAGCTTCCTGGTTATCGTGTTCTCTCGTCACGCCAGAGATCCCGGTTCCATTCCTTTGTTTGACAAAAATCCCATTTCCACCATGATATTGTTGGAATATTGCTTACATCACTTAAAACAATACTAGCGAATGTTTGATCAGTGTTCACCTGTTGAAGCAGGGAGATGTCCTCTTGCAGCTGTCTGTTCTGAAAGTCTTTATCCTCCAGTTCTGTGAAGACAAAGGCATGTGTTCTTCAGGTCATAGGTAGACAGAAACATTCAATAAGAGGTGCAAGTAGCTCATTTCTTTGGAATACTGTTAAGAACATTCTTGGCCTCTCGGAATGCAGTATACACATACATTAGGGTGATATAGAAATTCTTGAAAAGTATTTTGTTCATGAAAAACATGCGAGATCTGCTTTCGGTTTAACAACAGGGTGTCAGGGATTGCTGATTCCTCACAAAAAGATTATTGAGTCAGTTTTACGCATATACTTACGTTCTTCTAGACTGCGAATCTTTTCAAGGAGTCTGGAATGTTGCTGAGTTTCATTGAGATACTTGAGCACCTGAAGCAGATGATGGAAGAACAAAAACATGTCAAATATATTCTTTAAACACAACGGGTCCATAACGAGACATGTTATTTCGTCAAGAACCTTGCGGACAGGCCACAGCACTCTGCGATCCAGCTTATGACCAAATTCTCTCAAGGGTTCGTGTTACAAGAGTTATAATAGGTGACTCAAGAAAACTTGGATAATGTCCAATAAGTATTGTAAACATGAAACTGCTCAGTGAAACAGCGTTCGTGTGCATTTCCCTTAAAATCCAAATAAATGTGAAACAGGATGCGGACAGACGTTGACAGGATGAGGTGTGGTATTACTGACATTATCGAAACCTATTAGCTAAATATGACCGGTTGGTTGGTTTGTTGTTTATCGTTGCGCCCACAATAATCCAGCTGTGTGACAGCGATCTGTGAAACATTCGAGTATGGACGAGAGTATCCAGTGATCAACATCATGAGCATCAGAGATATGTGTCAACCAAATCAGCGATCCCGTTCACGGGATCTTCACGGGTGGGCTGTGCCTGAGGTTCTGTATATGTGCCTGATAGTGGGGCGGTCAAGGAAAAAATTGTGCACTTTGGGTTAAAAGCACCAAACTTGGCACACTTACATATTGAACCAATCCGAACAATTCTGGATATGCATCCACCTCAGCGGCGCCCCCTGGTGGCAGAAAATCCAAGATGGCCGCAAATTTGACTGAAATCTCTAATGATGTCAGCCTATGCTCAGTACATCATAAATTATCTTGACACATTCAATTTGGTGCTTTTAACCCAAAGTGCACAATTTTGACAAAATCCCGGCCTTAACCGCGAATAATTACTACTCAGTGGATTTCTTTCCATCACTTTTCTGTGAAGTATCTGACATTTCAGGCCTTTTCTGAGCAAGCCTGTCTCACTCGAGATAAATATCAGGGGTATTTGTATTTTCCTGTCCGACATGTTTCTTAACAGTAAGAAACTTTACAGGGTGATATTTCCTTGAGTGACACAGCCACGAATTAAAATGTCAACCTTCCATGTCATGTCACCCAACGAAATGAAATACTTAATTTGAAGTAGTACAAGAATTATTTAAACAGATGTGCATCAAACTCAAATCATCCGCATGGTAACACAGATAACGAAACGTGGCCATTGACATTATTTTAGTGGGGAAATAAAGACCCCTCCCTAAATGGGCCTACAGTAGAGGGTGTTTCATTGTCAGGCTGAAATATCACCCCAGCTGGTATGACTGTATGGATGGCATAAGGAGTCGGGTTAGCATTAGCACCATTCATGTAAGTGAGTTAAGGTTTAAAGTTACATCGGCAATATTTCAGCAATATCGTCAACTCATTTGAGGGACAGTCAGCTGAGATCGATCTGTGGCACAAAATGCTCCCTTTGCCATTACTCTAACAGCTCACCCACTTACTCACTCATTCACACAAACTCATTTACTTACTCGTACAGCTCACTCACTCATTCACACACTCACTCATTCACACACTCACATACTCACCCATTTACTTGCTCATTCAGCTCACTCTTTCACACACTCACTCACTCACACTCACTCACTCACTCGCTCACTCATTCACACACTCACTCATTCACACACTCACTCATTCACACTCACTCACTCATTTACTCATACACTCACACACACACTCAGGCCTTACTGCCACATAGGCATGACTTACCTCCCGGCATTCTTCCTCGGTGTTGTTTGCCTCTTCATCTTGCTCTTCCTGGGATAAATCTGCAACAGTAAGTGAGAAATGTGTATAGTATATCCTGGTAACATTGGTTTCCGGACGCTTAGGGAACATTCGGTGCTTCTCACACGAAGAACTGTAAAATATATTACTAACTTATAAAAATACAACTTTATCAAAATACCTTACTAACACCCGAGTATTTACAATGAATGTGTCTCATCGCACAGCGTCATAAGGCATGTATCCACTTCCGAAAACATACGATGTTGGAAACGTGGTCCATTCTCATATTCCTAGAGCTCAAGGCTGTGACAGACAGCCTAAATGTACCCAGTGGGGGCAGGTTACACCAGGCCTCCAGAGCCCCGTTTCACAGCTATATTTTGGCTGACAAATCTCATCTTATATCATCTGTGTAGATCGATGCTCATGATATCAATCGCTGGATTGTTTGATCCAGATTAATTTATTTACAGATTGACGCCACATAGATGGAATACTTCAAACAAACAAACAAACTCTAATCCACAAAGCTATCGTAGCGATTTAACACAGACCGGTCCCGTTCCACGAACCGATCTTATCGCTGTGCCTGTCGTAAGTCTATCTTGAGCTGAATGAGTTACGTCCAAACCAATGTTACAATCATTTTGTGATACGGCGGGTTGGGTGCCCTTGTATAGAGCAACCTTACGACAGTCGTAAGGCAAAGTTAAGGTATGTGTGTTTCGATCACTTTAGCCCTACGATCGTTTTGTAGAACAACACCCTGAACCCCGTTTCATAAATCTATCGTAGCTACGACTGTCGCAAGTCTATGTAACAGTGTAGGAGTTACGGCAGTCGTAGTACTACGATAGCTTTGTAAAACGGGTAACAGGTCGGGTAATTTATTGAACTGCGTGTCAGGGTACCCCGACATGAAGCTTTGCTCATACTATCAACCACTCCTGCCTCTGGTCCAGACTGTATTAGTCATACGCCCCCGTCCAAATGCGTATTGTCGAGTGTGCACCAAGGAAACAACCCCTCTACATAACCCCACTTTTCGTTAGAGCCATTTGTAAGGTAAACAATCCGAAAGCTGTGACCTACATTTAGTATAGCCTCTGTAGGAGACTGCAGGAGGCAAACTTGACATCTTTCCTCATAATTCACTGGTTGTTACATCAGGAAGAAGTTGTTACATGTAACACAACAGTGACCCGACACCTCAGCCCATCCCGATGGAGGGACCAGGTTACAGCTTAATGACAACAGATATCAGGTAATTAGTGATAACTGAACCGTCGTTAAAGGGACTGTGACCCAGGGCCTGATGCCCTACCCATGTCGAGAAGATTAACTGACGGTGTTATAAACTCTCTGCTAGCAAACGAAGTGTGTTTTCAATAACTTGAGTCATATTTCCTAGGCTGTCGCCGACCCATGTGTTGCGTCACTCTGTCTTGCTTTTACCTCAGCACTGGACGAATTTACAGTATAGTTATATGCTGATGTGGCTTACCTTCCATATTTCAACGTTGATCTGTCTCTAGTCTGTCGTGGAAATGTCCACGAAATAAATACCTTCCCCGAGTAATTGGATATTGGTGACAGCGTACATGGTGACCAACGAGAAGCCTAGCTGACAGATTTGATCTTAAAATAGAACTACTGTTACCTCAGGTAGCCCGGACGTGGGGCACGTTTATTCTACAGCTATGAATTATACAGCACCCCGCTAGCATTCATGTGTGGGTCTATTTATGTTGGTGTCATTGTGCGTGTGGAGACAGGCGTTCAGCAAACTGACAAGTCGTAGCTCAGTGACAGTGGGCCGGTGCGGGTGTCAATACAGTGCGTGCGTTCGTGTATCAGTTTGTGTGTTTCATAAAGGGCCGAGTTTGGTGGTGATATTTGTGGTTTGGCAGTGATACATGTGGTTTAGTGGTGATGTTTGTGGTGTGGTGATGATGCTTGCGGTTTAGTGGTGATGCGTGTGGTTCGGTGGTGATGTTTGTGGTGTGGTGGTGATGCTTGCGGTTTAGTGGTGATGCGTGTGGTTCAGTGGTGATGTTTGTGGTGTGGTGGTGATGTTTGTGGTTCGTGGTAGTATTTGTGGTTTGGTGGTGATGTTTGTGGTTCGTGGTAGTATTTGTGGTTCAGTGGTGATGTTTGTGGTGTGGTGGTGATGTTTGTGGTTCGTGGTAGTATTTGTGGTTTGGTGGTGATGCGTGTGGTTCGGTGGTGATGTTTGTGGTGTGGTGGTGATGCTTGCGGTTTAGTGGTGATGCGTGTGGTTCAGTGGTGATGTTTGTGGTTTGGTGGTGATGCTTGAGGAATGATGATGATGTTTCTGGTGCTGTGGGGATGCGTGAGGTTTGGTGGTGATGTGTGTGGTGTGATGGTGATGTTTGTGGTGTGGTGGTGATGTTTGTGGTTTGGTGGTGATGCTTGTGGTTTGGTGGTGATGCTTGTGGTTTGGTGGTGATGCTTGTGGTTGGGTGGTGATGTTTGTGGTTTCATGTGTGGGTTTGTGTCTTGCCCCTATGTGTGCGTGCAAAACCGTGTGTTTATGTTGGTGTGTGTGCGTGCGTGCGTGAGTGTGTGTGTGAGTGCGTGCGTGTGTGTGTGTGTGTGTTTGTGCGCGGAGGAAGAAGGGGAGGAAGAAGTGCATCCAAAAGAGAAGGAATAAGAATAAGAGGAGATTCTGAAAGTAATCATCCATCAAGTCAATGAATCAAACAAGTATAATCATGATAAATAGATCTATGATAATTTTATAAACTGAAAAAGAATAAATCTTAATAAATATTTTAATAAATAATATTTTAATATGTGCAGTTGCTAATTCGTTTTGTAAAACATCTGAAAAGGCAAAAAGTCGTGTCTAAATATCACCGAGACCTTGCACTTGCTGAACAGAGATCCCCTTCTCGACGTGGTGTGTTTAATTACCGGTGGTATAAACACCTGTAACGCTCAGATTGTGGATATCAGTGTCACCTTGACATTGCTGAAGATTTACGGGAACTCCTACAGACAAGTAAAATAGGACACATAGATTACCGTCGCATATGGATTCAGTCTGCACAAACATTATTGTTTCATACGTCAGGTCCGGGAAGGGTATATCCAGGCTGCAGGAAGAGGTGGACACAGGCTGCATATACTATAAAAGTCAAACATTATGTTGGGGAAGACTTGGACACAGCCAGCATATAATTCCTGTGACCAGACAATTTGTGCCTATATGTTACATGTTACGACAGTTTACTCATGAACCGGAACATTAGTCAAAATTCCGGGCTAGACGTTATTCTTAAATCTCAATGTAAACGTCAGTTATGCATAGTTCGTTACACCTGCTGCACAGGGGCGGTATGACAATAGCCCAGTCTACACCTGAATATTTTTCTTTAGTTTTTCTCTGCAGCTTTCATAAGGCATGTAATCAAACAGGAAGATCATCCCCTGCATATTGGCGATGACTAATCTTATGTACACATTTGTACACGTAGCTGTCACTGAGCACAGCACAGAGATTGATATCGAATAGTGAACTGCAGGTGAGAGTTAAACGAAGTTTCAGTGAGAGTATTCAACTGATTGTTTCACCGTGATTGTTGAACTAACTGTTTCACTGCGAGCGTAGAACTGACTGTTTAATGGCGAGTATCCCCCTGATTGTGTTCGGTGGTATTTCTTGTGACGACTTGTGTTTGGTTCTGAGTACCCAACAGACTGCTTGATGGCCTATGTTCAACTAATGGTGTATCAGGGTGAGTGATGAACTGATAGTGTAAACTGGTGAGTGTTGAGCTGATGCTGTATAGTGGTGACTGTGATTAACAGTGAGTGGTGAACTGATAGTTTGACAGTGAGTGTTTAACTGACTGTTTGACAGTGAGTGGTGAACTGACTGTGTTTGACAGTGAGTGGTGAACTGACTGTGTCTTATAGTGTATAGTGGTGAGTGTTGAACTGATAGTGTATAGCGGTGAGTGTTTAACTGATAGTGTATAGTGGTGAGTGTTTAACTGATAGTGTATAGCGGTGAGTGTTTAACTGATAGTGTATAGTGGTGAGTGTTTAACTGATAGTGTATAGCGGTGAGTGTTTAACTGATAGTGTATAGCGGTGAGTGTTTAACTGATAGTGTATAGCGGTGAGTGTTTAACTGATAGTGTATAGCGGTGAGTGTTTAACTGATAGTGTATAGTGGTGAGTGTTGAACTGATAGTGTATAGCGGTGAGTGTTTAACTGATAGTGTATAGTGGTGAGTGTTTAACTGATAGTGTATAGTGGTGAGTGTTTAACTGATAGTGTATAGTGGTGAGTGTTTAACTGATAGTGTATAGCGGTGAGTGTTTAACTGATAGTGTATAGTGGTGAGTGTTTAACTGATAGTGTATAGTGGTGAGTGTTGAACTGATAGTGTATAGCGGTGAGTGTTTAACTGATAGTGTATAGTGGTGAGTGTTTAACTGATAGTGTATAGCGGTGAGTGTTTAACTGATAGTGTATAGTGGTGAGTGTTTAACTGATAGTGTATAGTGGTGAGTGTTTAACTGATAGTGTATAGCGGTGAGTGTTTAACTGATAGTGTATAGCGGTGAGTGTTTAACTGATAGTGTATAGCGGTGAGTGTTTAACTGATAGTGTATAGCGGTGAGTGTTTAACTGATAGTGTATAGCGGTGAGTGTTTAACTGATAGTGTATAGCGGTGAGTGTTGAACTGATAGTGTATAGCGGTGAGTGTTGAACTGATAGTATATAGTGGTCAGTGTTGAACTGATAGTGTAAACTGGTGAGTGTTGAACTGATAGTGTATAGTGGTGAGTGTTAAACTGATGCTGTATACTGGTGATTGTCTGTGACAGTAAATCTTGAACTGATTGCGTTTGATCGTTGAACTGATTGTACTAACAGTAACTGATTAAATGTGACAATGAGCGTTGAGTGTTGAACTGACTGTGTGTGACAATGAGTGTTGAACCGACTGTGTTGACAGTGATGGCTTTCACTTCCCTGTACAGCACAACATTCACCGCATGGCGGGACGGACAGTGAACCCGGTACCTAAACCACCAAGAACATTCACAGGTATTTACTAGTCGCATCTCGTCAATTATCACTACCCATGTGCCACAACGTTAACATATAGCACAATTTACCCTTATGGACGTGCGTACTAACACTTGTTTTGAAATTTCATTTCCTGATGCAGGACAAGAATATGTTCATCCTGGAGATGCACTCATAATTTGTAACAAATAACAACATTGCTTATCATGAATAGATTGATGACAGTAACACGGGCAATTGCAATTTAAAGCTCTCTGGGTGGATGTAGATCTAGTTCTTGTCAAATTACCAGCTGTCCTGCCAGCTGGACAAAATGGGCGAACAGAGATAATCAACCATGCCGGCTACTGATTCACTGATTCTATTATTGCTATTAAGTGAGGATATCTAAGATTTGATCATCTCACGGCGAGTTAAACTGGATATACAAAGCGCTCTAACACAGACCAAACATAAGGCATTCTTACGATCAATCATGTAGAATCTATCCTATATGAAATCCAGTCAGAGAGATAGGGTTCCCTAATAACTTAACATTTGAAGCTTACATTTTCATATAACTGCACTATGTTAAACGTACTTGTCAAAAGTGAGGAAATTCATGATATCATAATAAGAGGTTACTATAGAAACTATTTCCTCTCTAACCTTACATCTAGTCGTGCACATAGCTCCTGCATAAACTAGAAGGCGAAATGTCTGCCATACAAACCTTGAAAAAAGATACCAAATACAGTCCATGGAAATTTAGAATGTGCGACAACTATAGATTTCTATAGAAAATGAGGAGAATGCCTGATTTTCTGTAGTGATATTTTATGATGGTCACTAAGAAACCGGTGTTTTTGTGGTTGTTTGTAACTTATGTGTATTTCAAAGACTAGGCGTTAGTCTGACCTAGAGTTGATATTGGTTTTAATGTGAAAAGGACCGTATATTTTTTAAATTATATCATAGCATCAAATTGCAACATGAATCCATTTCCATGTGATTGCAATACATTTCTGCCTTGTTTGAAGACATCGTCATTGGAACATATTCAGAACAGACGTGCAGACGATTTAAAAAGGGCAGTAACTCTAACCTCTCATTTCCCGTGTCTATCACCCACTCAAAATACGCTTCAGCTCGACAAGGTGTGTTATACTTTGTCATAGGAACAATTTTAGAGCAGACGACACAGCAAAGGGAAGTAAATCCGATATTGCATTCTTGCTTTCGCAAGTCAGTTCGACAGTTAGTGCTACACAGATTCGTTTTCCTGTTTCATTTTGGTATTTTCTATAATGACTCTATCATACTGTCATACATGCCATGCCTTATAGCACTGACAATTGTATTGTATTCCCTCGAATATTATCATATTTTATGTCATTGTATCATGTTTTGTCTAAGAAACCCGTGTACCCTGGAAGGACAATGCGGTGGCCCAGTGAGTTAAGCACTTACTTATGTCACTGAAGCCTGTGTTTGATGCCTTACATAACGGTACATGATGTTTGTGTTCCCCGTCTCGCTGTCAGTAGAAAATTGTTGACAGTGTCGTAAAATCCATAAATTCCATGACAGAAAACCACTATCTAAATGAAAAATGTTTGAGTGCCATTATGGGTAAAATATGTGAAGTCCGTTTTGAATAGTGTGAATATTGCTGAAACCAACGTATTTCAGATGAGAACTGAGAACTCTTTATTCTCTTGAAACCGCCAATATTTCATTCTCTAAATGCGTAAATATATTATTCAGTAATTTAGAAAGGTCGCTTATGCAGGTAGTAGACAAGAGCTTCTTAAGGATGGACAAATTTGGGAATTCTAGGTATTTCGTGTTCAGAGACTGTTGCCGCAGTTGGAGAAAATCTTCACATTCCAGCACTATCACGGCTGAGACACCAGAAATTGGCTTTAAACACCGTAGCCATGTATGAAATCGAACCCAGGCTTGCTATTCTCGAAACGTTCGTAGCTCTACGGACGTCTTAAGCCCATTCTTAACACACTGGCTACGATCACAGTTAAGAATTCTTAGGGCTACGAACGTTGCGAGAATAAGGGCCCAGGTCTTTGGAGTGACAAGCAAACGCTACTAGGCTATCCCAAGGTCGAGCCTTTGATATTAGATTGCAAACACTGAATGTGACTGATTCATTAACCTGAACAATTGTGATGGAAGTTTTGATGGATTCTTAAAGCGCTTTCATCGCCCGTTTAATCTGTTTCCAGATACAAAACCAGTTTCAGAACGAAGTTCAAAAGATAAATCAAACACTGAGCAAAGACTGAACATAAGAGAGGACACCTGCACCGAGAGTGCATCCAAACAAACTGGTAAGTGGTCGAAATTTGGTGGAAGAACATAGAGAGCCATAAAATAAAGACCCTGAATTACAGGTATCTCTTTGTTGTCAAACGTCGCCCGGCAACATAACAAGGCAACGGTCTGTAAATACTTAAGTATGGACAAGACAATCAGGTGATCAATGGCATGAACATCATTCAACGCAATTGGGTGACATGCTTCAACCAAGTCAGCGTGCCCGATCCCGTTAGTCGCCTCCTGTCTGGATACCTATTCTCGAAACGTTCGTAGCTCACGAACGTCTTAAGCCCATTCTTAACACATCGGCTACGATCAAAGTTAAGAATTCTTAGGGCTACGAACGTTTCGAGAATAAGGGCCCTGGATACTGAAGACACCGTCTAACCCGGATCTTCACGGGTCGGGTGATGGAGGGAGGTATTCATACCCATTAAGCACTAACCAAGAAAAACGGGTAAAGAGTTCTGGGTGTAAAATTCCAATTAACAATGTATATACACTTCACCTGTGTATATGTTTCAGCTGCTGACCAGACACGAGGAGCGTCGACCACCAAGGAAGAAAATCCCCCGGCCGTTTACAGTTACACGTCCAAAATGATAAGGTTTTTTGAATCACAATAGCGCGACATGAAATGTCCGCGTAGTTGCAAAGTGAAACAAATTAGGCTGCATAAAAAATTAAATGTTTCTCGGGCACATTTTTTGTTTCAAAAGTGACAAGGGTGGAAGAACTGTTTCTATTTTTTTGATAGGAAAAATGTGACGCGGGAGGAACACATTAAAGTCAAAATTCCCTTTGTTTCAAATGGCAAAAAAATATGTTACGCGCCCAAATAAAAGTGACGCTCCGATGCCCGAGAAACATTTCACTTTTTTTATTTAGCCTTATATACAACGTGAAGGGGTCAATGGTGTATTACGCAATGCAATGTCCAATATCACTGTACAATGGAGGTATCGTGGACCATATACTCGGAGTTAAGTCTTCAGTCGTATCACAGAAGGCAGGTTTGGACCAAGGCAGGTATCAACGACGAACCACAACGAGTACAATGATATACTATCGGCCAGATCACACTCTAACCATCTGAGCTAACGTTTGGTCTCTGGCCGTTGTCTTAAGGCTAGCACTTGCAGTAAGGAGGAGTATGCGAAATACTATCTGCCAAAGTTATTGTGGTTGAGGCCTGTGGATAATAACAGTCTACACAACGCGAAAGATCATTTACCAAGGGTCTCAAGATTGAGAGTTGGAATTGTAAGAGTCTCCACTATGCGAAAGATCTCTTACCAAGGGTTTCTAAGTGGAGACTTAGAACAGTGAAGAACGAAAAACGCGAAAAGTGTTGAGATTAACATTTGCAACGATGGCGGAGCCCAATGTGCGAAACATCTTTTGCCCAATGACCTCAGATTTTACACTTGAATGGCCACAGTATCCGAAAGATCTTGGACCAGATGTCTTGGCCTTGACATATGTGGTACAAGGTGAGGGACAATAGGTCAAGATAATTTATTTACCGATTTGTTTATATATTTTTATTTTTTTATGTTATTTTATCTTTTTTTTCTTGGACTGAAACTTGGACAGTCAGTGCTGGAGTGGGCACGGGCGAAAGTGTATTAGATGACTCGTGAATCGGATGAAAATTAAGTGTTGCTCAAGTTAAGTTCAACAGCTTGATGGACAAGTTACTGTTGTGTTTATATTCCACGAATTAACATTTGCATGATCTGAAAGCGAACTGCAGTACACCCATTCAGGTTTAAATGTCTGCAACACTTGTGGCATAACATTATGTCTTCGAGAATCTCCAGGTACCCAGCTGATTGAAGTGATCAACTGTGAATAACACGAATTATATCAAATGTTAGATTTAAATAAATATTTTTACTTTCTCTTTCAATGCGCATGGTGTTCTTGTTTTGTAACTCTTAGACGGCTATCTGTGTGTATTCGATTCTGGGCAACACAAACTAGTGATTGACATCATGAGCATCTGGAATGCGATGACATGCAAGAAACAAGGTCACTAAACCTGTCTCCGTCCATTTTGTCGCCAAGCATATATCTTATGGTATTAATTCTACAAGTCAAAACATTGATTACAGAACAGTCTCGTTTCCTGCTTACTGGCTTTGTCCGATTGTGCAATTGAGTGCGTTAACCAGTCCAGAATTTTAGACTAATTCATTTAACTGGATGCATAAATATCTTTCAGTATGCCTTGATACGTGGAAGCACTTGTTTATTGCAACACTACGCTCCTAATCTTTGTAAACACGTCGTACAGCGTGATCTGTTGCACAGCGAGCTCTGATAAACGGAAACCTGGAAATCGTGGACATCTCAAAACGAGGCTCTGCCGCCAAATATTTGACGGTCTGGAAAGAGATTAATATTATATCAATCTCATTGTGTGTTACAGACCAACACTGAATAAGCGCAAAAAACACATAACAGATGTAACCAGTGAGCCAGATGCATTTTGAATCATGTTATGATCTCATCAACCAAGGGCAGTCTGTGATTTCTCGCCTAAACCTTTGTAAATTTGTTTCAACCAAGTCAGCGTGCCCGATCCCGTTAGTCGCCTCCTGTCTGGATACCTATTCTCGAAACGTTCGTAGCTCACGAACGTCTTAAGCCCATTCTTAACACATCGGCTACGATCAAAGTTAAGAATTCTTAGGGCTACGAACGTTTCGAGAATTGTACATTTGTAAATACCATTCTCTTATGGAACAAGAAATTGGAAATCAGTGTAACCAGGTTTGTTTGTGTTGTCTATTTTCACTTTCACACGAGCAAATTCGGCTGAAAAGTGGGTCATTGAGTAGGTTGATGAGACTCATGTTTGCTATGCTATGCTATGCTATGCTATGCTATGCTATGCTATGCTATGCTATGCTATGCTATGCTATGCTATGCTATGCTATGCTATGCTAGCAATTTTTATCGTTCTCGGTTTAGTCGCCTCGTTCTTTCATCCTTTTTAAAAGGATGATCTTTGATTTTTTAACATATCTCCATGCCCGTCAGGCTCGACCCCACACTCCCCGTTATAGTTGCGAGAAATGCATTTGGTGCCTTCGAAGTGAAGCAATTAAATTCCAGTTAGCTATGTAGGTGTTTGTTTCTGTGTCGTTTGACGCCGCACTCAGCAACATTCTAGCTTTATGGCGGCCGTATGTAAATAATCGAGTCTAAACCAGACAATCCAGTGATCAACAGCATGAGCATCAATCTGCGGAATGGGGATGCGATAACATGTATCAACTACTGTCCAACCAGCGTTAGAATGGGGTGCACGAAAGACCCGTTTGTGAAATTACGCGCACGTAATTTTTGTGATCCTCGTAGTAATACTCTCTACGCAATGATTCGGAAGCGTCGTGTTTGTGCTCGAGCATTTGTATACTAGAATCGTGTAAAGTGGACTGTTAAATGAGTATTTAACTCTGCATGTATTTGAAACTTATCATGTCGCAGTCTACACTGGGTAAACGGGGTCAAGTCATTCACAAACACGTGAGGTTGCTTACAATGTCATTTAGTACGGGTGGACTAATTCCGACAGCACACACAGTGCACGAAGAAGAGCCAGCGATGCTACTGGTACACTGGCCCAAAAAAGAAACGCATAGGTGAAAATCCAATGTTATGAGAGATGATTTATTAACTTAAATTGCACAAAAAGTAATGGAACTTGAGCAATGATAATTCACACGGGTATTAACAAATGTGTGTCAAGACATATACAATCATTCACAGTGGTATTAAGCGTCTCTATTTTCCATGGCATAGTGAGAAAGTCAGTATCTGGTGTGACCACCACGGGCATCAATCACTGCTCTGCATCGCCTGGGCATTGACTGTATAAGACGTCGTATCCGCCTTTGTGGGATTCTTCTCCACTCATCTCGCAACGCATTCACCAACTGTAGACGTGTCTGTGGCTGCCGCTGTCGACGTCGTAACCGTTTACCCAATTGGTCCCATAAATGTTCAATTGGGTTCAAATCCGGCGATTTTGAGGGCCATGGAAGAACTGTAATGTTGTTGTTGGCAAGGAAATCCGTGGTAATGCGTGCTGTGTGCGGTCTTGCATTGTCGTGCAGGAAAATTTCCCTTCTAGCGTCAATTGTAGGAACAACATGACGGTTCAGAATTTCATCCCGGTAGCGTACAGCATTGAGATTCCCTTGCACATGCACCAACTGTGTCCTGCCGTTCATAGATATCTCCCCACATCATTACACCTCCACCACCGTGTCTGTTGACCTCACGAACGCACTGTCGAGCATATCTCTCATTTCGACGTCTGTAAACACGCATCCTTCCATCATGTCTGTACAGCAGAAAACGTGACTCATCGCTGAACCAGATCCTCCTCCAATTCAAGAGGTTCCATGCCCGAACGTTCCTGCACCACTGAAGACGTGCACGACGGTGATGGGGATGCAGAACAGGTCCTGCATGAGGTCGCATAGGTCGAATTCCATGCTCTCTTAGGCGATTCCTGATGGTTTGTGGAGAGACTCTACGCAGCCCAGGAACGTGATCAGCGGTATACGTAGCAGTGACGGCTACCCGGATGTAGCGGTCTTGTGCTGGAGTTGTCACCCTTGGTCCCCCACTCCTTGGACGGTCTCTGGTCGAGTTGTGTTGCGTGTATCGTTGCCAGAGACGGGAAATCGTGCTCTGCCTCACATTCAGACGTCTGGCAACTGATGACTGACTTTCCCCAGCTTCCAGACGTCCAATG
This sequence comes from Haliotis asinina, assembly GCF_037392515.1. Taxonomy (NCBI): domain Eukaryota; kingdom Metazoa; phylum Mollusca; class Gastropoda; order Lepetellida; family Haliotidae; genus Haliotis; species Haliotis asinina. The sequence goes on along the minus strand of NC_090283.1, from coordinate 47,677,141 downwards.
GCTCTATTTCTGTTTTCTTCATTTAACCTTGGCATTTTTCGCGTCGCATAGAAAGAAATTCGAAGAATGAATCGCAACAGGACCTGTCCCCTTTTATAGCCATCATAATCAAGATTGAGATCCTGCATTTGCACGTGCATAATGCTTTCAGATTTTCCCACGTGCAGATTATACAAAGCGTTTTCAAGGTGCTGTGGTGTGGCGAATAATCACCAGAGGTTGTGTTTGTTTGTCTGTTTTGGTTGTATTGACTATAAAAACACTTAATATTTACATTAATTGTCATTCCATTCCATATTTTCCGAAAAAATCTACTTTAAAAATGAGATTTCAGCTATGCGTTTCTTTTTTGGGTCAGTGTATATTTATCAATACCTTGCGCAAAATACATGGCGATTGTAAATGCGTTCCCGCGATGGGTACCAGTAAGTTCACAGGCCCAGGGAAAATGCGTACTCGTACCGGAGGAAAATTGAATTTGAGGATTTTAATAAATGCGCAATTTGCCAGTACATTCAACACTGCTACACAGTAACCAAGACAATGCCAACACTGACAAAAATTATGAAAATGGCTACTGATGATTTGGGATATACAGGTAGTAAAGAAATGTTTGAGAAAAAATTTGGTTTCAAATGGCGGAACCTCGTTTAGACAGACAGGCCCTAATAAAGCTAAAGGACATTGTTGCATGGCTTTTGAGATATCTCAGAATGACAGAACCGTAAAGAAAACCGTCCAGTCGTGCACATCGACGAAACATGGGTACTCGCCTATCACCCGGTATAAAAGTGTTCGCAAACTGATGAGGAAGCAGTTGGCGGTATTCAGGTACCATCGGGACATGTTTAAGACTAATTGTAGTCCATGCTGGTACATGTAAGTGCTACGTTCCTAATGCTTCTTTGATACTTAAAGCCAAAGAAAAGAGCGGCGATTGCCATGACGAAATGAATTTCAACAATTTCTCTAAGTGGTTGCAAGAAACACTTCTTCCTAATCCATTCCAAACCTCAGTAGTTTGGACAACGTCTCTTGCCATAGCCAACTCGTGGACAAAGCTCCAACAACTGCCAGTCGAAAAGATGAAATCAGATCGTGGCTACAAAGGCAAGATATACCTTTCACACATTCAGTGTTGAAGGCTGAAATCACGTCCACACAGCCCCGTATATCATGTCTATGAAATCCGGAAATCCCATGGGCATACTGTTCTCCGATTACCTCCTTATCGCGCTGATCCCAATGCTATAGAATTAATTTGGGCGAATTTGAAAAATTGGATTGGGTCCCAGAATCTAGATTTCAAAATGACTCCTGTACAGAGTGCTTACGAAGAGTGAGTGAGTGAGTTTAGTTTTACGCCGCACTTAGCAATATTCCAGCTATATGGCGGCGGTCTGTAAATAATCGAGTCTGGACCAGACAATCCAGTGATCAACAACATGAGCATCGATCTGCGCAATTGGGAACCGATGACATATGTCAACCAAGTCAGCGAGTCTGACCACCCGACCCCGTTAGTCGCCTCTTACGACAAGCACAGTCACCTTTTATGGCAAGCATGGGTTGCTGAAGGCCTATTCTACCCCGGGACCTTCACGGGTCCTTGCGAAAAGCAATTGTCATCTGTTGGCCGGAAGGAATGGTAAGATTATTGCAGACATGTGATGGAAATTGGGGATCGTTACTGGCATCGAAAAATGGCCCTAGAGGATGAAATCGAAAAATGTGTCATCGAACTTGGCGTCGATACTGATTCAAAACTTACATGTAGCAAACTGCACATACTAGTAAACAGCCACTGAGTAATCAAATTACTAAGTTTTGTTCGTTTTGTTGAATTTACATGTGGTTGTATCATTTCCTTCGAGGACTGCACAAACGTACTATCCATAAAATATTCGGATACACCGTATCTAGGCTAGGACAGAAGGACAGGACCTTTTGGGTCCTTCGAGTGTTGTGTATGGAAATCGTCTACCGCAAAATAACAAACAGAACCCTTTCCAGTAGGTTGAGCGTAGACCGACACGCTTCACAGCAGTTTATGAACCCTCGGCCCCTTAATGATAATATGGACTGCACCGCTTTCCAGATTCATGTTTCAAATGGCAGGTCGGCATTATTCTTACGCACATCACACAGTAGGTCAGTGAGCCTGGACATCCGATCTTGTAAGTCGCCTCTTACCGGGTAGTATCTAGGTGAAGTTCAAGGACAAAACCAATACTTACGTGCAAAACCCTGTAATGCTAGATAAAACAAGTGAAATGTTTCTCTGGGGAATCGGCGCGTCACTTTTATTTGTGCGCGTAACATTTTTAATGCCATATAAAAAAAACTAATTTTGACTTTGCCGCGTCCCGATCATCCATTTGTCCACCACAAGGATAAATGTCTGTAAGAACGAGTGTGACTGTATCTACAACTCATTAACACGTGCTAAACTTCCCAAGCCGTATTTCTCCGAGGGAAAATGAAAATGTGTTCCTCCCTCGTCTGTTTTGAACGAAATGTGGCTGAGAAACTTTTCAGTTTTAATGCAGAATACAAATACCATATGAACATGAAGAGAAGCAATCATCATGGTTGGTTAAGGGATTTTACAGCAACTTCTCTGACCTCACTTCGGGACGCATGTGCAAGAATGAGTTTAGGTTTACGCCGCACTCAGCAATATTCCTGCTACATGGCAGCGGTCTGAAAATAATCGAGTCTGGACCAGACAATCCAGTGATCAACAGCATGAACATCGATCTACACAAACGGGAACCGATAACATGTGTCAACCAAGTCACCTAGCCTGGCCACCCGATCCCGTTAGTCGCCTCTTACGACTAACATGGGTTAGTGAAGATTATTTCCAACACGGGTCTTCACGGCTATTCACAGGTCTGTGCTGGAATGGAAATTACCTTATCGTACTTGCCGTATCTGTTGCCCATCACAAATCAACGTCCTGAGAATGGTCTTTTATCAGTTGTTGATTTTATATGGGGCTGGTGGTGTTTTTGTTGTTGTTGTTGTTTTGTATGGGGTGGGGAGTGTTTGTTGTTGTTAATCATAAATCTTATCACGAGTATTTGTGTGTGTGGTGTGTGTCTGTCTGTCTGTGTCTGTGTCTGTGTCTGTGTCTGTGTCTGTGTCTGTGTGTCTGTGTCTGTGTGTGTTGTTAGTTTTAAATAATCATTGTTTTTCTGTTAGGGTGTTGTTGTTATAACAATGCTGGGGAAAATCACTGGGCCAACGTTGTAATAATGGGAGATTTCTAAATAACAGTTTACGGCTGCGAAATTAGCTAACTGTTTTGTCATATGTGAATAAGTTATGGTTTAACACCGCCATTTTGTTTGAATCTACTTGTTAAACAAATCTATAGACCCTTTGGAGCTTTGTCTTACTTTTATATAATGTACTCCCCAAATTTTACACATTTTACTGCAGTTTCTGTATATCAAGATTCTAGATTGACATAAACTTGAGGTGTTCTGATAGAGGTGTTGTGTCAGTGAACAATGTTCCAGTCATTGCACATAGGTAATCGGTATGTACAAAACGCCCAGAAAAACGAGTGAAAAACGTTTATTTGCTGTGCGCCGTGGAGCGAGAACAACACAACCCAGTTGAACTTGTGTGGTATATTTAGAACGAGTACGTCACGTGACACCCAGTTAATGTCGTCTGCTTGCCCAAGTCATTGCGCAGTCACCCGTATGAGTCGATACGAATCGATCAGGGTGAGCAGTGGGCGACGGGATAAGCATCAAAACACATGGGAAATCACTGGGAGCTGGCATATGTAATACGATAAATGATGTATTTGATATATTTTGTCGAATTGTTTATTTGTTTGTTATTTTATGCCGTACTCAGCAATATTCCAGCGTATGGCGGAGATAAATAAATAGTCCATCAACATGTGCATCGATCATCACAACCGGGATACCATCTGTTACCGCTAGTCGCCATTTACGACAAGCATTGGTTGCTGAAGACCAATGTGACGTACAAAATATATAATCTGTTAAAAAAAAACAATTCGAGTGGGATACCTACGGCCCTGGAAAGGCATGCTATGTTCAGTCGAAACACGTGTACTCTTTTTATTGCAGACAGGTTTGTACCTGTTTGTGGCCAGTGCGAACCTTGTAGGCCGTCGCCAAAAGCAGTAGGGCTTGTTTTAGCTGCATATGATTATGAATGAGTGAGTTTAGTTTTGCGCCCCTTTCAGCAACATTCCAGCAATATCACGGCAAGGGACACCAGAAATGGACTTCACACGTTACACCCATGTGGTCTTCAGAGTCACGAGCGTGTTCGTAAAATATTAAGCTCATTCCTGGTGTCCCTGCAGTGTGCTGAGATATTGCTAAAAGTGGCGAAAACCTAACCCTCACTCACTCACTCACTCTTAAGATGCCTTCCAGTCCGACTGCATCTAGAGACTGTCCCCAGATACGTTTTCGATTATGACTCTTGAAGTACTGTATAAATGAACTAGGTTCTCCTCACCCCTCATTGACAAAATGGATGTTGAAAGTCCTTTCATCATCTGCTGTACAACAAAAGATGCTATGAAATTCAAATTTAGAGCGTATAAATATTTATGTACGTGTCAGCACTATGTATTTTGCTCTGAGTAAAATCAGAGATGTTGTAAATTTTCGGAAGTAATGCCTGATGTTTCATGTGGTGAAGTCAGTCAATGTTTTCACCACATGAAATGTGACGTGAAGACTAAACGCAATTTCAATTTCAACATCCAGTTATCGTATGAAGACTAAATGCTTTTTCAATTTCACCACCGATTATCGTATGCAGATTAATGTTATTTCAATTTCATTGTCCGATTGTCGATTGTCGTATGAAGACTAAGCACTTTTTCAATGTCACCGTCTGATTACACTATGAAGACTAAGCGCTAATTCAATTCATCATCAGGTTATCGTGTGAAGACTAACCCCCTGTTTCAATTCATCATCAGGTTATCGTGTGAAGACTAACCCCTGTTTCAATTTCACCAATAAATTTATTCCCAAGTCGACCGACACAGGAAGGGGAGTAACTCTTGGACTCCCCGCAGTGAGTTGCCATCGCTATCGGCCCCACTCCACTGACTGGAGCTTATAGCAGCAGCGTTCGAAAACTCTGCCTGCCCAACCGCTCAGGATGGATTATTTTCAACACGGACTGTCAGATTCTCAAATTCACCTGCCCTACGGTTGGGTTGAAATGTGTATGAAGATATTTTGTGGGCAGGCAAGTTTTGGTCAGGACTGGCAAGTTTCACATCTTACCAGCCCTGTGGTCTGGCTGACATTTTTGAAAGTTTCCTATCCTGCTACAGGCCTTTTCGCCAGTATTATGGGTTTGAGGGATGGATGTTGGGGTCTTTCTTTCCTACAAAGCAGTAGCAGGAACACGGTTTGGAAGCGTTATTAAAGCACAGGACCACGCATCTTCCAGATCCTCCATACTCCCATTTCGGTTAACCTACAGGTTCCAGGTCTCGCATTTTGGTTCACGTACAGGTTCCAAGTCTCGCATGTCGGTTAACGTACAGGTTCCAAGTCTTGCATGTCGGTTAACGTACAGGTTCCAAGTCTCGCATTTTGGTTAACATACAGGTTCAAATCCTCGCGTTTCGATTAACGTAGAGGTTCCATGTCTCGCATTTTGGTTAACGTACAGGTTCAAATCCTCGCGTTTCGGTTAACGTACAGGTTCAAGGTCTCGCATTTCGGTTAACGTACAGGTTCCAAGTCTCACATTCTGTTAACGTACAGGTTCCAAGTCTCGCATTTCGGTTAACGTACAGGTTCAAATCCTTGCATTTCAGTAAACCCACAGATTCCAATCCTCGCACTTCGGTTAACCTATAGATTCCAGTCCTTGCATTTCGGGGGATGGTTGGCTTTACGCATATGTGAGTGAGTGAGTGAGTGAGTGAGTGAGGTTTAGCTACATACCGGCGGTCTGCCCATAGTCGAGGTTGGACCAGACAATCCAGTGATCAACAGCGTGAACATCTATCTGCTCAACTGGGAACCGATGACATGGGTTGCTGAAGGCCTATTCTACCCGTTTTACCCGGGTCTTACGAGTACGCGAAACACATGAAACAAATGTTCGTGACCAGTTAAGACACAATCACCAGTTGTATTATCCCGAAACTATACATTACACACTCTTTACAAAAGCAGGGGAGCATGGACTTTCAGCTTGTATAGGAAGTGTAAACATTATGAAACGTTTCACAGACGTCATATGATTGCATCACCATTTCTTTTTATCACCATCCATAATCACAACGCATGGCACGGACTGCACGTGCACGACGCACTAGCTCCATAATCGTTCATGGAGAGAATCTCTTGATTTTGACTGTTTTCAAGAATGTCAAGAATGTCGATAAAGCACTGTAAACCATTAATTTGGCCAATCACCCTGCATCACACAGTTGTTAGTGTTTGTTCTAGGTTTGTTTGTTTTTTGGTTGGTTTGTTATTTTGGTTTTTGTTTGTTTTTGTTGTTGTTTTTCTGTTTTTGGTTTGTTTGTTTTTGTTTTTTTGTTTTTTGTTTGTTGTTTTTTGTGGGGGGTGTTGTTTTGTTTTTTTGTTGTTGTTTTTTTTGGGGGGTTGGCTTCTTACTTGTTATTGTTTGAAAATGAAAGTCATACTCTTGCACATTTCACGTCATACCGTCATCGTCATACACTAATCATCTTTCAAGTGAGATTACACTACGAACAACTTTGGTCATAAGGATATGCATATATCTCCCATTCTTTCAATCGTAAATAATAAATGTAGTTCCCTTATTTTTTGTGGAGAGTATATATTTTATATTTAGATTGTCATAAAGACATGTCTTTGTCAGCTGCGGATGTTTGGGATACTGGTCTTTTACGTCCATATGATTTAAACATATTCTTATTCAATAAATGAATGCGGATTGGTGAACACCGGTTACATACATCATCTTAGACAAAGCAAACTGTAAGGTCAAAACATGACACACATTATCACACAAGTTAACAATCGCATGTTTAACAGAAAAACCAGAAGTATGGTGACAGTCAATAAATGTGTTGTCCATTTGTATTTTATAGAAATCATTCAAATGAACTCAGTATATATGTTTGGTCCGTTACAGTTCGGTCTGTCTAGAGAGCTACTGATATAGAGAATGATGAACAGATTAATTGGTGACATTTTAACAAAGAAATTCAAAGATACTTTGTTACTAAAAGTTTTGAAACATTGCAATTTTGTGATAAAATTGATTCCTTAGTTTTCGCGTTTTCGAAAGTACTCAAGTATCACTTTCATTCCGTCGTGGTTTCAAAAATAATAATGAACAGTACACGTTTCTTATATATATATATATATATAATTTTCGATATTTGCATCTGGTTTGCATTCATTTCTGCTAGTATTCAACACAATAATTCTACTTCATTATCACTGGGAAGTTCTCAGTGCACGCGAGACAGACAACACTGTGTCGTTTGTTTTCACAACACATTTCGTTACAGACGTGTATAGCATGATTCATTTAGGTATTTTATAGAGTGTTCTTGACGTTTCAGTCACTTTATGGCTTAACTGAAAAATCGGCTCCTGTATTTAACAGTCTGACATTCTTTTAGGAAGGTCCCAGCATTACAATAGTTGATTTACGTACTGCATGACTGCACGTGAAAATGTGAAACTATACTGAAGAGAAAAAGAAACGCGAGTTTCGAAAAAATGAAATCTCATAAAAGTAAGAGTTCAAGTGTATGTCTTCTAAATATTTTCAAAATTTGAAAAAGAGCTAGAATTGCGTTTATTTTGCTGTTCAATATATGTGAACCTACTAGTCCTATTCATGTTACAAGTCTAAGCAGAGAAAACGAAAATCGACAATCACAGAATACTAAGCAAATGTTTTATCAAATATCATCTGGCATTTTCATGCGAGGCTAAAATAATCCTATTTTTTCCTATTTATTCTAAGACGTCGTCACGATATGGATGAAATATTGCCGATGTAACGTTAAAAATCAACTACTCGCTCATTATTCTAACACGAAACTGCATTCAGAAACGTTGATTCGTCCAATGCTTTCAGGTGCGCTTATATGGTTGGTGCAGCACAGGTCGCGAACTTGACTAGGTTTCTGGGGCATCATTGAGGTATTGAGGTATTGAGGTATAAAATATAAATAAGTTCAGACTTGACATCACCCAATCGTCAGTTCGATTCAGACTCATATGAAAAAAAAACAACAACATCAACTTATTAATCCACAGTGGACCCCGTTAATCTGGTCCATTCTTGATATTGCATTTGGGCGGTTTAATTCACAAGTACTCTAGCTCTACACTGGCTAAACTACGCAGTATGTATTTCTATACATTATATGCTGCATTATTCTAAATGTTTTTTGGGTATTTTTTTTTTGCTTTTTTTTTTTTTTTTTTTTTGCTCTGATCTTTTTTCCCCTTTTTTGTTTTTCTTTTTTTGTTTTTGGTTGTTTTTTTTGTGTGTTTTGGTTTGGTTTGGGGTTTTTTGTTTGATTGTTGTTGGGTTTGGTTTTTTTGGGGGGGAGTGGTGGTGTTTTTTTGTTTGTTTTTGGTTTTTTTGGTTTTTTAGTTTTTCTTTTGCTGGGGTGTTATTTACGTCAGGATGACGTCATCTAAATGACGCTACGTCATTATAATCTCCTCCGATTGAAGACGATCAGCTGAGATCCACAGTGGATCCCATAGGTATATCCAGTTATCTTACCTTACATGGAATGAATTTCAGTTTTATTGTTCAGTGGCGTTTTTGCAATATTGGATAAAATACACCTGGGCTGTAAGATATTTTGGCGATCTCCTTACAGAGTAAATGCGTCGATTAGTGTGTATTAACACTGACCGTTGGGGTGTACGTGATGCATAGAGCATTAACATTACCGTGTTGGGATGAGTTGGCAACATGGATTAAAACGCTGCTATCTCATACCAGTAGTTTTAACATAATAACCATGCTTGGTTAGAGCGGTGGCTAGTAATGCTGAAAACCTGGCTTCGAGTCTCCTCGAGGGTACAAAAGTAAACCCCTTCAGGTCTGGTGTCAATTTAACCGCCGTGTTTTATTGCTGCAAAACTGGAAAACTGATGTCGGATTATAGCATGAATTACCACTTTTCCATGTAAAATTACACCGAGATTCACACGAGCAATGTATAATTTTTTGTCAAAGATCTGGTTCCACAGTCAACAAGCTCCAGTTTCAGATAAACACAAAGCTGTGATACCCTTTAACAAATGTCAACGAATTGGTGCTGATAAAAACCCGTTTTCAACCTCCCGGGGAGTACTACTTAGTGGTTAGAATATTGGAGTTAAATTTGGAAAAAAAAATCCGTGAAAATGTACGTGGATCCAAAATGCATGTTCTTAAAGATCATGAAGATGCTTAAAAATTAAAGGTTTGTGGTTATCTATTTTTGTGCACGACAATGATTGATCGTGTTAATTTATTCGAATTGAAGATAAAACGTACAACATGTCCAATAAACTCTTTTGGAGGTAGACTTCTCTTCATTTGTATATAAATATATTTTGTACATCGGGTTGTTTAAGCTGCGACTGGTCGATCATGAAAAAAAACTCATTGTACATTCCGCTCACAAGGTTGTAGCCTATTAATAGCTTCACTCACGATTAGCGAATGGAAACATAAACAGTCCGAACACACTGGATGACTTTCTACGCCCGGTATTTCGGGTAGATCTTAATGACAGTGTAAGAATATTACCTGTCGTCGGCAATATCAAAAGGAGGTGCTCCTTCTCACCTTTAGGTCAAAGGTCAACAAACTTAAGTAAAGAATGTCAGTTTTAAAATGTATAATATTTCTCTTTGTAACGCACAAAGTAGATACTTATCTATCTTATTAGGGAAATGTAGTGATTTAGGTAGCAAAAAGTTGAAGACGAGAGCTGTATCAAAATGAAAGTATGTTTGTGTCGGACTATTTTCCCCCGCGCAGTGGCTCAATTTTATATAGGCACACCCAAACCAAGATGGCGGCAGTCATTCGATGTGGACAAGTGGTCACCAAACATGGAGCTACGTCGTGAACTGTGGGATTATAAGCTTATGTTTACATTTGGAACGATCGTTTAAGGTCTGGATAGTTTATTAGTTAACGCAGGATATTGGCCATACCCTTCAGCCAAAAATTAGCGTGGTAGTTGTGCACTGTCATAGAGCTTACCTTGACGGAATCTGATTTTGAGAATCCTGTTACGGAATGAAAATGGCTGGACACCAGCAGGTAAAACAAAATGTAAGTACTTTTCTATGTTTATTTAATCAATTTAGACACTTTGCATGCTTGCTTCGTTATTTTCGTGTATGCTGGTGCGTTGGCTACAAAGAAACGAGGTCCATCTTCGAAACGTCCCCTCGAGACAGGTAGAGGAAGACATATTTTTACTAACTGGGACAAGTTGTCACCTGAAGAAAGAAGAGGTCGTCTGACACTTTATAAATAACCCAGAATGGGCGATAATTATTATAAGTAAATACTTCTATGTTCATATTTTGTTCATATACTCAACAGCAGTTTTTAGACCATTAGTCTAAGGTATCACTCTTGATGATTAGATTTGTTGACATTTTCATGACATTCGCCACAATATAGGGCAGGGCCTATCTTGCCACTGTCAACTTCTGATAGTCCGGAGTGCGTTTTGATAAATTAAACAGACAAGGATGGGTCAAATACTTATTGAATTATGTAACATGTAAAAGTTATGTGTCATCAGGGTCATGTTGTAAACTCTTGATAGCCATTTTTTCAAGTCACACACAACTACCCTTACTAAGTACAACTCTGTCCTGCTTCAATGATAATGATATGCAGGGGTGTGTGTTTAGGTTCCTACTGAATTACTTGTGTAAAGGCTTGTGTTGCTTTAATTTTCACTCTCTTGTTCATCACCAATGTTTTCTGGTAGGGAAAGACCAATTACATATAAGTTTTTCAAGTGGCTTGATAACAAATGGAAGAGATATCTGAACTGCAGATAATTTGGAGGGAGTGTGAAGGACAGGGTAAGGTACATATCTGATAAACATTAAATACTGCCATGCTGAAATCCAGGGTTCAGTTGCCAGCATCATAGGTACACAGTATGAAGCCAAATATCTGGTGTCCTCAATGATATTGATGGCATAGTGCTAAAGCGGCCTAATAACCTAATCAATCACTCAAATGTTTCATAGTACTTACTCAGGTTGTAAAGCTAACCTCACACAGTCAAGTCATTTTGTTCGTCTATGCACAGCCTGAATCCATCAAGATTAAGTTTGGTCCAACAACTTGCCTAATAACAATCTTTATTAAAACTCTGAAGTCTGCAGAGATTGCTAAGAAACAAATTGGAACCACATTTAAGTCATGATGATTCGAATGTCAGCATCTAGACTACAATAACTCGAAGTACCTGTTGGTCTCGACTATTTCTACCATCATAGACATATGTATGTCTCAAATACATCAATAAGTCAAATTAATTACTTGATCCCCAGCTATTTGACTCATCGGGATTTGACTGTATGTCATGAGGTTTTTCATGGGGAAAATACACCAGCATCTTTGGCCAAATCTAAATATGCTGAACGAAGGAATATGTCAGCGTCATTCCTGGCCTTTTACCCAGGTAGTAAACATCAGTGATCTGCTTGGCTTTGGGCTTTCTATTGGTGAAGATGGGGATTAGAATTTGTCAGATATGAGGTAGTTTATGTTGAACCAATTCCATTATTACCTTAGACGCTGTTAAATAAACAATTTGCCATGTACCGTTCTAATAACTGGACATGCTGTTGTATTATTATATTCTCTTAGATAAGAATAGTTTCTGCCATGAGTGATAAAATTTCAACCACCAAGTAGAACAGATTGATCCAAGAAGGACAGGTTGCTCCTAATGAATTTATCTTATCCCAGTGACCCAAAAGTAGAGATGAGCAAGATTTGCTGTACAGAGTTGCATCCCTTTGTCAGCTGTGTCTCATACAGAGTGGTAATCTGGTATGTTGGTTACATAACAGAAAGGGTCCTTGAGCTGTGTTGCAGTTAGCATGATCAGTGCTTCCAGCTGTATTGGTATAATGCTGGCCAATTGGGCCAACTACCCTTAAAAATTACAAACCACTTTTGAATTTCCACAACCTAAACATGTTAAATGTATGCTGGTTTGTTGGGGTTTTTTAGGTTTCTTTAAATCTACTTGTGCAGTGTTCACGAATAGTGTCTGACCCCCTGACAAATCTGGCAGTTTCACCAGTGGTCAGATAGAAATCACCGACCTCACAGCCCCAGTGTCTGACTGAATATTTCACAATGTTTTTGTGTGAAGCTGTTATTTGCGGCATCTGACACTTGTTTGCAGTTTAGAAATCTTGTATTTGTTTTCACATAATGTTAATAATTTCAATGCAAGTTATAAGAAATGTTTAATCTGAAATGCTTGTTTAACTTTATTCTGTGGGTCTTGTGAATTTTCAGTATGTCAGACAGACATCTGTAACTTACAGTACCCAATGTCCTGTTACTTTGAAACCCATTGTGAACACTGTTAAACTAGGAGATTTTCATCATTATATTTTGAGATTTCATTCAACTGTTCAGGTAAGCATGTGCCAAACTAGGCGTTTAGGTTTCCATATTTCTTGGTCCTGCTATCAGTTAAATTCAGGTGATCTCTACAAAGACGAAGGAATAGTATTTAACGAGAACTGAAGAATTTTCATTGAAATTTGGGAAATTTGAATGGATATTCTGCAAACTGTTGATCAAGGTAAATGCCTATGCAGATTTCTGTTTCTTTATTACATATCTTTTCTTTGTGAAACGGTCCAAATAGTGATAACGTACAGAACACACCCATGTTCCAAATTCTTCATGTTCGTTGGATCCAGGGAAACTTGCTTAGGATGGCAGGCTGGTGTTAATTTCTACCCTGTGTAACATATCCTTCAAACCTCCTTTAAAGGACCACTAAACTCAATTTTTTGGTACTCTTTTTATCGCTGCATATGAAAGAGTTCTGATTAGTCATAAACCAAACACCATTTTTTTAAAATAAAAAGTTGTGGTTAATTAATACCAAGCGCTTAAAAGTTGCTAAAAAGCTGTCTGCTTCTCTCTCGCCCGCAAACGAAACCACAGACACGGATACGTAACACTGTCGCCAGAGAACCGGAAGTGACGTAATAGAAGGAACGATTTCCAATTAATTGTATAGAAAATATGTAGCAAGCTCGTCATTTTGCTGATTTCTCGACGTCGCCAAAGACATGCCAAATTGTTGTGTTGCCGTAAATTGCTCCTGGAGGTCAGGTAATGGTGTCACTATGCACAGATTTCCACCAGACCCCGTAGTTTGTGCTTAAATTGGTTGTTTGTGTGTGCAAAGCGAGCATGTAGAAGCCTGTGGTATATACTAAATTGGATGGTTCGCCCCCTACCACGCTTCCAGGATAGAAAATGCTAGTTTAAGTTTCATCGAGTTTATAAAATTAAGACTGCTTACTACACATTGCTGACCAAAAGGATTTTGCATGAATATAATGCTTTCTTCATCGAACGTGAAGTTGTGGTCGAAACGCCAATATTACCGTAAGTAATATTATATCGGCACCCGCCTCGATTCACTCGAAGAGTGAAATTGTTATGTTATAACCAATGTCATGTAAAATCCTAATGTCCATCAATAAAATACATATTTTACTACAAGTGAAAAGTAATTTTGATTTTGTAAGTCGGTGAAAAGAAACTTAAATAGCATTTAGCTTCAAGCAGGGCACGGCCATTTTTGAAAATGGCACGGGCTAAAAATCGGTTAGAATTATTGAGATTATGGTATGTTTTCGTCAAGTTAGAAGATCCAAACTACTTTTTACCAGTAGTTGAATGTGTATTTGCATCATGGCCAGAAAGATTTTGCATGACACAACTTGTAACATTGATTTCTTCCACGGAAGCAAGGTGGGGGTCTAAGTGACATTAATATTGCTAATTATCTTGCCCTCCACCTCGCTTCCAGGAGTGAAATTGTTAAGTTCTAAGCAATGTCATGCAAAATCCTATGGTCCATCAATTAAAATACATATTTTACTACCAGTAGAAAGTAATTTTGATTTTGTAAGTCCATGAAAACAAACTTAATTAGCATTCATTTTCAGACAGGGCGCCGCCATTTTTGAAAATCGTGAAGTCACGGACTTAAGTCCATTTGAATTAATGAGATTATGGTTTGTTTTCATCAAGTTAGAAAATGCGAAACTACTTTCTACTAGTTGTTAAATATGTATTTGATTCATGGCCAAAAGGAGTTTGCATGACATAACTTGTAGCGTAACATAAGCGTGGTCTGGGTCGAAGTGAAAATACTGCGCGATAAATTTCTGCACTTGCTAAATTTACTTGGTTTGTAAACGTTCACTCACCAGTATGTAGACACTTGTCAATATACGTCTTTATATTTGGTCTCATGATCCTAATTACTTTATAATCATACTTTTATGGATTTTGAAACTTAACAGAAAGAAGCAATCTGCGAATGTGTAACAGGAATGTAATATGTAGACATTTTATAGTTTGCCTATATGAATCATAATTCGCACGCACGCCCTAGTGTGTGTTGTCTGTATCATTACAACTTCATGATGAAAACAATGATTCCGTTGAAAGTTACGACAATAAAAACAAAAGGCAAATATTAAAATTAAAACAAATTAAAGTTATAGGAGCAATGTCAGGCTCTTACCTTGTTTGAGGAATGTATCCATCAATATCCACAAAAAAACGAGTGATATATAAATCATCTGCAGATTTCCCAAGTGATGTGTCTTTCAACAATCGAATATACGAAATGTATCGATCCAGACACAATAAATGTCAAATGGGGGCCTTTGTCAGGTAATCTAAGTGGCGTTACCACTAATTGTACCTTTTATAAATTCATTAACTGAGCATCAAGCGAATGATGACAAATAACATGTAGGTTTATACCACCTAACATGGATTACAACCTAGCGACGCCAAGTGATTTTGACAGAATCGTCTATGAAAACAAGGGTTGTAACTCGAAAACTAGGCACAGCAGGAGACAAAACTAAATGATAGTAGATTGTGAGAACATATAGCTTTCATTTTTCACAATAGCTTTCGCGATTACGGGTTTGTACAAACCTGTAAACGAAATAGTTTAACCCCCAAAATGTAGATGAATTCTGCACAGACCCTCATTTCTATACCTACTATTACGTCATGGAGACGCGCCGCTCTGATTGGTTGAAATTTCGTTTGCAGCTGAGAATTGTGCACTGTTGACAAAAAGGTCGATTTAAGGTAATTAAAGGTCGAAATGAGCAGTTTTAATGACGGGGTTTCATTTATAACGATGTCAGCAAGTGAATTTGCATTTGTACCCTATTAGAGTATATGTGACCTTTAAGGCATGAATAATAGTGGCAGTTGTGATAGTTTATCCAAAGAGAGATACCGCAGAACACACCCTGAAATTGTGAAAGATGTTTTCAGTTTGATCCATCTTTATTTTTATGCACTCAGATGCTATTCTACGCACTGACTGCAGAAGTATTTGCACATAAGGTCACAATCTTTGTTCAAGATTAGGACACTAGTTTTATGGCAAAGGTCATAACTGCACTCATGTGACACATGAATGTCACAATTGTCTGGTTGTGACAACTGAGCAACCACATATGCTTTTTTGAATGTCTTTGACTCTTTTTATGTTAACAGTGCTTCAAACTTAACTGTAAACACTTTGCCTCTTCATTTGCTAAGAGCAGTGTAAAACCAAACCATACTTACTTCTCTTCAATTTTCCAACTGTGATGTACTTTAACTTATCTTCAAAAAATAAAATTATGCTGTAATAGTCGAAGATATTTTTAAGAGTTCTAATTAGTCTATTTTCTCCTGTTTTTTATTTTCATTTTTAATGATTGCTTATCTGTAAAACCCCCCAAAAAAGGAAGTACAGAAAAAGTGGAAATGAAAAAGTCTTATGAGTTTTTTCTGCATCATCTCCCTCTTTTGTATACCAAATAGATTGATCAGGTAGCAGTCCGAGACTCCCAGTTGTGTAAGAAGTCACACTTCACTGTACACAGAGATAACTGATAAGGAAAATTTAAACCTCTTTCCTGGGGTTGTGCATACCTCCTCAGAGGCCAATTTACAACTCTGAGTGATCAATACAAGTTTCCAAGACACAATGAATTTATTGAAGATTTTCATGTTCATCATTTTTCATTTTGTTGTGATTACAACTAACGTTACAGCTTTGGAATTGGCACTCATTTTTCCTTAGTGACATGACTGGTAATGAGGAAGAAGAGGTTTATTTCTCTGACATTCACGTAATCTGTATCATGATCTGATTATAAGGTATATAAATACAATAGCTCATGATGCAGTGAATGCTCTGTGGATTGGGAAGAGGTTCAAAACTTATTTTAAAACCCACTTGCCACAGGGCTGAGTTATTTTCCACTATTCCTGATTTTTTTTTTACATAATCATGACGATATAATTATGAAACTATAAATCAACAAGGCATTTGATGTTAATGTTTACTGGATTTTTTATCATAATATGATAAATAGCAAAGAAAGATAGCCTTATCATTACTAAATATAATAGCTACATTTTGACTAGATATGCAATGAAATCCAAGTTTATTTGCAATTTGGAACCGTAAGCGGAGACCCATAAAGGTCCAGGATAGAATATATCTTTTGCATCTCATGCTTGCCATGAAAGGCGGCTATGCTTGTTGTAAGAAACAATTAATGGGATCGGATGGGCAGGCTTGCTGACTTTCTTGGCACGTCATGGGTTCCCATTTGTGCAGATCGATGCTCAAGCTGTTGATCACTGGATTGTCTGGTCCAGACTCAAATATTATACAGACCACCGCCAAATAGCTGGAATATTGCTGCGTGTCATGTAAAACCCAACTCACTCACACACCATAAGTGGATATTATCTTGTAGCCCACGAACAAGTAAGATACCATTATTTGAATATCCGAAATGAAAACTGACTCATCCCGGGCGGCGGGTGATGGGATCTTTGAACCCCTAGGATTGGGACTTAAGGTTCATGGCCTGTCTTGTCCAGTACGGTATGTGTAGAAAAGCTATATGGGGTGGTGTTAAGAAGAGCTAAAATTCTAGTAATCTGTTCCGCTTTGTCCTTCCTGCCCAGATTAAGCCAACATGATATGATTAGTTGTTCAGTATGATAAGGTATAATTGTAATATGGTGAAGTTGTGTTAACCTGCTGCCTCTCTTACTGACAGGGCTTGCTAAACACACAATCACAAATTTCCTCAACGGGGAAAATGATTATCGATGTCAAAAGTTTGGTCATCAATAATGTCGTACCTAAACTGTTACCATTAAAGAACATTTTGATTTACTAATCATAGACTGCTTCTGAATTATGTCCAGGACAATGTTTGTTTGAAATCCTAACTATGTGAACAATATACTTTGGCCATTTTTTGTTGAAATATTTTGTTTGATATTTATCTGTTTCAGTTAACTATTATCAGTCTTTGTGTATTATATCCATTATAATAATCCAGTTTAAAGCAACAGACACTTCACTTCCCAGTTGGAGATCTGTAAGAATTGATTAGTACATGCAGTAGTATTAGTAAGACACACATTGTTTTATGTTCCTTGGTTTTTTTTGTTGTTTTTTTTTCAATAAACCGTCCAGACTTCCTGAATGTATACATGCTGAGAGAGGTCATGCCATGTTTGTGAAGAACACAATATTAAAAATGTCCTTGTTACAGTAACATGTATGTTAACATCTGTTTGGTGTGATGATGTGTCAAGTGTCAGTTGAACTTAGGGAGGAAGTGAAAATAACATTAATATTTTTCCTTACATATTTTCAAAGGAAACTTCCTTACAAAACTTTTTAAAACAAAATGCTAACTGAAGACCCTAACTGATTTGAAAGATATTTTATATCTACTATATGAAGTACAGGTGTATAAATAATGAGTAAAGCTTATATGGAAATACCTATCAACTGAGCTTGTAATAAAATTGTTAGACTAACGTAAGTCAGTTTTGGTTGAATTTATGTATCATTTATCATTTAATTTGCTTTGTGTGTTTGTGTGCTCTGCAATTAGTGGTGCTTCACTCCAAAGATACAGGTTCATTTCCCCTCATTAATACAGTGTGTCAAACAATAGAGGGGGTCCTCACTGAATTTGATGAGTCAAAACACTCCAAAACCCTCTCTTGGGTCAACACTGCTTAACAATGCACATCCAGAGATTTATATAGTCCTTTTTAGAGGCCAACATTCAGCCGCAAGTCTGCAGTGCAAAATATACAAATTCAATTTTTCACACTCCCCAATTCTTCTGGATTTGGAAAAAAGAGAAGATTGAAATAAATAGAGTTTTTGTCCAATATTACATTATCCTTCCTTATTTGCCTACTACAGGCACTTCATGTGGGATCCAAGATACTTCCATATGGATATAAAAACATCTGTTTGATGTTGTTTAAATGAAGTCATATCCCTCATAGCATGAAGATACCCATATGTTCATATGCAATGTATTTTCAATATGACCAGTTGGTTATGACTGAACACAACTAGCTACGCAAAGTAGGAAATCGTAGGCCTCCATTATTGACTTTTCTTATCTCGAAGGGCCCAGCCGTTCATAGTAAATCATGCATGTTATTATGTGTTCTGAAATTAAGCTGACGTTGTTGGGGCCAATTCTTACTCAAATGGATTTGAATTGGCCGTGTGTGGGATTGTTGTGTTGTAGGATATCTCTTCCCTTCCCCCCTCCCTCCCCCCACAAGCTGGACATTCTGATAATGTAATGTTTTATACATTAAAGATTGGATTTGCTTGGAAAGTAATTGCCACCCTTTGCCTATGCAGCAAATATTTATTGCTACTGCACTCTAATCATGTTTAAACATTGGTACTGCTAGATAAGACATGGGATGTTACTATGCCGGTGTCATGTGGAGCATTGAGTGTTTGGTGTCTTGATAAGTTGAACATGTTCTGGCTCACTTGAGGAATTGTGGTGCTTGTTGAACACCACTTATAAGTTCAAAACAATCATTGCCATTGATTGAAATCGTGAGCATCGATCTGTAAGACTGAATCTGTGTACAAGACTACAGCCGGGTTAGAACTGGTCTTCAGCAACCATGCTTGTTGTGAAAGGCAGCTAAGGAGATTGGGTGGTCTGACTCACTGGCTTGGTTGATAGATGTCATTTAATCCCAGTCTCATAGAATGGTGCTTATGCCGTTGATCACTGGATTATCTGATCCAGACTCAGTTATTTACAAATCTCCATCATATGGTTGGAATATTGCTGAGTGAGGTGTTAAACAGCAAATCAACCAACTGTATGACAGGAGGCAAGTATCAACAAGAACATGCATCAACAAAAGGCATTAAGTCTGCCTGCCTGCCTGCATTATTTTTTCAGTTGGCTCTCATGGGAGGTATTTCTTTTTGATGTAAGTTATAACCCAGGGCCTAGATTTTCGAAGCTGTCCTTGCACTAAGATAGTCGTAAGTGCCATACATGAACATTAACTTACGACTGTCTTAGCGCTAAGAGAGCTTCAAAAGTCTAAGCCCAGATCTTCAAACTGTTAAAAACATCCAGGTAGTCTAGCGGTTATAGTGCCCATCATCACTCTGAAGACTGCTTTACAATTACCTTCGTATACACAAAGTGGGAAGCCCCTCTCTGACATACGTTTTTATCACTAAAATTGAATAACAATACTCACTCACTCATTATTTACTGAAAGTGGCAACACAAAGAAGCATATTCAAATGTGCGTTAGAGTTGGGATAGAAATTTTTCAGCTTCACAAAGTTTAATCAAGTATTATCTCAATCAGGGGAAAATAAAAGTATTTATTGTAAAAATAGTAAGACAAACATGTTGAAAGTTGTATTATTTGTATTGTATTACAGGGTTCGAATTCGCTATATAAATTCTGCACCAGTGCAGCTACAAATTGCTGTATGAAGCTTGAATCTGTTGCTGGACTGCACCAGGTGCAGTTTGAAATAAACTGTCATGTTACATTGATTTGAAAGATGAATGAATAAAACGAAAAGCAAATAGTTTGAAACGTTAGCAAAATGTAAACAAAGATTTACTTCCACATGTTAAAAATAGTTTAGACGTAAATAACAGGCTTTGATCATTTGTATATCGTCATAAGAATGAACCAATCACAAATGCTTGCTTCAGTTCGCTGGCTAATGTACATAACGTCATTGTTGGTATCAGCCAATGAAAGTTGGAATACTGTTAGCTCATATGTCTCCGGGTATTTCCGTCAGAACTAGGTAGAAACTGTCGTCACCTAGAAACAAAGTCTTCCAGTTTCGTGTATACTGTCTCGTGTAATGACACAATATCTCGACCAGTGGGACAGTCAAAAATAGCTACTTTGCTGTTGAAAAAACAGTAGCATGTTCAGATTGTGAAGAAAGCAATGTTGGTGGAGATAGGCCTAAAGACACCACGGCAAGCCCCAGTACTGTAAATGTTGAGGAGAAGTCAACTGACGAACCATGTGCAACTACAAGTATCGGTACGAAGGGGAAACGTGCGAGTTCAGAAGAACATGATCATAACGAATTGAAGGTGAAAAAGCCAAAATCATATTGATTTAGAAATGAATGGCATACAGGCAATAAATGAAAAGCCTTAGAGTGATTTTCCAAAGCTTTTGGAATTATTGTCAGTTGGCAGGAGTTGACAATGTGGGCATGAACTATGCATCAGATAAAGAGGCCAGGGAATTCATTGAGTTTATTAAGGAATGGATAATGAGTGAAGTTGTTTCTGAACTAAAACACATGGAGTTTTTCTCAGTGTTGTGCGATGGCACTACCGACTGTAGCACAATGGAGCAGGAAACAATGTTTATCAGATACTTTCATCAAGGTTTGCCAAAGTCAGTATTTGTTTGTTTGTCAAAAGTTACAAAGGCTGATGCAAGTCACATCAACAATGCAATCATGGAAATGATGCATGATAAGTTGGGGTTTGACTGTGATCAATGGAGACGGTTTAGTGGGTGTGTGGTTTGATGGTGCTTCAACAATGATGGGGTGCAAGAGTGGGGTCGCAACACGTATCAAAACTTTAGTGCCACACCTAGTTGCAATACACTGTTGCTCTCATAGACTGGAATTTGCAGTAAAGGACTCTGCAAAGTCAATCCCCTACATGTCAGTGATGAATGATGCTCTGTACAACGTGCACAGTTTCTACAAATATTCAGCTAACAGATGGGAAGGGCTTAATGCAACAAATTTCTTTATTAGTTTTGTTGAAAAGTATTTTGCATTTTGAGCTTGTTCATTCTTGAATAAATGAAAACAAGCCGACTATTTTGAATTGTTTTATTTTAGTGTCATTGCTACAAACTGTGTAAGTCAACAAAATGAAAATGGTGCAGTCTTATTCTCTCATGTGCAGTCTGGATCAGACTGTTAACTGCACTTGGTGCAACTTGTGAAAAAAACCAAATTTGTACACTGTTATTATGCCAAGATAGGATGAGGTTTATAATTAATTGTCATGATACATTCTTAGACGTTAGCATTTCGAAAGTTCAAATGCATGTATCATGTGCATTGGTTTTAGAGTTAAGGTAATTTAACCTTTAAACAGTTGAGTTTGTTTATCCAGGTTTTCTTCCACGAACCCTATTCTGATTATACTTGTCATGCACCCTTCATTTCTTCCTCATTATTGATAGTGGAATGTAATGACATTGTCAATACTGTACTGATAACAGTTTGATTCTATGCTGGTATTGCAATGTTCACAATGGTGTTTCAAAGTAGCAGGACATTGGGTCATGTAAGTTTCTGGTGTCTGTCTGACCTACTGAAAATTCACAGGACCCACAGTATAAAGTTAAACATTTCAGATTTAACATTTCTTATAACTTGCATTGAAATTATTGACATTATGTGATAACAAACATAAGATTTCTAAACAGCAAACAAGTGTCACATGCCACAAATAACAACTTCACACAAAGTCACTGTGAAATATTCAGTCAGACATTGGGACTGGCAGGTTGGTGATTTCTATCTGACCAGTATCTGCCAGATTTGTCAAGGGTCAGATACTATTCGTGAACACTGGACAATAACGTCATGAACATTGATCAACTCAATTGGGATACGATATTTGGATATTCATGAACACTGGTATTGCTGGAATATTACTAAAAGTGATGACCCGTGAAGGTCCCGGGGTAGAATAGGCCTTCAGCAACCCATGCTCGCCATGAAAGGTGACCCGTGAAGGTCCCGGGGTAGAATAGGCCTTCAGCAACCCATGCTTGCCATGAAAGGTGACCCGTGAAGGTCCCGGGGTAGAACAGGCCTTCAGCAACCCATGCTTGCCATGAAAGGTGACCCGTGAAGGTCCCGGGGTAGAACAGGGCTTCAGCAACCCATGCATGCCATGAAAGGTGACCCGTGAAGGTCCCGGGGTAGAACGGGCCTTCAGCAACCCATGCTTGCCATGAAAGGTGACCCGTGAAGGTCCCGGGGTAGAACAGGCCTTCAGCAACCCATGCTTGCCATAAAAGGCGATTGTGCTTGTCGTGAGAGGCGACTGACGGGATCGGGTGGTCAGACTAGCTGACTTGGTTGACACATGTCATCGGTTCCCCATTGCGCAGATCGATGCTCATGTTATTGATCACTGGATTGTCTGGTCCAGACTCGATTATTTACAGACCGTCGCCATATAGCTGGAATATTGCTAAGTGCGACGTAAAACTAAACTCACCCACTCACTCACTAAAAGTGATATATAACTTAACTCCCTGACTTACTTTGCTAGTCTTCCACACTTCCAAGGAGGTGGGGTAGCCTAGTGGTTAAAGCTTTGACTCTTCACGCCAAAGTCCTATGTTCAATTCCCCGTGTGGGTACAATGTGTGAAACCCTTTTCTGGTGTCCCAAGCAATCATATTGCTGAAATATTGGTAAGCATGGCGTAAAAGTCATATTATTTTAATAACATCATTCCTTCCAAGACTATTGTTGTTGCCATGGCTTCGAATGAAAAACACTCATGTCTTTTTATTTTATCATCATGTTAGTTATTGTTATAAGGACTGACACTTGTCCAAAAAGGTTTAATAAGTGCATATTGATTATTACTTCAGAAGTAATGTGTTTCAAATCCTTGGTGTGAATATTTGAAATGTTTTAATCTATAGAAGCATATCTTTAGATAACAGTGAAGGAAGAGTCATCGCATGGATGGAACGAGGGCTTGGTTTATTTTCTTCAGCTGCTAAAATTCACAACAAATATTCATGTACCATGTGTACTTGAAGGGAGTTAACTCTTTTTTTAGTCAAATTGTGTGTAAGTGTGATTACTTCTTGATTAAGGTCAGCTGAAGAACATTATCTTCAGACACATGTAAATTAAGTTTTGGATGCCTTTTGCAAGTCACAAATGCCATCTTTATTTATCAGACAATCTTTGTTGACTCTCCTCTGGGCAAACACAGGAGTAGATATGAAGGCAGTGTGATTTGCGGGTCCTTGTGTTCTTGGGGCTTCTAAGACAAGCAAGGTTTTGTCCATGGGGTTGTGGTGGGAAGGTGATTCACCGTGTGTGTTTCCACAGCATGACACTTTAGGTTGGCACAGTGGTCATTGTTGTGTAACTTGTGTTTAGAGCTTGTTTCATACGTTCATGCCATCCGTTTAAGTTGGTATTTTGACTGGTGGCCTGTCCTGAAGCAAGATTCAAAACCTTACTGTCAACACTAACATGTTATGATGTAAGGCTGGCCTAGTGGTTAAAAGTGTTCACTGATCACACAGAAGACCTGAGTTTGATTCCTTCCCCCGCGACTCACACCAAGATGTTTCCTAGTCATTGCAGAACATAACACAAACATCTCTCTCTCTCTCTCTCTCTCTCTTTCTCTCTCTCACTCTCTCTCTCACTCCATACTGTCACTCAATCTAGTGTTCTGAGTGGTTCACTACATTTATCCAACATGTCATACAGATGTTCAGCAACATTAATACACAGGCATTTACAAGCCGCCAATTTCTGTGTCCTGTGGACACAACAAAATTTATCAGCGCATCCACAGATGCACAGAAAAAGTAAACAATATTAGTGAATCGTCTGGTTTGGGGGGCTTATTTTCATCGTAATTTTTTTTTTCCAACTTTGTTGAATTGGCATTTTTGATGATTTGCATACCGAAAGGCATCAGAATCTGCAGAGTCATGTTTTAGGTTACATGTGACCTTTAAAAATTATATTGAAATATGTTATTAGTGAGGAAAGTTTGTGAAGGCTGAAACAGTATTGGCTTTTCCTTCGTGGAAGGTTGTTGAATGGAATTTATTGTGCTTCTTGGTTCACTTTTGGCGTTCCTCTCTGAATATCTTGTAATACACTTTTTAGTTCCATAAAAGTACTGTAATACTACAAAAAGACATTTAACAAAACTGCAAATTGTGGTGGAGTGGCATTACATGCGGTTGAAGAACTTTCATACAGCATTGTATGGAACACATCAGATCCCCTGTGCTGAATGCTAAACCCATGTATGTATAGTCATGACAGTAATTCTATCACAAGAGGCAAGTCTAGTTAAGCGAACACTACAGTAACCCCACTCTTAGATTACTGTTCATGTTTTGTAGAAATTATCATTTGTGCTATTAATTACTAACATAGAGACTTAAGCAAGTCTAATCAGACCATACCTCTTCTGTTGTGAGAGAGCCAACAGTTGATGAAGACCATATGTTAACTGCTTTGCTGAAACAAATGTATTGTCAGAATCTGTGTCACTGGACCAGGGCCCATCAACTGTATAATTGTCTCCATGCTTACAATCAATAACGGTACCATTAATAACATTGAAATTGGAGCATAAACTCACAACCTGAAAGTACCCAGCACATCAATAAATTCCATCACTTTTGATAGAACAAGTCTGGATTGATATTTCCCAAGGCAGGCTGGGGACTCATTTTGATCTAATGGATGCTATTGTTGAACATATTTTTTTCTATATCCGGATGTTGGACCATCAGTTTGGATGAGTTGATGGTGATGATCTCTCTTTTATTCCACGCATAGTCTGATTGAGAGTGCCTGTGTAAAAAGGGTGTGCAGCCTGGGTTACGAGGTGCAAAGCCATAACCAGATCCAAAGTGAAAAGAATGGAACCTTTGATTTATAAACACATGTGTCATCGCCCTCACACTCTGACCTTGTGTGTGGCCTTACATTGGGTTGCAGTTTACTCCCTTGTATTTTAAGTATTTGCCTATATAAATACATGATGTATGTGAAAGAATAATTTAGTAGTGTGGAAACAATCCAAGTTGTCTGTTAAGTCATACACTGGGTTTGACAAAAAAACAAAAAACAAAAAAATGTGTATTTAGAACACAAATGTATAGAAGGATGCAGACAAAAATATATTTTCACATTACATCCATGCACAATAAGATTAATGACAAGAATGATTGAGTTCCTCTTTATCTAAGTGATTGCTAAGTAGTATAATTTTCAGCAGCGTGATAGTATATGCTAGCTCTTGATTTGAGACTATATCATAATTTAGATGTCCTTCATTCATATTTAACTTTTTTTCCACATGAACTCCTCTGGCTCTCTATTTTCCTTTCCTCGAAATAATCAGAACATGCTATCATTATCTGCCCAGAGGTTCAACTTCAGAAATGTTTTTAGAAGCCAGGTGCCACTGGGCAAGCGACTTTAAGAAAGTAACTTATCCAGACTGCTTTTCCACTTGCTCTTATTTTTTTATGACATAAGGCCAGACCAATTTTATTTCTTGTATTACAGGTCCGTCTGCCATATTTTTTCGAGATTGAGAAAAAAAAATTAAAAAATTTCCCCCGCTCAAAAAATAAAATCTTAATGTTTTTATTGGCTTAAAATGTAAACTCACAAGAAAATATTTTTTAGGTTGTTTTTTATTCATTTCATAAATTGCCAAAAATATAATATTTTGAATATTTAGAAGGAATATTACTTTAATTGGAAATTTTTAAAAAAATATTTTTCCCCGTCTTCCTTTAGGTTTTCTGAGGACACAAATCCGTAAATCAAGAAATAGAATTGGCCTGGCCTAATCATGATAATTCAATTATGAAAGAATAAATCAACATGGTATTTGGCGTAAATGTTTAGTGGTCTGTTTATTGAAAAGTGATAAATTGCAAAGAAAGATGACTCTACTTTGTTATCATTTGTGAAATATAATAGCTACATATTGAGCAGTTATGAAATGAAATTACATTTGTTTGCAGTTTAAAACTGAAACCAGAAATTATCTAGTAACCCACGGACCAGTGAGGTACCTTTATTTGATTGAAATGAAAAATGAGTTGTCGTGGGTGTGGGCAGTGGGATTTTTTAACCTCTGCCTACCCATTCCTTTGAGCAATCCACATAAATTTATGATGTATTATAAATTTAGATATGTATTTTTAAAAAGACACCCCCCTCTTTGTGACTTTACATCAATTTCAGTAGGCCTCAGCATTAGCGATTGGATTTCTATTTGCAGAAATTGCTTCACTGAAATGTTTTATTCGAGATGCAGGGTTCAAACAAGTGGTTTAAGTCATTCATAAGATGTGTATGTCATTATATACTCATGATCATTTTCTGTGCTGCTTTAGGCCTACAGTTTCATAGTAACAGGGTTCTATGCGACACAAGTGTGCGACCAGTATTCACAAATTTGCAAGTAAATTCACTGTGTCCAGACGTACAGTATTTGCTCTATGCACAAGATATCGATGACTTTGCTAAGTGTTGGGTGGATTAATTCATAGCAATTTCATGCATCATTTCATCTGCCAGGCCATATAATCAATGATTCATTCAAGACCCTGAATAATTATCAAAACATACTTCACAAGACCTTCACACTGTCTACAAGGACCCCTAAGTTTCATAATTATTTTATTTTAGTATAATTAGGGTCTGCAGGACCTCCATGTTTTTTGAGTGGTGATAAAATCCTGTGTTAGTTTAAAGCAGTAGCGTACATGAGTGCGAATTTAACACTGTTGTGACAGCTGCATTGAAGTGCCCCACCTGGAATGCTGACTGACACAGAATGTCACCAATAGTCAATTCTGTATTGATCTCCCTCAACATGTGAACACAGGCACTATATGACATGGTGTTAGATTGTTTCAACCTGTGGACTTTGTACTCTGAATTGGCAGTGAAATATTTGTGTATCTTTGCTGTGTGCTTTATTTTGATGGCATGCCACATTATTAGTGTGTATCAGTTGAATGAGGCGATTAATGGAATCTGGTGGCCAGACTTGCTGTTTTGGTCATCATATCCCAGTTTTGTAGATCGATGATCATGCTGTTGATCACAGGTGCGTTTGGTCCAGACTCACTTATCAAAAAAAATCCTGCTTACATTTGGCTGGAATATTGATGAGTGCTCCATTAAACAACAAACAAACCAAGTGTATCGGTCAATAGATTAATGCAGTTTTGAATAGTAATCCATAGTATTTGGTGTGTGTACTAGCCAGGTAGCAAGTCATCAGGCCTGGCCAACTGATCCTGTAGGAGGTAAGGTTGCTTGGGGCGTCTAGAATTCCAAGTTTGGGGCTTCATAGAAGTGTGCTGGTACTCAGTGGTTGGGGGATCTCCCACCCACTCACTCATCACTCAATGATTATGCCAGTAAGGCATTATTCTACTAAGGCTATGTAAAAAAATTAAAAGCTGTTCATGTTGCTTGTAAGGAGGACACTGAGGCTGCCCAGTAACCTTATATTATAAGTTACAAGCAATAATTCAGTCATTTTCGTGTTTAATATGTGATAGCTATTTGTACTCCAGAGTATATGTATATGCAAATGAATTTGCCTTTATTGATTTAACAACATGTTTCATTTGCTAAAGAGAAATGTTAAATCTGTCTTCAAGCAAATTTCATTTGTATGTAACAAAAAGAAAATGATTTATCAGTATATGTTCAGCAGCTGTTAGTGTTATCTCCAAGACAGCTGGTCAAATTAAGTTAAATTGTTGATAACCCATAAATCAGTTTCATTTGACTGGTGAATACATTGGTGTATCAGTGTTGTAGGCCAATGTATTAGCTAAAGTTTGAGCCTCATGTTTTGATATTATCTGCAACAGCTATGTTACATAATGGATTTTCGTCACATGGTTACCATTTGGATAAGATGTTCAATCAGGTGACGACAAGGGGCAGCATTTGCAGTGTAGTGTGCAATCCAGCGCAAACTGAATGAAACATTTGTATAGATGTTTTTTCAGGGATGTTGACCTAGTTTGAGGTGCACACAATGCTGAAGACGGTTGCTGAAATATTTTTAACTTGATATGCATCCTTGTCACAATTGTTGGAAAACCTGTGAAGATCTGGGATGGTTTTCTGCAACGTGTTCGTCGGGACGAACAGATCGCAGGTGGTACCATTACACAGGTGGAAAAGTGCTGACATACAAACAACTGTGGCTTGATGATGGGCATTAAGAGTGAAAGGTTTTGATCTTTTGTTTCAAAATGGTGAAACACTTTTAGAGTCAAAATTAGTAACAAATATTTTCCTTAGACATGATTGAAGGAATAAAAGCCCAAATTTAATCCAGATTTGTCATTTCTTCCTTTGTCTTTTGTGTTTATGTTAAAACTATACAGTATTTGACAAGTATTTGACACAAACTTGTTCAGAATCTGCCCCTTTTTTGACATTTTCTATCAAGATAAGAAACAAATCGTCTACAGTAATGATTTTTATCCGTTTCAAAGGTGAGGTAGATTATACAAGAGATTGTATTCATGCTAACCCAATTTCCTTAACAAGCTCCCCTCATCTTTGCATCATCTTTGCACACGAAGCAAACTACCTGTTGATTACATGTTTACTTAGTCGACTGCATGAGGAGCTCCTGGCTTCTCCGACAATATTTTCATTGTATGGTGTAGATTCCAACAGTAAGGGTACTTTGTTGGGCCACAATTGCTGGACACTATTCTACTGTGTTATCCGCATTCTCCGACATAGGTGACACGATTTCTGCATTTGTATAGCCGACATGGTCTGCTGATTTCCAGCATAAACTGAGCTGCGGTGTGGAGCATATCACCTGAACTCTCAGATGGGGCCCGTTAATTGAATCTTCTGTGCCTTATTTACAGTATGTGTGTAGACTATTGCAATCAGGGAGAATCGGGCCGTGTGTTTAACGTCTTTGAGTTGCAAGGCTCCCAGCAAGTAGGGAGGGTAAACATTCTTGCCATGCTTGCAAGCCCAGTTCTGAGTGGCTGACATAGCAGGGCTTGTTTGTAAGGAGGGCTGTGAGTGGTCATTACTGGGCTAAGCCAGCAGGGCCAGGTCACCTGTGTTATGTCACTGCCGTCTGCACATTGGATGTAAATAAAAGCATGGAAAATGTTCTGGTAAGTGAACACAATCAGCCTCGTCTTCTGGCGTTCTTTATACAGAATATCAACAATTTGTCAGCTGTTTTGACTGATGTTGTAATGATTTGTTTGAGAGAAACGTTAGAGATTTGCCATGATGAATCTGGTAAGAATGTTTTATGGATACAAATTTCGAAAAGAACATTTTGTTATAAATGACAAAAATTATTCATTTATTATGCCTACATATATTTTAATGTCATCATAAATAAGGTACTGAAAACAAATAATGTTAATGCTTATTGTATCAATATGATGAATGCATATATATAAAACTGTGATTTATGTAAATATTTTTGTTCATGTGGTGACCACTATCATCATAAGAGCAAGAATAAGACTCAAAATGCCAGACATGAAACATGCCGTTGGAATAATTGCTGAATTTTTCTGGTCATGAAAAACGTATTTTCCATGTTTTGTGTTTAATTATGTGTTAATTATTATGAGTGGCCATGAATTTCTTTGTGAAGATTTTTCTTATGACAGGACATGGACTGCATTAGAATGCAGAAATATATTATTGTTTTGGGGGCATTCCTGTACGCTGTAAGCAAGAAGAAACCTGTGAAGGTTCAGGGTACAATAGGCCTTCAGCATCCCATGCTTGCCATTAAAGGCGACTATGCTTGTTGTAAGAGGCGTCTAACGGGATCGGGTGGTCAGACTCGCTTACTTGGTTGTCACATGTCATTGGTTCCCAATTGCACAGATCGATGCTCGTGTTGTTGATCAGTGGATTGTCTGGTCCAGACTCGATAATTTCACACCGCCGCCATATAGCTGGAATATTGCTGAGTGCGACGTAAAACTAAACTCACATGATCCAGACATATTAGCTCCTAAGTTAAAGACCTGTGAAGGTTTGGGGTAGAAAAGGCCTTCAGCAACCCATGCTTGCCTTTAAAGCAACTGTGCTTGTTGTAATAGGCGAGTAACGGGATCGAATGTTGAGGTTTGCCGACTAGGTTGAACACACGTCATCTGTTCCCAGTCACGCCAATCGATGCTCTTGCTGGATTGTCTGGTCCAGACTCGATTATTTACAGACTGCCGCAATATACGTGGAATATTGCTGAGTGCTGCAAAACACTAAACATACTCACTCACTCACTCACCATAAGCTAGAAGGAAAGACTGTTGTGATAATGCTTTGATAGTCATTGCTGTGTTTAAGAAAATTAACCAGTCCAATATCAAATGTGTATTCTTCGCAAATGTTTGTGGACTCTTCCTTACATAATCTGTGTTGCACAAATACCACCACTCTAATTGTGTTAACGTGAAAGGGCACTAGCTATGCTGGGCATGTTTTTAAAATGAACTGAAGCAAATAGTTATTAAGATCATCTTTTGATGCAGGATGTTTGAGTTCGACAGGGATGTTTTCTGTGGTATGTGACACAGGAGGACACAAGTGAATGCACAGATAAGTGTAAGGGGTGCAGATGCATTTCAGATTGCCATTTTAACTGTGTCTGAATTGGGATGTGTCTTGGAAATATACATGTCACATACAACATTTGTTTTCTGAATGAAACTAAAAAATTGTATACAATCTTAGTATGAAACTTTGCCTGTGCATCAGACACATTTCACTTGTGGCATTTGAATAATGCTGTGTTATTTCTCATAAAAATATTGTATATGGTTGCATGGATTATTCAGGGCTTAGAACCAGTGATCAGCTGGCAGTAGGGACAGCTGTCTAGGAAACTACCCAAAATAACATAAATGAAACTTTGCACACTTAAAGATTCTTATCAAGACCTAGATTGAAAATTAGTACCACACACGCTATTTTCCTTTTAAGGGTTACTCCCCTTTTATCATATATTGTTACTTAGTTCTGGCCATAATGTTCCAATAAATTCATATCATTTACTCCAAAGTGAATTCCAGTTTGTCTTATGGCAGCTGATAGTGAAACAAGTGTTGTCATTTTATGTTTTTATATTGTGTATGGAACAAGGTAGCAACTTTATGCTTCTTTACAAAGAGTGAATGCATTTTACACTGTTTTTTTGTAATATTTGGGAAATATTCATGGTGGGATAGTGTTTTCTCCAGAGTGTTTTAGAAGGGTGCTGTGCCCTGACCTTTTCTTCTGGCACCCTGCCCCTTTTTGTACTTGCTAGTTGTGATGGAGCGCAGGAACAGACTGAGAGTCATCAACTGTAACAAGCATCTTATGATCAGCCTAAACACTGAGAGCCACATTGACACCGACTTGGAAGCTGTTGTGAAAAGCTTCCTGAGAAAAAAAGCAAAGGAGACTGTAGGTTCATAATACATGAGACTCGATCTGATCATTTTGTCTTGGTTTTCATTGTGGTTTGTGCCCTTTTCAAACTAGGGTACCCTTTTTTGTAGAAACTTCACCCTGCCCTTTTTGTGGTCTGGAGGAAACACTATGGAATACCAGAAATGGGCTTCAAACATTTTGCCCATGTTAAGGATTCTGATCTGGGTTTAACCACTGGGTTGCCCCTCCGCCTGCACTTTTACGGAACAAAGGGCAGAAACAAGGACATTAATATGTCACAATGGATAAGCAGTGTTCCCTTCTCAATGTAATTAAGACAAACCCCAGGTACAAATTTTGTATTTATTTCTAAACATGCTGTTTTGGAGCCAGAATGGTGATGTCAATTTCATGAGGACAGCCCTGTGAGTCATTTGTGTTTATTGACTGAAAAAAGTGCTGGCAATTGATTGTATTTTGTTCAGATCCTCTGTTCTGTCCTCAAGCTCACGTTTGACTTGCAAACACGAAATCTGCTCTTGACACGACTAACATTATGCCGCTGTCTGAAAAGATGCCTGTGTCATCACTTTAGCATGTTTTGTCGAGGGAAGCTCACTTTAGACATCCAATATTGACATGCTGGGTCGCTATCACAACATGAATTATGAAGTATATGTTTTTGTTATTTATGCAAGTAACCATTGTTTGAGACTGGCCTCATGGCAGCTGGAAAAGAATAGGAAAGAAAATTTTGAGGGAATGCAAACATATTTCTTTCATTAAAATATTCATAAATATTTATGTTCGCACCATTGTTACATAAAAAGAACAATGAATACATTCCTGCAATAGCATGTTCCTAAAAGTCATGTGTCCATGAAAAATAGAGGTTAATAGCCAAAGTAATTTCAGACTTTATCATGTTTGTCAAGGGTTGCTGAAGTGGCTGGTGCTCGAGAGCAAGAGCAGAGATACATTCAGTCAAGAAATACCTGCCGATTTTTGTTATATTTCGTTCTCATGTCAACAGGCGTGATGGGGAACTTTGCCTGTTCTGACATTTTCATCAAAATATGGGGTTTCTTTCATGTGTTTTGAGGGATGGTGAGGTAGCCTCGTGGGTAGAGTATTGGCTCAATATGCTGAAGACCTGAGTTTGATTCCCCCACATGTGTAAAGTCCATTTCTAGTGTCCTCTGCCATAGTAATGCCAAAAGCAGCATAAATTTTAGCTCACTCATTCACTCACTTAGTCACTGACTCAACCAGTAACTCGTTCTAAGTGTTCCATATTTTGAATATACCATATCCATATCTTGGCGTAATACATTTGTCCGTTTTGGATAACAATGTTTACTGGAACACGATCAAGATTATGTAGTAGGGCTCATGAGTTCATTTTAACAGTTGTAGTTTTTAGGTATATATATTTTAAAAATAAAACACTAACAGCAACAAAGAGCTAAGTATTTATGTTCAGGAAGCTAATAAAGCTTGTCTTCTTGCTGTCTGACATGATTTTTTTGCAGTTTTTGCCTGTGTAGACATGTAGTGTTCAAGTGATATTTTTGTTCAGGTTGTTTACATGATGCAAGATCCATACCATTGACTGGCCAAACACTTGTGTTGGTCAAATAAATATAAAGACTCCCTTCTCACATTCCTGTGGCAAAATCCTGTCTATTTCTGTCCATTTAGACTCCCGACCAAGGCACTAGACCATTAAGGCTAAATGTTCTACTTGTGCACTGGCTTATGGACTTTAACACATTGTGACAACCATGGCAGATCTTCTTGGTCTGGCCGCCCTTGTACAAAACAACCTTAGCTGTAAGATTACCGTAAGTCTATGTTCAGTTAGTCTTCCTGATGTTTGGTGTTTAAAGTATTTTTCAGGTTTGTTTGCTTTTTTTGCGTAATGAATGTATTTTTATCAGTGTGTCGCAGTCTTTGGGCGGTAAGTATGGTGAACTGCTTCTCATGGTGATGTCAATGGTTAGATCGAGTTAGATTGCAATTCATCTATCTGGTTTTGAGCCAAGCAAACTTTTGGGATGGTTGGGTCTAGCTGAAGTTGGTGGTTGGATCTAGGTGATGTAGGTGGTTGGTTGGATCTAGGTAATGTAGGGATCTTAGTGATATGGGTGGTTGGTTGGTTCTAGGTAATGTGGGTATCTAGGCGATGTGGATATCTAGGTGATGTGGGTAGTTGTTGCATCTAGGTGATGTGGGTATGTAGGTGATATGGGTATCTAGGTGATGTGGGTGGTTGGTTGGTTCTAGGTAATGTGGGTATCTAGGCGATGTGGATATCTAGGTGATGTGGGTAGTTGTTGCATCTAGGTGATGTGGGTATGTAGGTGATATGGGTATCTAGGTGATGTGGGTGGTTGGTTGGTTCTAGGTAATGTGGGTATCTAGGCGATGTGGATAACTAGGTGATGTGGGTAGTTGTTGCATCTAGGTGATGTGGGTATGTAAGTGATATGGGTATCTAGGTGATGTGGGTGGTTGGTTGGTTCTAGGTAATGTGGGTATCTAGGCGATGTGGATATCTAGGTGATGTGGGTAGTTGTTGCATCTAGGTGATGTGGGTATGTAGGTGATATGGGTATCTAGGTGATGTGGGTGGTTGGTTGGTTCTAGGTAATGTGGGTATCTAGGCGATGTGGATATCTAGGTGATGTGGGTAGTTGTTGCATCTAGGTGATGTGGGTATGTAGGTGATATGGGTATCTAGGTGATGTGGGTGGTTGGTTGGTTCTAGGTAATGTGGGTATCTAGGCGATGTGGATAACTAGGTGATGTGGGTAGTTGTTGCATCTAGGTGATGTGGGTATGTAAGTGATATGGGTATCTAGGTGATGTGGGTGGTTGGTTGGTTCTAGGTAATGTGGGTATCTAGGCGATGTGGATATCTAGGTGATGTGGGTAGTTGTTGCATCTAGGTGATGTGGGTATGTAAGTGATATGGGTATCTAGGTGATGTGGGTGGTTGGTTGGTTCTAGGTAATGTGGGTATCTAGGTGATGTGGGTAGTTGTTGCATCTAGGTGATGTGGGTATGTAGGTGATATGGGTATCTAGGTGATGTGGGTGGTTGGTTGGATCAAGGTGATATAAATGGTTGGATCCAGTGAGAGCACAGCTCATTTTACGTAAGTAGTGTATGTGAAACATGATGCACTAAAAGCACTGATTTACCTGCACTATGTGCGCCTGCCAAGTAAGCTGGACGAAGAATTGTCATTTTATTCAAAATTTGGATTTTTAGAAATTCATACTCACTCAGAATAAACTAGGAGATATTTTATCATTAGATTTTGAGATTTCATTTAACTGCTCAGGTAAGCATGTGCCAAACTAGGCGTTTAAGTTTCCATATTTCTTGGTCCTGCTATCAGTTAAATTCAGGTGATCTCTACAAAGACGAAGGAATAGTATTTAACAAGAACTGAAGAATTTTCATTGAAATTTGAAAGGATATTCTGCAAACTGTTGATCAAGGTAAATGCTTGTGCAGATTTCTGTTTCTTTATTACATATCTTTTCTTTATGAACTGGTCCAAATAGTGATAACGTACAGAACACACCCATGTTCATAATTCTTCCTGTTCATTGGATCCAGGGAAACTTGCTCAGGCTGGTGCTAATTTCTACCCTGTGTAACATATCCTTCAAACCTCCTTTAAGGCATAAATAATAGTGGCAGTTGTGATAGTTTGTCCAAAGAGATATCACAGAACGCACCATGAAATTGTTTAAAATTCTATTGCCCCAAAGGATACCTTAATGTGTGTGTGAAACTTTCTGGGGATAGCAAGCTAGTGGTAATTTCTTCCCTGTATGACACACGTTTTATATGCCTTGCATACAACATTGAGGTTTGTGCACGTCCTGACGTTGTGAATGTCAAACGAGGGACATTCATGTTACACCCTAATGTTTTGTAAGAAACCCTCAGTTTCACCAAGGTGTTGATGGTTATTGCGGTAGCATGTCAGTAAGGAAGATACTGAGATGTATGTGTTTACTTACATATGATTGATGTAGTGGTAGGGCCACATACATGCCTGCCTGTACTCAGGTTCACTAATCTCCAGAGAACAGCTTGTGTCCGGTTCACAGCCAGGGACTTTGATTGACTGCAGTATCAATATTATATACAACAGCCCCGCAGGCACACTACTCTCTCCTTTGACCTCATTGGCTAAAACTAGGTGGGGCTAAAAATACCAAGCTTGTATGTGGTGGACAAGACATTAGGGCTAGGTGTAAGTACAGATCGCCCTACGTTCACAGGTCCTGAAACGTTGTGTGTGATACAATATGTATCACACAGTGCATATATAGTTATGGCTGTAACAATGACTCTTGTGTTATGGAGGTGGAATATGTGTCCGATGGTGTGAGGAGCTATCTTGTGTTGTGATGTGTCCAATGTTGAAAGTATGATTACGTCAACACTGGCTTTGCATGTGAGATTTGGAGAGATAACAAGCCCTGGCATACTGTCTTACAAGTGTTGTGTGGAGTTTTTTTGTATGAAGACAATCTTGTCAGGTGACCACTGATACCTCATAGTGATATAACATGGATATGAAACATTCCAACATAGGGCAGTGGTCATGTTACGTCTGAACACATCCTGATAGAGGATTTACATACAGAATGTGGAGACACAAGGATCCAGGGATCACTCACTCAGTGTATGTCAAGGAACATCACTCTGTAAGTACTGTGAGGTGGTATTGTTTGAAGGCTAGCATCCACAGTAAACATGGCTGATTCCCACCACAACGCCTTGAAGTGTTAGACTTACTGCTCACATTACAGTACTAACATTTATAGGAGATAATACTGCTGAGTTGTGAGCTGAATTTTATGTTGTGTCGTGGGAACATCGTTTAATTATTGTCTGACAATGAGTGTATGTCTATGTTACATTATTGGTTACTATGGGGTTCTTTGTTAATAGGGTCTATCAGAATGTGGACTACTTCTGTATTGTTAGATGTAGTTTTATATCTACCCATTACACAAATATGGTAGGGACGTGGGGTTAGCTTAGATGTTAAGGCTTTCACTTGTTATACCGAAGAGGTTAGACCTGGGTTCAGTTCTCCATATGGTTACAACGTATTTCTGGTGTCCCTTGTGATATTGCTGAAATGTTGCTGAAAGCAGTGTAAAACCATACTCACTCACTTCTCATATTGTGCCCAGTGTCTGTTTAAACACAATGACTGATAGTCTCACCTATGAGCATATTTCATTGTAAGGCCACAATATGGCTGAAAAAATGCTGACATGACTTACAGCATTCTCTGTTTCTCTTGTTGATGATACAATGAAACTATAAATTAAAAATTTTGGTAGTAAATTGTATAGATGACATGAGAAGAAACAGTGAAGTTGCAACTTTAGAAGTAAGTGTATGAAATTGAAAGGGACATTGTATTATGTCCTCTTCAAATGACCGGAAATTGAAAGAGGAAATCAGGAGTTTGTCTTTTGAGCAAACAGTGATTGTTTCATTTCTATTATTTTCTGCCCTTGAGGATATATCATGTAGAGACTGACAATGACTATTTTGACATGTCTGAAGTCAAGATAAGACATCGTAGCCATTGTGAGTTGATTTAGTTTCCACCAGGCTGGAAGACATTTAGAGATAAGATAATATGGATATCCTGTTGTCATATGATGTCATAGGGCCACCTATCTTTCAGACTGATATATTCATCATCATAGATAATCATAAACAGTGGAAAATTTATGTATCGTCGTTTGTGAATATTGATCGAACTAAAGTCTTTGTGTTTTTCAGTGTTTGCCCTGACACAGAAGTCCCGTGTATTTGACGCCCAAATTTATCTCAAATACGAAGCTGAAAGATTGTGTCATTGTTGAATAAGTGCTAATGGTCGCTAAGTTTGGATAATCTAAGCTTGTAATTAGCTGTTATTTACAACTAAAACTACATAGTTTATTGTTACCAGTTAAGAGCTCGGTGCTGATTAAATACCTGACCTGCTTTACCTTGTCATTATTATACAGTTCCATACTGTAGTTGACTTACTAAAACATTTCCATGACTCCCTCTCATGACACCAGGGAATCATGATGTCTCCTACAGTTTCATGTATTTAGCACACATGTTGTTGTTATTGTCAACATTATTTGATGTACTGATTGGTTTTCAGAACGTTGTATAATGCTGTATGTATGGTACTTAATGAGAAGAGCCATACTTTTAGAGTTTATCACTTTGTGAAGTCCTTTTCTGGTATGTTGCTCTGTGATATTGCTGGAATATTGCTAAAAGCGGCGTATACATCACTCACTCACACAGTTGTGCCTGGCTGGGTAGTAACTTTCTGAAGGAAAGCATTCAGTCACAAGCACAAAATACTTATAAAGAGAAGTAAGTATGTTATATCTCCATGGCTTGACAGATCAACACCAGTAATATGAAAGTATTCGATACTGTTCACTTTTCAGTAGTATGTATGTTTGAATTATTTTCACTCTTAACAGGTGGGCAGGTTACCTAGTGATAAAGTGCAGCGCCAAGTTTCAAGCTAACCATGCTGTCGGGTTTGAACTGTCACCTGGCAAGACCAACAAATTATCACACTTGGAATGTATCTGGGACCCAAACTAACTTCGCTTGGCTTTCAGATTTGTAAAAACCCATTTGAATTGTACATTTTTTGGAATAATAGTTTCATAATCAGAGATATTTCCACATCGTTTTAAAACATGTTCAGTGCATAAATCAAGTTTTTTTTTTAAAAGGGCTAGCCAAGCATCTTCCACTATGGAATCCTGGTTTTATATTTCATGTTGACAGAATAGAATGTTGGTTTTATATTCATTTGACAGTATGGAATGTTTCTGTGACAAAACATGCTATGTATTATCACGGTGGCATGTGGGAGAATTATGTGATGGCATTGTAAAAACTACAATCAATACGTGCTTTAAAGAGTACGCTATGCCTCTTGGATAATGATTGCTCTCTTTCTGGTGACAGTGTTTCACTCCTGTTGGTGCATTAAGAACCTTCAGCCAAGACTTGTTGCCTACAGCTATTTATTGAATTTAAACAGAGTCTGGCTCATTGATGTAAATGCACTTGAGACATAGTGTTCATTGATTGTACGGCAGCTGGGGAAAGACATTGATGTCCAGTCGTGTGTTAAGTCCTTCTGGGAGCATATGGTGGTGTTGATGCTGATGATGGCAGTGTTTGCCGTCACCTGTCAGCGAGTTATTGCTGTCTCATCATTGGAATGCAATGGAGACAATGTTACTAGCAGTGACGTCTGCTCCTTGAGCCAGCTGGGCACATAGTTGCTTCTGTGTTGAATTGTTTGTATTTGAAGGCTACGATTCATTGTAGGAATACCCAGAATTATAAATGAATTATGAACACTGTTATGTGAGTGGATTTTGTTTCTTATTTGAAATGGTATCGGCACATTATAATTTCCTTGGATTTTGAATCAGGAATTTAGTATCAGTAGTGTATGTGTATTATGTATCAGTACATATATATCGCATTATAGACAGAGATCCTTAGGAATAGTCTTAGGGGCACCCATTGAACGACCACCTTAATTGTTGTGACTCCATATATTGATAATTGCTGACTGTTCAAATGAACCCACTGATATTAACCAACAAAGTATTCTTTTCCTGATACACCTGCCTTTTGTTTCTGTAAATGAAGTTTTGTAGTGCTAACCAACATTAGTTACAATCTCACCCAACACAGGCACGTCACCAGGATTATCTGACCATAATATAATGTGACACAGCACAGTGCTGTGTTCTATGTGATTGTGTTATCTGTCAGTATGTATTCTCAGTGTTGTACCACACCCAAGATCACCTGTCGACAGTGACACTTCCTTGTTTCAAAGTCCACACCTCCATGGCCTACCCAGCCTACCCAGGGAGAGTGGCGTGGTCTGGTTGTCAGTACAACTGTTGGCAATCTATTTATAGGGTTTAAAAGTCAAATATCTGTGTAGTTGTCAGGCTGGTAATAACCATTTTACATTGATACATAATCTCAAATTAGTGTTTTTGTATCACTAAGTAATCAATATTACATTACTGTTTCATATTATTTAGGAGTGAAAGATTTTGGGGTCCCAAGTTTCAAAGGCTGGCAGGAAATCTCATCAACCTCCTTTAGCTCTCGGCCCACTTATTTTCTAATATGATAGGTTGGTAATCACTTCCTTACTCTCAATATAACAGAATCCTCAAAACTGACATGAAAGGGACTTATTCTTGTTCTGATTTTATCACAAATTGATGTACAGATAGACTACGCATTATGTCCTAGACAGCGTAGAGATCTCCTCCCAGGGTTTAGGGTATGATTACA
Source organism: Haliotis asinina (assembly GCF_037392515.1). Taxonomy (NCBI): domain Eukaryota; kingdom Metazoa; phylum Mollusca; class Gastropoda; order Lepetellida; family Haliotidae; genus Haliotis; species Haliotis asinina. The sequence goes on along the minus strand of NC_090283.1, from coordinate 47,636,829 downwards.
GTTGACAGTGTCTGTGGGACATTGTTGACTCATCCTATTGACTTTTCCCTGACAGGGAACAATTGAAGCATGGCCTAAGTTTATGCCTTCTCAGTGTCTGGGAACAATCAAAGCGTGGCCAATGGTTATGAAAACGTCAGGCTGGACCTGTCACACGGCTCACTCGACAAATCATTCATGGCGCCAATATTACCCTGTGAATGGTTGAAATCAAGGCTGAAATTAGTTGGTAATTTCAGCCTTAATTATTTGGATACAGTTGTGGGGATATCTAGGGTTTTCTGCATAGCTGTAGTATATAAGGGAACCCCCATAAGGAAGGAAATTAGCCAAGACTGTCTACTTGTCTAACTAAATAGTGGTAACACATAGCCAAAATGCTTGAAATTCTACTTGCTTATTGGATTGACGAAATCAGGTCATGTTATTGTAATATTCGTCCTTAAGTCAAATTTGCAGTTATAATATCTGGTAGAACACATGGAAGCATTGTTAAGTGTGATTCCTTATTTACATGTTTTGTGATATCAGAGACCGTATAATCTGTTGTATGGTTTCTGGTGATATTCACAATATACTTAGTTGAACCAGGCAGTCCTCCTCTTGTCACATCTATAAGGCAAATGTTGGGTTTTCAACAGTAGTGAGGGAGGGAGGGTGGTTTTAACAAAATACTAGCATTATCCGGTGGGGACACCAAAAATGGGCTTCACACATTGTAAAGAGTCCTTTATGTGTCTTCTGGGGTTATTGAATCACTGTTAACATGGATTTAGATGAGGATCCTTGACTTCACTGTAGTATTTAAATCTGAATGAAATATAAAAAATAAGTTAACATGGTTGAAAAAGTCAGTGTAAATCTAATGGTTTGTTTATATTTGCCTTATATCTTACCACCTGTTTTCTGACTATAATATGCTCCCTGATGGTGTGGTAACACTGCCGTCACTGTACACTGTGACATGCTTGAGGGCTCAGGTGAGCTTACTATGAATGCAGCTTTATTTTTGGCCTAGATATGTTCTATTGATTGGGTGCTGGGTGGAGGTATGTTTGTTTGGTACAATTGCTTAGTCATACAGCAAGTTCGTGACGGACTGGA